>NW_027478163.1:13480000-14105000 GCF_051020975.1 Osmia lignaria lignaria
GGGCCTGACGGACATATTTCGAGATATTTCTTCTTCTTGTTGTTCTTCTTCTGCACAGCTAAGGTGGAAGTGGCATTTGCGGCTCGCACTAGTGCAGAGTTATCTCAAAGAAAGGGGTCACGGTGTTTCTGTATCTCTATTATGTTGGTGCGGCTTCGGAACTTTTAAATATCTCGATATATCTCGAAAACTACGCTTCTGATCAAAAAATATCATAGAACATAAATTGTAGGAAACTTAATTCTCTACAAAAAAGGTCTCTTAACATTTTGCCATAGCTCTCTTCGTTTCCGAGATATTTGCAGATTTATCTCAAGGGAAGGGGCCTGACGGACATAGTTCGAGATATTTCTTCTTCTTGTTGTTCTTCTTCTGCACAGCTAAGCTGGAAGTGGCATTTGCAGCTCGCCATAGTGCAGAGTTTTCTCAAAGAAAGGGGCCACGGTGTTTCTGTATCTCTATTATGTTGGTGCGGCTTCGGAACTTTTAAATATCTTGATATATCTCGAGAACTACGCATCTGATCAAAAAATATCATAGAACATAAAAAGTAGGAAACTTAATTCTCTACAAAAAAGGTCTCTTAACATTTTGCCATAGCTCGCTTCGTTTCCGAGATATTTGCAGATTTATCTCAAGGGAACGGGCCTGACGGACATATTTCGAGATATTTCTTCTTCTTGTTGTTCTTCTTCTGCACAGCTAAGCTGGAAGTGGCATTTGCGGCTCGCACTAGTGCAGAGTTATCTCAAAGAAAGGGGTCACGGTGTTTCTGTATCTTTATTATGTTGGTGCGGCTTCGGAACTTTTAAATATCTTGATATATCTCGAGAACTACGCATCTGATCAAAAAATATCATAGAACATAAAAAGTAGGAAACTTAATTCTCTACAAAAAAGGTCTCTTAACATTTTGCCATAGCTCGCTTCGTTTCCGAGATATTTGCAGATTTATCTCAAGGGAACGGGCCTGACGGACATATTTCGAGATATTTCTTCTTCTTGTTGTTCTTCTTCTGCACAGCTAAGCTGGAAGTGGCATTTGCAGCGCGCAATAGTGCAGAGTTATCTCAAAGAAAGGGGCCACGGTGTTTCTGTATCTCTATTATGTTGGTGCGGCTTCGGAACTTTTAAATATCTTGATATATCTCGAGAACTACGCATCTGATCAAAAAATATCATACTACATAAAAAGTAGGAAACTTAATTCTCTACAAGAAAGGTCTCTAAAGATTTTGCCATAGCTCGCTTCGTTTCCGAGATATTTGCAGATTTATCTCAAGGGAAGGGGCCTGACGGACATATTTCGAGATATTTCTTCTTCTTGTTGTTCTTCTTCTGCACAGCTAAGCTGGAAGTGGCATTTGCAGCTCGCAATAGTGCAGAGTTATCTCAAAGAGAGGGGCCACGGTGTTTCTGTATCTCTATTATGTTGGTGCGGCTTCGGAACTTTTAAATATCTTGATATATCTCGAGAACTACGCATCTGATCAAAAAATATCATAGAAGATAAAAAGTAGGAAACTTAATTCTCTACAAAAAAGGTCTCTTAACATTTCGCCATAGCTCGCTTCCTTTCCGAGATATTTGCAGATTTATCTCAAGGGAAGGGGCCTGTCGGACATATTTCGAGATATTTCTTCTTCTTGTTGTTCTTCTTCTGCACAGCTAAGCTGGAAGTGGCATTTGCGGCTCGCACTAGTGCAGAGTTATCTCAAAGAAAGGGGCCACGGTGTTTCTGTATCTCTATTATGTTGGTGCGGCTTCGGAACTTTTAAATATCTCGATATATCTCGAAAACTACGCTTCTGATCAAAAAATATCATAGAACATAAATTGTAGGAAACATAATTCTCTACAAAAAAGGTCTCTTAACATTTTGCCATAGCTCGCTTCGTTTCCGAGATATTTGCAGAGTTATCTCAAGGGAAGGGGCCTGACGGACATATTTCGAGATATTTCTTCTTCTTGTTGTTCTTCTTCTGCACAGCTAAGCTGGAAGTGGCATTTGCAGCTCGCAATAGTGCAGAGTTATCTCAAAGAGAGGGGCCACGGTGTTTCTGTATCTCTATTATGTTGGTGCGGCTTCGGAACTTTTAAATATCTTGATATATCTCGAGAACTACGCATCTGATCAAAAAATATCATAGAAGATAAAAAGTAGGGAACTTAATTCTCTACAAAAAAGGTCTCTTAACATTTCGCCATAGCTCGCTTCGTTTCCGAGATATTTGCAGATTTATCTCAAGGGAAGGGGCCTGTCGGACATATTTCGAGATATTTCTTCTTCTTGTTGTTCTTCTTCTGCACAGCTACGCTGGAAGTGGCATTTGCGGCTCGCACTAGTGCAGAGTTATCTCAAAGAAAGGGGCCACGGTGTTTCTGTATCTCTATTATGTTGGTGCGGCTTCGGAACTTTTAAATATCTCGATATATCTCGAAAACTACGCTTCTGATCAAAAAATTTCATAGAACATAAATTGTAGCAAACAGAATTCTCTACAAAAAAGGTCTCTTAACATTTTGCCATAGCTCGCTTCGTTTCCGAGATATTTGCAGATATATCTCAAGGGAAGGGGCCTGACGGACATATTTCGAGATATTTCTTCTTCTTGTTGTTCTTCTTCTGCACAGCTAAACTGGAAGTGACATTTCCAGCTCGCAATCGTGCAGAGTTATCTCAAAGAAAGGGGCCACGGTGTTTCTGTATCTCTATTATGTTGGTGCGGCTTCGGAACTTTTAAATATCTTGATATATCTCGAGAACTACGCCTCTGATCGAAAAATATCATAGAACATAAAAAGTAGGAAACTTAATTCTCTACAAAAAAGGTCTCTTTACATTTTCCCATAGCTCGCTTCGTTTCCGAGATATTTGCAGAGTTATCTCAAGGGAAGGGGCCTGACGGACATATTTCGAGATATTTCTTCTTCTTGTTGTTCTTCTTCTGCACAGCTAAGCTGGAAGTGGCATTTGCAGCGCGCAATAGTGCAGAGTTATCTCAAAGAAAGGGGCCACGGTGTTTCTGTATCTCTATTATGTTGGTGCGGCTTCGGAACTTTTAAATATCTTGATATATCTCGAGAACTACGCATCTGATCAAAAAATATCATACTACATAAAAAGTAGGAAACTTAATTCTCTACAAGAAAGGTCTCTAAAGATTTTGCCATAGCTCGCTTCGTTTCCGAGATATTTGCAGATTTATCTCAAGGGAAGGGGCCTGACGGACATATTTCGAGATATTTCTTCTTCTTGTTGTTCTTCTTCTGCACAGCTAAGCTGGAAGTGGCATTTGCAGCTCGCAATAGTGCAGAGTTATCTCAAAGAGAGGGGCCACGGTGTTTCTGTATCTCTATTATGTTGGTGCGGCTTCGGAACTTTTAAATATCTTGATATATCTCGAGAACTACGCATCTGATCAAAAAATATCATAGAAGATAAAAAGTAGGAAACTTAATTCTCTACAAGAAAGGTCTCTAAAGATTTTGCCATAGCTCGCTTCGTTTCCGAGATATTTGCAGATTTATCTCAAGGGAAGGGGCCTGACGGACATATTTCGAGATATTTCTTCTTCTTGTTGTTCTTCTTCTGCACAGCTAAGCTGGAAGTGGCATTTGCAGCTCGCAATAGTGCAGAGTTATCTCAAAGAGAGGGGCCACGGTGTTTCTGTATCTCTATTATGTTGGTGCGGCTTCGGAACTTTTAAATATCTTGATATATCTCGAGAACTACGCATCTGATCAAAAAATATCATAGAAGATAAAAAGTAGGAAACTTAATTCTCTACAAGAAAGGTCTCTAAAGATTTTGCCATAGCTCGCTTCGTTTCCGAGATATTTGCAGATATATCTCAAGGGAAGGGGCCTGACGGACATATTTCGAGATATTTCTTCTTCTTGTTGTTCTTCTTCTGCACAGCTAAGCTGGAAGTGGCATTTGCAGCTCGCAATAGTGCAGAGTTATCTCAAAGAGAGGGGCCACGGTGTTTCTGTATCTCTATTATGTTGGTGCGGCTTCGGAACTTTTAAATATCTTGATATATCTCGAGAACTACGCATCTGATCAAAAAATATCATAGAAGATAAAAAGTAGGAAACTTAATTCTCTACAAAAAAGGTCTCTTAACATTTCGCCATAGCTCGCTTCGTTTCCGAGATATTTGCAGATTTATCTCAAGGGAAGGGGCCTGTCGGACATATTTCGAGATATTTCTTCTTCTTGTTGTTCTTCTTCTGCACAGCTAAGCTGGAAGTGGCATTTGCGGCTCGCACTAGTGCAGAGTTATCTCAAAGAAAGGGGCCACGGTGTTTCTGTATCTCTATTATGTTGGTGCGGCTTCGGAACTTTTAAATATCTCGATATATCTCGAAAACTACGCTTCTGATCAAAAAATATCATAGAACATAAATTGTAGGAAACATAATTCTCTACAAAAAAGGTCTCTTAACATTTTGCCATAGCTCGCTTCGTTTCCGAGATATTTGCAGAGTTATCTCAAGGGAAGGGGCCTGACGGACATATTTCGAGATATTTCTTCTTCTTGTTGTTCTTCTTCTGCACAGCTAAGCTGGAAGTGGCATTTGCAGCTCGCAATAGTGCAGAGTTATCTCAAAGAGAGGGGCCACGGTGTTTCTGTATCTCTATTATGTTGGTGCGGCTTCGGAACTTTTAAATATCTTGATATATCTCGAGAACTACGCATCTGATCAAAAAATATCATAGAAGATAAAAAGTAGGGAACTTAATTCTCTACAAAAAAGGTCTCTTAACATTTCGCCATAGCTCGCTTCGTTTCCGAGATATTTGCAGATTTATCTCAAGGGAAGGGGCCTGTCGGACATATTTCGAGATATTTCTTCTTCTTGTTGTTCTTCTTCTGCACAGCTACGCTGGAAGTGGCATTTGCGGCTCGCACTAGTGCAGAGTTATCTCAAAGAAAGGGGCCACGGTGTTTCTGTATCTCTATTATGTTGGTGCGGCTTCGGAACTTTTAAATATCTTGATATATCTCGAGAACTACGCATCTGATCAAAAAATATCATACTACATAAAAAGTAGGAAACTTAATTCTCTACAGGAAAGGTCTCTAAAGATTTTGCCATAGCTCGCTTCGTTTCCGAGATATTTGCAGATTTATCTCAAGGGAAGGGGCCTGACGGACATATTTCGAGATATTTCTTCTTCTTGTTGTTCTTCTTCTGCACAGCTAAGCTGGAAGTGGCATTTGCAGCTCGCAATAGTGCAGAGTTATCTCAAAGAGAGGGGCCACGGTGTTTCTGTATCTCTATTATGTTGGTGCGGCTTCGGAACTTTTAAATATCTTGATATATCTCGAGAACTACGCATCTGATCAAAAAATATCATAGAAGATAAAAAGTAGGAAACTTAATTCTCTACAAGAAAGGTCTCTAAAGATTTTGCCATAGCTCGCTTCGTTTCCGAGATATTTGCAGATATATCTCAAGGGAAGGGGCCTGACGGACATATTTCGAGATATTTCTTCTTCTTGTTGTTCTTCTTCTGCACAGCTAAGCTGGAAGTGGCATTTGCAGCTCGCAATAGTGCAGAGTTATCTCAAAGAGAGGGGCCACGGTGTTTCTGTATCTCTATTATGTTGGTGCGGCTTCGGAACTTTTAAATATCTTGATATATCTCGAGAACTACGCATCTGATCAAAAAATATCATAGAAGATAAATTGTAGGAAACATAATTCTCTACAAAAAAGGTCTCTTAACATTTTGCCATAGCTCGCTTCGTTTCCGAGATATTTGCAGAGTTATCTCAAGGGAAGGGGCCTGACGGACATATTTCGAGATATTTCTTCTTCTTGTTGTTCTTCTTCTGCACAGCTAAGCTGGAAGTTGCATTTGCGGCTCGCTCTAGTGCAGAGTTATCTCAAAGAAAGGGGCCACGGTGTTTCTGTATCTCTATTATGTTGGTGCGGCTTCGGAACTTTTAAATATCTCGATATATCTCGAAAACTACGCTTCTGATCAAAAAATATCATAGAACATAAATTGTAGGAAACATAATTCTCTATAAAAAACGTCTCTTGACATTTTGCCATAGCTCGCTTCGTTTCCGAGATATTTGCAGATATATCTCAAGGGAAGGGGCCTGACGGACATATTTCGAGATATTTCTTCTTCTTGTTGTTCTTCTTCTGCACAGCTAAACTGGAAGTGGCATTTCCAGCTCGCAATCGTGCAGAGTTATCTCAAAGAAAGGGGCCACGGTGTTTCTGTATCTCTATTATGTTGGTGCGGCTTCGGAACTTTTAAATATCTTGATATATCTCGAGAACTACGCATCTGATCAAAAAATATCATAGAACATAAAAAGTAGGAAACTTAATTCTCTACAAAAGAGGTCTCTTAACATTTTGCCATAGCTCGCTTCGTTTCCGAGATATTTGCAGATTTATCTCAAGGGAAGGGGCCTGACGGACATATTTCGAGATATTTCTTCTTCTTGTTGTTCTTCTTCTGCACAGCTAAGCTGGAAGTGGCATTTGCAGCTCGCAATAGTGCAGAGTTATCTCAAAGAAAGGGGCCACGGTGTTTCTGTATCTCTATTATGTTGGTGCGGCTTCGGAACTTTTAAATATCTTGATATATCTCGAGAACTACGCATCTGATCAAAAAATATCATAGAACATAAAAAGTGGGAAACTTAATTCTCTACAAAAAAGGTCTCTTAACATTTCGCCATAGCTCGCTTGGTTTCCGAGATATTTGCAGATTTATCTCAAGGGAAGGGGCCTGACGGACATATTTCGAGATATTTCTTCTTCTTGTTGTTCTTCTTCGGCACAGCTAAGCTGGAAGTGGCATTTGCGGCTCGCACTAGTGCAGAGTTATCTCAAAGAAAGGGGCCACGGTGTTTCTGTATCTCTATTATGTTGGTGCGGCTTCGGAACTTTTAAATATCTCGATATATCTCGAAAACTACGCTTCTGATCAAAAAATATCATAGAACATAAATTGTAGGAAACATAATTCTCTACAAAAAAGGTCTCTTAACATTTTGCCATAGCTCGCTTCGTTTCCGAGATATTTGCAGATATATCTCAAGGGAAGGGGCCTGACGGACATATTTCGAGATATTTCTTCTTCTTGTTGATCTTCTTCTGCACAGCTAAGCTGAAAGTGGCATTTGCGGCTCGCACCAGTGCAGAGTTATCTCAAAGAAAGGGGCCACGGTGTTTCTGTATCCCTATTATGTTGGTGCGGCTTCGGAACTTTTAAATATCTCGATATATCTCGAAAACTACGCTTCTCATCAAAAAATATCATAGAACATAAATTGTAGGAAACTTAATTCTCTACAAAAAAGGTCTCTTAACATTTTGCCATAGCTCTCTTCGTTTCCGAGATATTTGCAGATTTATCTCAAGGGAAGGGGCCTGACGGACATACTTCGAGATATTTCTTCTTCTTGTTGTTCTTCTTCTGCACAGCTAAGCTGGAAGTGGCATTTGCAGCTCGCAATAGTGCAGAGTTATCTCAAAGAAAGGGGCCACGGTGTTTCTGTATCTCTATTATGTTGGTGCGGCTTCGGAACTTTTAAATATCTCGATATATCTCGAAAACTACGCTTCTGATCAAAAAATATCATAGAACATAAATTGTAGGAAACATAATTCTCTACAAAAAAGGTCTCTTAACATTTTGCCATAGCTCGCTTCGTTTCCGAGATATTTGCAGAGTTATCTCAAGGGAAGGGGCCTGACGGACATATTTCGAGATATTTCTTCTTCTTGTTGTTCTTCTTCTGCACAGCTAAGCTGGAAGTGGCATTTGCAGCTCGCAATAGTGCAGAGTTATCTCAAAGAGAGGGGCCACGGTGTTTCTGTATCTCTATTATGTTGGTGCGGCTTCGGAACTTTTAAATATCTTGATATATCTCGAGAACTACGCATCTGATCAAAAAATATCATAGAAGATAAAAAGTAGGGAACTTAATTCTCTACAAAAAAGGTCTCTTAACATTTCGCCATAGCTCGCTTCGTTTCCGAGATATTTGCAGATTTATCTCAAGGGAAGGGGCCTGTCGGACATATTTCGAGATATTTCTTCTTCTTGTTGTTCTTCTTCTGCACAGCTACGCTGGAAGTGGCATTTGCGGCTCGCACTAGTGCAGAGTTATCTCAAAGAAAGGGGCCACGGTGTTTCTGTATCTCTATTATGTTGGTGCGGCTTCGGAACTTTTAAATATCTTGATATATCTCGAGAACTACGCATCTGATCAAAAAATATCATACTACATAAAAAGTAGGAAACTTAATTCTCTACAGGAAAGGTCTCTAAAGATTTTGCCATAGCTCGCTTCGTTTCCGAGATATTTGCAGATTTATCTCAAGGGAAGGGGCCTCACGGACATATTTCGAGATATTTCTTCTTCTTGTTGTTCTTCTTCTGCACAGCTAAGCTGGAAGTGGCATTTGCAGCTCGCAATAGTGCAGAGTTATCTCAAAGAGAGGGGCCACGGTGTTTCTGTATCTCTATTATGTTGGTGCGGCTTCGGAACTTTTAAATATCTTGATATATCTCGAGAACTACGCATCTGATCAAAAAATATCATAGAAGATAAAAAGTAGGAAACTTAATTCTCTACAAGAAAGGTCTCTAAAGATTTTGCCATAGCTCGCTTCGTTTCCGAGATATTTGCAGATATATCTCAAGGGAAGGGGCCTGACGGACATATTTCGAGATATTTCTTCTTCTTGTTGTTCTTCTTCTGCACAGCTAAGCTGGAAGTGGCATTTGCAGCTCGCAATAGTGCAGAGTTATCTCAAAGAGAGGGGCCACGGTGTTTCTGTATCTCTATTATGTTGGTGCGGCTTCGGAACTTTTAAATATCTTGATATATCTCGAGAACTACGCATCTGATCAAAAAATATCATAGAAGATAAATTGTAGGAAACATAATTCTCTACAAAAAAGGTCTCTTAACATTTTGCCATAGCTCGCTTCGTTTCCGAGATATTTGCAGAGTTATCTCAAGGGAAGGGGCCTGACGGACATATTTCGAGATATTTCTTCTTCTTGTTGTTCTTCTTCTGCACAGCTAAGCTGGAAGTTGCATTTGCGGCTCGCTCTAGTGCAGAGTTATCTCAAAGAAAGGGGCCACGGTGTTTCTGTATCTCTATTATGTTGGTGCGGCTTCGGAACTTTTAAATATCTCGATATATCTCGAAAACTACGCTTCTGATCAAAAAATATCATAGAACATAAATTGTAGGAAACATAATTCTCTATAAAAAACGTCTCTTGACATTTTGCCATAGCTCGCTTCGTTTCCGAGATATTTGCAAATATATCTCAAGGGAAGGGGCCTGACGGACATATTTCGAGATATTTCTTCTTCTTGTTGTTCTTCTTCTGCACAGCTAAACTGGAAGTGGCATTTCCAGCTCGCAATCGTGCAGAGTTATCTCAAAGAAAGGGGCCACGGTGTTTCTGTATCTCTATTATGTTGGTGCGGCTTCGGAACTTTTAAATATCTTGATATATCTCGAGAACTACGCATCTGATCAAAAAATATCATAGAACATAAAAAGTAGGAAACTTAATTCTCTACAAAAGAGGTCTCTTAACATTTTGCCATAGCTCGCTTCGTTTCCGAGATATTTGCAGATTTATCTCAAGGGAAGGGGCCTGACGGACATATTTCGAGATATTTCTTCTTCTTGTTGTTCTTCTTCTGCACAGCTAAGCTGGAAGTGGCATTTGCAGCTCGCAATAGTGCAGAGTTATCTCAAAGAAAGGGGCCACGGTGTTTCTGTATCTCTATTATGTTGGTGCGGCTTCGGAACTTTTAAATATCTTGATATATCTCGAGAACTACGCATCTGATCAAAAAATATCATAGAACATAAAAAGTGGGAAACTTAATTCTCTACAAAAAAGGTCTCTTAACATTTCGCCATAGCTCGCTTGGTTTCCGAGATATTTGCAGATTTATCTCAAGGGAAGGGGCCTGACGGACATATTTCGAGATATTTCTTCTTCTTGTTGTTCTTCTTCGGCACAGCTAAGCTGGAAGTGGCATTTGCGGCTCGCACTAGTGCAGAGTTATCTCAAAGAAAGGGGCCACGGTGTTTCTGTATCTCTATTATGTTGGTGCGGCTTCGGAACTTTTAAATATCTCGATATATCTCGAAAACTACGCTTCTGATCAAAAAATATCATAGAACATAAATTGTAGGAAACATAATTCTCTACAAAAAAGGTCTCTTAACATTTTGCCATAGCTCGCTTCGTTTCCGAGATATTTGCAGATATATCTCAAGGGAAGGGGCCTGACGGACATATTTCGAGATATTTCTTCTTCTTGTTGATCTTCTTCTGCACAGCTAAGCTGAAAGTGGCATTTGCGGCTCGCACCAGTGCAGAGTTATCTCAAAGAAAGGGGCCACGGTGTTTCTGTATCCCTATTATGTTGGTGCGGCTTCGGAACTTTTAAATATCTCGATATATCTCGAAAACTACGCTTCTCATCAAAAAATATCATAGAACATAAATTGTAGGAAACTTAATTCTCTACAAAAAAGGTCTCTTAACATTTTGCCATAGCTCTCTTCGTTTCCGAGATATTTGCAGATTTATCTCAAGGGAAGGGGCCTGACGGACATACTTCGAGATATTTCTTCTTCTTGTTGTTCTTCTTCTGCACAGCTAAGCTGGAAGTGGCATTTGCAGCTCGCAATAGTGCAGAGTTATCTCAAAGAAAGGGGCCACGGTGTTTCTGTATCTCTATTATGTTGGTGCGGCTTCGGAACTTTTAAATATCTTGATATATCTCGAGAACTACGCATCTGATCAAAAAATATCATAGAACATAAAAAGTAGGAAACTTAATTCTCTACAAAAAAGGTCTCTTAACATTTTGCCATAGCTCGCTTCGTTTCCGAGATATTTGCAGATTTATCTCAAGGGAACGGGCCTGACGGACATATTTCGAGATATTTCTTCTTCTTGTTGTTCTTCTTCTGCACAGCTAAGCTGGAAGTGGCATTTGCGGCTCGCACTAGTGCAGAGTTATCTTAAAGAAAGGGGTCACGGTGTTTCTGTATCTCTATTATGTTGGTGCGGCTTCGGAACTTTTAAATATCTCGATATATCTCGAAAACTACGCATCTGATCAAAAAATATCATAGAACATAAAAAGTAGGAAACTTAATTCTCTACAAAAAAGGTCTCTTAACATTTTGCCATAGCTCGCTTCGTTTCCGAGATATTTGCAGATTTATCTCAAGGGAACGGGCCTGACGGACATATTTCGAGATATTTCTTCTTCTTGTTGTTCTTCTTCTGCACAGCTAAGCTGGAAGTGGCATTTGCGGCTCGCACTAGTGCAGAGTTATCTCAAAGAAAGGGGTCACGGTGTTTCTGTATCTCTATTATGTTGGTGCGGCTTCGGAACTTTTAAATATCTCGATATATCTCGAAAACTACGCTTCTGATCAAAAAATATCATAGAACATAAATTGTAGGAAACTTAATTCTCTACAAAAAAGGTCTCTTAACATTTTGCCATAGCTCTCTTCGTTTCCGAGATATTTGCAGATTTATCTCAAGGGAAGGGGCCTGACGGACATAGTTCGAGATATTTCTTCTTCTTGTTGTTCTTCTTCTGCACAGCTAAGCTGGAAGTGGCATTTGCAGCTCGCCATAGTGCAGAGTTTTCTCAAAGAAAGGGGCCACGGTGTTTCTGTATCTCTATTATGTTGGTGCGGCTTCGGAACTTTTAAATATCTTGATATATCTCGAGAACTACGCATCTGATCAAAAAATATCATAGAACATAAAAAGTAGGAAACTTAATTATCTACAAAAAAGGTCTCTTACCATTTTGCCATAGCTCGCTTCGTTTCCGAGATATTTGCAGATTTATCTCAAGGGAAGGGGCCTGACGGACATATTTCGAGATATTTCTTCTTCTTGTTGTTCTTCTTCTGCACAGCTAAGCTGGAAGTGGCATTTGCGGCTCGCACTAGTGCAGAGTTATCTCAAAGAAAGGGGCCACGGTGTTTCTGTATCCCTATTATGTTGGTGCGGCGTCGGAACTTTTAAATATCTCGATATATCTCGAAAACTACGCTTCTGATCAAAAAATATCATAGAACATAAATTGTAGGAAACATAATTCTCTATAAACAACGTCTCTTAACATTTTGCCATAGCTCGCTTCGTTTCCGAGATATTTGCAGATTCAGCTCAAAGGAACTGGCCTGACGGACATATTTCGAGATATTTCTTGTTCTTGTTGTTCTTCTTCTGCACAGCTAAGCTGGAAGTGGCATTTGCGGCTCGCACTAGTGCAGAGTTATCTCAAAGAAAGGGGCCACGGTGTTTCTGCATCTCTATTATGTTGGTGCGGCTTCGGAACTTTTAAATATCTCGATACATCTCGAAAACTACGCTTCTGATCAAAAAATATCATAGAACCTAAATTGTAGGAAACATAATTCTCTACAAAAAAGGTCTCTTAACATTTTGCCATAGCTCGCTTCGTTTCCGAGATATTTGCAGATATATCTCAAGGGAAGGGGCCTGACGGACATATTTCGAGATATTTCTTCTTCTTGTTATTCTTCTTCTGCACAGCTAAGCTGGAAGTGGCATTTACAGCTCGCAATAGTGCAGAGTTATCTCAAAGAAAGGGGCCACGGTGTTTCTGTATCTCTATTATGTTGGTGCGGCTTCGGAACTATTAAATATCTTGATATATCTCGAGAACTACGCATCTGATCAAAAAATATCATAGAACATAAAAAGTAGGAAACTTAATTCTCTACAAAAAAGGTCTCTTAACATTTTGCCATAGCTCGCTTCGTTTCCGAGATATTTGCAGATTTATCTCAAGGGAAGGGGCCTGACGGACATATTTCGAGATATTTCTTCTTCTTGTTGTTCTTCTTCTGCACAGCTAAGCTGGAAGTGGCATTTGCGGCTCGCACTAGTGCAGAGTTATCTCAAAGAAAGGGGCCACGGTGTTTCTGTATCCCTATTATGTTGGTGCGGCTTCGGAACTTTTAAATATCTTGATATATCTCGAGAACTACGCATCTGATCAAAAAATATCATAGAACATAAAAAGTAGGAAACTCAATTCTCTACAAAAAAGGTCTCCTAACATTTTGCCATAGCTCGCTTCGTTTCCGAGATATTTGCAGATTTATCTCAAGGGAAGGGGCCTAACGGACATATTTCGAGATATTTCTTCTTCTTGTTGTTCTTCTTCTGCACAGCTAAACTGGAAGTGGCATTTCCAGCTCGCAATAGTGCAGAGTTATCTCAAAGAGAGAGGCCACGGTGTTTCTGTATCTGTATTATGTTGGTGCGGCTTCGGAACTTTTAAATATCTTGATATATCTCGAGAACTACGCATCTGATCAAAAAATATCATGGAACATAAAAAGTAGGAAACTTAATTATCTACAAAAAAGGTCTCTTACCATTTTGCCATAGCTCGCTTCGTTTCCGAGATATTTGCAGATTTATCTCAAGGGAAGGGGCCTGACGGACATATTTCGAGATATTTCTTCTTCTTGTTGTTCTTCTTCTGCACAGCTAAGCTGGAAGTGGCATTTGCGGCTCGCACTAGTGCAGAGTTATCTCAAAGAAAGGGGCCACGGTGTTTCTGTATCCCTATTATGTTGGTGCGGCGTCGGAACTTTTAAATATCTCGATATATCTCGAAAACTACGCTTCTGATCAAAAAATATCATAGAACATAAATTGTAGGAAACATAATTCTCTATAAACAACGTCTCTTAACATTTTGCCATAGCTCGCTTCGTTTCCGAGATATTTGCAGATTCAGCTCAAAGGAACTGGCCTGACGGACATATTTCGAGATATTTCTTGTTCTTGTTGTTCTTCTTCTGCACAGCTAAGCTGGAAGTGGCATTTGCGGCTCGCACTAGTGCAGAGTTATCTCAAAGAAAGGGGCCACGGTGTTTCTGCATCTCTATTATGTTGGTGCGGCTTCGGAACTTTTAAATATCTCGATACATCTCGAAAACTACGCTTCTGATCAAAAAATATCATAGAACCTAAATTGTAGGAAACATAATTCTCTACAAAAAAGGTCTCTTAACATTTTGCCATAGCTCGCTTCGTTTCCGAGATATTTGCAGATATATCTCAAGGGAAGGGGCCTGACGGACATATTTCGAGATATTTCTTCTTCTTGTTATTCTTCTTCTGCACAGCTAAGCTGGAAGTGGCATTTACAGCTCGCAATAGTGCAGAGTTATCTCAAAGAAAGGGGCCACGGTGTTTCTGTATCTCTATTATGTTGGTGCGGCTTCGGAACTATTAAATATCTTGATATATCTCGAGAACTACGCATCTGATCAAAAAATATCATAGAACATAAAAAGTAGGAAACTTAATTCTCTACAAAAAAGGTCTCTTAACATTTTGCCATAGCTCGCTTCGTTTCCGAGATATTTGCAGATTTATCTCAAGGGAAGGGGCCTGACGGACATATTTCGAGATATTTCTTCTTCTTGTTGTTCTTCTTCTGCACAGCTAAGCTGGAAGTGGCATTTGCGGCTCGCACTAGTGCAGAGTTATCTCAAAGAAAGGGGCCACGGTGTTTCTGTATCCCTATTATGTTGGTGCGGCTTCGGAACTTTTAAATATCTCGATATATCTCGAGAACTACGCTTCTGATCAAAAAATATCATAGAACATAAATTGTAGGAAACATAATTCTCTACAAAAAAGGTCTCTTAACATTTTGCCATAGCTCGCTTCGTTTCCGAGATATTTGCAGATATATCTCAAGGGAAGGGGCCTGACGGACATATTTCGAGATATTTCTTCTTCTTGTTATTCTTCTTCTGCACAGCTAAGCTGGAAGTGGCATTTACAGCTCGCAATAGTGCAGAGTTATCTCAAAGAAAGGGGCCACGGTGTTTCTGTATCTCTATTATATTGGTGCGGCTTCGGAACTTTTAAATATCTTGATATATCTCGAGAACTACGCATCTGATCAAAAAATATCATAGAACATAAAAAGTAGGAAACTTAATTCTCTACAAAAAAGGTCTCTTAACATTTTGCCATAGCTCGCTTCGTTTCCGAGATATTTGCAGATTTATCTCAAGGGAACGGGCCTGACGGACTTATTTCGAGATATTTCTTCTTCTTGTTGTTCTTCTTCTGCACAGCTAAGCTGGAAGTGGCATTTGCGGCTCGCACTAGTGCAGAGTTATCTTAAAGACAGGGGTCACGGTGTTTCTGTATCTCTATTATGTTGGTGCGGCTTCGGAACTTTTAAATATCTTGATATATCTCGAGAACTACGCATCTGATCAAAAAATATCATAGAACATAAAAAGTAGGAAACTTAATTCTCTACAAAAAAGGTCTCTTAACATTTTGCCATAGCTCGCTTCGTTTCCGAGATATTTGCAGATTTATCTCAAGGGAACGGGCCTGACGGACATATTTCGAGATATTTCTTCTTCTTGTTGTTCTTCTTCTGCACAGCTAAGCTGGAAGTGGCATTTGCAGCTCGCAATAGTGCAGAGTTATCTCAAAGAAAGGGGCCACGGTGTTTCTGTATCTCTATTATGTTGGTGCGGCTTCGGAACTTTTAAATATCTTGATATATCTCGAGAACTACGCATCTGATCAAAAAATATCATAGAACATAAAAAGTAGGAAACTTAATTCTCTACAAAAAAGGTCTCTCAACATTTTGCCATAGCTCGCTTCGTTTCCGAGATATTTGCAGATTTATCTCAAGGGAACGGGCCTGACGGACATATTTCGAGATATTTCTTCTTCTTGTTGTTCTTCTTCTGCACAGCTAAGCTGGAAGTGGCATTTGCGGCTCGCACTAGTGCAGAGTTATCTCAAAGAAAGGGGTCACGGTGTTTCTGTATCTTTATTATGTTGGTGCGGCTTCGGAACTTTTAAATATCTTGATATATCTCGAGAACTACGCATCTGATCAAAAAATATCATAGAACATAAAAAGTAGGAAACTTAATTCTCTATAAAAAAGGTCTCTTAACATTTTGCCATAGCTCGCTTCGTTTCCGAGATATTTGCAGATTTATCTCAAGGGAACGGGCCTGACGGACATATTTCGAGATATTTCTTCTTCTTGTTGTTCTTCATCTGCACAGCTAAGCTGGAAGTGGCATTTGCGGCTCGCACTAGTGCAGAGTTATCTTAAAGAAAGGGGTCACGGTGTTTCTGTATCTCTATTATGTTGGTGCGGCTTCGGAACTTTTAAATATCTTGATATATCTCGAGAACTACGCATCTGATCAAAAAATATCATAGAACATAAAAAGTAGGAAACTTAATTCTCTACAAAAAAGGTCTCTTAACATTTTGCCATAGCTCGCTTCGTTTCCGAGATATTTGCAGATTTATCTCAAGGGAACGGGCCTGACGGACATATTTCGAGATATTTCTTCTTCTTGTTGTTCTTCTTCTGCACAGCTAAGCTGGAAGTGGCATTTGCAGCTCGCAATAGTGCAGAGTTATCTCAAAGAAAGGGGCCACGGTGTTTCTGTATCTCTATTATGTTGGTGCGGCTTCGGAACTTTTAAATATCTTGATATATCTCGAGAACTACGCATCTGATCAAAAAATATCATAGAACATAAAAAGTAGGAAACTTAATTCTCTACAAAAAAGGTCTCTCAACATTTTGCCATAGCTCGCTTCGTTTCCGAGATATTTGCAGATTTATCTCAAGGGAACGGGCCTGACGGACATATTTCGAGATATTTCTTCTTCTTGTTGTTCTTCTTCTGCACAGCTAAGCTGGAAGTGGCATTTGCGGCTCGCACTAGTGCAGAGTTATCTCAAAGAAAGGGGCCACGGTGTTTCTGTATCCCTATTATGTTGGTGCGGCGTCGGAACTTTTAAATATCTCGATATATCTCGAAAACTACGCTTCTGATCAAAAAATATCATAGAACATAAATTGTAGGAAACATAATTCTCTATAAACAACGTCTCTTAACATTTTGCCATAGCTCGCTTCGTTTCCGAGATATTTGCAGATTCAGCTCAAAGGAACTGGCCTGACGGACATATTTCGAGATATTTCTTGTTCTTGTTGTTCTTCTTCTGCACAGCTAAGCTGGAAGTGGCATTTGCGGCTCGCACTAGTGCAGAGTTATCTCAAAGAAAGGGGCCACGGTGTTTCTGTATCTCTATTATGTTGGTGCGGCTTCGGAACTTTTAAATATCTCGATACATCTCGAAAACTACGCTTCTGATCAAAAAATATCATAGAACCTAAATTGTAGGAAACATAATTCTCTACAAAAAAGGTCTCTTAACATTTTGCCATAGCTCGCTTCGTTTCCGAGATATTTGCAGATATATCTCAAGGGAAGGGGCCTGACGGACATATTTCGAGATATTTCTTCTTCTTGTTATTCTTCTTCTGCACAGCTAAGCTGGAAGTGGCATTTACAGCTCGCAATAGTGCAGAGTTATCTCAAAGAAAGGGGCCACGGTGTTTCTGTATCTCTATTATGTTGGTGCGGCTTCGGAACTATTAAATATCTTGATATATCTCGAGAACTACGCATCTGATCAAAAAATATCATAGAACATAAAAAGTAGGAAACTTAATTCTCTACAAAAACGGTCTCTTAACATTTTGCCATAGCTCGCTTCGTTTCCGAGATATTTGCAGATTTATCTCAAGGGAAGGGGCCTGACGGACATATTTCGAGATATTTCTTCTTCTTGTTGGTCTTCTTCTGCACAGCTAAGCTGGAAGTGGCATTTGCGGCTCGCACTAGTGCAGAGTTATCTCAAAGAAAGGGGCCACGGTGTTTCTGTATCCCTATTATGTTGGTGCGGCTTCGGAACTTTTAAATATCTCGATATATCTCGAGAACTACGCTTCTGATCAAAAAATATCATAGAACATAAATTGTAGGAAACATAATTCTCTACAAAAAAGGTCTCTTAACATTTTGCCATAGCTCGCTTCGTTTCCGAGATATTTGCAGATATATCTCAAGGGAAGGGGCCTGACGGACATATTTCGAGATATTTCTTCTTCTTGTTATTCTTCTTCTGCACAGCTAAGCTGGAAGTGGCATTTACAGCTCGCAATAGTGCAGAGTTATCTCAAAGAAAGGGGCCACGGTGTTTCTGTATCTCTATTATGTTGGTGCGGCTTCGGAACTTTTAAATATCTTGATATATCTCGAGAACTACGCATCTGATCAAAAAATATCATAGAACATAAAAAGTAGGAAACTTAATTCTCTACAAAAAAGGTCTCTTAACATTTTGCCATAGCTCGCGTCGTTTCCGAGATATTTGCAGATTTATCTCAAGGGAACGGGCCTGACGGACATATTTCGAGATATTTCTTCTTCTTGTTGTTCTTCTTCTGCACAGCTAAGCTGGAAGTGGCATTTGCGGCTCGCACTAGTGCAGAGTTATCTTAAAGAAAGGGGCCACGGTGTTTCTGTATCTCTATTATGTTGGTGCGGCTTCGGAACTTTATATATCTCGATATATCTCGAAAACTACGCTTCTGATCAAAAAATATCATAGAACATAAATTGTAGGAAACTTAATTCTCTACAAAAAAGGTCTCTCAACATTTTGCCATAGCTCGCTTCGTTTCCGAGATATTTGCAGATTTATCTCAAGGGAACGGGCCTGACGGACATATTTCGAGATATTTCTTCTTCTTGTTGTTCTTCTTCTGCACAGCTAAGCTGGAAGTGGCATTTGCAGCTCGCAATAGTGCAGAGTTATCTCAAAGAAAGGGGCCACGGTGTTTCTGTATCTCTATTATGTTGGTGCGGCTTCGGAACTTTTAAATATCTTGATATATCTCGAGAACTACGCATCTGATCAAAAAATATCATAGAACATAAAAAGTAGGAAACTTAATTCTCTACAAAAAAGGTCTCTTAACATTTTGCCATAGCTCGCTTCGTTTCCGAGATATTTGCAGATTTATCTCAAGGGAACGGGCCTGACGGACATATTTCGAGATATTTCTTCTTCTTGTTGTTCTTCTTCTGCACAGCTAAGCTGGAAGTGGCATTTGCGGCTCGCACTAGTGCAGAGTTATCTCAAAGAAAGGGGTCACGGTGTTTCTGTATCTCTATTATGTTGGTGCGGCTTCGGAACTTTTAAATATCTCGATATATCTCGAAAACTACGCTTCTGATCAAAAAATATCATAGAACATAAATTGTAGGAAACTTAATTCTCTACAAAAAAGGTCTCTTAACATTTTGCCATAGCTCTCTTCGTTTCCGAGATATTTGCAGATTTATCTCAAGGGAAGGGGCCTGACGGACATAGTTCGAGATATTTCTTCTTCTTGTTGTTCTTCTTCTGCACAGCTAAGCTGGAAGTGGCATTTGCAGCTCGCCATAGTGCAGAGTTTTCTCAAAGAAAGGGGCCACGGTGTTTCTGTATCTCTATTATGTTGGTGCGGCTTCGGAACTTTTAAATATCTTGATATATCTCGAGAACTACGCATCTGATCAAAAAATATCATAGAACATAAAAAGTAGGAAACTTAATTCTCTACAAAAAAGGTCTCTTAACATTTTGCCATAGCTCGCTTCGTTTCCGAGATATTTGCAGATTTATCTCAAGGGAACGGGCCTGACGGACATATTTCGAGATATTTCTTCTTCTTGTTGTTCTTCTTCTGCACAGCTAAGCTGGAAGTGGCATTTGCGGCTCGCACTAGTGCAGAGTTATCTCAAAGAAAGGGGTCACGGTGTTTCTGTATCTTTATTATGTTGGTGCGGCTTCGGAACTTTTAAATATCTTGATATATCTCGAGAACTACGCATCTGATCAAAAAATATCATAGAACATAAAAAGTAGGAAACTTAATTCTCTACAAAAAAGGTCTCTTAACATTTTGCCATAGCTCGCTTCGTTTCCGAGATATTTGCAGATTTATCTCAAGGGAACGGGCCTGACGGACATATTTCGAGATATTTCTTCTTCTTGTTGTTCTTCATCTGCACAGCTAAGCTGGAAGTGGCATTTGCGGCTCGCACTAGTGCAGAGTTATCTTAAAGAAAGGGGTCACGGTGTTTCTGTATCTCTATTATGTTGGTGCGGCTTCGGAACTTTTAAATATCTTGATATATCTCGAGAACTACGCATCTGATCAAAAAATATCATAGAACATAAAAAGTAGGAAACTTAATTCTCTACAAAAAAGGTCTCTTAACATTTTGCCATAGCTCGCTTCGTTTCCGAGATATTTGCAGATTTATCTCAAGGGAACGGGCCTGACGGACATATTTCGAGATATTTCTTCTTCTTGTTGTTCTTCTTCTGCACAGCTAAGCTGGAAGTGGCATTTGCAGCTCGCAATAGTGCAGAGTTATCTCAAAGAAAGGGGCCACGGTGTTTCTGTATCTCTATTATGTTGGTGCGGCTTCGGAACTTTTAAATATCTTGATATATCTCGAGAACTACGCATCTGATCAAAAAATATCATAGAACATAAAAAGTAGGAAACTTAATTCTCTACAAAAAAGGTCTCTCAACATTTTGCCATAGCTCGCTTCGTTTCCGAGATATTTGCAGATTTATCTCAAGGGAACGGGCCTGACGGACATATTTCGAGATATTTCTTCTTCTTGTTGTTCTTCTTCTGCACAGCTGAGCTGGAAGTGGCATTTGCAGGTCGCAATAGTGCAGAGTTATCTCAAAGAAAGTGGCCACGGTGTTTCTGTATCTCTATTATGTTGGTGCGGCTTCGGAACTTTAAAATATTTCGATATATGTCGAAAACTACGCTTCTGATCAAAAAATATCATAGAACGTAAATTGTAGGAAACATTATTCTCTACAAAGAAGGTCCCTTAACATTTTGCCATAGCTCGCTTCGTTTCCGAGATATTTGCAGATTTATCTCAAGGGAAGGGTCCTGATGGACATATTTCGAGATATTTCTTCTTCTTGTTGTTCTTCTTCTGCACAGCTAAGCTGGAAGTGGCATTTGCAGCTCGCAATAGTGCAGAGTTATCTCAAAGAAAGGGGCCACGGTGTTTCTGTATCTCTATTATGTTGGTGCGGCTTCGGAACTTTTAAATATCTCGATATATCTCGAAAACTACGCTTCTGATCAAAAAATATCATAGAACGTAAATTGTAGGAAACATTATTCTCTACAAAAAAGGTCTCTTAACATTTTGCCATAGCTCGCTTCGTTTCCGAGATATTTGCAGATTTATCTCAAGGGAAGGGGCCTGACGGACATATTTCGAGATATTTCTTCTTCTTGTTGTTCTTCTTCTGCACAGCTAAGCTGGAAGTGGCATTTGCAGCGCGCAATAGTGCAGAGTTAGCTCAAAGAAAGGGGCCACGGTGTTTCTGTATCTCTATTATGTTGGTGCGGCTTCGGAACTTTTAAATATCTTGATATATCTCGAGAACTACGCATCTGATCAAAAAATATCATACTACATAAAAAGTAGGAAACTTAATTCTCTACAAGAAAGGTCTCTAAAGATTTTGCCATAGCTCGCTTCGTTTCCGAGATATTTGCAGATTTATCTCAAGGGAAGGGGCCTGACGGACATATTTCGAGATATTTCTTCTTCTTGTTGTTCTTCTTCTGCACAGCTAAGCTGGAAGTGGCATTTGCAGCTCGCAATAGTGCAGAGTTATCTCAAAGAGAGGGGCCACGGTGTTTCTGTATCTCTATTATGTTGGTGCGGCTTCGGGACTTTTAAATATCTTGATATATCTCGAGAACTACGCATCTGATCAAAAAATATCATACTACATAAAAAGTAGGAAACTTAATTCTCTACAAGAAAGGTCTCTAAACATTTTGCCATAGCTCGCTTCGTTTCCGAGATATTTGCAGATTTATCTCAAGGGAAGGGGCCTGACGGACATATTTCGAGATATTTCTTCTTCTTGTTGTTCTTCTTCTGCACAGCTAAGCTGGAAGTGGCATTTGCAGCTCGCAATAGTGCAGAGTTATCTCAAAGAAAGGGGCCACGGTGTTTCTGTATCTCTATTATGTTGGTGCGGCTTCGGAACTTTTAAATATCTTGATATATCTCGAGAACTACGCATCTGATCAAAAAATATCATAGAACATAAAAAGTAGGAAACTTAATTATCTACAAAAAAGGTCTCTTAACATTTTGCCATAGCTCGCTTCGTTTCCGAGATATTTGCAGATATATCTCAAGGGAAGGGGCCTGACGGACATATTTCGAGATATTTCTTCTTCTTGTTGTTCTTCTTCTGCACAGCTAAGCTGGAAGTGGCATTTGCAGCTCGCAATAGTGCAGAGTTATCTCAAAGAGAGGGGCCACGGTGTTTCTGTATCTCTATTATGTTGGTGCGGCTTCGGAACTTTTAAATATCTTGATATATCTCGAGAACTAGGCATCTGATCAAAAAATATCATAGAAGATAAAAAGTAGGAAACTTAATTCTCTACAAAAAAGGTCTCTTAACATTTCGCCATAGCTCGCTTCGTTTCCGAGATATTTGCAGATTTATCTCAAGGGAAGGGGCCTGACGGACATATTTCGAGATATTTCTTCTTCTTGTTGTTCTTCTTCTGCACAGCTAAACTGGAAGTGACATTTCCAGCTCGCAATCGTGCAGAGTTATCTCAAAGAAAGGGGCCACGGTGTTTCTGTATCTCTATTATGTTGGTGCGGCTTCGGAACTTTTAAATATCTTGATATATCTCGAGAACTACGCCTCTGATCGAAAAATATCATAGAACATAAAAAGTAGGAAACTTAATTCTCTACAAAAAAGGTCTCTTTACATTTTCCCATAGCTCGCTTCGTTTCCGAGATATTTGCAGATTTATCTCAAGGGAAGGGGCCTGACGGACATATTTCGAGATATTTCTTCTTCTTGTTGTTCTTCTTCTGCACAGCTAAGCTGGAAGTGGCATTTGCAGCGCGCAATAGTGCAGAGTTATCTCAAAGAAAGGGGCCACGGTGTTTCTGTATCTCTATTATGTTGGTGCGGCTTCGGAACTTTTAAATATCTTGATATATCTCGAGAACTACGCATCTGATCAAAAAATATCATACTACATAAAAAGTAGGAAACTTAATTCTCTACGAGAAAGGTCTCTAAAGATTTTGCCATAGCTCGCTTCGTTTCCAAGATATTTGCAGATTTATCTCAAGGGAAGGGGCCTGACGGACATATTTCGAGATATTTCTTCTTCTTGTTGTTCTTCTTCTGCACAGCTAAGCTGGAAGTGGCATTTGCAGCTCGCAATAGTGCAGAGTTATCTCAAAGAGAGGGGCCACGGTGTTTCTGTATCTCTATTATGTTGGTGCGGCTTCGGAACTTTTAAATATCTTGATATATCTCGAGAACTACGCATCTGATCAAAAAATATCATAGAAGATAAAAAGTAGGAAACTTAATTCTCTACAAGAAAGGTCTCTAAAGATTTTGCCATAGCTCGCTTCGTTTCCGAGATATTTGCAGATATATCTCAAGGGAAGGGGCCTGACGGACATATTTCGAGATATTTCTTCTTCTTGTTGTTCTTCTTCTGCACAGCTAAGCTGGAAGTGGCATTTGCAGCTCGCAATAGTGCAGAGTTATCTCAAAGAGAGGGGCCACGGTGTTTCTGTATCTCTATTATGTTGGTGCGGCTTCGGAACTTTTAAATATCTTGATATATCTCGAGAACTACGCATCTGATCAAAAAATATCATAGAAGATAAAAAGTAGGAAACTTAATTCTCTACAAAAAAGGTCTCTTAACATTTCGCCATAGCTCGCTTCGTTTCCGAGATATTTGCAGATTTATCTCAAGGGAAGGGGCCTGTCGGACATATTTCGAGATATTTCTTCTTCTTGTTGTTCTTCTTCTGCACAGCTAAGCTGGAAGTGGCATTTGCGGCTCGCACTAGTGCAGAGTTATCTCAAAGAAAGGGGCCACGGTGTTTCTGTATCTCTATTATGTTGGTGCGGCTTCGGAACTTTTAAATATCTCGATATATCTCGAAAACTACGCTTCTGATCAAAAAATATCATAGAAGATAAAAAGTAGGGAACTTAATTCTCTACAAAAAAGGTCTCTTAACATTTCGCCATAGCTCGCTTCGTTTCCGAGATATTTGCAGATTTATCTCAAGGGAAGGGGCCTGTCGGACATATTTCGGGATATTTCTTCTTCTCGTTGTTCTTCTTCTGCACAGCTAAGCTGGAAGTGGCATTTGCGGCTCGCACTAGTGCAGAGTTATCTCAAAGAAAGGGGCCACGGTGTTTCTGTATCTCTATTATGTTGGTGCGGCTTCGGAACTTTTAAATATCTCGATATATCTCGAAAACTACGCTTCTGATCAAAAAATTTCATAGAACGTAAATTGTAGCAAACAGAATTCTCTACAAAAAAGGTCTCTTAACATTTTGCCATAGCTCGCTTCGTTTCCGAGATATTTGCAGATATATCTCAAGGGAAGGGGCCTGACGGACATATTTCGAGATATTTCTTCTTCTTGTTGTTCTTCTTCTGCACAGCTAAACTGGAAGTGACATTTCCAGCTCGCAATCGTGCAGAGTTATCTCAAAGAAAGGGGCCACGGTGTTTCTGTATCTCTATTATGTTGGTGCGGCTTCGGAACTTTTAAATATCTCGATATATCTCGAAAACTACGCTTCTGATCAAAAAATTTCATAGAACGTAAATTGTAGCAAACAGAATTCTCTACAAAAAAGGTCTCTTAACATTTTGCCATAGCTCGCTTCGTTTCCGAGATATTTGCAGATATATCTCAAGGGAAGGGGCCTGACGGACATATTTCGAGATATTTCTTCTTCTTGTTGTTCTTCTTCTGCACAGCTAAACTGGAAGTGACATTTCCAGCTCGCAATCGTGCAGAGTTATCTCAAAGAAAGGGGCCACGGTGTTTCTGTATCTCTATTATGTTGGTGCGGCTTCGGAACTTTTAAATATCTTGATATATCTCGAGAACTACGCCTCTGATCGAAAAATATCATAGAACATAAAAAGTAGGAAACTTAATTCTCTACAAAAAAGGTCTCTTTACATTTTCCCATAGCTCGCTTCGTTTCCGAGATATTTGCAGATTTATCTCAAGGGAAGGGGCCTGACGGACATATTTCGAGATATTTCTTCTTCTTGTTGTTCTTCTTCTGCACAGCTAAGCTGGAAGTGGCATTTGCAGCGCGCAATAGTGCAGAGTTATCTCAAAGAAAGGGGCCACGGTGTTTCTGTATCTCTATTATGTTGGTGCGGCTTCGGAACTTTTAAATATCTTGATATATCTCGAGAACTACGCATCTGATCAAAAAATATCATACTACATAAAAAGTAGGAAACTTAATTCTCTACGAGAAAGGTCTCTAAAGATTTTGCCATAGCTCGCTTCGTTTCCAAGATATTTGCAGATTTATCTCAAGGGAAGGGGCCTGACGGACATATTTCGAGATATTTCTTCTTCTTGTTGTTCTTCTTCTGCACAGCTAAGCTGGAAGTGGCATTTGCAGCTCGCAATAGTGCAGAGTTATCTCAAAGAGAGGGGCCACGGTGTTTCTGTATCTCTATTATGTTGGTGCGGCTTCGGAACTTTTAAATATCTTGATATATCTCGAGAACTACGCATCTGATCAAAAAATATCATAGAAGATAAAAAGTAGGAAACTTAATTCTCTACAAGAAAGGTCTCTAAAGATTTTGCCATAGCTCGCTTCGTTTCCGAGATATTTGCAGATATATCTCAAGGGAAGGGGCCTGACGGACATATTTCGAGATATTTCTTCTTCTTGTTGTTCTTCTTCTGCACAGCTAAGCTGGAAGTGGCATTTGCAGCTCGCAATAGTGCAGAGTTATCTCAAAGAGAGGGGCCACGGTGTTTCTGTATCTCTATTATGTTGGTGCGGCTTCGGAACTTTTAAATATCTTGATATATCTCGAGAACTACGCATCTGATCAAAAAATATCATAGAAGATAAAAAGTAGGAAACTTAATTCTCTACAAAAAAGGTCTCTTAACATTTCGCCATAGCTCGCTTCGTTTCCGAGATATTTGCAGATTTATCTCAAGGGAAGGGGCCTGTCGGACATATTTCGAGATATTTCTTCTTCTTGTTGTTCTTCTTCTGCACAGCTAAGCTGGAAGTGGCATTTGCGGCTCGCACTAGTGCAGAGTTATCTCAAAGAAAGGGGCCACGGTGTTTCTGTATCTCTATTATGTTGGTGCGGCTTCGGAACTTTTAAATATCTCGATATATCTCGAAAACTACGCTTCTGATCAAAAAATTTCATAGAACGTAAATTGTAGCAAACAGAATTCTCTACAAAAAAGGTCTCTTAACATTTTGCCATAGCTCGCTTCGTTTCCGAGATATTTGCAGATATATCTCAAGGGAAGGGGCCTGACGGACATATTTCGAGATATTTCTTCTTCTTGTTGTTCTTCTTCTGCACAGCTAAACTGGAAGTGACATTTCCAGCTCGCAATCGTGCAGAGTTATCTCAAAGAAAGGGGCCACGGTGTTTCTGTATCTCTATTATGTTGGTGCGGCTTCGGAACTTTTAAATATCTTGATATATCTCGAGAACTACGCCTCTGATCGAAAAATATCATAGAACATAAAAAGTAGGAAACTTAATTCTCTACAAAAAAGGTCTCTTTACATTTTCCCATAGCTCGCTTCGTTTCCGAGATATTTGCAGATTTATCTCAAGGGAAGGGGCCTGACGGACATATTTCGAGATATTTCTTCTTCTTGTTGTTCTTCTTCTGCACAGCTAAGCTGGAAGTGGCATTTGCAGCGCGCAATAGTGCAGAGTTATCTCAAAGAAAGGGGCCACGGTGTTTCTGTATCTCTATTATGTTGGTGCGGCTTCGGAACTTTTAAATATCTTGATATATCTCGAGAACTACGCATCTGATCAAAAAATATCATACTACATAAAAAGTAGGAAACTTAATTCTCTACAAGAAAGGTCTCTAAAGATTTTGCCATAGCTCGCTTCGTTTCCAAGATATTTGCAGATTTATCTCAAGGGAAGGGGCCTGACGGACATATTTCGAGATATTTCTTCTTCTTGTTGTTCTTCTTCTGCACAGCTAAGCTGGAAGTGGCATTTGCAGCTCGCAATAGTGCAGAGTTATCTCAAAGAGAGGGGCCACGGTGTTTCTGTATCTCTATTATGTTGGTGCGGCTTCGGAACTTTTAAATATCTTGATATATCTCGAGAACTACGCATCTGATCAAAAAATATCATAGAAGATAAAAAGTAGGAAACTTAATTCTCTACAAGAAAGGTCTCTAAAGATTTTGCCATAGCTCGCTTCGTTTCCGAGATATTTGCAGATATATCTCAAGGGAAGGGGCCTGACGGACATATTTCGAGATATTTCTTCTTCTTGTTGTTCTTCTTCTGCACAGCTAAGCTGGAAGTGGCATTTGCAGCTCGCAATAGTGCAGAGTTATCTCAAAGAGAGGGGCCACGGTGTTTCTGTATCTCTATTATGTTGGTGCGGCTTCGGAACTTTTAAATATCTTGATATATCTCGAGAACTACGCATCTGATCAAAAAATATCATAGAAGATAAAAAGTAGGAAACTTAATTCTCTACAAAAAAGGTCTCTTAACATTTCGCCATAGCTCGCTTCGTTTCCGAGATATTTGCAGATTTATCTCAAGGGAAGGGGCCTGTCGGACATATTTCGAGATATTTCTTCTTCTTGTTGTTCTTCTTCTGCACAGCTAAGCTGGAAGTGGCATTTGCGGCTCGCACTAGTGCAGAGTTATCTCAAAGAAAGGGGCCACGGTGTTTCTGTATCTCTATTATGTTGGTGCGGCTTCGGAACTTTTAAATATCTCGATATATCTCGAAAACTACGCTTCTGATCAAAAAATATCATAGAACATAAATTGTAGGAAACATAATTCTCTACAAAAAAGGTCTCTTAACATTTTGCCATAGCTCGCTTCGTTTCCGAGATATTTGCAGATATATCTCAAGGGAAGGGGCCTGACGGACATATTTCGAGATATTTCTTCTTCTTGTTGTTCTTCTTCTGCACAGCTAAGCTGGAAGTGGCATTTGCAGCTCGCAATAGTGCAGAGTTATCTCAAAGAAAGGGGCCACGGTGTTTCTGTATCTCTATTATGTTGGTGCGGCTTCGGAACTTTTAAATATCTTGATATATTTCGAGAACTACGCATCTGATCAAAAAATATCATAGAACATAAATTGTAGGAAACTTAATTCTCTACAAAAAAGGTCTCTTAACATTTTGCCATAGCTCTCTTTGTTTCCGAGATATTTGCAGATTTATCTCAAGGGAAGGGGCCTGACGGACATATTTCGAGATATTTCTTCTTCTTGTTGTTCTTCTTCTGCACAGCTAAGCTGGAAGTGGCATTTGCAGCTCGCAATAGTGCAGAGTTATCTCAAAGAAAGGGGCCACGGTGTTTCTGTATCTCTATTATGTTGGTGCGGCTTCGGAACTTTTAAATATCTTGATATATCTCGAGAACTACGCATCTGATCAAAAAATATCATAGAACATAAAAAGTAGGAAACTTAATTATCTACAAAAAAGGTCTCTTAACATTTTGCCATAGCTCGCTTCGTTTCCGAGATATTTGCAGATTTATCTCAAGGGAAGGGGCCTGACGGACATATTTCGAGATATTTCTTCTTCTTGTTGTTCTTCTTCTGCACAGCTAAGCTGGAAGTGGCATTTGCGGCTCGCACTAGTGCAGAGTTATCTCAAAGAAAGGGGCCACGGTGTTTCTGTATCTCTATTATGTTGGTGCGGCTTCGGAACTTTTAAATATCTTGATATATCTCGAGAACTACGCATCTGATCAAAAAATATCATAGAACAAAGAAAGTAGGAAACTTAATTATCTACAAAAAAGGTCTCTTAACATTTTGCCATAGCTCGCTTCGTTTCCGAGATATTTGCAGATTTATCTCAAGGGAAGGGGCCTGACGGACATATTTCGAGATATTTCTTCTTCTTGTTGTTCTTCTTCTGCACAGCTAAGCTGGAAGTGGCATTTGCGGCTCGCACTAGTGCAGAGTTATCTCAAAGAAAGGGGCCACGGTGTTTCTGTATCCCTATTATGTTGGTGCGGCTTCGGAACTTTTAAATATCTTGATATATCTCGAGAACTACGCATCTGATCAAAAAATATCATACTACATAAAAAGTAGGAAACTTAATTCTCTACAAGAAAGGTCTCTAAAAATTTTGCCATAGCTCGCTTCGTTTCCGAGATATTTGCAGATTTATCTCAAGGGAAGGGGCCTGACGGACATATTTCGAGATATTTCTTCTTCTTGTTGTTCTTCTTCTGCACAGCTAAGCTGGAAGTGGCATTTGCGGCTCGCACTAGTGCAGAGTTATCTCAAAGAAAGGGGCCACGGTGTTTCTGTATCCCTATTATGTTGGTGCGGCTTCGGAACTTTTAAATATCTCGATATATCTCGAAAACTACGCTTCGGATCAAAAAATATCATAGAACATAAATTGTAGGAAACATAATTCTCTACAAAAAACGTCTCTTAACATTTTGCCATAGCTCGCTTCGTTTCCGAGATATTTGCAGATTCAGCTCAAAGGAACTGGCCTGACGGACATATTTCGAGATATTTCTTCTTCTTGTTGTTCTTCCTCTGCACAGCTAAGTTGGAAGTGGCATTTGCAGCTCGCAATAGTGCAGAGTTATCTCAAAGAAAGGGGCCACGGTGTTTCTGTATCTCTATTATGTTGGTGCGGCTTCGGAACTTTTAAATATCTTGATATATCTCGAGAACTACGCATCTGATCAAAAAATATCGTAGAACATGAAAAGTAGGAAACTTAATTCTCTACAAAAAAGGTCTCTTAACATTTTGCCATAGCTCGCTTCGTTTCCGAGATATTAGCAGATTTATCTCAAGGGAAGGGGCCTGACGGACATATTTCGAGATATTTCTTCTTCTTGTTGTTCTTCTTCTGCACAGCTAAGCTGGAAGTGGCATTTGCGGCTCGCACTAGTGCAGAGTTATCTCAAAGAAAGGGGCCACGGTGTTTCTGTATCTCTATTATGTTGGTGCGGCTTCGGAACTTTTAAATATCTTGATATATCTCGAGAACTACGCATCTGATCAAAAAATATCATAGAACATAAAAAGTAGGAAACTTAATTATCTACAAAAAAGGTCTCTTAACATTTTGCCATAGCTCGCTTCGTTTCCGAGATATTTGCAGATTTATCTCAAGGGAAGGGGCCTGACGGACATATTTCGAGATATTTCTTCTTCTTGTTGTTCTTCTTCTGCACAGCTAAGCTGGAAGTGGCATTTGCGGCTCGCACTAGTGCAGAGTTATCTCAAAGAAAGGGGCCACGGTGTTTCTGTATCCCTATTATGTTGGTGCGGCTTCGGAACTTTTAAATATCTTGATATATCTCGAGAACTACGCATCTGATCAAAAAATATCATACTACATAAAAAGTAGGAAACTTAATTCTCTACAAGAAAGGTCTCTAAAGATTTTGCCATAGCTCGCTTCGTTTCCGAGATATTTGCAGATTTATCTCAAGGGAAGGGGCCTAACGGACATATTTCGAGATATTTCTTCTTCTTGTTGTTCTTCTTCTGCACAGCTAAACTGGAAGTGGCATTTCCAGCTCGCAATAGTGCAGAGTTATCTCAAAGAGAGAGGCCACGGTGTTTCTGTATCTGTATTATGTTGGTGCGGCTTCGGAACTTTTAAATATCTTGATATATCTCGAGAACTACGCATCTGATCAAAAAATATCATAGAAGATAAAAAGTAGGAAACTTAATTCTCTACAAAAAGGGTCTCTTAACATTTTGCCATAGCTCGCTTCGTTTCCGAGATATTTGCAGATTTATCTCAAGGGACGGGGCCTGACGGACATATTTCGAGATATTTCTTCTTCTTGTTGTTCTTCTTCTGCACAGCTAAGCTGGAAGTGGCATTTGCGGCTCGCACTAGTGCAGAGTTATCTCAAAGAAAGGGGCCACGGTGTTTCTGTATCCCTATTATGTTGGTGCGGCTTCGGAACTTTTAAATATCTCGATATATCTCGAAAACTACGCTTCGGATCAAAAAATATCATAGAACATAAATTGTAGGAAACATAATTCTCTACAAAAAACGTCTCTTAACATTTTGCCATAGCTCGCTTCGTTTCCGAGATATTTGCAGATTCAGCTCAAAGGAACTGGCCTGACGGACATATTTCGAGATATTTCTTCTTCTTGTTGTTCTTCCTCTGCACAGCTAAGTTGGAAGTGGCATTTGCAGCTCGCAATAGTGCAGAGTTATCTCAAAGAAAGGGGCCACGGTGTTTCTGTATCTCTATTATGTTGGTGCGGCTTCGGAACTTTTAAATATCTTGATATATCTCGAGAACTACGCATCTGATCAAAAAATATCATAGAACATAAAAAGTAGGAAACTTAATTCTCTACAAAAAAGGTCTCTTAACATTTTGCCATAGCTCGCTTCGTTTCCGAGATATTTGCAGATTTATCTCAAGGGAAGGGGCCTGACGGACATATTTCGAGATATTTCTTCTTCTTGTTGTTCTTCTTCCGCACAGCTAAGCTGGAAGTGGCATTTGCGGCTCGCACTAGTGCAGAGTTATCTCAAAGAAAGGGGCCACGGTGTTTCTGTATCTCTATTATGTTGGTGCGGCTTCGGAACTTTTAAATATCTCTATATATCTCGAAAACTACGCTTCTAATCAAAAAATATCATAGAACATAAATTGTAGGAAACATAATTCTCTACAAAAAAGGTCTCTTAACATTTTGCCATAGCTCGCTTCGTTTCCGAGATATTTGCAGATATATCTCAAGGGAAGGGGCCTGACGGACATATTTCGAGATATTTCTTCTTCTTGTTGTTCTTCTTCTGCACAGCTAAGCTGGAAGTGGCATTTGCGGCTCGCACTAGTGCAGAGTTATCTCAAAGAAAGGGGCCACGGTGTTTCTGTATCCCTATTGTGTTGGTGCGGCTTCGGAACTTTTAAATATCTCGATATATCTCGAAAACTACGCTTCTGATCAAAAAATATCATAGAACATAAATTGTAGGAAACTTAATTCTCTACAAAAAAGGTCTCTTAACATTTTGCCATAGCTCTCTTCGTTTCCGAGATATTTGCAGATTTATCTCAAGGGAAGGGGCCTGACGGACATATTTCGAGATATTTCTTCTTCTTGTTGTTCTTCTTCTGCACAGCTGAGCTGGAAGTGGCATTTGCAGCTCGCAATAGTGCAGAGTTATCTCAAAGAAAGGGGCCACGGTGTTTCTGTATCTCTATTATGTTGGTGCGGCTTCGGAACTTTAAAATATCTCGATATATCTCGAAAACTACGCTTCTGATCAAAAAATATCATGGAACATAAATTGTAGGAAACTTAATTCTCTACAAAAAAGGTCTCTTAACATTTTGCCATAGCTCGCTTCGTTTCCGAGATATTTGCAGATTTATCTCAAGGGAAGGGGCCTGACGGACATAGTTCGAGATATTTCTTCTTCTTGTTGTTCTTCTTCTGCACAGCTAAGCTGGAAGTGGCATTTGCAGCTCGCCATAGTGCAGAGTTTTCTCAAAGAAAGGGGCCACGGTGTTTCTGTATCTCTATTATGTTGGTGCGGCTTCGGAACTTTTAAATATCTCGATACATCTCGAAAACTACGCTTCTGATCAAAAAATATCATAGAACCTAAATTGTAGGAAACATAATTCTCTACAAAAAAGGTCTCTTAACATTTTGCCATAGCTCGCTTCGTTTCCGAGATATTTGCAGATATATCTCAAGGGAAGGGGCCTGACGGACATATTTCGAGATATTTCTTCTTCTTGTTATTCTTCTTCTGCACAGCTAAGCTGGAAGTGGCATTTTCAGCTCGCAATAGTGCAGAGTTATCTCAAAGAAAGGGGCCACGGTGTTTCTGTATCTCTATTATGTTGGTGCGGCTTCGGAACTATTAAATATCTTGATATATCTCGAGAACTACGCATCTGATCAAAAAATATCATAGAACATAAAAAGTAGGAAACTTAATTCTCTACAAAAAAGGTCTCTTAACATTTTGCCATAGCTCGCTTCGTTTCCGAGATATTTGCAGATTTATCTCAAGGGAAGGGGCCTGACGGACATATTTCGAGATATTTCTTCTTCTTGTTGTTCTTCTTCTGCACAGCTAAGCTGGAAGTGGCATTTGCGGCTCGCACTAGTGCAGAGTTATCTCAAAGAAAGGGGTCACGGTGTTTCTGTATCTCTATTATGTTGGTGCGGCTTCGGAACTTTAAAATATCTCGATATATCTCGAAAACTACGCTTCTGATCAAAAAATATCATAGAACATAAATTGTAGGAAACTTAATTCTCTACAAAAAAGGTCTCTTAACATTTTGCCATAGCTCGCTTCGTTTCCGAGATATTTGCAGATTTATCTCAAGGGAAGGGGCCTGACGGACATAGTTCGAGATATTTCTTCTTCTTGTTGTTCTTCTTCTGCACAGCTAAGCTGGAAGTGGCATTTGCAGCTCGCCATAGTGCAGAGTTCTCTCAAAGAAAGGGGCCACGGTGTTTCTGTATCTCTATTATGTTGGTGCGGCTTCGGAACTTTTAAATATCTCGATACATCTCGAAAACTACGCTTCTGTTCAAAAAATATCATAGAACCTAAATTGTAGGAAACATAATTCTCTACAAAAAAGGACTCTTAACATTTTGCCATAGCTCGCTTCGTTTCCGAGATATTTGCAGATATATCTCAAGGGAAGGGGCCTGACGGACATATTTCGAGATATTTCTTCTTCTTGTTATTCTTCTTCTGCACAGCTAAGCTGGAAGTGGCATTTACAGCTCGCAATAGTGCAGAGTTATCTCAAAGAAAGGGGCCACGGTGTTTCTGTATCTCTATTATGTTGGTGCGGCTTCGGAACTATTAAATATCTTGATATATCTCGAGAACTACGCATCTGATCAAAAAATATCATAGAACATAAAAAGTAGGAAACTTAATTCTCTACAAAAAAGGTCTCTTAACATTTTGCCATAGCTCGCTTCGTTTCCGAGATATTTGCAGATTTATCTCAAGGGAAGGGGCCTGACGGACATATTTCGAGATATTTCTTCTTCTTGTTGTTCTTCTTCTGCACAGCTAAGCTGGAAGTGGCATTTGCGGCTCGCACTAGTGCAGAGTTATCTCAAAGAAAGGGGCCACGGTGTTTCTGTATCCCTATTATGTTGGTGCGGCTTCGGAACTTTTAAATATCTCGATATATCTCGAGAACTACGCTTCTGATCAAAAAATATCATAGAACATAAATTGTAGGAAACATAATTCTCTACAAAAAAGGTCTCTTAACATTTTGCCATAGCTCGCTTCGTTTCCGAGATATTTGCAGATATATCTCAAGGGAAGGGGCCTGATGGACATATTTCGAGATATTTCTTCTTCTTGTTATTCTTCTTCTGCACAGCTAAGCTGGAAGTGGCATTTACAGCCCGCAATAGTGCAGAGTTATCTCAAAGAAAGGGGCCACGGTGTTTCTGTATCTCTATTATGTTGGTGCGGCTTCGGAACTTTTAAATATCTTGATATATCTCGAGAACTACGCATCTGATCAGAAAATATCATAGAACATAAAAAGTAGGAAACTTAATTCTCTACAAAAAAGGTCTCTTAACATTTTGCCATAGCTCGCTTCGTTTCCGAGATATTTGCAGATTTATCTCAAGGGAACGGGCCTGACGGACATATTTCGAGATATTTCTTCTTCTTGTTGTTCTTCTTCTGCACAGCTAAGCTGGAAGTGGCATTTGCGGCTCGCACTAGTGCAGAGTTATCTCAAAGAAAGGGGTCACGGTGTTTCTGTATCTCTATTATGTTGGTGCGGCTTCGGAACTTTTAAATATCTCGATATATCTCGAAAACTACGCTTCTGATCAAAAAATATCATAGAACATAAAAAGTAGGAAACTTAATTCTCTACAAAAAAGGTCTCTTAACATTTTGCCATAGCTCGCTTCGTTTCCGAGATATTTGCAGATTTATCTCAAGGGAAGGGGCCTGACGGACATATTTCGAGATATTTCTTCTTCTTGTTGTTCTTCTTCTGCACAGCTAAGCTGGAAGTGGCATTTGCGGCTCGCACTAGTGCAGAGTTATCTCAAAGAAAGGGGCCACGGTGTTTCTGTATCCCTATTATGTTGGTGCGGCTTCGGAACTTTTAAATATCTCGATATATCTCGAGAACTACGCTTCTGATCAAAAAATATCATAGAACATAAATTGTAGGAAACATAATTCTCTACAAAAAAGGTCTCTCAACATTTTGCCATAGCTCGCTTCGTTTCCGAGATATTTGCAGATATATCTCAAGGGAAGGGGCCTGATGGACATATTTCGAGATATTTCTTCTTCTTGTTATTCTTCTTCTGCACAGCTAAGCTGGAAGTGGCATTTACAGCCCGCAATAGTGCAGAGTTATCTCAAAGAAAGGGGCCACGGTGTTTCTGTATCTCTATTATGTTGGTGCGGCTTCGGAACTTTTAAATATCTTGATATATCTCGAGAACTACGCATCTGATCAAAAAATATCATAGAACATAAAAAGTAGGAAACTTAATTCTCTACAAAAAAGGTCTCTTAACATTTTGCCATAGCTCGCTTCGTTTCCGAGATATTTGCAGATTTATCTCAAGGGAACGGGCCTGACGGACATATTTCGAGATATTTCTTCTTCTTGTTGTTCTTCTTCTGCACAGCTAAGCTGGAAGTGGCATTTGCGGCTCGCACTAGTGCAGAGTTATCTTAAAGAAAGGGGTCACGGTGTTTCTGTATCTCTATTATGTTGGTGCGGCTTCGGAACTTTTAAATATCTCGATATATCTCGAGAACTACGCTTCTGATCAAAAAATATCATAGAACATAAATTGTAGGAAACTTAATTCTCTACAAAAAAGGTCTCTTAACATTTTGCCATAGCTCTCTTCGTTTCCGAGATATTTGCAGATTTATCTCAAGGGAAGGGGCCTGACGGACATATTTCGAGATATTTCTTCTTCTTGTTGTTCTTCTTCTGCACAGCTAAGCTGGAAGTGGCATTTGCAGCTCGCAATAGTGCAGAGTTATCTCAAAGAAAGGGGCCACGGTGTTTCTGTATCTCTATTATGTTGGTGCGGCTTCGGAACTTTTAAATATCTTGATATATCTCGAGAACTACGCATCTGATCAGAAAATATCATAGAACATAAAAAGTAGGAAACTTAATTCTCTACAAAAAAGGTCTCTTAACATTTTGCCATAGCTCGCTTCGTTTCCGAGATATTTGCAGATTTATCTCAAGGGAACGGGCCTGACGGACATATTTCGAGATATTTCTTCTTCTTGTTGTTCTTCTTCTGCACAGCTAAGCTGGAAGTGGCATTTGCGGCTCGCACTAGTGCAGAGTTATCTCAAAGAAAGGGGTCACGGTGTTTCTGTATCTCTATTATGTTGGTGCGGCTTCGGAACTTTTAAATATCTCGATATATCTCGAAAACTACGCTTCTGATCAAAAAATATCATAGAACATAAATTGTAGGAAACTTAATTCTCTACAAAAAAGGTCTCTTAACATTTTGCCATAGCTCTCTTCGTTTCCGAGATATTTGCAGATTTATCTCAAGGGAAGGGGCCTGACGGACATAGTTCGAGATATTTCTTCTTCTTGTTGTTCTTCTTCTGCACAGCTAAGCTGGAAGTGGCATTTGCAGCTCGCCATAGTGCAGAGTTTTCTCAAAGAAAGGGGCCACGGTGTTTCTGTATCTCTATTATGTTGGTGCGGCTTCGGAACTTTTAAATATCTTGATATATCTCGAGAACTACGCATCTGATCAAAAAATATCATAGAACATAAAAAGTAGGAAACTTAATTCTCTACAAAAAAGGTCTCTTAACATTTTGCCATAGCTCGCTTCGTTTCCGAGATATTTGCAGATTTATCTCAAGGGAAGGGGCCTGACGGACATATTTCGAGATATTTCTTCTTCTTGTTGTTCTTCTTCTGCACAGCTAAGCTGGAAGTGGCATTTGCGGCTCGCACTAGTGCAGAGTTATCTCAAAGAAAGGGGCCACGGTGTTTCTGTATCCCTATTATGTTGGTGCGGCTTCGGAACTTTTAAATATCTCGATATATCTCGAGAACTACGCTTCTGATCAAAAAATATCATAGAACATAAATTGTAGGAAACATAATTCTCTACAAAAAAGGTCTCTTAACATTTTGCCATAGCTCGCTTCGTTTCCGAGATATTTGCAGATATATCTCAAGGGAAGGGGCCTGACGGACATATTTCGAGATATTTCTTCTTCTTGTTATTCTTCTTCTGCACAGCTAAGCTGGAAGTGGCATTTACAGCTCGCAATAGTGCAGAGTTATCTCAAAGAAAGGGGCCACGGTGTTTCTGTATCTCTATTATGTTGGTGCGGCTTCGGAACTTTTAAATATCTTGATATATCTCGAGAACTACGCATCTGATCAAAAAATATCATAGAACATAAAAAGTAGGAAACTTAATTCTCTACAAAAAAGGTCTCTTAACATTTTGCCATAGCTCGCTTCGTTTCCGAGATATTTGCAGATTTATCTCAAGGGAACGGGCCTGACGGACATATTTCGAGATATTTCTTCTTCTTGTTGTTCTTCTTCTGCACAGCTAAGCTGGAAGTGGCATTTGCGGCTCGCACTAGTGCAGAGTTATCTTAAAGAAAGGGGTCACGGTGTTTCTGTATCTCTATTATGTTGGTGCGGCTTCGGAACTTTTAAATATCTCGATATATCTCGAAAACTACGCTTCTGATCAAAAAATATCATAGAACATAAATTGTAGGAAACTTAATTCTCTACAAAAAAGGTCTCTTAACATTTTGCCATAGCTCTCTTCGTTTCCGAGATATTTGCAGATTTATCTCAAGGGAAGGGGCCTGACGGACATATTTCGAGATATTTCTTCTACTTGTTGTTCTTCTTCTGCACAGCTAAGCTGGAAGTGGCATTTGCAGCTCGCAATAGTGCAGAGTTATCTCAAAGAAAGGGGCCACGGTGTTTCTGTATCTCTATTATGTTGGTGCGGCTTCGGAACTTTTAAATATCTTGATATATCTCGAGAACTACGCATCTGATCAAAAAATATCATAGAACATAAAAAGTAGGAAACTTAGTTCTCTACAAAAAAGGTCTCTTAACATTTTGCCATAGCTCGCTTCGTTTCCGAGATATTTGCAGATTTATCTCAAGGGAACGGGCCTGACGGACATATTTCGAGATATTTCTTCTTCTTGTTGTTCTTCTTCTGCACAGCTAAGCTGGAAGTGGCATTTGCAGCTCGCAATAGTGCAGAGTTATCTCAAAGAAAGGGGCCACGGTGTTTCTGTATCTCTATTATGTTGGTGCGGCTTCGGAACTTTTAAATATCTTGATATATCTCGAGAACTACGCATCTGATCAAAAAATATCATAGAACATAAAAAGTAGAAAACTTAATTCTCTACAAAAAAGGTCTCTTAACATTTTGCCATAGCTCGCTTCGTTTCCGAGATATTTGCAGATTTATCTCAAGGGAACGGGCCTGACGGACATATTTCGAGATATTTCTTCTTCTTGTTGTACTTCTTCTGCACAGCTAAGCTGGAAGTGGCATTTGCGGCTCGCACTAGTGCAGAGTTATCTCAAAGAAAGGGGCCACGGTGTTTCTGTATCCCTATTATGTTGGTGCGGCGTCGGAACTTTTAAATATCTCGATATATCTCGAAAACTACGCTTCTGATCAAAAAATATCATAGAACATAAATTGTAGGAAACATAATTCTCTATAAACAACGTCTCTTAACATTTTGCCATAGCTCGCTTCGTTTCCGAGATATTTGCAGATTCAGCTCAAAGGAACTGGCCTGACGGACATATTTCGAGATATTTCTTGTTCTTGTTGTTCTTCTTCTGCACAGCTAAGCTGGAAGTGGCATTTGCGGCTCGCACTAGTGCAGAGTTATCTCAAAGAAAGGGGCCACGGTGTTTCTGTATCTCTATTATGTTGGTGCGGCTTCGGAACTTTTAAATATCTCGATACATCTCGAAAACTACGCTTCTGATCAAAAAATATCATAGAACCTAAATTGTAGGAAACATAATTCTCTACAAAAAAGGTCTCTTAACATTTTGCCATAGCTCGCTTCGTTTCCGAGATATTTGCAGATATATCTCAAGGGAAGGGGCCTGACGGACATATTTCGAGATATTTCTTCTTCTTGTTATTCTTCTTCTGCACAGCTAAGCTGGAAGTGGCATTTACAGCTCGCAATAGTGCAGAGTTATCTCAAAGAAAGGGGCCACGGTGTTTCTGTATCTCTATTATGTTGGTGCGGCTTCGGAACTATTAAATATCTTGATATATCTCGAGAACTACGCATCTGATCAAAAAATATCATAGAACATAAAAAGTAGGAAACTTAATTCTCTACAAAAAAGGTCTCTTAACATTTTGCCATAGCTCGCTTCGTTTCCGAGATATTTGCAGATTTATCTCAAGGGAAGGGGCCTGACGGACATATTTCGAGATATTTCTTCTTCTTGTTGTTCTTCTTCTGCACAGCTAAGCTGGAAGTGGCATTTGCGGCTCGCACTAGTGCAGAGTTATCTCAAAGAAAGGGGCCACGGTGTTTCTGTATCCCTATTATGTTGGTGCGGCTTCGGAACTTTTAAATATCTCGATATATCTCGAGAACTACGCTTCTGATCAAAAAATATCATAGAACATAAATTGTAGGAAACATAATTCTCTACAAAAAAGGTCTCTTAACATTTTGCCATAGCTCGCTTCGTTTCCGAGATATTTGCAGATATATCTCAAGGGAAGGGGCCTGACGGACATATTTCGAGATATTTCTTCTTCTTGTTATTCTTCTTCTGCACAGCTAAGCTGGAAGTGGCATTTACAGCTCGCAATAGTGCAGAGTTATCTCAAAGAAAGGGGCCACGGTGTTTCTGTATCTCTATTATGTTGGTGCGGCTTCGGAACTATTAAATATCTTGATATATCTCGAGAACTACGCATCTGATCAAAAAATATCATAGAACATAAAAAGTAGGAAACTTAATTCTCTACAAAAAAGGTCTCTTAACATTTTGCCATAGCTCGCTTCGTTTCCGAGATATTTGCAGATTTATCTCAAGGGAACGGGCCTGACGGACATATTTCGAGATATTTCTTCTTCTTGTTGTTCTTCTTCTGCACAGCTAAGCTGGAAGTGGCATTTGCGGCTCGCACTAGTGCAGAGTTATCTTAAAGAAAGGGGTCACGGTGTTTCTGTATCTCTATTATGTTGGTGCGGCTTCGGAACTTTTAAATATCTCGATATATCTCGAGAACTACGCTTCTGATCAAAAAATATCATAGAACATAAATTGTAGGAAACTTAATTCTCTACAAAAAAGGTCTCTTAACATTTTGCCATAGCTCTCTTCGTTTCCGAGATATTTGCAGATTTATCTCAAGGGAAGGGGCCTGACGGACATATTTCGAGATATTTCTTCTTCTTGTTGTTCTTCTTCTGCACAGCTAAGCTGGAAGTGGCATTTGCAGCTCGCAATAGTGCAGAGTTATCTCAAAGAAAGGGGCCACGGTGTTTCTGTATCTCTATTATGTTGGTGCGGCTTCGGAACTTTTAAATATCTTGATATATCTCGAGAACTACGCATCTGATCAGAAAATATCATAGAACATAAAAAGTAGGAAACTTAATTCTCTACAAAAAAGGTCTCTTAACATTTTGCCATAGCTCGCTTCGTTTCCGAGATATTTGCAGATTTATCTCAAGGGAACGGGCCTGACGGACATATTTCGAGATATTTCTTCTTCTTGTTGTTCTTCTTCTGCACAGCTAAGCTGGAAGTGGCATTTGCGGCTCGCACTAGTGCAGAGTTATCTCAAAGAAAGGGGTCACGGTGTTTCTGTATCTCTATTATGTTGGTGCGGCTTCGGAACTTTTAAATATCTCGATATATCTCGAAAACTACGCTTCTGATCAAAAAATATCATAGAACATAAATTGTAGGAAACTTAATTCTCTACAAAAAAGGTCTCTTAACATTTTGCCATAGCTCTCTTCGTTTCCGAGATATTTGCAGATTTATCTCAAGGGAAGGGGCCTGACGGACATAGTTCGAGATATTTCTTCTTCTTGTTGTTCTTCTTCTGCACAGCTAAGCTGGAAGTGGCATTTGCAGCTCGCCATAGTGCAGAGTTTTCTCAAAGAAAGGGGCCACGGTGTTTCTGTATCTCTATTATGTTGGTGCGGCTTCGGAACTTTTAAATATCTTGATATATCTCGAGAACTACGCATCTGATCAAAAAATATCATAGAACATAAAAAGTAGGAAACTTAATTCTCTACAAAAAAGGTCTCTTAACATTTTGCCATAGCTCGCTTCGTTTCCGAGATATTTGCAGATTTATCTCAAGGGAAGGGGCCTGACGGACATATTTCGAGATATTTCTTCTTCTTGTTGTTCTTCTTCTGCACAGCTAAGCTGGAAGTGGCATTTGCGGCTCGCACTAGTGCAGAGTTATCTCAAAGAAAGGGGCCACGGTGTTTCTGTATCCCTATTATGTTGGTGCGGCTTCGGAACTTTTAAATATCTCGATATATCTCGAGAACTACGCTTCTGATCAAAAAATATCATAGAACATAAATTGTAGGAAACATAATTCTCTACAAAAAAGGTCTCTTAACATTTTGCCATAGCTCGCTTCGTTTCCGAGATATTTGCAGATATATCTCAAGGGAAGGGGCCTGACGGACATATTTCGAGATATTTCTTCTTCTTGTTATTCTTCTTCTGCACAGCTAAGCTGGAAGTGGCATTTACAGCTCGCAATAGTGCAGAGTTATCTCAAAGAAAGGGGCCACGGTGTTTCTGTATCTCTATTATGTTGGTGCGGCTTCGGAACTTTTAAATATCTTGATATATCTCGAGAACTACGCATCTGATCAAAAAATATCATAGAACATAAAAAGTAGGAAACTTAATTCTCTACAAAAAAGGTCTCTTAACATTTTGCCATAGCTCGCTTCGTTTCCGAGATATTTGCAGATTTATCTCAAGGGAACGGGCCTGACGGACATATTTCGAGATATTTCTTCTTCTTGTTGTTCTTCTTCTGCACAGCTAAGCTGGAAGTGGCATTTGCGGCTCGCACTAGTGCAGAGTTATCTTAAAGAAAGGGGTCACGGTGTTTCTGTATCTCTATTATGTTGGTGCGGCTTCGGAACTTTTAAATATCTCGATATATCTCGAAAACTACGCTTCTGATCAAAAAATATCATAGAACATAAATTGTAGGAAACTTAATTCTCTACAAAAAAGGTCTCTTAACATTTTGCCATAGCTCTCTTCGTTTCCGAGATATTTGCAGATTTATCTCAAGGGAAGGGGCCTGACGGACATATTTCGAGATATTTCTTCTACTTGTTGTTCTTCTTCTGCACAGCTAAGCTGGAAGTGGCATTTGCAGCTCGCAATAGTGCAGAGTTATCTCAAAGAAAGGGGCCACGGTGTTTCTGTATCTCTATTATGTTGGTGCGGCTTCGGAACTTTTAAATATCTTGATATATCTCGAGAACTACGCATCTGATCAAAAAATATCATAGAACATAAAAAGTAGGAAACTTAGTTCTCTACAAAAAAGGTCTCTTAACATTTTGCCATAGCTCGCTTCGTTTCCGAGATATTTGCAGATTTATCTCAAGGGAACGGGCCTGACGGACATATTTCGAGATATTTCTTCTTCTTGTTGTTCTTCTTCTGCACAGCTAAGCTGGAAGTGGCATTTGCAGCTCGCAATAGTGCAGAGTTATCTCAAAGAAAGGGGCCACGGTGTTTCTGTATCTCTATTATGTTGGTGCGGCTTCGGAACTTTTAAATATCTTGATATATCTCGAGAACTACGCATCTGATCAAAAAATATCATAGAACATAAAAAGTAGAAAACTTAATTCTCTACAAAAAAGGTCTCTTAACATTTTGCCATAGCTCGCTTCGTTTCCGAGATATTTGCAGATTTATCTCAAGGGAACGGGCCTGACGGACATATTTCGAGATATTTCTTCTTCTTGTTGTACTTCTTCTGCACAGCTAAGCTGGAAGTGGCATTTGCGGCTCGCACTAGTGCAGAGTTATCTCAAAGAAAGGGGCCACGGTGTTTCTGTATCCCTATTATGTTGGTGCGGCGTCGGAACTTTTAAATATCTCGATATATCTCGAAAACTACGCTTCTGATCAAAAAATATCATAGAACATAAATTGTAGGAAACATAATTCTCTATAAACAACGTCTCTTAACATTTTGCCATAGCTCGCTTCGTTTCCGAGATATTTGCAGATTCAGCTCAAAGGAACTGGCCTGACGGACATATTTCGAGATATTTCTTGTTCTTGTTGTTCTTCTTCTGCACAGCTAAGCTGGAAGTGGCATTTGCGGCTCGCACTAGTGCAGAGTTATCTCAAAGAAAGGGGCCACGGTGTTTCTGTATCTCTATTATGTTGGTGCGGCTTCGGAACTTTTAAATATCTCGATACATCTCGAAAACTACGCTTCTGATCAAAAAATATCATAGAACCTAAATTGTAGGAAACATAATTCTCTACAAAAAAGGTCTCTTAACATTTTGCCATAGCTCGCTTCGTTTCCGAGATATTTGCAGATATATCTCAAGGGAAGGGGCCTGACGGACATATTTCGAGATATTTCTTCTTCTTGTTATTCTTCTTCTGCACAGCTAAGCTGGAAGTGGCATTTACAGCTCGCAATAGTGCAGAGTTATCTCAAAGAAAGGGGCCACGGTGTTTCTGTATCTCTATTATGTTGGTGCGGCTTCGGAACTATTAAATATCTTGATATATCTCGAGAACTACGCATCTGATCAAAAAATATCATAGAACATAAAAAGTAGGAAACTTAATTCTCTACAAAAAAGGTCTCTTAACATTTTGCCATAGCTCGCTTCGTTTCCGAGATATTTGCAGATTTATCTCAAGGGAAGGGGCCTGACGGACATATTTCGAGATATTTCTTCTTCTTGTTGTTCTTCTTCTGCACAGCTAAGCTGGAAGTGGCATTTGCGGCTCGCACTAGTGCAGAGTTATCTCAAAGAAAGGGGCCACGGTGTTTCTGTATCCCTATTATGTTGGTGCGGCTTCGGAACTTTTAAATATCTCGATATATCTCGAGAACTACGCTTCTGATCAAAAAATATCATAGAACATAAATTGTAGGAAACATAATTCTCTACAAAAAAGGTCTCTTAACATTTTGCCATAGCTCGCTTCGTTTCCGAGATATTTGCAGATATATCTCAAGGGAAGGGGCCTGACGGACATATTTCGAGATATTTCTTCTTCTTGTTATTCTTCTTCTGCACAGCTAAGCTGGAAGTGGCATTTACAGCTCGCAATAGTGCAGAGTTATCTCAAAGAAAGGGGCCACGGTGTTTCTGTATCTCTATTATGTTGGTGCGGCTTCGGAACTATTAAATATCTTGATATATCTCGAGAACTACGCATCTGATCAAAAAATATCATAGAACATAAAAAGTAGGAAACTTAATTCTCTACAAAAAAGGTCTCTTAACATTTTGCCATAGCTCGCTTCGTTTCCGAGATATTTGCAGATTTATCTCAAGGGAAGGGGCCTGACGGACATATTTCGAGATATTTCTTCTTCTTGTTGTTCTTCTTCTGCACAGCTAAGCTGGAAGTGGCATTTGCGGCTCGCACTAGTGCAGAGTTATCTCAAAGAAAGGGGCCACGGTGTTTCTGTATCCCTATTATGTTGGTGCGGCTTCGGAACTTTTAAATATCTCGATATATCTCGAGAACTACGCTTCTGATCAAAAAATATCATAGAACATAAATTGTAGGAAACATAATTCTCTACAAAAAAGGTCTCTTAACATTTTGCCATAGCTCGCTTCGTTTCCGAGATATTTGCAGATATATCTCAAGGGAAGGGGCCTGACGGACATATTTCGAGATATTTCTTCTTCTTGTTATTCTTCTTCTGCACAGCTAAGCTGGAAGTGGCATTTACAGCTCGCAATAGTGCAGAGTTATCTCAAAGAAAGGGGCCACGGTGTTTCTGTATCTCTATTATGTTGGTGCGGCTTCGGAACTTTTAAATATCTTGATATATCTCGAGAACTACGCATCTGATCAAAAAATATCATAGAACATAAAAAGTAGGAAACTTAATTCTCTACAAAAAAGGTCTCTTAACATTTTGCCATAGCTCGCTTCGTTTCCGAGATATTTGCAGATTTATCTCAAGGGAAGGGGCCTGACGGACATATTTCGAGATATTTCTTCTTCTTGTTGTTCTTCTTCTGCACAGCTAAGCTGGAATTGGCATTTGCGGCTCGCACTAGTGCAGAGTTATCTCAAAGAAAGGGGCCACGGTGTTTCTGTATCTCTATTATGTTGGTGCGGCTTCGGAACTTTTAAATATCTCGATATATCTCGAAAACTACGCTTCTGATCAAAAAATATCATAGAACATAAATTGTAGGAAACATAATTCTCTACAAAAAAGGTCTCTTAACATTTTGCCATACCTCGCTTCGTTTCCGAGATATTTGCAGATATATCTCAAGGGAAGGGGCCTGACGGACATATTTCGAGATATTTCTTCTTCTTGTTGTTCTTCTTCTGCACAGCTAAGCTGGAAGTGGCATTTGCAGCTCGCCATAGTGCAGAGTTATCTCAAAGAAAGGGGCCACGGTGTTTCTGTATCTCTATTATGTTGGTGCGGCTTCGGAACTTTTAAATATCTTGATATATCTCGAGAACTACGCATCTGATCAAAAAATATCATAGAACATAAAAAGTAGGAAACTTAATTATCTACAAAAAAGGGCTCTTAACATTTTGCCATAGCTCGCTTCGTTTCCGAGATATTTGCAGATTTATCTCAAGGGAAGGGGCCTGACGGACATATTTCGAGATAGTTCTTCTTCTTGTTGTTCTTCTTCTGCACAGCTAAGCTGGAAGTGGCATTTGCGGCTCGCACTAGTGCAGAGTTATCTCAAAGAAAGGGGCTACGGTGTTTCTGTATCTCTATTATGTTGGTGCGGCTTCGGAACTTTTAAATATCTTGATATATCTCGAGAACTACGCATCTGATCAAAAAATATCATAGAACATAAAAAGTAGGAAACTTAATTCTCTACAAAAAAGGTCTCTTAACATTTTGCCATAGCTCGCTTCGTTTCCGAGATATTTGCAGATTTATCTCAAGGGAACGGGCCTGACGGACATATTTCGAGATATTTCTTCTTCTTGTTGTACTTCTTCTGCACAGCTAAGCTGGAAGTGGCATTTGCGGCTCGCACTAGTGCAGAGTTATCTCAAAGAAAGGGGCCACGGTGTTTCTGTATCCCTATTATGTTGGTGCGGCGTCGGAACTTTTAAATATCTCGATATATCTCGAAAACTACGCTTCTGATCAAAAAATATCATAGAACATAAATTGTAGGAAACATAATTCTCTATAAACAACGTCTCTTAACATTTTGCCATAGCTCGCTTCGTTTCCGAGATATTTGCAGATTCAGCTCAAAGGAACTGGCCTGACGGACATATTTCGAGATATTTGTTGTTCTTGTTGTTCTTCTTCTGCACAGCTAAGCTGGAAGTGGCATTTGCGGCTCGCACTAGTGCAGAGTTATCTCAAAGAAAGGGGCCACGGTGTTTCTGTATCTCTATTATGTTGGTGCGGCTTCGGAACTTTTAAATATCTCGATACATCTCGAAAACTACGCTTCTGATCAAAAAATATCATAGAACCTAAATTGTAGGAAACATAATTCTCTACAAAAAAGGTCTCTAAACATTTTGCCATAGCTCGCTTCGTTTCCGAGATATTTGCAGATATATCTCAAGGGAAGGGGCCTGACGGACATATTTCGAGATATTTCTTCTTCTTGTTATTCTTCTTCTGCACAGCTAAGCTGGAAGTGGCATTTACAGCTCGCAATAGTGCAGAGTTATCTCAAAGAAAGAGGCCACGGTGTTTCTGTATCTCTATTATGTTGGTGCGGCTTCGGAACTATTAAATATCTTGATATATCTCGAGAACTACGCATCTGATCAAAAAATATCATAGAACATAAAAAGTAGGAAACTTAATTCTCTACAAAAAAGGTCTCTTAACATTTTGCCATAGCTCGCTTCCTTTCCGAGATATTTGCAGATTTATCTCAAGGGAAGGGGCCTGACGGACATATTTCGAGATATTTCTTCTTCTTGTTGTTCTTCTTCTGCACAGCTAAGCTGGAAGTGGCATTTGCGGCTCGCACTAGTGCAGAGTTATCTCAAAGAAAGGGGCCACGGTGTTTCTGTATCCCTATTATGTTGGTGCGGCTTCGGAACTTTTAAATATCTCGATATATCTCGAGAACTACGCTTCTGATCAAAAAATATCATAGAACATAAATTGTAGGAAACATAATTCTCTACAAAAAAGGTCTCTTAACATTTTGCCATAGCTCGCTTCGTTTCCGAGATATTTGCAGATATATCTCAAGGGAAGGGGCCTGACGGACATATTTCGAGATATTTCTTCTTCTTGTTATTCTTCTTCTGCACAGCTAAGCTGGAAGTGGCATTTACAGCTCGCAATAGTGCAGAGTTATCTCAAAGAAAGGGGCCACGGTGTTTCTGTATCTCTATTATGTTGGTGCGGCTTCGGAACTATTAAATATCTTGATATATCTCGAGAACTACGCATCTGATCAAAAAATATCATAGAACATAAAAAGTAGGAAACGTAATTCTCTACAAAAAAGGTCTCTTAACATTTTGCCATAGCTCGCTTCGTTTCCGAGATATTTGCAGATTTATCTCAAGGGAAGGGGCCTGACGGACATATTTCGAGATATTTCTTCTTCTTGTTGTTCTTCTTCTGCACAGCTAAGCTGGAAGTGGCATTTGCGGCTCGCACTAGTGCAGAGTTATCTCAAAGAAAGGGGCCACGGTGTTTCTGTATCCCTATTATGTTGGTGCGGCTTCGGAACTTTTAAATATCTCGATATATCTCGAGAACTACGCTTCTGATCAAAAAATATCATAGAACATAAATTGTAGGAAACATAATTGTCTACAAAAAAGGTCTCTTAACATTTTGCCATAGCTCGCTTCGTTTCCGAGATATTTGCAGATATATCTCAAGGGAAGGGGCCTGACGGACATATTTCGAGATATTTCTTCTTCTTGTTATTCTTCTTCTGCACAGCTAAGCTGGAAGTGGCATTTACAGCTCGCAATAGTGCAGAGTTATCTCAAAGAAAGGGGCCACGGTGTTTCTGTATCTCTATTATGTTGGTGCGGCTTCGGAACTTTTAAATATCTTGATATATCTCGAGAACTACGCATCTGATCAAAAAATATCATAGAACATAAAAAGTAGGAAACTTAATTCTCTACAAAAAAGGTCTCTTAACATTTTGCCATAGCTCGCTTCGTTTCCGAGATATTTGCAGATTTATCTCAAGGGAAGGGGCCTGACGGACATATTTCGAGATATTTCTTCTTCTTGTTGTTCTTCTTCTGCACAGCTAAGCTGGAATTGGCATTTGCGGCTCGCACTAGTGCAGAGTTATCTCAAAGAAAGGGGCCACGGTGTTTCTGTATCTCTATTATGTTGGTGCGGCTTCGGAACTTTTAAATATCTCGATATATCTCGAAAACTACGCTTCTGATCAAAAAATATCATAGAACATAAATTGTAGGAAACATAATTCTCTACAAAAAGGGTCTCTTAACATTTTGCCATACCTCGCTTCGTTTCCGAGATATTTGCAGATATATCTCAAGGGAAGGGGCCTGACGGACATATTTCGAGATATTTCTTCTTCTTGTTGTTCTTCTTCTGCACAGCTAAGCTGGAAGTGGCATTTGCAGCTCGCCATAGTGCAGAGTTATCTCAAAGAAAGGGGCCACGGTGTTTCTGTATCTCTATTATGTTGGTGCGGCTTCGGAACTTTTAAATATCTTGATATATCTCGAGAACTACGCATCTGATCAAAAAATATCATAGAACATAAAAAGTAGGAAACTTAATTATCTACAAAAAAGGGCTCTTAACATTTTGCCATAGCTCGCTTCGTTTCCGAGATATTTGCAGATTTATCTCAAGGGAAGGGGCCTGACGGACATATTTCGAGATAGTTCTTCTTCTTGTTGTTCTTCTTCTGCACAGCTAAGCTGGAAGTGGCATTTGCGGCTCGCACTAGTGCAGAGTTATCTCAAAGAAAGGGGCCACGGTGTTTCTGTATCCCTATTATGTTGGTGCGGCTTCGGAACTTTTAAATATCTCGATATATCTCGAAAACTACGCTTCTGATCAAAAAATATCATAGAACATAAATTGTAGGAAACATAATTCTCTATAAACAACGTCTCTTAACATTTTGCCATAGCTCGCTTCGTTTCCGAGATATTTGCAGATTCAGGTCAAAGGAACTGGCCTGACGGACATATTTCGAGATATTTCTTGTTCTTGTTGTTCTTCTTCTGCACAGCTAAGCTGGAAGTGGCATTTGCGGCTCGCACTAGTGCAGAGTTATCTCAAAGAAAGGGGCCACGGTGTTTCTGTATCTCTATTATGTTGGTGCGGCTTCGGAACTTTTAAATATCTCGATACATCTCGAAAACTACGCTTCTGATCAAAAAATATCATAGAACCTAAATTGTAGGAAACATAATTCTCTACAAAAAAGGTCTCTTAACATTTTGCCATAGCTCGCTTCGTTTCCGAGATATTTGCAGATATATCTCAAGGGAAGGGGCCTGACGGACATATTTCGAGATATTTCTTCTTCTTGTTATTCTTCTTCTGCACAGCTAAGCTGGAAGTGGCATTTACAGCTCGCAATAGTGCAGAGTTATCTCAAAGAAAGGGGCCACGGAGTTTCTGTATCTCTATTATGTTGGTGCGGCTTCGGAACTATTAAATATCTTGATATATCTCGAGAACTACGCATCTGATCAAAAAATATCATAGAACATAAAAAGTAGGAAACTTAATTCTCTACAAAAAAGGTCTCTTAACATTTTGCCATAGCTCGCTTCGTTTCCGAGATATTTGCAGATTTATCTCAAGGGAAGGGGCCTGACGGACATATTTCGAGATATTTCTTCTTCTTGTTGTTCTTCTTCTGCACAGCTAAGCTGGAAGTGGCATTTGCGGCTCGCACTAGTGCAGAGTTATCTCAAAGAAAGGGGCCACGGTGTTTCTGTATCCCTATTATGTTGGTGCGGCTTCGAAACTTTTAAATATCTCGATATATCTCGAGAACTACGCTTCTGATCAAAAAATATCATAGAACATAAATTGTAGGAAACATAATTCTCGACAAAAAAGGTCTCTTAACATTTTGCCATAGCTCGCTTCGTTTCCGAGATATTTGCAGATTTAGCTCAAAGGAACTGGCCTGACGGACATATTTCGAGATATTTCTTGTTCTTGTTGTTCTTCTTCTGCACAGCTAAGCTGGAAGTGGCATTTGCGGCTCGCACTAGTGCAGAGTTATCTCAAAGAAAGGGGCCACGGTGTTTCTGTATCTCCATTATGTTGGTGCGGCTTCGGAACTTTTAAATATCTCGATACATCTCGAAAACTACGCTTCTGATCAAAAAATATCATAGAACCTAAATTGTAGGAAACATAATTCTCTACAAAAAAGGTCTCTTAACATTTTGCCATAGCTCGCTTCGTTTCCGAGATATTTGCAGATATATCTCAAGGGAAGGGGCCTGACGGACATATTTCGAGATATTTCTTCTTCTTGTTATTCTTCTTCTGCACAGCTAAGCTGGAAGGGGCATTTACAGCTCGCAATAGTGCAGAGTTATCTCAAAGAAAGGGGCCACGGAGTTTCTGTATCTCTATTATGTTGGTGCGGCTTCGGAACTATTAAATATCTTGATATATCTCGAGAACTACGCATCTGATCAAAAAATATCGTAGAACATAAAAAGTAGGAAACTTAATTCTCTACAAAAAAGGTCTCTTAACATTTTGCCATAGCTCGCTTCGTTTCCGAGATATTTGCAGATTTATCTCAAGGGAAGGGGCCTGACGGACATATTTCGAGATATTTCTTCTTCTTGTTGTTCTTCTTCTGCACAGCTAAGCTGGAAGTGGCATTTGCGGCTCGCACTAGTGCAGAGTTATCTCAAAGAAAGGGGCCACGGTGTTTCTGTATCCCTATTATGTTGGTGCGGCTTCGAAACTTTTAAATATCTCGATATATCTCGAGAACTACGCTTCTGATCAAGAAATATCATAGAACATAAATTGTAGCAAACATAATTCTCGACAAAAAAGGTCTCTTAACATTTTGCCATAGCTCCCTTCGTTTCCGAGATATTTGCAGATATATCTCAAGGGAAGGGGCCTGACGGACATATTTCGAGATATTTCTTCTTCTTGTTATTCTTCTTCTGCACAGCTAAGCTGGAAGTGGCATTTACAGCTCGCAATAGTGCAGAGTTATCTCAAAGAAAGGGGCCATGGTGTTTCTGTATCCCTATTATGTTGGTGCGGCTTCGGAACTTTTAAATATCTCGATATATCTCGAAAACCACGCTTCTGATCAAAAAATATCATAGAACATAAATTGTAGGAAACATAATTCTCTATAAAAAACGTCTCTTAACATTTTGCCATAGCTCGCTTCGTTTCCGAGATATTTGCAGATTCAGCTCAAAGGAACTGGCCTGACGGACATATTTCGAGATATTTCTTCTTCTTGTTGTTCTTCCTCTGCACAGCTAAGCTGGAAGTGGCATTTGCAGCTCGCAATAGTGCAGAGTTATCTCAAAGAAAGGGGCCACGGTGTTTCTGTATCTCTATTATGTTGGTGCGGGTTCGGAACTTTTAAATATCTTGATATATCTCGAGAACTACGCATCTGATCAAAAAATATCATAGAACATAAAAAGTAGGAAACTTAATTCTCTACAAAAAAGGTCTCTTAACATTTTGCCATAGCTCGCTTCGTTTCCGTGATATTTGCAGGTTTATCTCAAGGGAAGGGGCCTGACGGACATATTTCGAGATATTTCTTCTTCTTGTTGTTCTTCTTCTGCACAGCTAAGCTGGAAGTGGCATTTGCGGCTCGCACTAGTGCAGAGTTATCTCAAAGAAAGGGGCCACGGTGTTTCTGTATCTCTATTATGTTGGTGCGGCTTCGGAACTTTTAAATATCTCGATATATCTCGAAAACTACGCTTCTGATCAAAAAATATCATAGAACATTAATTGTAGGAAACATAATTCTCTACAAAAAAGGTCTCTTAACATTTTGCCATAGCTCGCTTCGTTTCCGAGATATTTGCAGATATATCTCAAGGAAAGGGGCCTGACGGACATATTTCGAGATATTTCTTCTTCTTGTTGTTCTTCTTCTGCACAGCTAAGCTCGAAGCGGCATTTGCAGCTCGCAATAGTGCAGAGTTATCTCAAAGAAAGAGGCCACGGTGTTTCTGTACCTCTATTATGTTGGTGCAGCTTCGGAACTTTTAAATATCTTGATATATCTCGAGAACTACGCATCTGATCAAAAAATATCATCGAACATAAAAAGTAGGAAACTTAATTCTCTACAAAAAAGGTCTCTTAACATTTTGCCATAGCTCGCTTCGTTTCCGAGATATTTGCAGATTTATCTCAAGGGAAGTGGCCTGACGGACATATTTCGAGATATTTCTTCTTCTTGTTGTTCTTCTTCTGCACAGCTAAGCTGGAAGTGGCATTTGCAGCTCGCAATAGTGCAGAGTTATCCCAAAGAAAGGGGCCACGGTGTTTCTGTATCTCTATTATGTTGGTGCGGCTTCGGAACTTTTAAATATCTTGATATATCTCGAGAACTACGCATCTGATCAAAAAATATCATACTACATAAAAAGTAGGAAACTTAATTCTCTACAAGAAAGGTCTCTAAACATTTTGCCATAGCTCGCTTCGTTTCCGAGATATTTGCAGATTTATCTCAAGGGAAGGGGCCTGACGGACATATTTCGAGATATTTCTTCTTCTTGTTGTTCTTCTTCTGCACAGCTAAGCTGGAAGTGGCATTTGCAGCTCGCAATAGTGCAGAGTTATCTCAAAGAAAGGGGCCACGGTGTTTCTGTATCTCTATTATGTTGGTGCGGCTTCGGAACTTTTAAATATCTCGATATATCTCGAAAACTACGCTTCTGATCAAAAAATATCATAGAACATAAAAAGTAGGAAACTTAATTCTCTACAAAAAAGGTCTCTTAACATTTTGCCATAGCTCGCTTCGTTTCCGAGATATTTGCAGATTTATCTCAAGGGAAGGGGCCTGACGGACATATTTCGAGATATTTCTTCTTCTTGTTGTTCTTCTTCTGCACAGCTGAGCTGGAAGTGGCATTTGCAGGTCGCAATAGTGCAGAGTTATCTCAAAGAAAGGGGCCACGGTGTTTCTGTATCTCTATTATGTTGGTGCGGCTTCGGAACTTTTAAATATCTTGATATATCTCGAGAACTACGCATCTGATCAAAAAATATCATAGAACCTGAAAAGTAGGAAACTTAATTCTCTACAAAAAAGGTCTCTTAACATTTTGCCATAGCTCGCTTCGTTTCCGAGATATTTGCAGATTTATCTCAAGGGAAGGGGCCTGACGGACATATTTCGAGATATTTCTTCTTCTTGTTGTTCTTCTTCTGCACAGCTGAGCTGGAAGTGGCATTTGCAGGTCGCAATAGTGCAGAGTTATCTCAAAGAAAGGGGCCACGGTGTTTCTGTATCTCTATTATGTTGGTGCGGCTTCGGAACTTTTAAATAACTCGATATATCTCGAAAAATACGCTTCTGATCAAAAAATATCATAGAACGTAAATTGTAGAAAACATTATTCTCTACAAAAAAGGTCTCTTAACATTTTGCCATAGCTCGGTTCGTTTCCGAGATATTTGCAGATTCATCTCAAGGGAAGGGGTCTGACGGACATATTTCGAGATATTTCTTCTTCTTGTTGTTCTTCTTCTGCACAGCTAAGCTCGAAGCGGCATTTGCAGCTCGCAATAGTGCAGAGTTATCTCAAAGAAAGGGGCCACGGTGTTTCTGTATCTCTATTATGTTGGTGCGGCTTCGGGACTTTTAAATATCTCGATATATCTCGAAAACTACGCTTCTGATCAAAAAATATCATAGAACATAAATTGTAGGAAACATAATTCTCTACAAAAAAGGTGTCTTAACATTTTGCCATAGCTCGCTTCGTTTCCGAGATATTTGCAGATAGATCTCAAGGGAAGGGGCCTGACGGACATATTTCGAGATATTTGTTCTTCTTGTTGTTCTTCTTCTGCACAGCTAAGCTGGAAGTGGCATTTGCGGCTCGCACTAGTGCAGAGTTATCTCAAAGAAAGGGGCCACGGTGTTTCTGTATCTCTATTATGTTGGTGTGGCTTCGGAACTTTTAAATATCTTGATATATCTCGAGAACTACGCATCTGATCAAAAAATATCATAGAACATAAATTGTAGGAAACATAATTCTCTACAAAAAAGGTCTCTTAACATTTTGCCATAGCTCGCTTCGTTTCCGAGATATTTGCAGATTTATCTCAAGGGAAGGGGCCTGACGGACATATTTCGAGATATTTCTTCTTCTTGTTGTTCTTCTTCTGCACAGCTAAGCTGGAAGTGGCATTTGCGGCTCGCACTAGTGCAGAGTTATCTCAAAGAAAGGGGCCACGGTGTTTCTGTATCCCTATTATGTTGGTGCGGCTTCGGAACTTTTAAATATCTCGATATATCTCGAAAACTACGCTTCTGATCAAAAAATATCATAGAGCCTAAATTGTAGGAAACATAATTCTCTACAAAAAACGTCTCTTAACATTTTGCCATAGATCGCTTCGTTTCCGAGATATTTGCAGATTCAGCTCAAAGGAACTGGCCTGACGGACATATTTCGAGATACTTCTTCTTCTTGTTGTTCTTCCTCTGCACAGCTAAGCTGGAAGTGGCATTTGCAGCTCGCAATAGTGCAGAGTTATCTCAAAGAAAGGGGCCACGGTGTTTCTGTATCTCTATTATGTTGGTGCGGCTTCGGAACTTTTAAATATCTTGATATATCTCGAGAACTACGCATCTGATCAAAAAATATCATAGAACCTGAAAAGTAGGAAACTTAATTCTCTACAAAAAAGGTCTCTTAACATTTTGCCATAGCTCGCTTCGTTTCCGAGATATTTGCAGATTTATCTCAAGGGAAGGGGCCTGACGGACATATTTCGAGATATTTCTTCTTCTTGTTGTTCTTCTTCTGCACAGCTGAGCTGGAAGTGGCATTTGCAGGTCGCAATAGTGCAGAGTTATCTCAAAGAAAGGGGCCACGGTGTTTCTGTATCTCTATTATGTTGGTGCGGCTTCGGAACTTTTAAATATCTCGATATATCTCGAAAAATACGCTTCTGATCAAAAAATATCATAGAACGTAAATTGTAGAAAACATTATTCTCTACAAAAAAGGTCTCTTAACATTTTGCCATAGCTCGGTTCGTTTCCGAGATATTTGCAGATTCATCTCAAGGGAAGGGGTCTGACGGACATATTTCGAGATATTTCTTCTTCTTGTTGTTCTTCTTCTGCACAGCTAAGCTCGAAGCGGCATTTGCAGCTCGCAATAGTGCAGAGTTATCTCAAAGAAAGGGGCCACGGTGTTTCTGTATCTCTATTATGTTGGTGCGGCTTCGGGACTTTTAAATATCTCGATATATCTCGAAAACTACGCTTCTGATCAAAAAATATCATAGAACATAAATTGTAGGAAACATAATTCTCTACAAAAAAGGTGTCTTAACATTTTGCCATAGCTCGCTTCGTTTCCGAGATATTTGCAGATAGATCTCAAGGGAAGGGGCCTGACGGACATATTTCGAGATATTTCTTCTTCTTGTTGTTCTTCTTCTGCACAGCTAAGCTGGAAGTGGCATTTGCGGCTCGCACTAGTGCAGAGTTATCTCAAAGAAAGGGGCCACGGTGTTTCTGTATCTCTATTATGTTGGTGTGGCTTCGGAACTTTTAAATATCTTGATATATCTCGAGAACTACGCATCTGATCAAAAAATATCATAGAACATAAATTGTAGGAAACATAATTCTCTACAAAAAAGGTCTCTTAACATTTTGCCATAGCTCGCTTCGTTTCCGAGATATTTGCAGATTTATCTCAAGGGAAGGGGCCTGACGGACATATTTCGAGATATTTCTTCTTCTTGTTGTTCTTCTTCTGCACAGCTAAGCTGGAAGTGGCATTTGCGGCTCGCACTAGTGCAGAGTTATCTCAAAGAAAGGGGCCACTGTGTTTCTGTATCTCTATTATGTTGGTGCGGCTTCGGAACTTTTAAATATCTCGATACATCTCGAAAACTACGCTTCTGATCAAAAAATATCATAGAACCTAAATTGTAGGAAACATAATTCTCTACAAAAAAGGTCTCTTAACATTTTGCCATAGCTCGCTTCGTTTCCGAGATATTTGCAGATATATCTCAAGGGAAGGGGCCTGACGGACATATTTCGAGATATTTCTTCTTCTTGTTATTCTTCTTCTGCACAGCTAAGCTGGAAGTGGCGTTTGCGGCTCGCACTAGTGCAGAGTTATCTCAAAGAAAGGGGCCACGGTGTTTCTGTATCTCTATTATGTTGGTGCGGCTTCGGAACTTTTAAATATCTCGATATATCTCGAAAACTACGCTTCTGATCAAAAAATATCATAGAGCGTAAATTGTAGGAAACATTATTCTCTACAAAAAAGGTCTCTTAACATTTTGCCATAGCTCGCTTCGTTTCCGAGATATTTGCAGATTCATCTCAAGGGAAGGGGTCTGACGGACATATTTCGAGATATTTCTTCTTCTTGTTGTTCTTCTTCTGCGCAGCTAAGCTCGAAGCGGCATTTGCAGCTCGCAATAGTGCAGAGTTATCTCAAAGAAAGAGGCCACGGTGTTTCTGTACCTCTATTATGTTGGTGCAGCTTCGGAACTTTTAAATATCTTGATATATCTCGAGAACTACGCATCTGATCAAAAAATATCATCGAACATAAAAAGTAGGAAACTTAATTCTCTACAAAAAAGGTCTCTTAACATTTTGCCATAGCTCGCTTCGTTTCCGAGATATTTGCAGATTTATCTCAAGGGAAGTGGCCTGACGGACATATTTCGAGATATTTCTTCTTCTTGTTGTTCTTCTTCTGCACAGCTAAGCTGGAAGTGGCATTTGCGGCTCTCACTAGTGCAGAGTTATCTCAAAGAAAGGGGCCACGGTGTTTCTGTATCTCTATTATGTTGGTGCGGCTTCGGAACTTTTAAATATCTCGATATATCTCGAAAACTACGCTTCTGATCAAAAAATATCATAGAACATAAAAAGTAGGAAACTTAATTCTCTACAAAAAAGGTCTCTTAACATTTTGCCATAGCTCGCTTCGTTTCCGAGATATTTGCAGATATATCTCAAGGGAAGGGGCCTGACGGACATATTTCGAGATATTTCTTCTTCTTGTTGTTCTTCTTCTGCACAGCTAAGCTGGAAGTGGCATTTGCGGCTCGCACTAGTGCAGAGTTATCTCAAAGAAAGGGGCCACTATGTTTCTGTATCTCTATTATGTTGGTGCGGCTTCGGAACTTTTAAATATCTCGATACATCTCGAAAACTACGCTTCTGATCAAAAAATATCATAGAACCTAAATTGTAGGAAACATAATTCTCTACAAAAAAGGTCTCTTAACATTTTGCCATAGCTCGCTTCGTTTCCGAGATATTTGCAGATATATCTCAAGGGAAGGGGCCTGACGGACATATTTCGAGATATTTCTTCTTCTTGTTATTCTTCTTCTGCACAGCTAAGCTGGAAGTGGCATTTGCGGCTCGCACTAGTGCAGAGTTATCTCAAAGAAAGGGGCCACGGTGTTTCTGTATCTCTATTATGTTGGTGCGGCTTCGGAACTTTTAAATATCTCGATATATCTCGAAAACTACGCTTCTGATCAAAAAATATCATAGAGCGTAGATTGTAGGAAACATTATTCTCTACAAAAAAGGTCTCTTAACATTTTGCCATAGCTCGCTTCGTTTCCGAGATATTTGCAGATTCATCTCAAGGGAAGGGGTCTGACGGACATATTTCGAGATATTTCTTCTTCTTGTTGTTCTTCTTCTGCGCAGCTAAGCTCGAAGCGGCATTTGCAGCTCGCAATAGTGCAGAGTTATCTCAAAGAAAGAGGCCACGGTGTTTCTGTACCTCTATTATGTTGGTGCAGCTTCGGAACTTTTAAATATCTTGATATATCTCGAGAACTACGCATCTGATCAAAAAATATCATCGAACATAAAAAGTAGGAAACTTAATTCTCTACAAAAAAGGTCTCTTAACATTTTGCCATAGCTCGCTTCGTTTCCGAGATATTTGCAGATTTATCTCAAGGGAAGTGGCCTGACGGACATATTTCGAGATATTTCTTCTTCTTGTTGTTCTTCTTCTGCACAGCTAAGCTGGAAGTGGCATTTGCAGCACGCAATAGTGCAGAGTTATCCCAACGAAAGGGGCCACGGTGTTTCTGTATCTCTATTATGTTGGTGCGGCTTCGGAACTTTTAAATATCTTGATATATCTCGAGAACTACGCATCTGATCAAAAAATATCATAGAACATGAAAAGTAGGAAACTTAATTCTCTACAAAAAAGGTCTCTTAACATTTTGCCATAGCTCGCTTCGTTTCCGAGATATTTGCAGATTTATCTCAAGGGAAGGGGCCTGACGGACATATTTCGAGATATTTCTTCTTCTTGTTGTTCTTCTTCTGCACAGCTGAGCTGGAAGTGGCATTTGCAGGTCGCAATAGTGCAGAGTTATCTCAAAGAAAGGGGCCACGGTGTTTCTGTATCTCTATTATGTTGGTGCGGCTTCGGAACTTTTAAATAACTCGATATATCTCGAAAAATACGCTTCTGATCAAAAAATATCATAGAACGTAAATTGTAGAAAACATTATTCTCTACAAAAAAGGTCTCTTAACATTTTGCCATAGCTCGGTTCGTTTCCGAGATATTTGCAGATTCATCTCAAGGGAAGGGGTCTGACGGACATATTTCGAGATATTTCTTCTTCTTGTTGTTCTTCTTCTGCACAGCTAAGCTCGAAGCGGCATTTGCAGCTCGCAATAGTGCAGAGTTATCTCAAAGAAAGGGGCCACGGTGTTTCTGTATCTCTATTATGTTGGTGCGGCTTCGGGACTTTTAAATATCTCGATATATCTCGAAAACTACGCTTCTGATCAAAAAATATCATAGAACATAAATTGTAGGAAACATAATTCTCTACAAAAAAGGTGTCTTAACATTTTGCCATAGCTCGCTTCGTTTCCGAGATATTTGCAGATAGATCTCAAGGGAAGGGGCCTGACGGACATATTTCGAGATATTTGTTCTTCTTGTTGTTCTTCTTCTGCACAGCTAAGCTGGAAGTGGCATTTGCGGCTCGCACTAGTGCAGAGTTATCTCAAAGAAAGGGGCCACGGTGTTTCTGTATCTCTATTATGTTGGTGTGGCTTCGGAACTTTTAAATATCTTGATATATCTCGAGAACTACGCATCTGATCAAAAAATATCATAGAACATAAATTGTAGGAAACATAATTCTCTACAAAAAAGGTCTCTTAACATTTTGCCATAGCTCGCTTCGTTTCCGAGATATTTGCAGATTTATCTCAAGGGAAGGGGCCTGACGGACATATTTCGAGATATTTCTTCTTCTTGTTGTTCTTCTTCTGCACAGCTAAGCTGGAAGTGGCATTTGCGGCTCGCACTAGTGCAGAGTTATCTCAAAGAAAGGGGCCACGGTGTTTCTGTATCCCTATTATGTTGGTGCGGCTTCGGAACTTTTAAATATCTCGATATATCTCGAAAACTACGCTTCTGATCAAAAAATATCATAGAGCCTAAATTGTAGGAAACATAATTCTCTACAAAAAACGTCTCTTAACATTTTGCCATAGATCGCTTCGTTTCCGAGATATTTGCAGATTCAGCTCAAAGGAACTGGCCTGACGGACATATTTCGAGATACTTCTTCTTCTTGTTGTTCTTCCTCTGCACAGCTAAGCTGGAAGTGGCATTTGCAGCTCGCAATAGTGCAGAGTTATCTCAAAGAAAGGGGCCACGGTGTTTCTGTATCTCTATTATGTTGGTGCGGCTTCGGAACTTTTAAATATCTTGATATATCTCGAGAACTACGCATCTGATCAAAAAATATCATAGAACCTGAAAAGTAGGAAACTTAATTCTCTACAAAAAAGGTCTCTTAACATTTTGCCATAGCTCGCTTCGTTTCCGAGATATTTGCAGATTTATCTCAAGGGAAGGGGCCTGACGGACATATTTCGAGATATTTCTTCTTCTTGTTGTTCTTCTTCTGCACAGCTGAGCTGGAAGTGGCATTTGCAGGTCGCAATAGTGCAGAGTTATCTCAAAGAAAGGGGCCACGGTGTTTCTGTATCTCTATTATGTTGGTGCGGCTTCGGAACTTTTAAATATCTCGATATATCTCGAAAAATACGCTTCTGATCAAAAAATATCATAGAACGTAAATTGTAGAAAACATTATTCTCTACAAAAAAGGTCTCTTAACATTTTGCCATAGCTCGGTTCGTTTCCGAGATATTTGCAGATTCATCTCAAGGGAAGGGGTCTGACGGACATATTTCGAGATATTTCTTCTTCTTGTTGTTCTTCTTCTGCACAGCTAAGCTCGAAGCGGCATTTGCAGCTCGCAATAGTGCAGAGTTATCTCAAAGAAAGGGGCCACGGTGTTTCTGTATCTCTATTATGTTGGTGCGGCTTCGGGACTTTTAAATATCTCGATATATCTCGAAAACTACGCTTCTGATCAAAAAATATCATAGAACATAAATTGTAGGAAACATAATTCTCTACAAAAAAGGTGTCTTAACATTTTGCCATAGCTCGCTTCGTTTCCGAGATATTTGCAGATAGATCTCAAGGGAAGGGGCCTGACGGACATATTTCGAGATATTTCTTCTTCTTGTTGTTCTTCTTCTGCACAGCTAAGCTGGAAGTGGCATTTGCGGCTCGCACTAGTGCAGAGTTATCTCAAAGAAAGGGGCCACGGTGTTTCTGTATCTCTATTATGTTGGTGTGGCTTCGGAACTTTTAAATATCTTGATATATCTCGAGAACTACGCATCTGATCAAAAAATATCATAGAACATAAATTGTAGGAAACATAATTCTCTACAAAAAAGGTCTCTTAACATTTTGCCATAGCTCGCTTCGTTTCCGAGATATTTGCAGATTTATCTCAAGGGAAGGGGCCTGACGGACATATTTCGAGATATTTCTTCTTCTTGTTGTTCTTCTTCTGCACAGCTAAGCTGGAAGTGGCATTTGCGGCTCGCACTAGTGCAGAGTTATCTCAAAGAAAGGGGCCACTGTGTTTCTGTATCTCTATTATGTTGGTGCGGCTTCGGAACTTTTAAATATCTCGATACATCTCGAAAACTACGCTTCTGATCAAAAAATATCATAGAACCTAAATTGTAGGAAACATAATTCTCTACAAAAAAGGTCTCTTAACATTTTGCCATAGCTCGCTTCGTTTCCGAGATATTTGCAGATATATCTCAAGGGAAGGGGCCTGACGGACATATTTCGAGATATTTCTTCTTCTTGTTATTCTTCTTCTGCACAGCTAAGCTGGAAGTGGCGTTTGCGGCTCGCACTAGTGCAGAGTTATCTCAAAGAAAGGGGCCACGGTGTTTCTGTATCTCTATTATGTTGGTGCGGCTTCGGAACTTTTAAATATCTCGATATATCTCGAAAACTACGCTTCTGATCAAAAAATATCATAGAGCGTAAATTGTAGGAAACATTATTCTCTACAAAAAAGGTCTCTTAACATTTTGCCATAGCTCGCTTCGTTTCCGAGATATTTGCAGATTCATCTCAAGGGAAGGGGTCTGACGGACATATTTCGAGATATTTCTTCTTCTTGTTGTTCTTCTTCTGCGCAGCTAAGCTCGAAGCGGCATTTGCAGCTCGCAATAGTGCAGAGTTATCTCAAAGAAAGAGGCCACGGTGTTTCTGTACCTCTATTATGTTGGTGCAGCTTCGGAACTTTTAAATATCTTGATATATCTCGAGAACTACGCATCTGATCAAAAAATATCATCGAACATAAAAAGTAGGAAACTTAATTCTCTACAAAAAAGGTCTCTTAACATTTTGCCATAGCTCGCTTCGTTTCCGAGATATTTGCAGATTTATCTCAAGGGAAGTGGCCTGACGGACATATTTCGAGATATTTCTTCTTCTTGTTGTTCTTCTTCTGCACAGCTAAGCTGGAAGTGGCATTTGCGGCTCTCACTAGTGCAGAGTTATCTCAAAGAAAGGGGCCACGGTGTTTCTGTATCTCTATTATGTTGGTGCGGCTTCGGAACTTTTAAATATCTCGATATATCTCGAAAACTACGCTTCTGATCAAAAAATATCATAGAACATAAAAAGTAGGAAACTTAATTCTCTACAAAAAAGGTCTCTTAACATTTTGCCATAGCTCGCTTCGTTTCCGAGATATTTGCAGATATATCTCAAGGGAAGGGGCCTGACGGACATATTTCGAGATATTTCTTCTTCTTGTTGTTCTTCTTCTGCACAGCTAAGCTGGAAGTGGCATTTGCGGCTCGCACTAGTGCAGAGTTATCTCAAAGAAAGGGGCCACTATGTTTCTGTATCTCTATTATGTTGGTGCGGCTTCGGAACTTTTAAATATCTCGATACATCTCGAAAACTACGCTTCTGATCAAAAAATATCATAGAACCTAAATTGTAGGAAACATAATTCTCTACAAAAAAGGTCTCTTAACATTTTGCCATAGCTCGCTTCGTTTCCGAGATATTTGCAGATATATCTCAAGGGAAGGGGCCTGACGGACATATTTCGAGATATTTCTTCTTCTTGTTATTCTTCTTCTGCACAGCTAAGCTGGAAGTGGCATTTGCGGCTCGCACTAGTGCAGAGTTATCTCAAAGAAAGGGGCCACGGTGTTTCTGTATCTCTATTATGTTGGTGCGGCTTCGGAACTTTTAAATATCTCGATATATCTCGAAAACTACGCTTCTGATCAAAAAATATCATAGAGCGTAGATTGTAGGAAACATTATTCTCTACAAAAAAGGTCTCTTAACATTTTGCCATAGCTCGCTTCGTTTCCGAGATATTTGCAGATTCATCTCAAGGGAAGGGGTCTGACGGACATATTTCGAGATATTTCTTCTTCTTGTTGTTCTTCTTCTGCGCAGCTAAGCTCGAAGCGGCATTTGCAGCTCGCAATAGTGCAGAGTTATCTCAAAGAAAGAGGCCACGGTGTTTCTGTACCTCTATTATGTTGGTGCAGCTTCGGAACTTTTAAATATCTTGATATATCTCGAGAACTACGCATCTGATCAAAAAATATCATCGAACATAAAAAGTAGGAAACTTAATTCTCTACAAAAAAGGTCTCTTAACATTTTGCCATAGCTCGCTTCGTTTCCGAGATATTTGCAGATTTATCTCAAGGGAAGTGGCCTGACGGACATATTTCGAGATATTTCTTCTTCTTGTTGTTCTTCTTCTGCACAGCTAAGCTGGAAGTGGCATTTGCAGCACGCAATAGTGCAGAGTTATCCCAACGAAAGGGGCCACGGTGTTTCTGTATCTCTATTATGTTGGTGCGGCTTCGGAACTTTTAAATATCTTGATATATCTCGAGAACTACCCATCTGATCAAAAAATATCATAGAACATGAAAAGTAGGAAACTTAATTCTCTACAAAAAAGGTCTCTTAACATTTTGCCATAGCTCGCTTCCTTTCCGAGATATTTGCAGATTTATCTGAAGGGAAGGGGCCTAACGGACATATTTCGAGATATTTCTTCTTCTTGTTGTTCTTCTTCTGCACAGCTAAGCTGGAAGTGGCATTTGCAGCTCGCAATAGTGCAGAGTTATCTCAAAGAAAGGGGCCACGGTGTTTCTGTATCTCTATTATGTTGGTGCGGCTTCGGAACTTTTAAATATCTCGATATATCTCGAAAACTACGCTTCTGATCAAAAAATATCATAGAACGTAAATTGTAGGAAACATTATTCTCTACAAAAAAGGTCTCTTAACATTTTGCCATAGCTCGGTTCGTTTCCGAGATATTTGCAGATTCATCTCAAGGGAAGGGGTCTGACGGACATATTTCGAGATATTTCTTCTTCTTGTTGTTCTTCTTCTGCACAGCTAAGCTTGAAGCGGCATTTGCAGCTCGCAATAGTGCAGAGTTATCTCAAAGAAAGGGGCCACGGTGTTTCTGTATCTCTATTATGTTGGTGCGGCTTCGGGACTTTTAAATATCTCGATATATCTCGAAAACTACGCTTCTGATCAAAAAATATCATAGAACATAAATTGTAGGAAACATAATTCTCTACAAAAAAGGTCTCTTAACATTTTGCCATAGCTCGCTTCGTTTCCGAGATATTTGCAGATATATCTCAAGGGAAGGGGCCTGACGGACATATTTCGAGATATTTCTTCTTCTTGTTGTTCTTCTTCTGCACAGCTAAGCTGGAAGTGGCATTTACAGCTCGCAATAGTGCAGAGGTATCTCAAAGAAAGGGGCCACGGTGTTTCTGTATCTCTATTATGTTGGTGCGGCTTCGGAACTTTTAAATATCTTGATATATCTCGAGAACTACCCATCTGATCAAAAAATATCATAGAAGATGAAAAGTAGGAAACTTAATTCTCTACAAAAAAGGTCTCTTAACATTTTGCCATAGCTCGCTTCGTTTCCGAGATATTTGCAGATTTATCTGAAGGGAAGGGGCCTAACGGACATATTTCGAGATATTTCTTCTTCTTGTTGTTCTTCTTCTGCACAGCTAAACTGGAAGTGGCATTTCCAGCTCGCAATAGTGCAGAGTTATCTCAAAGAAAGGGGCCACGGTGTTTCTGTATCTCTATTATGTTGGTGCTGCTTCGGAACTTTTAAATATCTTGATATATCTCGAGAACTACGCATCTGATCAAAAAATATCATAGAACATAAAAAGTAGGAAACTTAATTCTCTACAAAAAAGGTCTCTTAACATTTTGCCATACCTCGCTTCGTTTCCGAGATATTTGCAGATTTATCTCAAGGGAAGGGGCCTGACGGACATATTTCGAGATATTTCTTCTTCTTGTTGTTCTTCTTCTGCACAGCTGAGCTGGAAGTGACATTTGCAGGTCGCAATAGTGCAGAGTTATCTCAAAGAAAGGGGCCACGGTGTTTCTGTATCTCTATTATGTTGGTGCGGCTTCGGAACTTTTAAAGATCTTGATATATCTCGAGAACTACGCATCTGATCAAAAAATATCATAGAACCTGAAAAGTAGGAAACTTAATTCTCTACAAAAAAGGTCTCTTAACATTTTGCCATAGCTCGCTTCGTTTCGGAGATATTTGCAGATTCATCTCAAGGGAAGGGGTCTGACGGACATATTTCGAGATATTTCTTCTTCTTGTTGTTCTTCTTCTGCACAGCTAAGCTCGAAGCGGCATTTGCAGCTCGCAATAGTGCAGAGTTATCTCAAAGAAAGGGGCCACGGTGTTTCTGTATCTCTATTATGTTGGTGCGGCTTCGGAACTTTTAAATATCTCGATATATCTCGAAAACTACGCTTCTGATCAAAAAATATCATAGAACATAAATTGTAGGAAACATAATTCTCTACAAAAAACGTATCTTAACATTTTGCCATAGCTCGCTTCGTTTCCGAGATATTTGCAGATTCAGCTCAAAGGAACGGGCCTGACGGACATATTTCGAGATACTTCTTCTTCTTGTTGTTCTTCCTCTGCACAGCTAAGCTGGAAGTGGCATTTGCAGCTCGCAATAGTGCAGAGTTATCTCAAAGAAAGGGGCCACGGTGTTTCTGTATCTCTATTATGTTGGTGCGGCTTCGGAACTTTTAAATATCTTGATATATCTCGAGAACTACGCATCTGATCAAAAAATATCATAGAACATAAAAAGTAGGAAACTTAATTCTCTACAAAAAAGGTCTCTTAATATTTTGCCATAGCTCGCTTCGTTTCCGAGATATTTGCAGATTTATCTCAAGGGAAGGGGCCTGACGGACATATTTCGAGATATTTCTTCTTCTTGTTGTTCTTCTTCTGCACAGCTAAGCTGGAAGTGGCATTTGCAGCTCGCACTAGTGCAGAGTTATCTCAAAGAAAGGGGCCACGGTGTTTCTGTATCTCTATTATGTTGGTGCGGCTTCGGAACTTTTAAATATCTCGATATATCTCGAAAACTACGCTTCTGATCAAAAAATATCATAGAACATAAAAAGTAGGAAACTTAATTCTCTACAAAAAAGGTCTCTTAACATTTTGCCATAGCTCGCTTCGTTTCCGAGATATTTGCAGATTTATCTCAAGGGAAGGGGCCTGACGGACATATTTCGAGATATTTCTTCTTCTTGTTGTTCTTCTTCTGCACAGCTAAGCTGGAAGTGGCATTTGCGGCTCTCAGTAGTGCAGAGTTATCTCAAAGAAAGGGGCCACGGTGTTTCCGTATCCCTATTATGTTGGTGCGGCTTCGGAACTTTTAAATATCTCGATATATCTCGAAAACTACGCTTCTGATCAAAAAATATCATAGAACATAAATTGTAGGAAACATAATTCTCTACAAAAAAGGTCTCTTAACATTTTGCCATAGCTCGCTTCGTTTCCGAGATATTTGCAGATATATCTCAAGGGAAGGGGCCTGACGGACATATTTCGAGATATTTCTTCTTCTTGTTGTTCTTCTTCTGCACAGCTAAACTGGAAGTGGCATTTCCAGCTCGCAATAGTGCAGAGTTATCTCAAAGAAAGGGGCCACGGTGTTTCTGTATCCCTATTATGTTGGTGCGGCTTCGGAACTTTTAAATATCTCGATATATCTCGAAAACTATGCTTCTGATCAAAAAATATCATAGAACATAAATTGTAGGAAACATAATTCTCTACAAAAAAGGTCTCTTAACATTTTGCCATAGCTCGCTTCGTTTCCGAGATATTTGCAGATTTATCTCAAGGGAAGGGGCCTGACGGACATATTTCGAGATATTTCTTCTTCTTGTTGTTCTTCTTCTGCACAGCTAAGCTGGAAGTGGCATTTGCGGCTCGCACTAGTGCAGAGTTATCTCAAAGAAAGGGGCCACGGTGTTTCTGTATCTCTATTATGTTGGTGCGGCTTCGGAACTTTTAAATATCTCGATATATCTCGAAAACTACGCATCTGATCAAAAAATATCATCGAACATAAAAAGTAGGAAACTTAATTCTCTACAAAAAAGGTCTCTTAACATTTTGCCATAGCTCGCTTCGTTTCCGAGATATTTGCAGATTTATCTCAAGGGAAGTGGCCTGACGGACATATTTCGAGATATTTCTTCTTCTTGTTGTTCTTCTTCTGCACAGCTAAGCTGGAAGTGGCATTTGCAGCTCGCAATAGTGCAGAGTTATCCCAAAGAAAGGGGCCACGGTGTTTTTGTATCTCTATTATGTTGGTGCGGCTTCGGAACTTTTAAATATCTTGATATATCTCGAGAACTACGCATCTGATCAAAAAATATCATACTACATAAAAAGTAGGAAACTTAATTCTCTACAAGAAAGGTCTCTAAACATTTTGCCATAGCTCGCTTCGTTTCCGAGATATTTGCAGATTTATCTCAAGGGAAGGGGCCTGACGGACATATTTCGAGATATTTCTTCTTCTTGTTGTTCTTCTTCTGCACAGCTAAGCTGGAAGTGGCATTTGCAGCTCGCAATAGTGCAGAGTTATCTCAAAGAAAGGGGCCACGGTGTTTCTGTATCTCTATTATGTTGGTGCGGCTTCGGAACTTTTAAATATCTCGATATATCTCGAAAACTACGCTTCTGATCAAAAAATATCATAGAACATAAAAAGTAGGAAACTTAATTCTCTACAAAAAAGGTCTCTTAACATTTTGCCATAGCTCGCTTCGTTTCCGAGATATTTGCAGATTTATCTCAAGGGAAGGGGCCTGACGGACATATTTCGAGATATTTCTTCTTCTTGTTGTTCTTCTTCTGCACAGCTGAGCTGGAAGTGGCATTTGCAGGTCGCAATAGTGCAGAGTTATCTCAAAGAAAGGGGCCACGGTGTTTCTGTATCTCTATTATGTTGGTGCGGCTTCGGAACTTTTAAATATCTCGATATATCTCGAAAACTACGCTTCTGATCAAAAAATATCATAGAACGTAAATTGTAGGAAACATTATTCTCTACAAAAAAGGTCTCTTAACATTTTGCCATAGCTCGGTTCGTTTCCGAGATATTTGCAGATTCATCTCAAGGGAAGGGGTCTGACGGACATATTTCGAGATATTTCTTCTTCTTGTTGTTCTTCTTCTGCACAGCTAAGCTCGAAGCGGCATTTGCAGCTCGCAATAGTGCAGAGTTATCTCAAAGAAAGGGGCCACGGTGTTTCTGTATCTCTATTATGTTGGTGCGGCTTCGGAACTTTTAAATATCTCGATATATCTCGAAAACTACGCTTCTGATCAAAAAATATCATAGAGCGTAAATTGTAGGAAACATTATTCTCTACAAAAAAGGTCTCTTAACATTTTGCCATAGCTCGCTTCGTTTCCGAGATATTTGCAGATTCATCTCAAGGGAAGGGGTCTGACGGACATATTTCGAGATATTTCTTCTTCTTGTTGTTCTTCTTCTGCACAGCTAAGCTCGAAGCGGCATTTGCAGCTCGCAATAGTGCAGAGTTATCTCAAAGAAAGAGGCCACGGTGTTTCTGTACCTCTATTATGTTGGTGCAGCTTCGGAACTTTTAAATATCTTGATATATCTCGAGAACTACGCATCTGATCAAAAAATATCATCGAACATAAAAAGTAGGAAACTTAATTCTCTACAAAAAAGGTCTCTTAACATTTTGCCATAGCTCGCTTCGTTTCCGAGATATTTGCAGATTTATCTCAAGGGAAGTGGCCTGACGGACATATTTCGAGATATTTCTTCTTCTTGTTGTTCTTCTTCTGCACAGCTAAGCTGGAAGTGGCATTTGCAGCTCGCAATAGTGCAGAGTTATCCCAAAGAAAGGGGCCACGGTGTTTCTGTATCTCTATTATGTTGGTGCGGCTTCGGAACTTTTAAATATCTTGATATATCTCGAGAACTACGCATCTGATCAAAAAATATCATACTACATAAAAAGTAGGAAACTTAATTCTCTACAAGAAAGGTCTCTAAACATTTTGCCATAGCTCGCTTCGTTTCCGAGATATTTGCAGATTTATCTCAAGGGAAGGGGCCTGACGGACATATTTCGAGATATTTCTTCTTCTTGTTGTTCTTCTTCTGCACAGCTAAGCTGGAAGTGGCATTTGCGGCTCGCACTAGTGCAGAGTTATCTCAAAGAAAGGGGCCACGGTGTTTCTGTATCTCTATTATGTTGGTGCGGCTTCGGAACTTTTAAATATCTCGATATATCTCGAAAACTACGCTTCTGATAAAAAAATATCATAGAGCGTAAATTGTAGGAAACATTATTCTCTACAAAAAAGGTCTCTTAACATTTTGCCATAGCTCGCTTCGTTTCCGAGATATTTGCAGATTTATCTCAAGGGAAGTGGCCTGACGGACATATTTCGAGATATTTCTTCTTCTTGTTGTTCTTCTTCTGCACAGCTAAGCTGGAAGTGGCATTTGCAGCTCGCAATAGTGCAGAGTTATCCCAAAGAAAGGGGCCACGGTGTTTCTGTATCTCTATTATGTTGGTGCGGCTTCGGAACTTTTAAATATCTCGATATATCTCGAGAACTACGCATCTGATCAAAAAATATCATACTACATAAAAAGTAGGAAACTTAATTCTCTACAAGAAAGGTCTCTAAACATTTTGCCATAGCTCGCTTCGTTTCCGAGATATTTGCAGATTTATCTCAAGGGAAGGGGCCTGACGGACATATTTCGAGATATTTCTTCTTCTTGTTGTTCTTCTTCTGCACAGCTAAGCTGGAAGTGGCATTTGCGGCTCGCACTAGTGCAGAGTTATCTCAAAGAAAGGGGCCACGGTGTTTCTGTATCTCTATTATGTTGGTGCGGCTTCGGAACTTTTAAATATCTCGATATATCTCGAAAACTACGCTTCTGATAAAAAAATATCATAGAGCGTAAATTGTAGGAAACATTATTCTCTACAAAAAAGGTCTCTTAACATTTTGCCATAGCTCGCTTCGTTTCCGAGATATTTGCAGATTCATCTCAAGGGAAGGGGTCTGACGGACATATTTCGAGATATTTCTTCTTCTTGTTGTTCTTCTGCTGCACAGCTAAGCTCGAAGCGGCATTTGCAGCTCGCAGTAGTGCAGAGTTATCTCAAAGAAAGAGGCCACGGTGTTTCTGTACCTCTATTATGTTGGTGCAGCTTCGGAACTTTTAAATATCTTGATATATCTCGAGAACTACGCATCTGATCAAAAAATATCATCGAACATAAAAAGTAGGAAACTTAATTCTCTACAAAAAAGGTCTCTTAACATTTTGCCATAGCTCGCTTCGTTTCCGAGATATTTGCAGATTTATCTCAAGGGAAGTGGCCTGACGGACATATTTCGAGATATTTCTTCTTCTTGTTGTTCTTCTTCTGCACAGCTAAGCTGGAAGTGGCATTTGCAGCTCGCAATAGTGCAGAGTTATCCCAAAGAAAGGGGCCACGGTGTTTCTGTATCTCTATTATGTTGGTGCGGCTTCGGAACTTTTAAATATCTCGATATATCTCGAAAACTACGCTTCTGATCAAAAAATATCATAGAACATAAAAAGTAGGAAACTTAATTCTCTACAAAAAAGGTCTCTTAACATTTTGCCATAGCTCGCTTCGTTTCCGAGATATTTGCAGATTTATCTCAAGGGAAGGGGCCTGACGGACATAGTTCGAGATATTTCTTCTTCTTGTTGTTCTTCTTCTGCACAGCTGAGCTGGAAGTGGCATTTGCAGGTCGCAATAGTGCAGAGTTATCTCAAAGAAAGGGGCCACGGTGTTTCTGTATCTCTATTATGTTGGTGCGGCTTCGGAACTTTTAAATATCTCGATATATCTCGAAAACTACGCTTCTGATCAAAAAATATCATAGAACGTAAATTGTAGGAAACATTATTCTCTACAAAAAAGGTCTCTTAACATTTTGCCATAGCTCGGTTCGTTTCCGAGATATTTGCAGATTCATCTCAAGGGAAGGGGTCTGACGGACATATTTCGAGATATTTCTTCTTCTTGTTGTTCTTCTTCTGCACAGCTAAGCTCGAAGCGGCATTTGCAGCTCGCAATAGTGCAGAGTTATCTCAAAGAAAGGGGCCACGGTGTTTCTGTATCTCTATTATGTTGGTGCGGCTTCGGGACTTTTAAATATCTCGATATATCTCGAAAACTACGCTTCTGATCAAAAAATATCATAGAACATAAATTGTAGGAAACATAATTCTCTACAAAAAAGGTCTCTTAACATTTTGCCATAGCTCGCTTCGTTTCCGAGATATTTGCAGATATATCTCAAGGGAAGGGGCCTGACGGACATATTTCGAGATATTTCTTCTTCTTGTTGTTCTTCTTCTGCACAGCTAAGCTGGAAGTGGCATTTACAGCTCGCAATAGTGCAGAGTTATCTCAAAGAAAGGGGCCACGGTGTTTCTGTATCTCTATTATGTTGGTGCGGCTTCGGAACTTTTAAATATCTTGATATATCTCGAGAACTACGCATCTGATCAAGAAATATCATAGAACATGAAAAGTAGGAAACTTAATTCTCTACAAAAAAGGTCTCTTAACATTTTGCCATAGCTCGCTTCGTTTCCGAGATATTTGCAGATTTATCTGAAGGGAAGGGGCCTAACGGACATATTTCGAGATATTTCTTCTTCTTGTTGTTCTTCTTCTGCACAGCTAAACTGGAAGTGGCATTTCCAGCTCGCAATAGTGCAGAGTTATCTCAAAGAAAGGGGCCACGGTGTTTCTGTATCTCTATTATGTTGGTGCTGCTTCGGAACTTTTAAATATCTTGATATATCTCGAGAACTACGCATCTGATCAAAAAATATCATAGAACATAAAAAGTAGGAAACTTAATTCTCTACAAAAAAGGTCTCTTAACATTTTGCCATACCTCGCTTCGTTTCCGAGATATTTGCAGATTTATCTCAAGGGAAGGGGCCTGACGGACATATTTCGAGATATTTCTTCTTCTTGTTGTTCTTCTTCTGCACAGCTGAGCTGGAAGTGACATTTGCAGGTCGCAATAGTGCAGAGTTATCTCAAAGAAAGGGGCCACGGTGTTTCTGTATCTCTATTATGTTGGTGCGGCTTCGGAACTTTTAAAGATCTTGATATATCTCGAGAACTACGCATCTGATCAAAAAATATCATAGAACCTGAAAAGTAGGAAACTTAATTCTCTACAAAAAAGGTCTCTTAACATTTTGCCATAGCTCGCTTCGTTTCGGAGATATTTGCAGATTCATCTCAAGGGAAGGGGTCTGACGGACATATTTCGAGATATTTCTTCTTCTTGTTGTTCTTCTTCTGCACAGCTAAGCTCGAAGCGGCATTTGCAGCTCGCAATAGTGCAGAGTTATCTCAAAGAAAGGGGCCACGGTGTTTCTGTATCTCTATTATGTTGGTGCGGCTTCGGAACTTTTAAATATCTCGATATATCTCGAAAACTACGCTTCTGATCAAAAAATATCATAGAACATAAATTGTAGGAAACATAATTCTCTACAAAAAACGTATCTTAACATTTTGCCATAGCTCGCTTCGTTTCCGAGATATTTGCAGATTCAGCTCAAAGGAACGGGCCTGACGGACATATTTCGAGATACTTCTTCTTCTTGTTGTTCTTCCTCTGCACAGCTAAGCTGGAAGTGGCATTTGCAGCTCGCAATAGTGCAGAGTTATCTCAAAGAAAGGGGCCACGGTGTTTCTGTATCTCTATTATGTTGGTGCGGCTTCGGAACTTTTAAATATCTTGATATATCTCGAGAACTACGCATCTGATCAAAAAATATCATAGAACATAAAAAGTAGGAAACTTAATTCTCTACAAAAAAGGTCTCTTAATATTTTGCCATAGCTCGCTTCGTTTCCGAGATATTTGCAGATTTATCTCAAGGGAAGGGGCCTGACGGACATATTTCGAGATATTTCTTCTTCTTGTTGTTCTTCTTCTGCACAGCTAAGCTGGAAGTGGCATTTGCAGCTCGCACTAGTGCAGAGTTATCTCAAAGAAAGGGGCCACGGTGTTTCTGTATCTCTATTATGTTGGTGCGGCTTCGGAACTTTTAAATATCTCGATATATCTCGAAAACTACGCTTCTGATCAAAAAATATCATAGAACATAAAAAGTAGGAAACTTAATTCTCTACAAAAAAGGTCTCTTAACATTTTGCCATAGCTCGCTTCGTTTCCGAGATATTTGCAGATTTATCTCAAGGGAAGGGGCCTGACGGACATATTTCGAGATATTTCTTCTTCTTGTTGTTCTTCTTCTGCACAGCTAAGCTGGAAGTGGCATTTGCGGCTCTCAGTAGTGCAGAGTTATCTCAAAGAAAGGGGCCACGGTGTTTCCGTATCCCTATTATGTTGGTGCGGCTTCGGAACTTTTAAATATCTCGATATATCTCGAAAACTACGCTTCTGATCAAAAAATATCATAGAACATAAATTGTAGGAAACATAATTCTCTACAAAAAAGGTCTCTTAACATTTTGCCATAGCTCGCTTCGTTTCCGAGATATTTGCAGATATATTTCAAGGGAAGGGGCCTGACGGACATATTTCGAGATATTTCTTCTTCTTGTTGTTCTTCTTCTGCACAGCTAAACTGGAAGTGGCATTTCCAGCTCGCAATAGTGCAGAGTTATCTCAAAGAAAGGGGCCACGGTGTTTCTGTATCCCTATTATGTTGGTGCGGCTTCGGAACTTTTAAATATCTCGATATATCTCGAAAACTATGCTTCTGATCAAAAAATATCATAGAACATAAATTGTAGGAAACATAATTCTCTACAAAAAAGGTCTCTTAACATTTTGCCATAGCTCGCTTCGTTTCCGAGATATTTGCAGATTTATCTCAAGGGAAGGGGCCTGACGGACATATTTCGAGATATTTCTTCTTCTTGTTGTTCTTCTTCTGCACAGCTAAGCTGGAAGTGGCATTTGCGGCTCGCACTAGTGCAGAGTTATCTCAAAGAAAGGGGCCACGGTGTTTCTGTATCTCTATTATGTTGGTGCGGCTTCGGAACTTTTAAATATCTCGATATATCTCGAAAACTACGCATCTGATCAAAAAATATCATCGAACATAAAAAGTAGGAAACTTAATTCTCTACAAAAAAGGTCTCTTAACATTTTGCCATAGCTCGCTTCGTTTCCGAGATATTTGCAGATTTATCTCAAGGGAAGTGGCCTGACGGACATATTTCGAGATATTTCTTCTTCTTGTTGTTCTTCTTCTGCACAGCTAAGCTGGAAGTGGCATTTGCAGCTCGCAATAGTGCAGAGTTATCCCAAAGAAAGGGGCCACGGTGTTTTTGTATCTCTATTATGTTGGTGCGGCTTCGGAACTTTTAAATATCTTGATATATCTCGAGAACTACGCATCTGATCAAAAAATATCATACTACATAAAAAGTAGGAAACTTAATTCTCTACAAGAAAGGTCTCTAAACATTTTGCCATAGCTCGCTTCGTTTCCGAGATATTTGCAGATTTATCTCAAGGGAAGGGGCCTGACGGACATATTTCGAGATATTTCTTCTTCTTGTTGTTCTTCTTCTGCACAGCTAAGCTGGAAGTGGCATTTGCAGCTCGCAATAGTGCAGAGTTATCTCAAAGAAAGGGGCCACGGTGTTTCTGTATCTCTATTATGTTGGTGCGGCTTCGGAACTTTTAAATATCTCGATATATCTCGAAAACTACGCTTCTGATCAAAAAATATCATAGAACATAAAAAGTAGGAAACTTAATTCTCTACAAAAAAGGTCTCTTAACATTTTGCCATAGCTCGCTTCGTTTCCGAGATATTTGCAGATTTATCTCAAGGGAAGGGGCCTGACGGACATATTTCGAGATATTTCTTCTTCTTGTTGTTCTTCTTCTGCACAGCTGAGCTGGAAGTGGCATTTGCAGGTCGCAATAGTGCAGAGTTATCTCAAAGAAAGGGGCCACGGTGTTTCTGTATCTCTATTATGTTGGTGCGGCTTCGGAACTTTTAAATATCTCGATATATCTCGAAAACTACGCTTCTGATCAAAAAATATCATAGAACGTAAATTGTAGGAAACATTATTCTCTACAAAAAAGGTCTCTTAACATTTTGCCATAGCTCGGTTCGTTTCCGAGATATTTGCAGATTCATCTCAAGGGAAGGGGTCTGACGGACATATTTCGAGATATTTCTTCTTCTTGTTGTTCTTCTTCTGCACAGCTAAGCTCGAAGCGGCATTTGCAGCTCGCAATAGTGCAGAGTTATCTCAAAGAAAGGGGCCACGGTGTTTCTGTATCTCTATTATGTTGGTGCGGCTTCGGAACTTTTAAATATCTCGATATATCTCGAAAACTACGCTTCTGATCAAAAAATATCATAGAGCGTAAATTGTAGGAAACATTATTCTCTACAAAAAAGGTCTCTTAACATTTTGCCATAGCTCGCTTCGTTTCCGAGATATTTGCAGATTCATCTCAAGGGAAGGGGTCTGACGGACATATTTCGAGATATTTCTTCTTCTTGTTGTTCTTCTTCTGCACAGCTAAGCTCGAAGCGGCATTTGCAGCTCGCAATAGTGCAGAGTTATCTCAAAGAAAGAGGCCACGGTGTTTCTGTACCTCTATTATGTTGGTGCAGCTTCGGAACTTTTAAATATCTTGATATATCTCGAGAACTACGCATCTGATCAAAAAATATCATCGAACATAAAAAGTAGGAAACTTAATTCTCTACAAAAAAGGTCTCTTAACATTTTGCCATAGCTCGCTTCGTTTCCGAGATATTTGCAGATTTATCTCAAGGGAAGTGGCCTGACGGACATATTTCGAGATATTTCTTCTTCTTGTTGTTCTTCTTCTGCACAGCTAAGCTGGAAGTGGCATTTGCAGCTCGCAATAGTGCAGAGTTATCCCAAAGAAAGGGGCCACGGTGTTTCTGTATCTCTATTATGTTGGTGCGGCTTCGGAACTTTTAAATATCTTGATATATCTCGAGAACTACGCATCTGATCAAAAAATATCATACTACATAAAAAGTAGGAAACTTAATTCTCTACAAGAAAGGTCTCTAAACATTTTGCCATAGCTCGCTTCGTTTCCGAGATATTTGCAGATTTATCTCAAGGGAAGGGGCCTGACGGACATATTTCGAGATATTTCTTCTTCTTGTTGTTCTTCTTCTGCACAGCTAAGCTGGAAGTGGCATTTGCGGCTCGCACTAGTGCAGAGTTATCTCAAAGAAAGGGGCCACGGTGTTTCTGTATCTCTATTATGTTGGTGCGGCTTCGGAACTTTTAAATATCTCGATATATCTCGAAAACTACGCTTCTGATCAAAAAATATCATAGAACATAAATTGTAGGAAACATAATTCTCTACAAAAAAGGTCTCTTAACATTTTGCCATAGCTCGCTTCGTTTCCGAGATATTTGCAGATATATCTCAAGGGAAGGGGCCTGACGGACATATTTCGAGATATTTCTTCTTCTTGTTGTTCTTCTTCTGCACAGCTAAGCTGGAAGTGGCATTTACAGCTCGCAATAGTGCAGAGTTATCTCAAAGAAAGGGGCCACGGTGTTTCTGTATCTCTATTATGTTGGTGCGGCTTCGGAACTTTTAAATATCTTGATATATCTCGAGAACTACGCATCTGATCAAAAAATATCATAGAACCTGAAAAGTAGGAAACTTAATTCTCTACAAAAAAGGTCTCTTAACATTTTGCCATAGCTCGCTTCGTTTCCGAGATATTTGCAGATCTATCTCAAGGGAAGGGGCCTGACGGACATATTTCGAGATATTTCTTCTTCTTGTTGTTCTTCTTCTACACAGCTGAGCTGGAAGTGGCATTTGCAGGTCGCAATAGTGCAGAGTTATCTCAAAGAAAGGGGCCACGGTGTTTCTGTATCTCTATTATGTTGGTGCGGCTTCGGAACTTTTAAATATCTCGATATATCTCGAAAACTACGCTTCTGATCAAAAAATATCATAGAACGTAAATTGTAGGAAACATTATTCTCTACAAAAAAGGTCTCTTAACATTTTGCCATAGCTCGCTTCGTTTCCGAGATATTTGCAGATTTATCTCAAGGGAAGGGGCCTGACGGACATATTTCGAGATATTTCTTCTTCTTGTTGTTCTTCTTCTGCACAGCTAAGCTGGAAGTGGCATTTGCAGCTCGCACTAGTGCAGAGTTATCTCAAAGAAAGGGGCCACGGTGTTTCTGTATCTCTATTATGTTGGTGCGGCTTCGGAACTTTTAAATATCTCGATATATCTCGAAAACTACGCTTCTGATCAAAAAATATCATAGAACATAAAAAGTAGGAAACTTAATTCTCTACAAAAAAGGTCTCTTAACATTTTGCCATAGCTCGTTTCGTTTCCGAGATATTTGCAGACTTATCTCAAGGGAAGGGGCCTGACGGACATATTTCGAGATATTTCTTCTTCTTGTTGTTCTTCTTCTGCACAGTTAAGCTGGAAGTGGCATTTGCGGCTCGCACTAGTGCAGAGTTATCTCAAAGAAAGGGGCCACGGTGTTTCTGTATCCCTATTATGTTGGTGCGGCTTCGGAACTTTTAAATATCTCGATATATCTCGAAAACTACGCTTCTGATCAAAAAATATCATAGAACATAAATTGTAGGAAACATAATTCTCCACAAAAAACGTCTCTTAACATTTTGCCATAGCTCGCTTCTTTTCCGAGATATTTGCAGATTCAGCTCAAAGGAACAGGCCTGACGGACATATTTCGAGATATTTCTTCTTCTTGTTGTTCTTCTTCTGCACAGCTAAGCTGGAAGTGGCATTTGCGGCTCGCACTAGTGCAGAGTTATCTCAAAGAAAGGGGCCACGGTGTTTCTGTATCCCTATTATGTTGGTGCGGCTTCGGAACTTTTAAATATCTCGATATATCTCGAAAACTACGCTTCTGATCAAAAAATATCATAGAACATAAATTGCAGGAAACATAATTCTCTACAAAAAACGTCTCTTAACATTTTGCCATAGCTCGCTTCTTTTCCGAGATATTTGCAGATTCAGCTCAAAGGAACTGGCCTGACGGACATATTTCGAGATATTTCTTCTTCTTGTTGTTCTTCCACTGCACAGCTAAGCTGGAAGTGGCATTTGCAGCTCGCAATAGTGCAGAGTTATCTCAAAGAAAGGGGCCACGGTGTTTCTGTATCTCTATTATGTTGGTGCGGCTTCGGAACTTTTAAATATCTCGATATATCTCGAAAACTACGCTTCTGATCAAAAAATATCATAGAACATAAATTGTAGGAAACATAATTCTCTACAAAAAACGTATCTTAACATTTTGCCATAGCTCGCTTCGTTTCCGAGATATTTGCAGATTTATCTCAAGGGAAGGGGCCTGACGGACATATTTCGAGATATTTCTTCTTCTTGTTGTTCTTCTTCTGCACAGCTAAGCTGGAAGTGGCATTTGCGGCTCGCACTAATGCAGAGTTATCTCAACGAAAGGGGCCACGGTGTTTCTGTATCTCTATTATGTTGGTGCGGCTTCGGAACTTTTGAATATCTTGATATATCTCGAGAACTACGCATCTGATCAAAAAATATCATACAACATAAAAAGTAGGAAACTTAATTCTCTACAAAAAAGGTCTCTTAACATTTTGCCATAGCTCGCTTCGTTTCCGAGATATTTGCAGATATATCACAAGGGAAGGGGCCTGACGGACATATTTCGAGATATTTCTTCTTCTTGTTGTTCTTCTTCTGCACAGCTAAGCTGGAAGTGGCATTTACAGCTCGCAATAGTGCAGAGTTATCTCAAAGAAAGGGGCCACGGTGTTTCTGTATCTCTATTATGTTGGTGCGGCTTCGGAACTTTTAAATATCTTGATATATCTCGAGAACTACGCATCTGATCAAAAAATATCATAGAACATAAAAAGTAGGAAACTTAATTCTCTACAAAAAAGGTCTCTTAACATTTTGCCATAGCTCGCTTCGTTTCCGAGATATTTGCAGATTTATCTCAAGGGAAGGGGCCTGACGGACATATTTCGAGATATTTCTTCTTCTTGTTGTTCTTCTTCTGCACAGCTAAGCTGGAAGTGGCATTTGCGGCTCGCACTAATGCAGAGTTATCTCAACGAAAGGGGCCACGGTGTTTCTGTATCTCTATTATGTTGGTGCGGCTTCGGAACTTTTAAATATCTCGATATATCTCGAAAACTACGCTTCTGCTGAAAAAATATCATAGAACATAAATTGTAGGAAACATAATTCTCTACAAAAAAGGTCTCTTAACATTTTGCCATAGCTCGCTTCGTTTCCGAGATATTTGCAGATATATCTCAAGGGAAGGGGCCTGACGGACATATTTCGAGATATTTCTTCTTCTTGTTGTTCTTCTTCTGCAAAGCTAAGCTGGAAGTGGCATTTACAGCTCGCAATAGTGCAGAGTTATCTCAAAGAAAGGGGCCACGGTGTTTCTGTATCTCTATTATGTTGGTGCGGCTTCGGAACTTTTGAATATCTTGATATATCTCGAGAACTACGCATCTGATCAAAAAATATCATAGAACATAAAAAGTAGGAAACTTAATTCTCTACAAAAAAGGTCTCTTAACATTTTGCCATAGCTCGCTTCGTTTCCGAGATATTTGCAGATATATCACAAGGGAAGGGGCCTGACGGACATATTTCGAGATATTTCTTCTTCTTGTTGTTCTTCTTCTGCACAGCTAAGCTGGAAGTGGCATTTACAGCTCGCAATAGTGCAGAGTTATCTCAAAGAAAGGGGCCACGGTGTTTCTGTATCTCTATTATGTTGGTGCGGCTTCGGAACTTTTAAATATCTTGATATATCTCGAGAACTACGCATCTGATCAAAAAATATCATAGAACATAAAAAGTAGGAAACTTAATTCTCTACAAAAAAGGTCGCTTAACATTTTGCCATAGCTCGCTTCGTTTCCGAGATATTTGCATATTTATCTCAAGGGAAGGGGCCTGACGGACATATTTCGAGATATTTCTTCTTCTTGTTGTTCTTCTTCTGCACAGCTAAGCTGGAAGTGGCATTTGCGGCTCGCACTAGTGCAGAGTTATCTCAACGAAAGGGGCCACGGTGTTTCTGTATCTCTATTATGTTGGTGCGGCTTCGGAACTTTTAAATATCTCGATATATCTCGAAAACTACGCTTCTGCTGAAAAAAATATCATAGAACATAAATTGTAGGAAACATAATTCTCTACAAAAAAGGTCTCTTAACATTTTGCCATAGCTCGCTTCGTTTCCGAGATATTTGCAGATATATCTCAAGGGAAGGGGCCTGACGGACATATTTCGAGATATTTCTTCTTCTTGTTGTTCTTCTTGTGCACAGCTAAGCTGGAAGTGGCATTTACAGCTCGCAATAGTGCAGAGTTATCTCAAAGAAAGGGGCCACGGTGTTTCTGTATCTCTATTATGTTGGTGCGGCTTCGGAACTTTTAAATATCTTGATATATCTCGAGAACTACGCGTCTGATCAAAAAATATCATAGAACATAAAAAGTAGGAAACCTAATTCTCTACAAAAAAGGTCTCTTAACATTTTGCCATAGCTCGCTTCGTTTCCGAGATATTTGCATATTTATCTCAAGGGAAGGGGCCTGACGGACATATTTCGAGATATTTCTTCTTCTTGTTGTTCTTCTTCTGCACAGCTAAGCTGGAAGTGGCATTTGCGGCTCGCACTAGTGCAGAGTTATCTCAAAGAACGGGGCCACGGTGTTCCTGTATCCCTATTATGTTGGTGCGGCTTCGGAACTTTTAAATATCTTGATATATCTCGAGAACTACGCTTCTGATCAAAAAATATCATAGAACATAAATTGTAGCAAACATAATTCTCTACAAAAAACGTCTCTTAACATTTTGCCATAGCTCGCTTCGTTTCCGAGATATTTGCAGATTCAGCTCAAAGGAACTGGCCTGACGGACATATTTCGAGATATTTCTTCTTCTTGTTGTTCTTCCACTGCACAGCTAAGCTGGAAGTGGCATTTGCAGCTCGCAATAGTGCAGAGTTATCTCAAAGAAAGGGGCCACGGTGTGTCTGTATCTCTATTATGTTGCTGCGGCTTCGGAACTTTTGAATATCTTGATATATCTCGAGAACTACGCATCTGATCAAAAAATATCATACAACATAAAAAGTAGGAAACTTAATTCTCTACAAAAAAGGTCTCTTAACATTTTGCCATAGCTCGCTTCGTTTCCGAGATATTTGCAGATTTATCTCAAGGGAAGGGGCCTGACGGACATATTTCGAGATATTTCTTCTTCTTGTTGTTCTTCTTCTGCAAAGCTAAGCTGGAAGTGGCATTTGCGGCTCGCACTAGTGCAGAGTTATCTCAACGAAAGGGGCCACGGTGTTTCTGTATCTCTATTATGTTGGTGCGGCTTCGGAACTTTTAAATATCTTGATATATCTCGAGAACTACGCATCTGATCAAAAAATATCATAGAACATAAAAAGTAGGAAACCTAATTCTCTACAAAAAAGGTCTCTTAACATTTTGCCATAGCTCGCTTCGTTTCCGAGATATTTGCATATTTATCTCAAGGGAAGGGGCCTGACGGACATATTTCGAGATATTTCTTCTTCTTGTTGTTCTTCTTCTGCACAGCTAAGCTGGAAGTGGCATTTGCGGCTCGCACTAGTGCAGAGTTATCTCAAAGAACGGGGCCACGGTGTTCCTGTATCCCTATTATGTTGGTGCGGCTTCGGAACTTTTAAATATCTTGATATATCTCGAGAACTACGCTTCTGATCAAAAAATATCATAGAACATAGATTGTAGTAAACATAATTCTCTACAAAAAACGTCTCTTAACATTTTGCCATAGCTCGCTTCGTTTCCGAGATATTTGCAGATTCAGCTCAAAGGAACTGGCCTGACGGACATATTTCGAGATATTTCTTCTTCTTGTTGTTCTTCTTCTGCAAAGCTAAGCTGGAAGTGGCATTTGCGGCTCGCACTAGTGCAGAGTTATCTCAACGAAAGGGGCCACGGTGTTTCTGTATCTCTATTATGTTGGTGCGGGTTCGGAACTTTTGAATATCTTGATATATCTCGAGAACTACGCATCTGATCAAAAAATATCATAGAACATAAAAAGTAGGAAACTTAATTCTCTACAAAAAAGGTCTCTTAACATTTTGCCATAGCTCGCTTCGTTTCCGAGATATTTGCAGATATATCTCAAGGGAAGGGGCCTGACGGACATATTTCGAGATATTTCTTCTTCTTGTTGTTCTTCTTCTGCACAGCTAAGCTGGAAGTGGCATTTACAGCTCGCAATAGTGCAGAGTTATCTCAAAGAAAGGGGCCACGGTGTTTCTGTATCTCTATTATGTTGGTGCGGCTTCGGAACTTTTGAATATCTTGATATATCTCGAGAACTACGCATCTGATCAAAAAATATCATAGAACATAAAAAGTAGGAAACTTAATTCTCTACAAAAAAGGTCGCTTAACATTTTGCCATAGCTCGCTTCGTTTCCGAGATATTTGCATATTTATCTCAAGGGAAGGGGCCTGACGGACATATTTCGAGATATTTCTTCTTCTTGTTGTTCTTCTTCTGCACAGCTAAGCTGGAAGTGGCATTTGCGGCTCGCACTAGTGCAGAGTTATCTCAAAGAACGGTGCCACGGTGTTCCTGTATCCCTATTATGTTGGTGCGGCTTCGGAACTTTTAAATATCTTGATATATCTCGAGAACTACGCTTCTGATCAAAAAATATCATAGAACATAAATTGTAGGAAACATAATTCTCTACAAAAAACGTCTCTTAACATTTTGCCATAGCTCGCTTCGTTTCCGAGATATTTGCAGATTCAGCTCAAAGGAACTGGCCTGACGGACATATTTCGAGATATTTCTTCTTCTTGTTGTTCTTCCACTGCACAGCTAAGCTGGAAGTGGCATTTGCAGCTCGCAATAGTGCAGAGTTATCTCAAAGAAAGGGGCCACGGTGTTTCTGTATCTCTATTATGTTGCTGCGGCTTCGGAACTTTTGAATATCTTGATATATCTCGAGAACTACGCATCTGATCAAAAAATATCATAGAACATAAAAAGTAGGAAACTTAATTCTCTACAAAAAAGGTCTCTTAACATTTTGCCATAGCTCGCTTCGTTTCCGAGATATTTGCAGATTTATCTCAAGGGAAGGGGCCTGACGGACATATTTCGAGATATTTCTTCTTCTTGTTGTTCTTCTTCTGCAAAGCTAAGCTGGAAGTGGCATTTGCGGCTCGCACTAGTGCAGAGTTATCTCAACGAAAGGGGCCACGGTGTTTCTGTATCTCTATTATGTTGGTGCGGCTTCGGAACTTTTGAATATCTTGATATATCTCGAGAACTACGCATCTGATCAAAAAATATCATAGAACATAAAAAGTAGGAAACTTAATTCTCTACAAAAAAGGTCTCTTAACATTTTGCCATAGCTCGCTTCGTTTCCGAGATATTTGCAGATATATCTCAAGGGAAGGGGCCTGACGGACATATTTCGAGATATTTCTTCTTCTTGTTGTTCTTCTTCTGCACAGCTAAGCTGGAAGTGGCATTTACAGCTCGCAATAGTGCAGAGTTATCTCAAAGAAAGGGGCCACGGTGTTTCTGTATCTCTATTATGTTGGTGCGGCTTCGGAACTTTTGAATATCTTGATATATCTCGAGAACTACGCATCTGATCAAAAAATATCATAGAACATAAAAAGTAGGAAACTTAATTCTCTACAAAAATGGTCTCTTAACATTTTGCCATAGCTCGCTTCGTTTCCGAGATATTTGCAGATATATCTCAAGGGAAGGGGCCTGACGGACATATTTCGAGATATTTCTTCTTCCTGTTGTTCTTCTTCTGCACAGCTAAGCTGGAAGTGGCATTTACAGCTCGCAATAGTGCAGAGTTATCTCAAAGAAAGGGGCCACGGTGTTTCTGTATCTCTATTATGTTGGTGCGGCTTCGGAACTTTTAAATATCTTGATATATCTCGAGAACTACGCATCTGATCAAAAAATATCATAGAACATAAAAAGTAGGAAACTTAATTCTCTACAAAAAAGGTCGCTTAACATTTTGCCATAGCTCGCTTCGTTTCCGAGATATTTGCATATTTATCTCAAGGGAAGGCTCCTGACGGACATATTTCGAGATATTTCTTCTTCTTGTTGTTCTTCTTCTGCACAGCTAAACTGGAAGTGGCATTTCCAGCTCGCAATAGTGCAGAGTTATCCCAAAGAAAGGGGCCACGATGTTTCTGTATCTCTATTATGTTGGTGCGGCTTCGGAACTTTTAAATATCTCGATATATCTCGAAAACTACGCTTCTGCTCAAAAAATATCATAGAACATAAATTGTAGGAAACATAATTCTCTACAAAAAAGGTCTCTTAACATTTTGCCATAGCTCGCTTCGTTTCCGAGATATTTGCAGATTTATCCCAAGGGAAGGGGCCTGACGGACATATTTCGAGATATTTCTTCTTCTTGTTGTTCTTCTTCTGCACAGCTAACCTGGAAGTGGCATTTGCAGCTCGCAGTAGTGCAGAGTTATCTCAAAGAAAGGGGCCACGGTGTTTCTGTATCTCTATTATGTTGGTGCGGCTTCGGAACTTTTAAATATCTTGATATATCTCGAGAACTACGCATCTGATCAAAAAATATCATAGAACATAAGAAGTAGGAAACTTAATTCTCTACAAAAAAGGTCTCTTAACATTTTGCCATACCTCGCTTCGTTTCCGAGATATTTGCAGATTTATCTCAAGGGAAGGGGCCTGACGGACATATTTCGAGATATTTCTTCTTCTTGTTGTTCTTCCTCTGCACAGCTAAGCTGGAAGTGCCATTTGCAGCGCGCAATAGTGCAGAGTTATCTCAAAGAAAGGGGCCACGGTGTTTCTGTATCTCTATTATGTTGGTGCGGCTTCGGAACTTTTAAATATCTTGATATATCTCGAGAACTACGCATCTGTTCAAAAAATATCATAGAACATAAAAAGTAGGAATCCTAATTTTCTACAAAAAAGGTCTCTTAACATTTTGCCGTAGCTCGCTTCGTTTCCGAGATATTTGCAGATTTATCTCAAGGGAAGGGTCCTGACGGACATATTTCGAGATATTTCTTCTTCTTGTTGTTCTTCTTCTGCACAGCTAAACTGGAAGTGGCATTTCCAGCTCGCAATAGTGCAGAGTTATCCCAAAGAAAGGGGCCACGATGTTTCTGTATCTCTATTATGTTGGTGCGGCTTCGGAACTTTTAAATATCTCGATATATCTCGACAACTACGCTTCTGATCAAAAAATATCATACAACATAAATTGTAGGAAACATAATTCTCTACAAAAAAGGTCTCTTAACATTTTGCCATAGCTCGCTTCGTTTCCGAGATATTTGCAGATTTATCTCAAGGGAAGGGGCCTGACGGACATATTCCGAGATATTTCTTCTTCTTGTTGTTCCGCTTCTGCACAGCTAAGCTGGAAGTGGCATTTGCAGCTCGCAATTGTGCAGAGTTATCTCAAAGAAAGGGGCCACGGTGTTTCTGTATCTCTATTATGTTGGTGCGGCTTCGGAACTTTTAAATATCTTGATATATCTCGAGAACTACGCATCTGATCAAAAAATATCGTAGAACATAAAAAGTAGGAAACTTAATTCTCTACAAATAAGGTCTCTTAACATTTTGCCATAGCTCGCTTGGTTTCCGAGATATTTGCAGATTTATCTCAAGGGAAGGGGCCTGAGGGACATATTTCGAGATATTTCTTCTTCTTGTTGTTCTTCTTCTGCACAGCTAAACTGGAAGTGGCATTTCCAGCTCGCAATAGTGCAGAGTTACCTCAAAGAAAGGGGCCACGGTGTTTCTGTATCTCTATTATGTTGGTGCGGCTTCGGAACTTTTAAATATCTCGATATATCTCGAAAACTACGCTTCTGATCAAAAAATATCATAGAACATAAATTGTAGGAAACATAATTCTCTACAAAAAAGGTCTCTTAACATTTTGCCATAGCTCGCTTCGTTTCCGAGATATTTGCAGATTTATCCCAAGGGAAGGGGCCTGACGGACATATTTCGAGATATTTCTTCTTCTTGTTGTTCTTCTTCTGCACAGCTAAGCTGGAAGTGGCATTTGCAGCTCGCAGTAGTGCAGAGTTATCTCAAAGAAAGGGGCCACGGTGTTTCTGTATCTCTATTATGTTGGTGCGGCTTCGGAACTTTTAAATATCTTGATATATCTCGAGAACTACGCATCTGATCAAAAAATATCATAGAACATAAAAAGTAGGAAACTTAATTCTCTACAAAAAAGGTCTCTTAACATTTTGCCATAGCTCGCTTCGTTTCCGAGATATTTGCAGATTTATCTCAAGGGAAGGGGCCTGACGGACATATTTCGAGATATTTCTTCTTCTTGTTGTTCTTCTTCTGCACAGCTAAGCTGGAAGTGCCATTTGCAGCGCGCAATAGTGCAGAGTTATCTCAAAGAAAGGGGCCATGGTGTTTCTGTATCTCTATTATGTTGGTGCGGCTTCGGAACTTTTAAATATCTTGATATATCTCGAGAACTACGCATCTGTTCAAAAAATATCATAGAACATAAAAAGTAGGAATCCTAATTTTCTACAAAAAAGGTCTCTTAACATTTTGCCGTAGCTCGCTTCGTTTCCGAGATATTTGCAGATTTATCTCAAGGGAAGGGGCCTGACGGACATATTTCCAGATATTTCTTCTTCTTGTTGTTCTTCTTCTGCACAGCTAAGCTGGAAGTGGCATTTGCAGCGCGCAATAGTGCAGAGTTATCTCAAAGAAAGGGGCCACGGTGTTTCTGTATCTCTATTATGTTAGTGCGGCTTCGGAACTTTTAAATATCTTGATATATCTCGAGAACTACGCATCTGTTCAAAAAATATCATAGAACATAAAAAGTAGGAATCCTAATTTTCTACAAAAAAGGTCTCTTAACATTTTGCCGTAGCTCGCTTCGTTTCCGAGATATTTGCAGATTTATCTCAAGGGAAGGGGCCTGACGGACATATTTCCAGATATTTCTTCTTCCTGTTGTTCTTCTTCTGCACAGCTAAGCTGGAAGTGGCATTTGCAGCTCGCAATAGTGCAGAGTTATCTCAAAGAAAGGGGCCACGGTGTTTCTGTATCTCTATTATGTTGGTGCGGCTTCGGAACTTTTAAATATCTTGATATATCTCGAGAACTACGCATCTGATCAAAAAATATCGTAGAACATAAAAAGTAGGAATCTTAATTCTCTACAAATAAGGTCTCTTAACATTTTGCCATAGCTCGCTTGGTTTCCGAGATATTTGCAGATTTATCTCAAGGGAAGGGGCCTGAGGGACATATTTCGAGATATTTCTTCTTCTTGTTGTTCTTCTTCTGCACAGCTAAGCTGGAAGTGGCATTTGCAGCTCGCAATAGTGCAGAGTTACCTCAAAGAAAGGGGCCACGGTGTTTCTGTATCTCTATTATGTTGGTGCCGCTTCGGAACTTTTAAATATCTGGATATATCTCGAGAACTACGCATCTGATCAAAAAATATCATAGAACATAAAAAGTAGGAAACTTAATTCTCTACAAAAAAGGTCTCTTAACATTTTGCCATAGGTCGCTTCGTTTCCGAGATATTTGCAGATTTATCTCAAGGGAAGGGGCCTGACGGACATATTTCGAGATATTTCTTCTTCTTGTTGTTCTTCTTCTGCACAGCTAAGCTGGAAGTGGCATTTGCAGCTCGCAGTAGTGCAGAGTTATCTCAAAGAAAGGGGCCACGGTGTTTCTGTATCTCTATTATGTTGGTGCGGCTTCGGAACTTTTAAATATCTTGATATATCTCGAGAACTACGCATCTGATCAAAAAATATCATAGAACATAAAAAGTAGGAAACTTAATTCTCTACAAAAAAGGTCTCTTAACATTTTGCCATAGCTCGCTTCGTTTCCGCGATATTTGCAGATTTATCTCAAGGGAAGGGGCCTGACGGACATATTTCGAGATATTTCTTCTTGTTGTTGTTCTTCTTCTGCACAGCTAAGCTGGAAGTGGCATTTGCAGCGCGCAATAGTGCAGAGTTATCTCAAAGAAAGGGGCCACGGTGTTTCTGTATCTCTATTATGTTAGTGCGGCTTCGGAACTTTTAAATATCTTGATATATCTCGAGAACTACGCATCTGTTCAAAAAATATCATAGAACATAAAAAGTAGGACTCCTAATTTTCTACAAAAAAGGTCTCTTAACATTTTGCCGTAGCTCGCTTCGTTTCCGAGATATTTGCAGATTTATCTCAAGGGAAGGGGCCTGACGGACATATTTCCAGATATTTCTTCTTCTTGTTGTTCTTCTTCTGCACAGCTAAGCTGGAAGTGGCATCTGCAGCTCGCAATAGTGCAGAGTTATCTCGAAGAAAGGGGCCACGGTGTTTCTGTATCTCTATTATGTTGGTGCGGCTTCGGAACTATTAAATATCTTGATATATCTCGAGAACTACGCATCTGATCAAAAAATATCATACAACATAAAAAGTAGGAAACTTAATTCTCTACAAAAAAGGTCTCTTAACGTTTTGCAATAGCTCGCTTCGTTTCCGAGATATTTGCAGATTTATCTCAAGGGAAGGGTCCTGACGGACATATTTCGAGATATTTCTTCTTCTTGTTGTTCTTCTTCTGCACAGCTAAACTGGAAGTGGCATTTCCAGCTCGCAATAGTGCAGAGTTATCCCAAAGAAAGGGGCCACGATGTTTCTGTATCTCTATTATGTTGGTGCGGCTTCGGAACTTTTAAATATCTCGATATATCTCGAAAACTACGCTTCTGATCAAAAAATATCATAGAACATAAATTGTAGGAAACATAATTCTCTACAAAAAAGGTCTCTTAACATTTTGCCATAGCTCGCTTCGTTTCCGAGATATTTGCAGATTTATCTCAAGGGAAGGGGCCTGACGGACATATTCCGAGATATTTCTTCTTCTTGTTGTTCCTCTTCTGCACAGCTAAGCTGGAAGTGGCATTTGCAGGTCGCAATAGTGCAGAGTTATCTCAAAGAAAGGGGCCACGGTGTTTCTGTATCTCTATTATGTTGGTGCGGCTTCGGAACTTTTAAATATCTCGATATATCTCGAAAACTACGCTTCTGATCAAAAAATATCAGAGAACGTAAATTATAGGAAACATAATTGTCTACAAAAAAGGTCTCTTAAGATTTTGCCATAGCTCGCTTCGTTTCCGAGATATTTGCAGATTTATCTCAAGGGAAGGGGCCTGACGAACATATTTCGAGATATTTCTTCTTCTTGTTGTTCTTCTTCTGCACAGCTAAGCTGGAAGTGGCATTTGCAGCTCGCAATAGTGCAGAGTTATCTCAAAGAAAGGGGCCACGGTGTTTCTGTATCTCTATTATGTTGGTGCGGCTTCGGAACTTTTAAATATCTTGATATATCTCGAGAACTACGCATCTGATCAAAAAATATCGTAGAACATAAAAAGTAGGAAACTTAATTCTCTACAAATAAGGTCTCTTAACATTTTGCCATAGCTCGCTTGGTTTCCGAGATATTTGCAGATTTATCTCAAGGGAAGGGGCCTGAGGGACATATTTCGAGATATTTCTTCTTCTTGTTGTTCTTCTTCTGCACAGCTAAGCTGGAAGTGGCATTTGCAGGTCGCAATAGTGCAGAGTTATCTCAAAGAAAGGGGCCACGGTGTTTCTGTATCTCTATTATGTTGGTGCGGCTTCGGAACTTTTAAATATCTCGATATATCTCGAAAACTACGCTTCTGATCAAAAAATATCAGAGAACGTAAATTGTAGGAAACATAATGCTCTACAAAAAAGGTCTCTTAACATTTTGCCATAGCTCGCTTCGCTTCCGAGATATTTGCAGATTTATCTCAAGGGAAGGGGCCTGACGGACATATTTCGAGATATTTCTTCTTCTTGTTGTTCTTCTTCTGCACAGCTAAGCTGGAAGTGGCATTTGCAGCTCGCAGTAGTGCAGAGTTATCTCAAAGAAAGGGGCCACGGTGTTTCTGTATCTCTATTATGTTGGTGCGGCTTCGGAACTTTTAAATATCTTGATATATCTCGAGAACTACGCATCTGATCAAAAAATATCATAGAACATAAAAAGTAGGAAACTTAATTCTCTACAAAAAAGGTCTCTTAACATTTTGCCATAGCTCGCTTGGTTTCCGAGATATTTGCAGATTTATCTCAAGGGAAGGGGCCTGACGGACATATTTCGAGATATTTCTTCTTCTTGTTGTTCTTCTTCTGCACAGCTAAGCTGGAAGTGGCATTTGCAGCGCGCAATAGTGCAGAGTTATCTCAAAGAAAGGGGCCACGGTGTTTCTGTATCTCTATTATGTTGGTGCGGCTTCGGAACTTTTAAATATCTTGATATATCTCGAGAACTACGCATCTGATCAAAAAATATCATAGAACATAAAAAGTAGGAAACCTAATTTTCTACAAAAAAGGTCTCTTAACATTTTGCCGTAGCTCGCTTCGTTTCCGAGGTATTTGCAGATTTATCTCAAGGGAAGGGGCCTGACGGACATATTTCGAAATATTTCTTATTCTTGTTGTTCTTCTTCTGCACAGCTAAGCTGGAAGTGGCATTAGCAGCTCGCAATAGTGCAGAGTTATCTCAAAGAAAGGGGCCACGGTGTTTCTGTATCTCTATTATGTTGGTGCGGCTTCGGAACTTTTAAATATCTTGATATATCTCGAGAACTACGCATCTGATCAAAAAATATCATACAACATAAAAAGTAGGAAACTTAATTCTCTACAAAAAAGGTCTCTTAACGTTTTGCAATAGCTCGCTTCGTTTCCGAGATATTTGCAGATTTATCTCAAGGGAAGGGTCCTGACGGACATATTTCGAGATATTTCTTCTTCTTGTTGTTCTTCTTCTGCACAGCTAAACTGGAAGTGGCATTTCCAGCTCGCAATAGTGCAGAGTTATCCCAAAGAAAGGGGCCACGATGTTTCTGTATCTCTATTATGTTGGTGCGGCTTCGGAACTTTTAAATATCTCGATATATCTCGAAAACTACGCTTCTGATCAAAAAATAGCATAGAACATAAATTGTAGGAAACATAATTCTCTACAAAAAAGGTCTCTTAACATTTTGCCATAGCTCGCTTCGTTTCCGAGATATTTGCAGATTTATCTCAAGGGAAGGGGCCTGACGGACATATTCCGAGATATTTCTTCTTCTTGTTGTTCCTCTTCTGCACAGCTAAGCTGGAAGTGGCATTTGCAGCTCGCAATAGTGCAGAGTTATCTCAAAGAAAGGGGCCACGGTGTTTCTGTATCTCTATTATGTTGGTGCGGCTTCGGAACTTTTAAATATCTCGATATATCTCGAAAACTACGCTTCTGATCAAAAAATATCAGAGAACGTAAATTGTAGGAAACATAATGCTCTACAAAAAAGGTCTCTTAACATTTTGCCATAGCTCGCTTCGCTTCCGAGATATTTGCAGATTTATCTCAAGGGAAGGGGCCTGACGGACATATTTCGAGATATTTCTTCTTCTTGTTGTTCTTCTTCTGCACAGCTAAGCTGGAAGTGGCATTTGCAGCTCGCAGTAGTGCAGAGTTATCTCAAAGAAAGGGGCCACGGTGTTTCTGTATCTCTATTATGTTGGTGCGGCTTCGGAACTTTTAAATATCTTGATATATCTCGAGAACTACGCATCTGATCAAAAAATATCATAGAACATAAAAAGTAGGAAACTTAATTCTCTACAAAAAAGGTCTCTTAACATTTTGCCATAGCTCGCTTGGTTTCCGAGATATTTGCAGATTTATCTCAAGGGAAGGGGCCTGACGGACATATTTCGAGATATTTCTTCTTCTTGTTGTTCTTCTTCTGCACAGCTAAGCTGGAAGTGGCATTTGCAGCGCGCAATAGTGCAGAGTTATCTCAAAGAAAGGGGCCACGGTGTTTCTGTATCTCTATTATGTTGGTGCGGCTTCGGAACTTTTAAATATCTTGATATATCTCGAGAACTACGCATCTGATCAAAAAATATCATAGAACATAAAAAGTAGGAAACCTAATTTTCTACAAAAAAGGTCTCTTAACATTTTGCCGTAGCTCGCTTCGTTTCCGAGATATTTGCAGATTTATCTCAAGGGAAGGGGCCTGACGGACATATTTCGAAATATTTCTTATTCTTGTTGTTCTTCTTCTGCACAGCTAAGCTGGAAGTGGCATTAGCAGCTCGCAATAGTGCAGAGTTATCTCAAAGAAAGGGGCCACGGTGTTTCTGTATCTCTATTATGTTGGTGCGGCTTCGGAACTTTTAAATATCTTGATATATCTCGAGAACTACGCATCTGATCAAAAAATATCATACAACATAAAAAGTAGGAAACTTAATTCTCTACAAAAAAGGTCTCTTAACGTTTTGCAATAGCTCGCTTCGTTTCCGAGATATTTGCAGATTTATCTCAAGGGAAGGGTCCTGACGGACATATTTCGAGATATTTCTTCTTCTTGTTGTTCCTCTTCTGCACAGCTAAGCTGGAAGTGGCATTTGCAGCTCGCAATAGTGCAGAGTTATCTCAAAGAAAGGGGCCACGGTGTTTCTGTATCTCTATTATGTTGGTGCGGCTTCGGAACTTTTAAATATCTCGATATATCTCGAAAACTACGCTTCTGATCAAAAAATATCAGAGAACGTAAATTGTAGGAAACATAATGCTCTACAAAAAAGGTCTCTTAACATTTTGCCATAGCTCGCTTCGCTTCCGAGATATTTGCAGATTTATCTCAAGGGAAGGGGCCTGACGGACATATTTCGAGATATTTCTTCTTCTTGTTGTTCTTCTTCTGCACAGCTAAGCTGGAAGTGGCATTTGCAGCTCGCAGTAGTGCAGAGTTATCTCAAAGAAAGGGGCCACGGTGTTTCTGTATCTCTATTATGTTGGTGCGGCTTCGGAACTTTTAAATATCTTGATATATCTCGAGAACTACGCATCTGATCAAAAAATATCATAGAACATAAAAAGTAGGAAACTTAATTCTCTACAAAAAAGGTCTCTTAACATTTTGCCATAGCTCGCTTGGTTTCCGAGATATTTGCAGATTTATCTCAAGGGAAGGGGCCTGACGGACATATTTCGAGATATTTCTTCTTCTTGTTGTTCTTCTTCTGCACAGCTAAGCTGGAAGTGGCATTTGCAGCGCGCAATAGTGCAGAGTTATCTCAAAGAAAGGGGCCACGGTGTTTCTGTATCTCTATTATGTTGGTGCGGCTTCGGAACTTTTAAATATCTTGATATATCTCGAGAACTACGCATCTGATCAAAAAATATCATAGAACATAAAAAGTAGGAAACCTAATTTTCTACAAAAAAGGTCTCTTAACATTTTGCCGTAGCTCGCTTCGTTTCCGAGATATTTGCAGATTTATCTCAAGGGAAGGGGCCTGACGGACATATTTCGAAATATTTCTTATTCTTGTTGTTCTTCTTCTGCACAGCTAAGCTGGAAGTGGCATTAGCAGCTCGCAATAGTGCAGAGTTATCTCAAAGAAAGGGGCCACGGTGTTTCTGTATCTCTATTATGTTGGTGCGGCTTCGGAACTTTTAAATATCTTGATATATCTCGAGAACTACGCATCTGATCAAAAAATATCATACAACATAAAAAGTAGGAAACTTAATTCTCTACAAAAAAGGTCTCTTAACGTTTTGCAATAGCTCGCTTCGTTTCCGAGATATTTGCAGATTTATCTCAAGGGAAGGGTCCTGACGGACATATTTCGAGATATTTCTTCTTCTTGTTGTTCTTCTTCTGCACAGCTAAACTGGAAGTGGCATTTCCAGCTCGCAATAGTGCAGAGTTATCCCAAAGAAAGGGGCCACGATGTTTCTGTATCTCTATTATGTTGGTGCGGCTTCGGAACTTTTAAATATCTCGATATATCTCGAAAACTACGCTTCTGATCAAAAAATAGCATAGAACATAAATTGTAGGAAACATAATTCTCTACAAAAAAGGTCTCTTAACATTTTGCCATAGCTCGCTTGGTTTCCGAGATATTTGCAGATTTATCTCAAGGGAAGGGGCCTGACGGACATATTCCGAGATATTTCTTCTTCTTGTTGTTCCTCTTCTGCACAGCTAAGCTGGAAGTGGCATTTGCAGCTCGCAATAGTGCAGAGTTATCTCAAAGAAAGGGGCCACGGTGTTTCTGTATCTGTATTATGTTGGTGCGGCTTCGGAACTTTTAAATATCTTGATATATCTCGGGAACTACGCATCTGATCAAAAAATATCATAGAACATAAAAAGTAGGAAACCTAATTTTCTACAAAAAAGGTCGCTTAACATTTTGCCGTAGCTCGCTTCGTTTCCGAGATATTTGCAGATTTATCTCAAGGGAAGGGGCCTGACGGACATATTTCGAAATATTTCTTATTCTTGTTGTTCTTCTTCTGCACAGCTAAGCTGGAAGTGGCATTTGCAGCTCGCAATAGTGCAGAGTTATCTCAAAGAAAGGGGCCACGGTGTTTCTGTATCTCTATTATGTTGGTGCGGCTTCGGAACTTTTAAATATCTTGATATATCTCGAGAACTACGCATCTGATCAAAAAATATCATACAACATAAAAAGTAGGAAACTTAATTCTCTACAAAAAAGGTCTCTTAACGTTTTGCAATAGCTCGCTTCGTTTCCGAGATATTTGCAGATTTATCTCAAGGGAAGGGTCCTGACGGACATATTTCGAGATATTTCTTCTTCTTGTTGTTCTTCTTCTGCACAGCTAAACTGGAAGTGGCATTTCCAGCTCGCAATAGTGCAGAGTTATCCCAAAGAAAGGGGCCACGATGTTTCTGTATCTCTATTATGTTGGTGCGGCTTCGGAACTTTTAAATATCTCGATATATCTCGAAAACTACGCTTCTGATCAAAAAATAGCATAGAACATAAATTGTAGGAAACATAATTCTCTACAAAAAAGGTCTCTTAACATTTTGCCATAGCTCGCTTCGTTTCCGAGATATTTGCAGATTTATCTCAAGGGAAGGGGCCTGACGGACATATTCCGAGATATTTCTTCTTCTTGTTGTTCCTCTTCTGCACAGCTAAGCTGGAAGTGGCATTTGCAGCTCGCAATAGTGCAGAGTTATCTCAAAGAAAGGGGCCACGGTGTTTCTGTATCTGTATTATGTTGGTGCGGCTTCGGAACTTTTAAATATCTTGATATATCTCGGGAACTACGCATCTGATCAAAAAATATCATAGAACATAAAAAGTAGGAAACCTAATTTTCTACAAAAAAGGTCGCTTAACATTTTGCCGTAGCTCGCTTCGTTTCCGAGATATTTGCAGATTTATCTCAAGGGAAGGGGCCTGACGGACATATTTCGAAATATTTCTTATTCTTGTTGTTCTTCTTCTGCACAGCTAAGCTGGAAGTGGCATTTGCAGCTCGCAATAGTGCAGAGTTATCTCAAAGAAAGGGGCCACGGTGTTTCTGTATCTCTATTATGTTGGTGCGGCTTCGGAACTTTTAAATATCTTGATATATCTCGAGAACTACGCATCTGATCAAAAAATATCGTAGAACATAAAAAGTAGGAAACTTAATTCTCTACAAATAAGGTCTCTTAACATTTTGCCATAGCTCGCTTGGTTTCCGAGATATTTGCAGATTTATCTCAAGGGAAGGGGCCTGAGGGACATATTTCGAGATATTTCTTCTTCTTGTTGTTCTTCTTCTGCACAGCTAAGCTGGAAGTGGCATTTGCAGGTCGCAATAGTGCAGAGTTATCTCAAAGAAAGGGGCCACGGTGTTTCTGTATCTCTATTATGTTGGTGCGGCTTCGGAACTTTTAAATATCTCGATATATCTCGAAAACTACGCTTCTGATCAAAAAATATCAGAGAACGTAAATTGTAGGAAACATAATGCTCTACAAAAAAGGTCTCTTAACATTTTGCCATAGCTCGCTTCGTTTCCGAGATATTTGCAGATTTATCTCAAGGGAAGGGGCCTGACGGACATATTTCGAGATATTTCTTCTTCTTGTTGTTCTTCTTCTGCACAGCTAAGCTGGAAGTGGCATTTGCAGCTCGCAGTAGTGCAGAGTTATCTCAAAGAAAGGGGCCACGGTGTTTCTGTATCTCTATTATGTTGGTGCGGCTTCGGAACTTTTAAATATCTTGATATATCTCGAGAACTACGCATCTGATCAAAAAATATCATAGAACATAAAAAGTAGGAAACTTAATTCTCTACAAAAAAGGTCTCTTAACATTTTGCCATAGCTCGCTTGGTTTCCGAGATATTTGCAGATTTATCTCAAGGGAAGGGGCCTGACGGACATATTTCGAGATATTTCTTCTTCTTGTTGTTCTTCTTCTGCACAGCTAAGCTGGAAGTGGCATTTGCAGCGCGCAATAGTGCAGAGTTATCTCAAAGAAAGGGGCCACGGTGTTTCTGTATCTCTATTATGTTGGTGCGGCTTCGGAACTTTTAAATATCTTGATATATCTCGAGAACTACGCATCTGATCAAAAAATATCATAGAACATAAAAAGTAGGAAACCTAATTTTCTACAAAAAAGGTCTCTTAACATTTTGCCGTAGCTCGCTTCGTTTCCGAGATATTTGCAGATTTATCTCAAGGGAAGGGGCCTGACGGACATATTTCGAAATATTTCTTATTCTTGTTGTTCTTCTTCTGCACAGCTAAGCTGGAAGTGGCATTAGCAGCTCGCAATAGTGCAGAGTTATCTCAAAGAAAGGGGCCACGGTGTTTCTGTATCTCTATTATGTTGGTGCGGCTTCGGAACTTTTAAATATCTTGATATATCTCGAGAACTACGCATCTGATCAAAAAATATCATACAACATAAAAAGTAGGAAACTTAATTCTCTACAAAAAAGGTCTCTTAACGTTTTGCAATAGCTCGCTTCGTTTCCGAGATATTTGCAGATTTATCTCAAGGGAAGGGTCCTGACGGACATATTTCGAGATATTTCTTCTTCTTGTTGTTCTTCTTCTGCACAGCTAAACTGGAAGTGGCATTTCCAGCTCGCAATAGTGCAGAGTTATCCCAAAGAAAGGGGCCACGATGTTTCTGTATCTCTATTATGTTGGTGCGGCTTCGGAACTTTTAAATATCTCGATATATCTCGAAAACTACGCTTCTGATCAAAAAATAGCATAGAACATAAATTGTAGGAAACATAATTCTCTACAAAAAAGGTCTCTTAACATTTTGCCATAGCTCGCTTCGTTTCCGAGATATTTGCAGATTTATCTCAAGGGAAGGGGCCTGACGGACATATTCCGAGATATTTCTTCTTCTTGTTGTTCCTCTTCTGCACAGCTAAGCTGGAAGTGGCATTTGCAGCTCGCAATAGTGCAGAGTTATCTCAAAGAAAGGGGCCACGGTGTTTCTGTATCTGTATTATGTTGGTGCGGCTTCGGAACTTTTAAATATCTTGATATATCTCGGGAACTACGCATCTGATCAAAAAATATCATAGAACATAAAAAGTAGGAAACCTAATTTTCTACAAAAAAGGTCGCTTAACATTTTGCCGTAGCTCGCTTCGTTTCCGAGATATTTGCAGATTTATCTCAAGGGAAGGGGCCTGACGGACATATTTCGAAATATTTCTTCTTCTTGTTGTTCTTCTTCTGCACATCTAAACTGGAAGTGGCATTTCCAGCTCGCAATAGTGCAGAGTTATCCCAAAGAAAGGGGCCACGGTGTTTCCGTATCTCTATTATGTTGGTGCGGCTTCGGAACTTTTAAATATCTTGATATATCTCGAGAACTACGCATCTGATCAAAAAATATCATACAACATAAAAAGTAGGAAACTTAATTCTCTACAAAAAAGGTCTCTTAACGTTTTGCAATAGCTCGCTTCGTTTCCGAGATATTTGCAGATTTATCTCAAGGGAAGGGTCCTGACGGACATATTTCGAGATATTTCTTCTTCTTGTTGTTCTTCTTCTGCACAGCTAACCTGGAAGTGGCATTTGCAGCTCGCAATAGTGCAGAGTTATCTCAAAGAAAGGGGCCACGGTGTTTCTGTATCTCTATTATGTTGGTGCGGCTTCGGAACTTTTAAATATCTTGATATATCTCGAGAACTACGCATCTGATCAAAAAATATCATACAACATAAAAAGTAGGAAACTTAATTCTCTACAAAAAAGGTCTCTTAACGTTTTGCAATAGCTCGCTTCGTTTCCGAGATATTTGCAGATTTATCTCAAGGGAAGGGTCCTGACGGACATATTTCGAGATATTTCTTCTTCTTGTTGTTCTTCTTCTGCACAGCTAAACTGGAAGTGGCATTTCCAGCTCGCAATAGTGCAGAGTTATCTCAAAGAAAGGGGCCACGGTGTTTCTGTATCTCTATTATGTTGGTGCGGCTTCGGAACTTTTAAATATCTCGATATATCTCGAAAACTACGCTTCTGATCAAAAAATATCAGAGAACGTAAATTATAGGAAACATAATTCTCTACAAAAAAGGTCTCTTAAGATTTTGCCATAGCTCGCTTCGTTTCCGAGATATTTGCAGATTTATCTCAAGGGAAGGGGCCTGACGGACATATTTCGAGATATTTCTTCTTCTTGTTGTTCTTCTTCTGCACAGCTAAGCTGGAAGTGGCATTTGCAGCTCGCAATAGTGCAGAGTTATCTCAAAGAAAGGGGCCACGGTGTTTCTGTATCTCTATTATGTTGGTGCGGCTTCGGAACTTTTAAATATCTTGATATATCTCGAGAACTACGCATCTGATCAAAAAATATCGTAGAACATAAAAAGTAGGAAACTTAATTCTCTACAAATAAGGTCTCTTAACATTTTGCCATAGCTCGCTTGGTTTCCGAGATATTTGCAGATTTATCTCAAGGGAAGGGGCCTCAGGGACATATTTCGAGATATTTCTTCTTCTTGTTGTTCTTCTTCTGCACAGCTAAGCTGGAAGTGGCATTTGCAGGTCGCAATAGTGCAGAGTTATCTCAAAGAAAGGGGCCACGGTGTTTCTGTATCTCTATTATGTTAGTGCGGCTTCGGAACTTTTAAATATCTTGATATATCTCGAGAACTACGCATCTGGTCAAAAAATATCATAGAACATAAAAAGTAGGAATCCTAATTTTCTACAAAAAAGGTCTCTTAACATTTTGCCGTAGCTCGCTTCGTTTCCGAGATATTTGCAGATTTATCTCAAGGGAAGGGGCCTGACGGACATATTTCCAGGTATTTCTTCTTCTTGTTGTTCTTCTTCTGCACAGCTAAGCTGGAAGTGGCATTTGCAGCGCGCAATAGTGCAGAGTTATCTCAAAGAAAGGGGCCACGGTGTTTCTGTATCTCTATTATGTTAGTGCGGCTTCGGAACTTTTAAATATCTTGATATATCTCGAGAACTACGCATCTGTTCAAAAAATATCATAGAACATAAAAAGTAGGAATCCTAATTTTCTACAAAAAAGGTCTCTTAACATTTTGCCGTAGCTCGCTTCGTTTCCGAGATATTTGCAGATTTATCTCAAGGGAAGGGGCCTGACGGACATATTTCCAGATATTTCTTCTTCTTGTTGTTCTTCTTCTGCACAGCTAAGCTGGAAGTGGCATCTGCAGTTCGCAATAGTGCAGAGTTATCTCAAAGAAAGGGGCCACGGTGTTTCTGTATCTCTATTATGTTGGTGCGGCTTCGGAACTTTTAAATATCTTGATATATCTCGAGAACTACGCATCTGATCAAAAAATATCATAGAACATAAAAAGTAGGAAACTTAATTCTCTACAAATAAGGTCTCTTAACATTTTGCCATAGCTCGCTTGGTTTCCGAGATATTTGCAGATTTATCTCAAGGGAAAGGGCCTGACGGACATATTTCCAGATATTTCTTCTTCTTGTTGTTCTTCTTCTGCACAGCTAAGCTGGAAGTGGCATTTGCAGCTCGCAATAGTGCAGAGTTATCTCAAAGAAAGGGGCCACGGTGTTTCTGTATCTGTATTATGTTGGTGCGGCTTCGGAACTTTTAAATATCTTGATATATCTCGAGAACTACGCTTCTGATCAAAAAATATCAGAGAACGTAAATTATAGGAAACATAATTCTCTACAAAAAAGGTCTCTTAACATTTTGCCATAGCTCGCTTCGTTTCCGAGATATTTGCAGATTTATCTCAAGGGAAGGGGCCTGACGGACATATTTCGAGATATTTCTTCTTCTTGTTGTTCTTCTTCTGCACAGCTAAGCTGGAAGTGGCATTTGCAGCTCGCAATAGTGCAGAGTTACCTCAAAGAAAGGGGCCACGGTGTTTCTGTATCTCTATTATGTTGGTGCCGCTTCGGAACTTTTAAATATCTGGATATATCTCGAGAACTACGCATCTGATCAAAAAATATCATAGAACATAAAAAGTAGGAAACTTAATTCTCTACAAAAAAGGTCTCTTAACATTTTGCCATAGCTCGCTTCGTTTCCGAGATATTTGCAGATTTATCTCAAGGGAAGGGGCCTGACGGACATATTTCGAGATATTTCTTCTTCTTGTTGTTCTTCTTCTGCACAGCTAAGCTGGAAGTGGCATTTGCAGCTCGCAGTAGTGCAGAGTTATCTCAAAGAAAGGGGCCACGGTGTTTCTGTATCTCTATTATGTTGGTGCGGCTTCGGAACTTTTAAATATCTTGATATATCTCGAGAACTACGCATCTGATCAAAAAATATCATAGAACATAAAAAGTAGGAAACTTAATTCTCTACAAAAAAGGTCTCTTAACATTTTGCCATAGCTCGCTTGGTTTCCGAGATATTTGCAGATTTATCTCAAGGGAAGGGGCCTGACCGACATATTTCGAGATATTTCTTCTTCTGCACAGCTAAGCTGGAAGTGGCATTTGCAGCGCGCAATAGTGCAGAGTTATCTCAAAGAAAGGGGCCACGGTGTTTCTGTATCTCTATTATGTTGGTGCGGCTTCGGAACTTTTAAATATCTTGATATATCTCGAGAACTACGCATCTGATCAAAAAATATCATAGAACATAAAAAGTAGGAAACTTAATTCTCTACAAATAAGGTCTCTTAACATTTTGCCATAGCTCGCTTGGTTTCCGAGATATTTGCAGATTTATCTCAAGGGAAAGGGCCTGACGGACATATTTCCAGATATTTCTTCTTCTTGTTGTTCTTCTTCTGCACAGCTAAGCTGGAAGTGGCATTTGCAGCTCGCAATAGTGCAGAGTTATCTCAAAGAAAGGGGCCACGGTGTTTCTGTATCTGTATTATGTTGGTGCGGCTTCGGAACTTTTAAATATCTTGATATATCTCGAGAACTACGCTTCTGATCAAAAAATATCAGAGAACGTAAATTATAGGAAACATAATTCTCTACAAAAAAGGTCTCTTAACATTTTGCCATAGCTCGCTTCGTTTCCGAGATATTTGCAGATTTATCTCAAGGGAAGGGGCCTGACGGACATATTTCGAGATATTTCTTCTTCTTGTTGTTCTTCTTCTGCACAGCTAAGCTGGAAGTGGCATTTGCAGCTCGCAATAGTGCAGAGTTACCTCAAAGAAAGGGGCCACGGTGTTTCTGTATCTCTATTATGTTGGTGCCGCTTCGGAACTTTTAAATATCTGGATATATCTCGAGAACTACGCATCTGATCAAAAAATATCATAGAACATAAAAAGTAGGAAACTTAATTCTCTACAAAAAAGGTCTCTTAACATTTTGCCATAGCTCGCTTCGTTTCCGAGATATTTGCAGATTTATCTCAAGGGAAGGGGCCTGACGGACATATTTCGAGATATTTCTTCTTCTTGTTGTTCTTCTTCTGCACAGCTAAGCTGGAAGTGGCATTTGCAGCTCGCAGTAGTGCAGAGTTATCTCAAAGAAAGGGGCCACGGTGTTTCTGTATCTCTATTATGTTGGTGCGGCTTCGGAACTTTTAAATATCTTGATATATCTCGAGAACTACGCATCTGATCAAAAAATATCATAGAACATAAAAAGTAGGAAACTTAATTCTCTACAAAAAAGGTCTCTTAACATTTTGCCATAGCTCGCTTGGTTTCCGAGATATTTGCAGATTTATCTCAAGGGAAGGGGCCTGACCGACATATTTCGAGATATTTCTTCTTCTGCACAGCTAAGCTGGAAGTGGCATTTGCAGCGCGCAATAGTGCAGAGTTATCTCAAAGAAAGGGGCCACGGTGTTTCTGTATCTCTATTATGTTAGTGCGGCTTCGGAACTTTTAAATATCTTGATATATCTCGAGAACTACGCATCTGGTCAAAATATATCATAGAACATAAAAAGTAGGAATCCTAATTTTCTACAAAAAAGGTCTCTTAACATTTTGCCGTAGCTCGCTTCGTTTCCGAGATATTTGCAGATTTATCTCAAGGGAAGGGGCCTGACGGACATATTTCCAGATATTTCTTCTTCTTGTTGTTCTTTTTCTGCACAGCTAAGCTGGAAGTGGCATCTGCAGTTCGCAATAGTGCAGAGTTATCTCAAAGAAAGGGGCCACGGTGTTTCTGTATCTCTATTATGTTGGTGCGGCTTCGGAACTTTTAAATATCTTGATATATCTCGAGAACTACGCATCTGATCAAAAAATATCATAGAACATAAAAAGTAGGAAACTTAATTCTCTACAAATAAGGTCTCTTAACATTTTGCCATAGCTCGCTTGGTTTCCGAGATATTTGCAGATTTATCTCAAGGGAAAGGGCCTGACGGACATATTTCCAGATATTTCTTCTTCTTGTTGTTCTTCTTCTGCACAGCTAAGCTGGAAGTGGCATTTGCAGCTCGCAATAGTGCAGAGTTATCTCAAAGAAAGGGGCCACGGTGTTTCTGTATCTGTATTATGTTGGTGCGGCTTCGGAACTTTTAAATATCTTGATATATCTCGAGAACTACGCATCTGATCAAAAAATTTCATAGAACATAAAATGTAGGAAACCTAATTTTCTACAAAAAAGGTCGCTTAACATTTTGCCGTAGCTCGCTTCGTTTCCGAGATATTTGCAGATTTATCTCAAGGGAAGGGGCCTGACGGACATATTTCGAAATATTTCTTATTCTTGTTGTTCTTCTTCTGCACAGCTAAGCTGGAAGTGGCATTTGCAGCTCGCAATAGTGCAGAGTTATCTCAAAGAAAGGGGCCACGGTGTTTCTGTACCTCTATTATGTTGGTGCAGCTTCGGAGCTTTTAAATATCTTGATATATCTCGAGAACTACGCATCTGATCAAAAAATATCATAGAACATAAAAAGTAGGAAACTTAATTCTCTACAAAAAAGGTCTCTTAACATTTTGCCATAGCTCGCTTCGTTTCCGAGATATTTGCAGATTTATCTCAAGGGAAGGGGCCTGACGGACATATTTCGAGATATTTCTTCTTCTTGTTGTTCTTCTTCTGCACAGCTAAGCTGGAAGTGGCATTTGCAGCTCGCAGTAGTGCAGAGTTATCTCAAAGAAAGGGGCCACGGTGTTTCTGTATCTCTATTATGTTGGTGCGGCTTCGGAACTTTTAAATATCTCGATATATCTCGAAAACTACGCTTCTGATCAAAAAATATCATAGAACATAAATTGTAGGAAACATAATTCTCTACAAAAAACGTCTCTTAACATTTTGCCATAGCTCGCTTCGTTTCCGAGATATTTGCAGATTCAGCTCAAAGGAACTGGCCTGACGGGCATATTTCGAGATATTTCTTCTTCTTGTTGTTCTTCCTCTGCACAGCTAAGCTGGAAGTGGCATTTGCAGCTCGCAATAGTGCAGAGTTATCTCAAAGAAAGGGGCCACGGTGTTTCTGTATCTCTATTATGTTGGTGCGGCTTCGGAACTTTTAAATATCTCGATATATCTCGAAAACTACGCTTCTGATCAAAAAATATCATAGAACATAAATTGTAGGAAACGTAATTCTCTACAAAAAACGTCTCTTAACATTTTGCCATAGCTCGCTTCGTTTCCGAGATATTTGCAGATTCAGCTCAAAGGAACTGGCCTGACGGACATATTTCGAGATATTTCTTCTTCTTGTTGTTCTTCCTCTGCACAGCTAAGCTGGAAGTGGCATTTGCAGCTCGCAATAGTGCAGAGTTATCTCAAAGAAAGGGGCCACGGTGTTTCTGTATCTCTATTATGTTGGTGCGGCTTCGGAACTTTTAAATATCTTGATATATCTCGAGAACTACGCATCTGATCAAAAAATATCATACAACATAAAAAGTAGGAAACTTAATTCTCCTACAAAAAAGGTCTCTTAACATTTTGCCATAGCTCGCTTCGTTTCCGAGATATTTGCAGATTTATCTCAAGGGAAGGGGCCTGACGGACATATTTCGAGATAATTCTTCTTCTTGTTGTTCTTCTTCTGCACAGCTAAGCTGGAACTGGCATTTGCGGCTCGCACTAGTGCAGAGTTATCTCAAAGAAAGGGGCCACGGTGTTTCTGTATCTCTATTATGTTGGTGCGGCTTCGGAACTTTTAAATATCTCGATGTATCTCGAAAACTACGCTTCTGATCAAAAAATATCATAGAACATAAATTGTAGGAAGCATAATTCTCTACAAAAAAGGTCTCTTAACATTTTGCCATAGCTCGCTTCGTTTCCGAGATATTTGCAGATATATCTCAAGGGAAGGGGCCTGACGGACATATTTCGAGATATTTCTTCTTCTTGTTGTTCTTCTTCTGCACAGCTAAGCTGGAAGTGGCATTTACAGCTCGCAATAGTGCAGAGTTATCTCAAAGAAAGGGGCCACGGTGTTTCTGTATCTCTATTATGTTGGTGCGGCTTCGGAACTTTTAAATATCTTGATATATCTCGAGAACTACGCATCTGATCAAAAAATATCATAGAACATGAAAAGTAGGAAACTTAATTCTCTACAAAAAAGGTCTCTTAACATTTTGCCATAGCTCTCTTCGTTTCCGAGATATTTGCAGATTTATCTCAAGGGAAGGGGCCTGACGGACATATTTCGAGATATTTCTTCTTCTTGTTGTTCTTCTTCTGCACAGCTAAGCTGGAAGTGGCATTTGCCGCTCGCAATAGTGCAGAGTTATCTCAAAGAAAGGGGCCACGGTGTTTCTGTATCTCTATTATGTTGGTGCGGCTTCGGAACTTTTAAATATCTTGATATATCTCGAGAACTACGCATCTGATCAAAAAATGTCATAGAACGTAAAAAGTAGGAAACTTAATTCTCTACAAAAAAGGTCTCTTAACATTTTGCCATAGCTCTCTTCGTTTCCGAGATATTTGCAGATTTATCTCAAGGGAAGGGGCCTAACGGACATATTTCGAGATATTTCTTCTTCTTGTTGTTCTTCTTCTGCACAGCTAAACTGGAAGTGGCATTTCCAGCTCGCAATAGTGCAGAGTCATCTCAAAGAAAGGGGCCACGGTGTTTCTGTATCTCTATTATGTTGGTGCGGCTTCGGAACTTTTAAATATCTCGATATATCTCGAAAACTACGCTTCTGATCAAAAAATATCATAGAACATAAATTGTAGGAAACATAATTCTCGACAAAAAAGGTCTCTTAACATTTTGCCATAGCTCGCTTCGTTTCCGAGATATTTGCAGATTTATCTCGAGGGAAGGGGCCTGACGGACATATTTCGAGATATTTCTTCTTCTTGTTGTTCTTCTTCTGCACAGCTAAGCTGGAAGTGGCATTTGCGGCTCGCACTAGTGCACAGTTATCTCAAAGAAAGGGGCCACGGTGTTTCTGTATCTCTATTATGTTGGTGCGGCTTCGGAACTTTTAAATATCTTGATATATCTCTAGAACTACGCATCTGATCAAAAAATATCATAGAAGATAAAAAGTAGGAAACTTAATTCTCTACAAAAAAGGTCTCTTAACATTTTCCCATAGCTGGCATCGTTTCCGAGATATTTGCAGATTTATCTCAAGGGAAGGGGCCTGACGGACATATTCCGAGATATTTCTTCTTCTTGTTGTTCCTCTTCTGCACAGCTAAGCTGGAAGTGGCATTTGCAGCTCGCGATAGTGCAGAGTTATCTCAAAGAAAGGGGCCACGGTGTTTCTGTATCTCTATTATGTTGGTGCGGCTTCGGAACTTTTAAATATCTTGATATATCTCGAGAACTACGCATCTGATCAAAAAATATCATAGAACATGAAAAGTAGGAAACTTAATTCTCTACAAAAAAGGTCTCTTAACATTTTGCCATAGCTCTCGTCGTTTCCGAGATATTTGCAGATTTATCTCGAGGGAAGGGGTCTGACGGCCATATTTCGAGATATTTCTTCTTCTTGTTGTTCTTCTTCTGCACAGCTAAGCTGGAAGTGGCATTTGCGGCTCGCACTAGTGCACAGTTATCTCAAAGAAAGGGGCCACGGTGTTTCTGTATCTCTATTATGTTGGTGCGGCTTCGGAACTTTTAAATATCTTGATATATCTCTAGAACTACGCATCTGATCAAAAAATATCATAGAAGATAAAAAGTAGGAAACGTAATTCTCTACAAAAAAGGTCTCTTAACATTTTCCCATAGCTGGCATCGTTTCCGAGATATTTGCAGATTTATCTCAAGGGAAGGGGCCTGACGGACATATTCCGAGATATTTCTTCTTCTTGTTGTTCCTCTTCTGCACAGCTAAGCTGGAAGTGGCATTTGCAGCTCGCAATAGTGCAGAGTTATCTCAAAGAAAGGGGCCACGGTGTTTCTGTATCTCTATTATGTTGGTGCGGCTTCGGAACTTTCAAATATCTTGATATATCTCGAGAACTACGCATCTGATCAAAAAATATCATAGAACATAAAAAGCAGGAAACTTAATTCTCTACAAAAAAGGTCTCTTAACACTTTGCCATAGCTAGCTTCGTTTCCGAGATATTTGCAGATTTATCTCAAGGGAAGGGGCCTGACGGACATATTTCGAGATATTTCTTCTTCTTGTTGTTCTTCTTCTGCACAGCTAAGCTGGAAGTGGCATTTGCCGCTCGCAATAGTGCAGAGTTATCTCAAAGAAAGGGGCCACGGTGTTTCTGTATCTCTATTATGTTGGTGCGGCTTCGGAACTTTTAAATATCTTGATATATCTCGAGAACTACGCATCTGATCAAAAAATGTCATAGAACGTAAAAAGTAGGAAACTTAATTCTCTACAAAAAAGGTCTCTTAACATTTTGCCATAGCTCTCTTCGTTTCCGAGATATTTGCAGATTTATCTCAAGGGAAGGGGCCTAACGGACATATTTCGAGATATTTCTTCTTCTTGTTGTTCTTCTTCTGCACAGCTAAACTGGAAGTGGCATTTCCAGCTCGCAATAGTGCAGAGTCATCTCAAAGAAAGGGGCCACGGTGTTTCTGTATCTCTATTATGTTGGTGCGGCTTCGGAACTTTTAAATATCTCGATATATCTCGAAAACTACGCTTCTGATCAAAAAATATCATAGAACATAAATTGTAGGAAACATAATTCTCGACAAAAAAGGTCTCTTAACATTTTGCCATAGCTCGCTTCGTTTCCGAGATATTTGCAGATTTATCTCGAGGGAAGGGGCCTGACGGACATATTTCGAGATATTTCTTCTTCTTGTTGTTCTTCTTCTGCACAGCTAAGCTGGAAGTGGCATTTGCGGCTCGCACTAGTGCACAGTTATCTCAAAGAAAGGGGCCACGGTGTTTCTGTATCTCTATTATGTTGGTGCGGCTTCGGAACTTTTAAATATCTTGATATATCTCTAGAACTACGCATCTGATCAAAAAATATCATAGAAGATAAAAAGTAGGAAACTTAATTCTCTACAAAAAAGGTCTCTTAACATTTTCCCATAGCTGGCATCGTTTCCGAGATATTTGCAGATTTATCTCAAGGGAAGGGGCCTGACGGACATATTCCGAGATATTTCTTCTTCTTGTTGTTCCTCTTCTGCACAGCTAAGCTGGAAGTGGCATTTGCAGCTCGCGATAGTGCAGAGTTATCTCAAAGAAAGGGGCCACGGTGTTTCTGTATCTCTATTATGTTGGTGCGGCTTCGGAACTTTTAAATATCTTGATATATCTCGAGAACTACGCATCTGATCAAAAAATATCATAGAACATGAAAAGTAGGAAACTTAATTCTCTACAAAAAAGGTCTCTTAACATTTTGCCATAGCTCTCGTCGTTTCCGAGATATTTGCAGATTTATCTCGAGGGAAGGGGTCTGACGGCCATATTTCGAGATATTTCTTCTTCTTGTTGTTCTTCTTCTGCACAGCTAAGCTGGAAGTGGCATTTGCGGCTCGCACTAGTGCACAGTTATCTCAAAGAAAGGGGCCACGGTGTTTCTGTATCTCTATTATGTTGGTGCGGCTTCGGAACTTTTAAATATCTTGATATATCTCTAGAACTACGCATCTGATCAAAAAATATCATAGAAGATAAAAAGTAGGAAACGTAATTCTCTACAAAAAAGGTCTCTTAACATTTTCCCATAGCTGGCATCGTTTCCGAGATATTTGCAGATTTATCTCAAGGGAAGGGGCCTGACGGACATATTCCGAGATATTTCTTCTTCTTGTTGTTCCTCTTCTGCACAGCTAAGCTGGAAGTGGCATTTGCAGCTCGCAATAGTGCAGAGTTATCTCAAAGAAAGGGGCCACGGTGTTTCTGTATCTCTATTATGTTGGTGCGGCTTCGGAACTTTCAAATATCTTGATATATCTCGAGAACTACGCATCTGATCAAAAAATATCATAGAACATAAAAAGCAGGAAACTTAATTCTCTACAAAAAAGGTCTCTTAACACTTTGCCATAGCTAGCTTCGTTTCCGAGATATTTGCAGATTTATCTCAAGGGAAGGGGCCTGACGGACATATTTCGAGATATTTCTTCTTCTTGTTGTTCTTCTTCTGCACAGCTAAGCTGGAAGTGGCATTTGCGGCTCGCACTAGTGCAGAGTTATCTCAAAGAAAGGGGCCACGGTGTTTCTGTATCTCTATTATGTTGGTGCGGCTTCGGAACTTTTAAATATCTTGATATATCTCGAGAACTACGCATCTGATCAAAAAATATCATAGAACATAAATTGTAGGAAACATAATTCTCTACAAAAAAGGTCTCTTAACATTTTGCCATAGCTCGCTTCGTTTCCGAGATATTTGCAGATATATCTCAAGGGCAGGGGCCTGACGGACATATTTCGAGATATTTCTTCTTCTTGTTGTTCTTCTTCTGCACAGCTAAGCTGGAAGTGGCATTTACAGCTCGCAATAGTGCAGAGTTATCTCAAAGAAAGGGGCCACGGTGTTTCTGTATCTCTATTATGTTGGTGCGGCTTCGGAACTTTTAAATATCTTGATATATCTCGAGAACTACGCATCTGATCAAAAAATATCATAGAACATAAAAAGTAGGAAACTTAATTCTCTACAAAAAAGGTCTGTTAACATTTTGCCATAGCTCTCTTCGTTTCCGAGATATTTGCAGATTTATCTCAAGGGAAGGGGCCTGACGGACATATTTCGAGATACTTCTTCTTCTTGTTGTTCTTCTTCTGCACAGCTAAGCTGGAAGTGGCTTTTGCAGCTCGCAATAGTGCAGAGTTATCTCAAAGAAAGGGGCCACGGTGTTTCTGTATCTCTATTATGTTGGTGCGGCTTCGGAACTTTTAAATATCTTGATATATCTCGAGAACTACGCATCTGATCAAAAAATATCATAGAACATAAAAAGTAGGAAACTTAATTCTCTACAAATAAGGTCTCTTAACATTTTGCCATAGCTCGCTTGGTTTCCGAGATATTTGCAGATTTATCTCAAGGGAAAGGGCCTGACGGACATATTTCCAGATATTTCTTCTTCTTGTTGTTCTTCTTCTGCACAGCTAAGCTGGAAGTGGCATTTGCAGCTCGCAATAGTGCAGAGTTATCTCAAAGAAAGGGGCCACGGTGTTTCTGTATCTGTATTATGTTGGTGCGGCTTCGGAACTTTTAAATATCTTGATATATCTCGAGAACTACGCATCTGATCAAAAAATATCATAGAACATAAAATGTAGGAAACCTAATTTTCTACAAAAAAGGTCGCTTAACATTTTGCCGTAGCTCGCTTCGTTTCCGAGATATTTGCAGATTTATCTCAAGGGAAGGGGCCTGACGGACATATTTCGAAATATTTCTTATTCTTGTTGTTCTTCTTCTGCACAGCTAAGCTGGAAGTGGCATTTGCAGCTCGCAATAGTGCAGAGTTATCTCAAAGAAAGGGGCCACGGTGTTTCTGTACCTCTATTATGTTGGTGCAGCTTCGGAGCTTTTAAATATCTTGATATATCTCGAGAACTACGCATCTGATCAAAAAATATCATAGAACATAAAAAGTAGGAAACCTAATTTTCTGCAAAAAAGGTCGCTTAACATTTTGCCGTAGCTCGCTTCGTTTCCGAGATATTTGCAGATTTATCTCAAGGGAAGGGGCCTGACGGACATATTTCGAAATATTTCTTCTTCTTGTTGTTCTTCTTCTGCACAGCTAAACTGGAAGTGGCATTTCCAGCTCGCAATAGTGCAGAGTTATCCCAAAGAAAGGGGCCACGGTGTTTCCGTATCTCTATTATGTTGGTGCGGCTTCGGAACTTTTAAATATCTTGATATATCTCGAGAACTACGCCTCTGATCGAAAAATTTCATAGAACATAAACAGTAGGAAACTTAATTCTCTACAAAAAAGGTCTCTTAACATTTTGCCATAGCTCGCTTCGTTTCCGAGATATTTACAGATTTATCTCAAGGGAAGGGGCCTGACGGACATATTTCGAGATATTTCTTCTTCTTGTTGTTCTTCTTCTGCACAGCTAAGCTGGAAGTGCCATTTGCAGCTCGCAATAGTGCAGAGTTATCGCAAAGAAAGGGGCCACGGTGTTTCTGTATCTCTATTATGTTGGTGCGGCTTCGGAACTTTTAAATATCTTGATATATCTCGAGAACTACGCATCTGATCAAAAAATATCATAGAACATAAAAAGTAGGAAACCTAATTTTCTACAAAAAAGGTCTCTTAACATTTTGCCGTAGCTCGCTTCGTTTCCGAGATATTTGCAGATTTATCTCAAGGGAAGGGGCCTGACGGACATATTTCGAAATATTTCTTATTCTTGTTGTTCTTCTTCTGCACAGCTAAGCTGGAAGTGGCAGTTGCAGCGCGCAAGAGTGCAGAGTTATCTCAAAGAAAGGGGCCACGGTGTTTCTGTATCTCTATTATGTTGGTGCGGCTTCGGAACTTTTAAATATCTTGATATATCTCGAAAACTACGCTTCTGATCAAAAAATATCAGAGAACGTAAATTATAGGAAACATAATTCTCTACAAAAAAGGTCTCTTAACATTTTGCCATAGCTCGCTTCGTTTCCGAGATATTTGCAGATTTATCTCAAGGGAAGGGGCCTGACGGACATATTTCGAGATATTTCTTCTTCTTGTTGTTCTTCTTCTGCACAGCTAAGCTGGAAGTGGCATTTGCAGCTCGCAATAGTGCAGAGTTATCTCAAAGAAAGGGGCCACGGTGTTTCTGTATCTCTATTATGTTGGTGCGGCTTCGGAACTTTTAAATATCTTGATATATCTCGAGAACTACGCATCTGATCAAAAAATATCGTAGAACATAAAAAGTAGGAAACTTAATTCTCTACAAATAAGGTCTCTTAACATTTTGCCATAGCTCGCTTGGTTTCCGAGATATTTGCAGATTTATCTCAAGGGAAGGGGCCTGAGGGACATATTTCGAGATATTTCTTCTTCTTGTTGTTCTTCTTCTGCACATCTAAGCTGGAAGTGGCATTTGCAGCTCGCAATAGTGCAGAGTTACCTCAAAGAAAGGGGCCACGGTGTTTATGTATCTCTATTATGTTGGTGCCGCTTCGGAACTTTTAAATATCTGGATATATCTCGAGAACTACGCATCTGATCAAAAAATATCATAGAACATAAAAAGTAGGAAACTTAATTCTCTACAAAAAAGGTCTCTTAACATTTTGCCATAGCTCGCTTCGTTTCCGAGATATTTGCAGATTTATCTCAAGGGAAGGGGCCTGACGGACATATTTCGAGATATTTCTTCTTCTTGTTGTTCTTCTTCTGCACAGCTAAGCTGGAAGTGGCATTTGCAGCTCGCAGTAGTGCAGAGTTATCTCAAAGAAAGGGGCCACGGTGTTTCTGTATCTCTATTATGTTGGTGCGGCTTCGGAACTTTTAAATATCTTGATATATCTCGAGAACTACGCATCTGATCAAAAAATATCGTAGAACATAAAAAGTAGGAAACTTAATTCTCTACAAATAAGGTCTCTTAACATTTTGCCATAGCTCGCTTGGTTTCCGAGATAGTTGCAGATTTATCTCAAGGGAAGGGGCCTGACGGACATATTTCCAGATATTTCTTGTTCTTGTTGTTCCTCTTCTGCACAGCTAAGCTGGAAGTGGCATTTGCAGCTCGCAATAGTGCAGAGTTATCTCAAAGAAAGGGGCCACGGTGTTTCTGTATCTCTATTATGTTGGTGCGGCTTCGGAACTTTTAAATATCTTGATATATCTCGAGAACTACGCATCTGATCAAAAAATATCATAGAACGTAAAAAGTAGGAAACTTCATTCTCTACCAAAAAGGTCTCTTAACATTTTGCCATAGCTCGCTTCGTTTCCGAGATATTTGCAGATTTATCTCAAGGGAAGGGGCCTGACGGACATATTTCGAGATATTTCTTCTTCTTGTTGTTCTTCTTCTGCACAGCTAAGCTGGAAGTGGCATTTGCGGCTCGCACTAGTGCAGAGTTATCTCAAAGAAAGGGGCCACGGTGTTTCTGTATCCCTATTATGTTGGTGCGGCTTCGGAACTTTTAAATATCTCGATATATCTCGAAAACTACGCTTCTGATCAAAAAATATCATAGAACATAAATTGTAGGAAACATAATTCTCTACAAAAAACGTCTCTTAACATTTTGCCATAGCTCGCTTCGTTTCCGAGATATTTGCAGATTCAGCTCAAAGGAACTGGCCTGACGGGCATATTTCGAGATATTTCTTCTTCTTGTTGTTCTTCCTCTGCACAGCTAAGCTGGAAGTGGCATTTGCAGCTCGCAATAGTGCAGAGTTATCTCAAAGAAAGGGGCCACGGTGTTTCTGTATCTCTATTATGTTGGTGCGGCTTCGGAACTTTTAAATATCTCGATATATCTCGAAAACTACGCTTCTGATCAAAAAATATCATAGAACATAAATTGTAGGAAACGTAATTCTCTACAAAAAACGTCTCTTAACATTTTGCCATAGCTCGCTTCGTTTCCGAGATATTTGCAGATTCAGCTCAAAGGAACTGGCCTGACGGACATATTTCGAGATATTTCTTCTTCTTGTTGTTCTTCCTCTGCACAGCTAAGCTGGAAGTGGCATTTGCAGCTCGCAATAGTGCAGAGTTATCTCAAAGAAAGGGGCCACGGTGTTTCTGTATCTCTATTATGTTGGTGCGGCTTCGGAACTTTTAAATATCTTGATATATCTCGAGAACTACGCATCTGATCAAAAAATATCATACAACATAAAAAGTAGGAAACTTAATTCTCCTACAAAAAAGGTCTCTTAACATTTTGCCATAGCTCGCTTCGTTTCCGAGATATTTGCAGATTTATCTCAAGGGAAGGGGCCTGACGGACATATTTCGAGATAATTCTTCTTCTTGTTGTTCTTCTTCTGCACAGCTAAGCTGGAACTGGCATTTGCGGCTCGCACTAGTGCAGAGTTATCTCAAAGAAAGGGGCCACGGTGTTTCTGTATCTCTATTATGTTGGTGCGGCTTCGGAACTTTTAAATATCTCGATGTATCTCGAAAACTACGCTTCTGATCAAAAAATATCATAGAACATAAATTGTAGGAAGCATAATTCTCTACAAAAAAGGTCTCTTAACATTTTGCCATAGCTCGCTTCGTTTCCGAGATATTTGCAGATATATCTCAAGGGAAGGGGCCTGACGGACATATTTCGAGATATTTCTTCTTCTTGTTGCTCTTCTTCTGCACAGCTAAGCTGGAAGTGGCATTTGCAGCTCGCAATAGTGCAGAGTTATCTCAAAGAAAGGGGCCACGGTGTTTCTGTATCTCTATTATGTTGGTGCGGCTTCGGAACTTTTAAATATCTTGATATATCTCGAGAACTACGCATCTGATCAAAAAATATCATAGAACATGAAAAGTAGGAAACTTAATTCTCTACAAAAAAGGTCTCTTAACATTTTGCCATAGCTCTCTTCGTTTCCGAGATATTTGCAGATTTATCTCAAGGGAAGGGGCCTGACGGACATATTTCGAGATATTTCTTCTTCTTGTTGTTCTTCTTCTGCACAGCTAAGCTGGAAGTGGCATTTCCAGCTCGCAATAGTGCAGAGTCATCTCAAAGAAAGGGGCCACGGTGTTTCTGTATCTCTATTATGTTGGTGCGGCTTCGGAACTTTTAAATATCTCGATATATCTCGAAAACTACGCTTCTGATCAAAAAATATCATAGAACATAAATTGTAGGAAACATAATTCTCGACAAAAAAGGTCTCTTAACATTTTGCCATAGCTCGCTTCGTTTCCGAGATATTTGCAGATATATCTCAAGGGAAGGGGCCTGACGGACATATTTCGAGATATTTCTTCTTCTTGTTGTTCTTCTTCTGCACAGCTAAGCTGGAAGTGGCATTTACAGCTCGCAATAGTGCAGAGTTATCTCAAAGAAAGGGGCCACGGTGTTTCTGTATCTCTATTATGTTGGTGCGGCTTCGGAACTTTTAAATATCTTGATATATCTCGAGAACTACGCATCTGATCAAAAAATATCATAGAACATGAAAAGTAGGAAACTTAATTCTCTACAAAAAAGGTCTCTCAACATTTTGCCATAGCTCTCTTCGTTTCCGAGATATTTGCAGATTTATCTCAAGGGAAGGGGCCTGACGGACATATTTCGAGATATTTCTTCTTCTTGTTGTTCTTCTTCTGCACAGCTAAGCTGGAAGTGGCATTTGCAGCTCGCAATAGTGCAGAGTTATCTCAAAGAAAGGGGCCACGGTGTTTCTGTATCTCTATTATGTTGGTGCGGCTTCGGAACTTTTAAATATCTTGATATATCTCGAGAACTACGCATCTGATCAAAAAATATCATAGAACATGAAAAGTAGGAAACTTAATTCTCTACAAAAAAGGTCTCTTAACATTTTGCCATAGCTCTCTTCGTTTCCGAGATATTTGCAGATTTATCTCAAGGGAAGGGGCCTGACGGACATATTTCGAGATATTTCTTCTTCTTGTTGTTCTTCTTCTGCACAGCTAAACTGGAAGTGGCATTTCCAGCTCGCAATAGTGCAGAGTCATCTCAAAGAAAGGGGCCACGGTGTTTCTGTATCTCTATTATGTTGGTGCGGCTTCGGAACTTTTAAATATCTCGATATATCTCGAAAACTACGCTTCTGATCAAAAAATATCATAGAACATAAATTGTAGGAAACATAATTCTCGACAAAAAAGGTCTCTTAACATTTTGCCATAGCTCGCTTCGTTTCCGAGATATTTGCAGATTTATCTCGAGGGAAGGGGCCTGACGGACATATTTCGAGATATTTCTTCTTCTTGTTGTTCTTCTTCTGCACAGCTAAGCTGGAAGTGGCATTTGCGGCTCGCACTAGTGCACAGTTATCTCAAAGAAAGGGGCCACGGTGTTTCTGTATCTCTATTATGTTGGTGCGGCTTCGGAACTTTTAAATATCTTGATATATCTCGAGAACTACGCATCCGATCAAAAAATATCATAGAACATAGAAAGTAGGAAACTTAATTCTCTACAAAAAAGGTCTCTTAACATTTTGCCATAGCTCGCTTCGTTTCCGAGATATTTGCAGATTTATCTCGAGGGAAGGGGCCTGACGGACATATTTCGAGATATTTCTTCTTCTTGTTGTTCTTCTTCTGCACAGCTAAGCTGGAAGTGGCATTTGCGGCTCGCACTAGTGCACAGTTATCTCAAAGAAAGGGGCCACGGTGTTTCTGTATCTCTATTATGTTGGTGCGGCTTCGGAACTTTTAAATATCTTGATATATCTCTAGAACTACGCATCTGATCAAAAAATATCATAGAAGATAAAAAGTAGGAAACTTAATTCTCTACAAAAAAGGTCTCTTAACATTTTCCCATAGCTGGCATCGTTTCCGAGATATTTGCAGATTTATCTCAAGGGAAGGGGCCTGACGGACATATTCCGAGATATTTCTTCTTCTTGTTGTTCCTCTTCTGCACAGCTAAGCTGGAAGTGGCATTTGCAGCTCGCGATAGTGCAGAGTTATCTCAAAGAAAGGGGCCACGGTGTTTCTGTATCTCTATTATGTTGGTGCGGCTTCGGAACTTTTAAATATCTTGATATATCTCGAGAACTACGCTTCTGATCAAAAAATATCATAGAACATAAATTGTAGGAAACATAATTCTCGACAAAAAAGGTCTCTAAACATTTTGCCATAGCTCGCTTCGTTTCCGAGATATTTGCAGATTTATCTCGAGGGAAGGGGCCTGACGGACATATTTCGAGATATTTCTTCTTCTTGTTGTTCTTCTTCTGCACAGCTAAGCTGGAAGTGGCATTTGCGGCTCGCACTAGTGCACAGTTATCTCAAAGAAAGGGGCCACGGTGTTTCTGTATCTCTATTATGTTGGTGCGGCTTCGGAACTTTTAAATATCTTGATATATCTCTAGAACTACGCATCTGATCAAAAAATATCATAGAAGATAAAAAGTAGGAAACGTAATTCTCTACAAAAAAGGTCTCTTAACATTTTCCCATAGCTGGCATCGTTTCCGAGATATTTGCAGATTTATCTCAAGGGAAGGGGCCTGACGGACATATTCCGAGATATTTCTTCTTCTTGTTGTTCCTCTTCTGCACAGCTAAGCTGGAAGTGGCATTTGCAGCTCGCAATAGTGCAGAGTTATCTCAAAGAAAGGGGCCACGGTGTTTCTGTATCTCTATTATGTTGGTGCGGCTTCGGAACTTTTAAATATCTTGATATATCTCGAGAACTACGCATCTGATCAAAAAATATCATAGAACATAAATTGTAGCAAACATAATTCTCTACAAAAAAGGTCTCTTAACATTTTGCCATAGCTCGCTTCGTTTCCGAGATATTTGCAGATATATCTCAAGGGCAGGGGCCTGACGGACATATTTCGAGATATTTCTTCTTCTTGTTGTTCTTCTTCTGCACAGCTAAGCTGGAAGTGGCATTTGCGGCTCGCACTAGTGCACAGTTATCTCAAAGAAAGGGGCCACGGTGTTTCTGTATCTCTATTATGTTGGTGCGGCTTCGGAACTTTTAAATATCTTGATATATCTCTAGAACTACGCATCTGATCAAAAAATATCATAGAAGATAAAAAGTAGGAAAGGTAATTCTCTACAAAAAAGGTCTCTTAACATTTTCCCATAGCTGGCATCGTTTCCGAGATATTTGCAGATTTATCTCAAGGGAAGGGGCCTGACGGACATATTCCGAGATATTTCTTCTTCTTGTTGTTCCTCTTCTGCACAGCTAAGCTGGAAGTGGCATTTGCAGGTCGCAATAGTGCAGAGTTATCTCAAAGAAAGGGGCCACGGTGTTTCTGTATCTCTATTATGTTGGTGCGGCTTCGGAACTTTTAAATATCTCGATATATCTCGAAAACTACGCTTCTGATCAAAAAATATCAGAGAACGTAAATTGTAGGAAACATAATTCTCTACAAAAAAGGTCTCTTAACATTTTGCCATAGCTCGCTTTGTTTCCGAGATATTTGCAGATTTATCTCAAGGGAAGGGGCCTGACGGACATATTTCGAGATATTTCTTCTTCTTGTTGTTCTTCTTCTGCACAGCTAAGCTGGAAGTGGCATTTGCAGCTCGCAATAGTGCAGAGTTATCTCAAAGAAAGGGGCCACGGTGTTTCTGTATCTCTATTATGTTGGTGCGGCTTCGGAACCTTTAAATATCTCGATATATCTCGAAAACTACGCTTCTGATCAAAAAATATCATAGAACATAAATTGTAGGAAACATAATTCTCTACAAAAAAGGTCTCTTAACATTTTGCCATAGCTCGCTTCGTTTCCGAGATATTTGCAGATATATCTCAAGGGCAGGGGCCTGACGGACATATTTCGAGATATTTCTTCTTCTTGTTGTTCTTCCTCTGCACAGCTAAGCTGGAAGTGGCATTTACAGCTCGCTATAGTGCAGAGTTATCTCAAAGAAAGGGGCCACGGTGTTTCTGTATCTCTATTATGTTGGTGCGGCTTCGGAACTTTTAAATATCTTGATATATCTCGAGAACTACGCATCCGATCAAAAAATATCATAGAACATAGAAAGTAGGAAACTTAATTCTCTACAAAAAAGGTCTCTTAACATTTTGCCATAGCTCGCTTCGTTTCCGAGATATTTGCAGATTTATCTCGAGGGAAGGGGCCTGACGGACATATTTCGAGATATTTCTTCTTCTTGTTGTTCTTCTTCTGCACAGCTAAGCTGGAAGTGGCATTTGCGGCTCGCACTAGTGCACAGTTATCTCAAAGAAAGGGGCCACGGTGTTTCTGTATCTCTATTATGTTGGTGCGGCTTCGGAACTTTTAAATATCTTGATATATCTCTAGAACTACGCATCTGATCAAAAAATATCATAGAAGATAAAAAGTAGGAAACTTAATTCTCTACAAAAAAGGTCTCTTAACATTTTCCCATAGCTGGCATCGTTTCCGAGATATTTGCAGATTTATCTCAAGGGAAGGGGCCTGACGGACATATTCCGAGATATTTCTTCTTCTTGTTGTTCCTCTTCTGCACAGCTAAGCTGGAAGTGGCATTTGCAGCTCGCGATAGTGCAGAGTTATCTCAAAGAAAGGGGCCACGGTGTTTCTGTATCTCTATTATGTTGGTGCGGCTTCGGAACTTTTAAATATCTTGATATATCTCGAGAACTACGCTTCTGATCAAAAAATATCATAGAACATAAATTGTAGGAAACACAATTCTCGACAAAAAAGGTCTCTAAACATTTTGCCATAGCTCGCTTCGTTTCCGAGATATTTGCAGATTTATCTCGAGGGAAGGGGCCTGACGGACATATTTCGAGATATTTCTTCTTCTTGTTGTTCTTCTTCTGCACAGCTAAGCTGGAAGTGGCATTTGCGGCTCGCACTAGTGCACAGTTATCTCAAAGAAAGGGGCCACGGTGTTTCTGTATCTCTATTATGTTGGTGCGGCTTCGGAACTTTTAAATATCTTGATATATCTCTAGAACTACGCATCTGATCAAAAAATATCATAGAAGATAAAAAGTAGGAAACGTAATTCTCTACAAAAAAGGTCTCTTAACATTTTCCCATAGCTGGCATCGTTTCCGAGATATTTGCAGATTTATCTCAAGGGAAGGGGCCTGACGGACATATTCCGAGATATTTCTTCTTCTTGTTGTTCTTCTTCTGCACAGCTAAGCTGGAAGTGGCATTTGCGGCTCGCACTAGTGCACAGTTATCTCAAAGAAAGGGGCCACGGTGTTTCTGTATCTCTATTATGTTGGTGCGGCTTCGGAACTTTTAAGTATCTCGATATATCTCGAAAACTACGCTTCTGATCAAAAAATATCATAGAACATAAATTGTAGGAAACATAATTCTCTACATAAAACGTCTCTTAACATTTTGCCATAGCTCGCTTCGTTTCCGAGATATTTGCAGATTGAGCTCAAAGGAACTGGCCTGACGGACATATTTCGAGATATTTCTTCTTCTTGTTGTTCTTCCTCTGCACAGCTAAGCTGGAAGTGGCATTTGCAGCTCGCAATAGTGCAGAGTTATCTCAAAGAAAGGGGCCACGGTGTTTCTGTATCTCTATTATGTTGGTGGGGCTTCGGAACTTTTAAATATCTTGATATATCTCGAGAACTACGCATCTGATCAAAAAATATCATAGAACATAAAAAGTAGGACACTTAATTCTCTACAAAAAAGGTCGCTTAACATTTTGCCATAGCTCGCTTCGTTTCCGAGATATTTGCATATTTATCTCAAGGGAAGGGGCCTGACGGACATATTTCGAGATATTTCTTCTTCTTGTTGTTCTTCTTCTGCACAGCTAAGCTGGAAGTGGCATTTGCGGCTCGCACTAGTGCAGAGTTATCTCAAAGAAAGGGGCCACGGTGTTTCTGTATCTCTATTATGTTGGTGCGGCTTCGGAACTTTTAAATATCTCGATATATCTCGAAAACTACGCTTCTGATCAAAAAATATCATAGAACATAAATTGTAGGAAACATAATTCTCTACAAAAAAGGTCTCTCAACATTTTGCCATAGCTCGCTTCGTTTCCGAGATATTTGCAGATATATCTCAAGGGCAGGGGCCTGACGGACATATTTCGAGATATTTCTTCTTCTTCTTGTTCTTCTTCTGCACAGCTAAACTGGAAGTGGCATTTCCAGCTCGCAATAGTGCAGAGTTATCTCAAAAAAAGGAGCCACGGTGTTTCTGTATCTCTATTATGTTGGTGCGGCTTCGGAACTTTTAAATATCTTGATATATCTCGAGAACTACGCATCTGATCAAAAAATATCATAGAACATAAAAGGTAGGAAACTTAATTCTCTACAAAAAAGGTCTCTCAACATTTTGCCATAGCTCGCTTCGTTTCCGAGATATTTGCAGATTTATCTCAAGGGAAGGGGCCTGACGGACATATTTCGAGATATTTCTTCTTCTCGTTGCTCTTCTTCTGCACAGCTAAGCTGTAAGTGGCATTTGCGGCTCGCGCTAGTGCAGAGTTATCTCAAAGAAAGGGGCCACGGTGTTTCTGTATCTCTATTATGTTGGTGCGGCTTCGGAACTTTTAAATATCTTGATATATCTCGAGAACTACGCATCTGATCAAAAAATATCATACAACATAAAAAGTAGGAAACTTAATTCTCTACAAAAAAGGTCTCTTAACATTTTGCCATAGCTCGCTTCGTTTCCGAGATATTTGCAGATTGAGCTCAAAGGAACTGGCCTGACGGACATATTTCGAGATATTTCTTCTTCTTGTTGTTCTTCTTCTGCACAGCTAAGCTGGAAGTGGCATTTGCAGCTCGCAATAGTGCAGAGATATCTCAACGAAAGGGGCCACGGTGTTTCTGTATCTCTATTATGTTGGTGCGGCTTCGGAACTTTTAAATATCTTGATATATCTCTAGAACTACGCGTCTGATCAAAAAATATCATAGAACATAAAAAGTAGGAAACATAATTCTGTACAAAAAAGGTCTCCTAACATTTTGCCATAGCTCGCTTCGTTTCCGAGATATTTGCAGATTTATCTCAAGGGAAGGGGCCTGACGGACATATTTCGAGATATTTCTTCTTCTTGTTGTTCTTCTTCTGCACAGCTAAGCTGGAAGTGGCATTTACAGCTCGCAATAGTGCAGAGTTATCTCAAAGAAAGGGGCCACGGTGTTTCTGTATCTCTATTATGTTGGTGCGGCTTCGGAACTTTTAAATATCTTGATATATCTCGAGAACTACGCATCTGATCAAAAAATATCATAGAACATAAAAAGTAGGAAACCTAATTTTCTACCAAAAAGGTCTCTTAACATTTTGCCATAGCTTGCTTCGTTTCCGAGATATTTGCAGATTTGTCTCAAGGGAAGGCGCCTGACGGACATATTTCGAGATATTTCTTCTTCTTGTTGTTCTTCTTCTGCACAGCTAAGCTGGAAGTGGCATTTGCGGCTCGCACTAGTGCAGAGTTATCTCAAAGAAAGGGGCCACGGTGTTTCTGTATCCCTATTATGTTGGTGCGGCTTCGGAACTCTTAAATATCTCGATATATCTCGAAAACTACGCTTCTGATCAAAAAATATCATAGAACATAAATTGTAGGAAACATAATTCTCTACAAAAAACGTCTCTTAACATTTTGCCATAGCTCGCTTCGTTTCCGAGATATTTGCAGATTCAGCTCAAAGGAACTGGCCTGACGGACATATTTCGAGATATTTCTTCTTCTTGTTGTTCTTCTTCTGCACAGCTAAACTGGAAGTGGCATTTCCAGCTCGCAATCGTGCAGAGTTATCTCAAAGAAAGGGGCCACGGTGTTTCTGTATCTCTATTATGTTGGTGCGGCTTCGGAACTTTTAAATATCTTGATATATCTCGAGACCTACGCCTCTGATCGAAAAATATCATAGAACATAAAAAGTAGGAAACTTAATTCTCTACAAAAAAGGTCTCTTAACATTTTGCCATAGCTCGCTTCGTTTCCGAGATATTTGCAGATTTATCTCAAGGGAAGGGGCCTGACGGACATATTTCGAGATATTTCTTCTTCTCGTTGTTCTTCTTCTGCACAGCTAAGCTGTAAGTGGCATTTGCGGCTCGCGCTAGTGCAGAGTTATCTCAAAGAAAGGGGCCACGGTGTTTCTGTATCTCTATTATGTTGGTGCGGCTTCGGAACTTTTAAATATCTTGATATATCTCGAGAACTACGCTTCTGATCAAAAAATATCATAGAACGTAAATTGTAGGAAACATTATTCTCTACAAAAAAGGTCTCTTAACGTTTTGCCATAGCTCGCTTCGTTTCCGAGATATTTGCAGATTTATCCCAAGGGAAGGGTCCTGATGGACATATTTCGAGATATTTCTTCTTCTTGTTGTTCTTCCTCTGCACAGCTAAACTGGAAGTGGCATTTCCAGCTCGCAATCGTGCAGAGTTATCTCAAAGAAAGGGGCCACGGTGTTTCTGTATCTCTATTATGTTGGTGCGGCTTCGGAACTTTTAAATATCTCGATATATCTCGAGAACTACGCGTCTGATCAAAAAATATCATAGAACATAAAAAGTAGCAAACATAATTCTGTACAAAAAAGGTCTCTTAACATTTTGCCATAGCTCGCTTCGTTTCCGAGATATTTGCAGATTTATCTCAAGGGAAGGGGCCTGACGGACATATTTCGAGATATTTCTTCTTCTCGTTGTTCTTCTTCTGCACAGCTAAGCTGTAAGTGGCATTTGCGGCTCGCGCTAGTGCAGAGTTATCTCAAAGAAAGGGGCCACGGTGTTTCTGTATCTCTATTATGTTGGTGCGGCTTCGGAACTTTTAAATATCTTGATATATCTCGAGAACTACGCGTCTGATCAAAAAATATCATAGAACATAAAAAGTAGGAAACATAATTCTGTACAAAAAAGGTCTCTTAACATTTTGCCATAGCTCGCTTCGTTTCCGAGATATTTGCAGATTTATCTCAAGGGAAGGGGCCTGACGGACATATTTCGAGATATTTCTTCTTCTTGTTGTTCTTCTTCTGCACAGCTAAGCTGGAAGTGGCATTTACAGCTCGCAATAGTGCAGAGTTATCTCAAAGAAAGGGGCCACGGTGTTTCTGTATCTCTATTATGTTGGTGCGGCTTCGGAACCTTTAAATATCTTGATATATCTCGAGAACTACGCATCTGATCAAAAAATATCATAGAACATAAAATGTAGGAAACTTAATTCTCTACAAAAAAGGTTTCTTAACATTTTGCCATAGCTCGCTTCGTTTCCGAGATATTTGCAGATTTATCTCAAGGGAAGGGGCCTGACGGACATATTTCGAGATATTTCTTCTTCTCGTTGTTCTTCTTCTGCACAGCTAAGCTGTAAGTGGCATTTGCGGCTCGCGCTAGTGCAGAGTTATCTCAAAGAAAGGGGCCACGGTGTTTCTGTATCTCTATTATGTTGGTGCGGCTTCGGAACTTTTAAATATCTTGATATATCTCGAGAACTACGCATCTGATCAAAAAATATCATAGAACATAAAAAGTAGGAAACTTAATTCTCTACAAACAAGATCTCTTAACATTTTGCCATAGCTCGCTTCGTTTCCGAGATATTTGCAGATTTATCTCAAGGGAAGGGGCCTGACGGACATATTTCGAGATATTTCTTCTTCTCGTTGTTCTTCTTCTGCACAGCTAAGCTGCAAGTGGCATTTGCGGCTCGCGCTAGTGCAGAGTTATCTCAAAGAAAGGGGCCACGGTGTTTCTGTATCTCTATTATGTTGGTGCGGCTTCGGAACTTTTAAATATCTTGATATATCTCGAGAACTACGCATCTGATCAAAAAATATCATAGAACATAAAAAGTAGGAAACTTAATTCTCTACAAAAAAGATCTCTTAACATTTTGCCATAGCTCGCTTCGTTTCCGAGATATTTGCAGATTTATCTCAAAGGAAGGGGCCTGACGGACATATTTCGAGATACTTCTTCTTCTTGTTGTTCTTCTTCTGCACAGCTAAGCTGGAAGTGGCATTTGCAGCTCGCAATAGTGCAGAGTTATCTCAAAGAAAGGGGCCACGGTGTTTCTGTATCTCTATTATGTTGGTGCGGCTTCGGAACTTTTAAATATCTTGATATATCTCGAGAACTACGCGTCTGATCAAAAAATATCATAGAACATAAAAAGTAGGAAACATAATTCTGTACAAAAAAGGTCTCTTAACATTTTGCCATAGCTCGCTTCGTTTCCGAGATATTTGCAGATTTATCTCAAGGGAAGGGGCCTGACGGACATATTTCGAGATATTTCTTCTTCTTGTTGTTCTTCTTCTGCACAGCTAAGCTGGAAGTGGCATTTGCGGCTCGCACTAGTGCAGAGTTATCTCAAAGAAAGGGGCCACGGTGTTTCTGTATCTCTATTATGTTCGTGCGGCTTCGGAACTTTTAAATATCTCGATATATCTCGAAAACTACGCTTCTGATCAAAAAATATCATAGAACATAAATTGTAGGAAACATAATTCTCTACAAAAAAGGTCTCTCAACATTTTGCCATAGCTCGCTTCGTTTCCGAGATATTTGCAGATATATCTCAAGGGCAGGGGCCTGACGGACATATTTCGAGATATTTCTTCTTCTTCTTGTTCTTCTTCTGCACAGCTAAACTGGAAGTGGCATTTCCAGCTCGCAATAGTGCAGAGTTATCTCAAAGAAAGGAGCCACGGTGTTTCTGTATCTCTATTATGTTGGTGCGGCTTCGGAACTTTTAAATATCTTGATATATCTCGAGAACTACGCATCTGATCAAAAAATATCATAGAACATAAAATGTAGGAAACTTAATTCTCTACAAAAAAGGTCTCTTAACATTTTGCCATAGCTCGCTTCGTTTCCGAGATATTTGCAGATTTATCTCAAGGGAAGGGGCCTGACGGACATATTTCGAGATATTTCTTCTTCTTGTTGTTCTTCTTCTGCACAGCTAAGCTGGAAGTGGCATTTACAGCTCGCAATAGTGCAGAGTTATCTCAAAGAAAGGGGCCACGGTGTTTCTGTATCTCTATTATGTTGGTGCGGCTTCGGAACCTTTAAATATCTTGATATATCTCGAGAACTACGCATCTGATCAAAAAATATCATAGAACATAAGAAGTAGGAAACTTAATTCTCTACAAAAAAGGTCTCTTAACATTTTGCCATAGCTCGCTTCGTTTCCGAGATATTTGCAGATTTATCTCAAGGGAAGGGGCCTAACGGACATATTTCGAGATATTTCTTCTTCTTGTTGTTCTTCTTCTGCACAGCTAAACTGGAAGTGGCATTTCCAGCTCGCAATAGTGCAGAGTTAACTCAAAAAAAGGAGCCACGGTGTTTCTGTATCTCTATTATGTTGGTGCGGCTTCGGAACTTTTAAATATCTTGATATATCTCGAGAACTACGCATCTGATCAAAAAATATCATAGAACATAAAAGGTAGGAAACTTAATTCTCTACAAAAAAGGTCTCTCAACATTTTGCCATAGCTCGCTTCGTTTCCGAGATATTTGCAGATTTATCTCAAGGGAAGGGGCCTGACGGACATATTTCGAGATATTTCTTCTTCTCGTTGCTCTTCTTCTGCACAGCTAAGCTGTAAGTGGCATTTGCGGCTCGCGCTAGTGCAGAGTTATCTCAAAGAAAGGGGCCACGGTGTTTCTGTATCTCTATTATGTTGGTGCGGCTTCGGAACTTTTAAATATCTTGATATATCTCGAGAACTACGCATCTGATCAAAAAATATCATAGAACATAAAAAGTAGGAAACTTAATTCTCTACAAAAAAGGTCTCTTAACATTTTGCCATAGCTCGCTTCGTTTCCGAGATATTTGCAGATTTATCTCAAGGGAAGGGGCCTGACGGACATATTTCGAGATATTTCTTCTTCTCGTTGTTCTTCTTCTGCACAGCTAAGCTGTAAGTGGCATTTGCGGCTCGCGCTAGTGCAGAGTTATCTCAAAGAAAGGGGCCACGGTGTTTCTGTATCTCTATTATGTTGGTGCGGCTTCGGAACTTTTAAATATCTTGATATATCTCGAGAACTACGCATCTGATCAAAAAATATCATACAACATAAAAAGTAGGAAACTTAATTCTCTACAAAAAAGGTCTCTTAACATTTTGCCATAGCTCGCTTCGTTTCCGAGATATTTGCAGATTGAGCTCAAAGGAACTGGCCTGACGGACATATTTCGAGATATTTCTTCTTCTTGTTGTTCTTCTTCTGCACAGCTAAGCTGGAAGTGGCATTTGCGGCTCGCACTAGTGCAGAGTTATCTCAAAGAAAGGGGCCACGGTGTTTCTGTATCCCTATTATGTTGGTGCGGCTTCGGAACTCTTAAATATCTCGATATATCTCGAAAACTACGCTTCTGATCAAAAAATATCATAGAACATAAATTGTAGGAAACATAATTCTCTACAAAAAACGTCTCTTAACATTTTGCCATAGCTCGCTTCGTTTCCGAGATATTTGCAGATTCAGCTCAAAGGAACTGGCCTGACGGACATATTTCGAGATATTTCTTCTTCTTGTTGTTCTTCTTCTGCACAGCTAAACTGGAAGTGGCATTTCCAGCTCGCAATCGTGCAGAGTTATCTCAAAGAAAGGGGCCACGGTGTTTCTGTATCTCTATTATGTTGGTGCGGCTTCGGAACTTTTAAATATCTTGATATATCTCGAGAACTACGCTTCTGATCAAAAAATATCATAGAACGTAAATTGTAGGAAGCATTATTCTCTACAAAAAAGGTCTCTTAACGTTTTGCCATAGCTCGCTTCGTTTCCGAGATATTTGCAGATTTATCTCAAGGGAAGGGTCCTGATGGACATATTTCGAGATATTTCTTCTTCTTGTTGTTCTTCCTCTGCACAGCTAAACTGGAAGTGGCATTTCCAGCTCGCAATCGTGCAGAGTTATCTCAAAGAAAGGGGCCACGGTGTTTCTGTATCTCTATTATGTTGGTGCGGCTTCGGAACTTTTAAATATCTCGATATATCTCGAAAACTACGCTTCTGATCAAAAAATATCATAGAACGTAAATTGTAGGAAACATTATTCTCTACAAAAAAGGTCTCTTAACATTTTGCCATAGCTCGCTTCGTTTCCGAGATATTTGCAGATTTATCTCAAGGGAAGGGGCCTGACGGACATATTTCGAGATATTTCTTCTTCTTGTTGTTCTTCTTCTGCACAGCTAAGCTGGAAGTGGCATTTACAGCTCGCAATAGTGCAGAGTTATCTCAAAGAAAGGGGCCACGGTGTTTCTGTATCTCTATTATGTTGGTGCTGCTTCGGAACTTTTAAATATCTTGATATATCTCGAGAACTACGCATCTGATCAAAAAATATCGTAGAACATGAAAAGTAGGAAACTTGATTCTCTACAAAAAAGGTCTCTTAACATTTTGCCATAGCTCTCTTCGTTTCCGAGATATTTCCAGATTTATCTCAAGGGAAGGGGCCTGACGGACATATTTCGAGATATTTCTTCTTCTTGTTGTTCTTCTTCTGCACAGCTAAGCTGGAAGTGGCATTTGCAGCTCGCAATAGTGCAGAGTTATCTCAAAGAAAGGGGCCACGGTGTTTCTGTATCTCTATTATGTTGGTGCGGCTTCGGAACTTTTAAATATCTTGATATATCTCGAGAACTACGCATCTGATCAAAAAATATCATAGAACATAAAAAGTAGGAAACTTAATTCTCTACAAAAAAGGTATCTTAACATTTTGCCATAGCTCGCTTCGTTTCCGAGATATTTGCAGAGGTATCTCAAGGGAAGGGGCCTGACGGACATATTTCGAGATATTTCTTCTTCTTGTTGTTCTTCTTCTGCACAGCTGAGCTGGAAGTGGCATTTGCAGGTCGCAATAGTGCAGAGTTATCTCAAAGAAAGGGGCCACGGTGTTTCTGTATCTCTATTATGTTGGTGCGGCTTCGGAACTTTTAAATATCTCGATATATCTCGAAAACTACGCTTCTGATCAAAAAATATCATAGAACGTAAATTGTAGGAAACATTATTCTCTACAAAAAAGGTCTCTTAACATTTTGCCATAGCTCGCTTCGTTTCCGAGATATTTGCAGATTTATCTCAAGGGAAGGGGCCTGACGGACATATTTCGAGATATTTCTTCTTCTTGTTGTTCTTCTTCTGCACAGCTGAGCTGGAAGTGGCATTTGCAGGTCGCAATAGTGCAGAGTTATCTCAAAGAAAGGGGCCACGGTGTTTCTGTATCTCTATTATGTTGGTGCGGCTTCGGAACTATTAAATATCTCGATATATCTCGAAAACTACGCTTCTGATCAAAAAATATCATAGAACGTAAATTGTAGGAAACATTATTCTCTACAAAAAAGGTCTCTTAACATTTTGCCATAGCTCGCTTCGTTTCCGAGATATTTGCAGATTTATCTCAAGGGAAGGGTCCTGATGGACATATTTCGAGATATTTCTTCTTCTTCTTGTTCTTCTTCTGCACAGCTAAGCTGGAAGTGGCATTTGCAGCGCGCAATAGTGCAGAGTTATCTCAAAGAAAGGGGCCACGGTGTTTCTGTATCTCTATTATGTTGGTGCGGCTTCGGAACTTTTAAATATCTTGATATATCTCGAGAACTACGCATCTGAACAAAAAATATCGTAGAAGATAAAAAGTAGGAAACTTAATTCTCTACAAAAAAGGTCTCTTAACATTTCGCCATAGCTCGCTTCGTTTCCGAGATATTTGCAGATTTATCTCAAGGGAAGGGGCCTGTCGGACATATTTCGAGATATTTCTTCTTCTTGTTGTTCTTCTTCTGCACAGCTAAGCTGGAAGTGGCATTTGCGGCTCGCACTAGTGCAGAGTTATCTCAAAGAAAGGGGCCACGGTGTTTCTGTATCTCTATTATGTTGGTGCGGCTTCGGAACTTTTAAATATCTCGATGTATCTCGAAAACTACGCTTCTGATCAAAAAATATCATAGAACATAAATTGTAGGAAACATAATTCTCTACAGAAAACGTCTCTTAACATTTTGCCGTAGCTCGCTTCGTTTCCGAGATATTTGCGGATTTATCTCAAGGGAAGGGGCCTGACGGACATATTTCGAGATATTTCTTCTTCTTGTTGTTCTTCTTCTGCACAGCTGAGCTGGAAGTGGCATTTGCAGGTCGCAATAGTGCAGAGTTATCTCAAAGAAAGGGGCCACGGTGTTTCTGTATCTCTATTATGTTGGTGCGGCTTCGGAACTTTTAAATCTCTCGATATATCTCGAAAACTACGCTTCTGATCAAAAAATATCATAGAACATAAATTGTAGGAAACATAATTCTCTACAAAAAACGTCTCTTAACATTTTGCCATAGCTCGCTTCGTTTCCGAGATATTTGCAGATTCAGCTCAAAGGAAGTGGCCTGACGGACATATTTCGAGATATTTCTTGTTCTTGTTGTTCTTCCTCTGCACAGCTAAGCTGGAAGTGGCATTTGCAGCTCGCAATAGTGCAGAGTTATCTCAAAGAAAGGGGCCACGGTGTTTCTGTATCTCTATTATGTTGGTGCGGCTTCGGAACTTTTAAATATCTTGATATATCTCGAGAACTACGCATCTGATCAAAAAATATCATAGAACATAAATTGTAGGAAACATAATTCTCTACAAAAAAGGTATCTTAACATTTTGCCATAGCTCGCTTCGTTTCCGAGATATTTGCAGATATATCTCAAGGGAAGGGGCCTGCCGGACATATTTCGAGATATTTCTTCTTCTTGTTGTTCTTCTTCTGCACAGCTAAGCTGGAAGTGGCATTTGCAGCGCGCAATAGTGCAGAGTTATCTCAAAGAAAGGGGCCACGGTGTTTCTGTATCTCTATTATGTTGGTGCGGCTTCGGAACTTTTAAATATCTTGATATATCTCGAGAACTACGCATCTGATCAAAAAATATCATAGAAGATAAAAAGTAGGAAACATAATTCTCTACAAAAAACGTCTCTTAACATTTTGCCATAGCTCGCTTCGTTTCCGAGATATTTGCAGATTTATCTCAAGGGAAGGGGCCTGTCGGACATATTTCCAGATATTTCTTCTTCTTGTTGGTCTTCTTCTGCACAGCTAAGCTGGAAGTGGCATTTGCGGCTCGCACTAGTGCAGAGTTATCTCAAAGAAAGGGGCCACGGTGTTTCTGTATCCCTATTATGTTGGTGCGGCTTCGGAACTTTTAAATATCTCGATATATCTCGAAAACTACGCTTCTGATCAAAAAATATCTTAGAACATAAATTGTAGGAAACTTAATTCTCTACAGAAAAGGTCTCTTAACATTTCGCCATAGCTCGCTTCGTTTCCGAGATATTTGCAGATTTATCTCAAGGGAAGGGGCCTGTCGGACATATTTCGAGATATTTCTTCTTCTTGTTGTTCTTCTTCTGCACAGCTAAGCTGGAAGTGGCATTTGCGGCTCGCACTAGTGCAGAGTTATCTCAAAGAAAGGGGCCACGGTGTTTCTGTATCTCTATTATGTTGGTGCGGCTTCGGAACTTTTAAATATCTCGATATATCTCGGAAACTACGCTTCTGATCAAAAAATATCAGAGAACATAAATTGTAGGAAACATAATTCTCTACAAAAAACGTCTCTTAACATTTTGCCATAGCTCGCTTCGTTTCCGAGATATTTGCAGATTCAGCTCAAAGGAACTGGCCTGCCGGACATATTTCGAGATATTTCTTCTTCCTGTTGTTCTTCTTCTGCACAGCTAAGCTGGAAGTGGCATTTACAGCTCGCAATAGTGCAGAGTTATCTCAAAGAAAGGGGCGACGGTGTTTCTGTATCTCTATTATGTTGGTGCGGCTTCGGAACTTTTAAATATCTTGATATATCTCGAGAACTACGCATCTGATCAAAAAATATCATAGAACATAAAAAGTAGGAAACTTACTTCTCTACAAAAACGGTCTCTTAACATTTTGCCATAGCTCGCTTCGTTTCCGAGATATTTGCAGATTTATCTCAAGGGAAGGGGCCTGACGGACATATTTCGAGATATTTCTTCTTCTTGTTGTTCTTCTTCTGCACAGCTGAGCTGGAAGTGGCATTTGCAGGTCGCAATAGTGCAGAGTTATCTCAAAGAAAGGGGCCACGGTGTTTCTGTATCTCTATTATGTTGGTGCGGCTTCGGAACTTTTAAATATCTCGATATATCTCGAAAACTACGCTTCTGATCAAAAAATATCATAGAACATAAATTGTAGGAAACATTATTCTCTACAAAAAAGGTCTCTTAACATTTTGCCATAGCTCGCTTCGTTTCCGAGATATTTGCAGATTTATCTCAAGGGAAGGGTCCTGATGGACATATTTCGAGATATTTCTTCTTCTTGTTGTTCTTCTTCTGCACAGCTAAGCTGGAAGTGGCATTTGCAGCGCGCAATAGTGCAGAGTTATCTCAAAGAAAGGGGCCACGGTGTTTCTGTATCTCTATTATGTTGGTGCGGCTTCGGAACTTTTAAATATCTTGATATATCTCGAGAACTACGCATCTGATCAAAAAATATCATACTACATAAAAAGTAGGAAACTTAATTCTCTACAAGAAAGGTCTGTAAACATTTTGCCATAGCTCGCTTCGTTTCCGAGATATTTGCAGATTTATCTCAAGGGAAGGGGCCTGACGGACATATTTCGAGATATTTCTTCTTCTTGTTGTTCTTCTTCTGCACAGCTAAGCTGGAAGTGGCATTTGCGGCTCGCACTAGTGCAGAGTTATCTCAAAGAAAGGGGCCACGGTGTTTCTGTATCCCTATTATGTTGGTGCGGCTTCGGAACTTTTAAATATCTCGATATATCTCGAAAACTACGCTTCTGATCAAAAAATATCTTAGAACATAAATTGTAGGAAACTTAATTCTCTACAGAAAAGGTCTCTTAACATTTCGCCATAGCTCGCTTCGTTTCCGAGATATTTGCAGATTTATCTCAAGGGAAGGGGCCTGTCGGACATATTTCGAGATATTTCTTCTTCTTGTTGTTCTTCTTCTGCACAGCTAAGCTGGAACTGGCATTTGCGGCTCGCACTAGTGCAGAGTTATCTCAAAGAAAGGGGCCACGGTGTTTCTGTATCTCTATTATGTTGGTGCGGCTTCGGAACTTTTAAATATCTTGATATATCTCGAGAACTACGCATCTGATCAAAAAATATCATAGAACATAAAAAGTAGGAAACTTAATTCTCTACAAAAACGGTCTCTTAACATTTTGCCATAGCTCGCTTCGTTTCCGAGATATTTGCAGATTTATCTCAAGGGAAGGGGCCTGACGGACATATTTCGAGATATTTCTTCTTCTTGTTGTTCTTCTTCTGCACAGCTGAGCTGGAAGTGGCATTTGCAGGTCGCAATAGTGCAGAGTTATCTCAAAGAAAGGGGCCACGGTGTTTCTGTATCTCTATTATGTTGGTGCGGCTTCGGAACTTTTAAATATCTCGATATATCTCGAAAACTACGCTTCTGATCAAAAAATATCATAGAACGTAAATTGTAGGAAACATTATTCTCTACAAAAAAGGTCTCTTAACATTTTGCCATAGCTCGCTTCGTTTCCGAGATATTTGCAGATTTATCTCAAGGGAAGGGTCCTGATGGACATATTTCGAGATATTTCTTCTTCTTGTTGTTCTTCTTCTGCACAGCTAAGCTGGAAGTGGCATTTGCAGCGCGCAATAGTGCAGAGTTATCTCAAAGAAAGGGGCCACGGTGTTTCTGTATCTCTATTATGTTGGTGCGGCTTCGGAACTTTTAAATATCTTGATATATCTCGAGAACTACGCATCTGATCAAAAAATATCGTAGAAGATAAAAAGTAGGAAACTTAATTCTCTACAAAAAAGGTCTCTTAACATTTCGCCATAGCTCGCTTCGTTTCCGAGATATTTGCAGATTTATCTCAAGGGAAGGGGCCTGTCGGACATATTTCCAGATATTTCTTCTTCTTGTTGGTCTTCTTCTGCACAGCTAAGCTGGAAGTGGCATTTGCGGCTCGCACTAGTGCAGAGTTATCTCAAAGAAAGGGGCCACGGTGTTTCTGTATCTCTATTATGTTGGTGCGGCTTCGGAACTTTTAAATATCTCGATATATCTCGAAAACTACGCTTCTGATCAAAAAATATGATAGAACATAAATTGTAGGAAACATAATTCTCTACAAAAAACGTCTCTTAACATTTTGCCATAGCTCGCTTCGTTTCCGAGATATTTGCAGATTCAGCTCAAAGGAACGGGCCTGACGGACATATTTCGAGATACTTCTTCTTCTTGTTGTTCTTCTTCTGCACAGCTAAACTGGAAGTGGCATTTCCAGCTCGCAATCGTGCAGAGTTATCTCAAAGAAAGGGGCCACGGTGTTTCTGTATCTCTATTATGTTGGTGCGGCTTCGGAACTTTTAAATATCTCGATATATCTCGAAAACTACGCTTCTGATCAAAAAATATCATAGAACATAAATTGTAGGAAACATAATTCTCTACAAAAAACGTCTCTTAACATTTTGCCATAGCTCGCTTCGTTTCCGAGATATTTGCAGATTCAGCTCAAAGGAACTGGCCTGACGGACATATTTCGAGATATTTCTTCTTCTTGTTGTTCTTCCTCTGCACAGCTAAGCTGGAAGTGGCATTTGCAGCTCGCAATAGTGCAGAGTTATCTCAAAGAAAGGGGCCACGGTGTTTCTGTATCTCTATTATGTTGGTGCGGCTTCGGAACTTTTAAATATCTTGATATATCTCGAGAACTACGCATCTGATCAAAAAATATCATAGAACATAAATTGTAGGAAACATAATTCTCTACAAAAAAGGTATCTTAACATTTTGCCATAGCTCGCTTCGTTTCCGAGATATTTGCAGATATATCTCAAGGGAAGGGGCCTGCCGGACATATTTCGAGATATTTCTTCTTCTTGTTGTTCTTCTTCTGCACAGCTAAGCTGGAAGTGGTATTTGCAGCGCGCAATAGTGCAGAGTTATCTCAAAGAAAGGGGCCACGGTGTTTCTGTATCTCTATTATGTTGGTGCGGCTTCGGAACTTTTAAATATCTTGATATATCTCGAGAACTACGCATCTGATCAAAAAATATCATAGAAGATAAAAAGTAGGAAACATAACTCTCTACAAAAAACGTCTCTTAACATTTTGCCATAGCTCGCTTCGTTTCCGAGATATTTGCAGATTTATCTCAAGGGAAGGGGCCTGTCGGACATATTTCCAGATATTTCTTCTTCTTGTTGGTCTTCTTCTGCACAGCTAAGCTGGAAGTGGCATTTGCGGCTCGCACTAGTGCAGAGTTATCTCAAAGAAAGGGGCCACGGTGTTTCTGTATCTCTATTATGTTGGTGCGGCTTCGGAACTTTTAAATATCTCGATATATCTCGAAAACTACGCTTCTGATCAAAAAATATGATAGAACAGAAATTGTAGGAAACATAATTCTCTACAAAAAACGTCTCTTAACATTTTGCCATAGCTCGCTTCGTTTCCGAGATATTTGCAGATTCAGCTCAAAGGAACGGGCCTGACGGACATATTTCGAGATACTTCTTCTTCTTGTTGTTCTTCTTCTGCACAGCTAAACTGGAAGTGGCATTTCCAGCTCGCAATCGTGCAGAGTTATCTCAAAGAAAGGGGCCACGGTGTTTCTGTATCTCTATTATGTTGGTGCGGCTTCGGAACTTTTAAATATCTTGATATATCTCGAGAACTACGCATCTGATCAAAAAATATCATACTACATAAAAAGTAGGAAACTTAATTCTCTACAAGAAAGGTCTGTAAACATTTTGCCATAGCTCGCTTCGTTTCCGAGATATTTGCAGATTTATCTCAAGGGAAGGGGCCTGACGGACATATTTCGAGATATTTCTTCTTCTTGTTGTTCTTCTTCTGCACAGCTAAGCTGGAGGTGGCATTTGCAGCTCGCAATAGTGCAGAGTTATCTCAAAGAAAGGGGCCACGGTGTTTCTGTATCTCTATTATGTTGGTGCGGCTTCGGAACTTTTAAATATCTTGATATATCTCGAGAACTACGCATCTGATCAAAAAATATCATAGAACATAAAAAGTAGGAAACTTAATTCTCTACAAAAAAGGTCTCTTAACATTTTGCCATAGCTCGCTTCGTTTCCGAGATATTTGCAGATTTATCTCAAGGGAAGGGGCCTGACGGACATATTTCGAGATATTTCTTCTTCTTGTTGTTCTTCTTCTGCACAGCTGAGCTGGAAGTGGCATTTGCAGGTCGCAATAGTGCAGAGTTATCTCAAAGAAAGGGGCCACGGTGTTTCTGTATCTCTATTATGTTGGTGCGGCTTCGGAACTTTTAAATATCTTGATATATCTCGAGAACTACGCATCTGATCAAAAAATATCATAGAACATAAAAAGTAGGAAACTTAATTCTCTACAAAAAAGGTCTCTTAACATTTTGCCATAGCTCGCTTCGTTTCCGAGATATTTGCAGATTTATCTCAAGGGAAGGGGCCTGACGGACATATTTCGAGATATTTCTTCTTCTTGTTGTTCTTCTTCTGCACAGCTAAGCTGGAAGTGGCATTTGCGGCTCGCACTAGTGCAGAGTTATCTCAAAGAAAGGGGCCACGGTGTTTCTGTATCCCTATTATGTTGGTGCGGCTTCGGAACTTTTAAATATCTCGATATATCTCGAAAACTACGCTTCTGATCAAAAGATATCTTAGAACATAAATTGTAGGAAACTTAATTCTCTACAGAAAAGGTCTCTTAACATTTCGCCATAGCTCGCTTCGTTTCCGAGATATTTGCAGATTTATCTCAAGGGAAGGGGCCTGTCGGACATATTTCGAGATATTTCTTCTTCTTGTTGTTCTTCTTCTGCACAGCTAAGCTGGAAGTGGCATTTGCGGCTCGCACTAGTGCAGAGTTATCTCAAAGAAAGGGGCCACGGTGTTTCTGTATCTCTATTATGTTGGTGCGGCTTCGGAACTTTTAAATATCTCGATATATCTCGGAAACTACGCTTCTGATCAAAAAATATCATAGAACATAAATTGTAGGAAACATAATTCTCTACAAAAAACGTCTCTTAACATTTTGCCATAGCTCGCTTCGTTTCCGAGATATTTGCAGATTCAGCTCAAAGGAACTGGCCTGCCGGACATATTTCGAGATATTTCTTCTTCCTGTTGTTCTTCTTCTGCACAGCTAAGCTGGAAGTGGCATTTACAGCTCGCAATAGTGCAGAGTTATCTCAAAGAAAGGGGCGACGGTGTTTCTGTATCTCTATTATGTTGGTGCGGCTTCGGAACTTTTAAATATCTTGATATATCTCGAGAACTACGCATCTGATCAAAAAATATCATAGAACATAAAAAGTAGGAAACTTAATTCTCTACAAAAACGGTCTCTTAAGATTTTGCCATAGCTCGCTTCGTTTCCGAGATATTTGCAGATTTATCTCAAGGGAAGGGGCCTGACGGACATATTTCGAGATATTTCTTCTTCTTGTTGTTCTTCTTCTGCACAGCTGAGCTGGAAGTGGCATTTGCAGGTCGCAATAGTGCAGAGTTATCTCAAAGAAAGGGGCCACGGTGTTTCTGTATCTCTATTATGTTGGTGCGGCTTCGGAACTTTTAAATATCTCGATATATCTCGAAAACTACGCTTCTGATCAAAAAATATCATAGAACGTGAATTGTAGGAAACATTATTCTCTACAAAAAAGGTCTCTTAACATTTTGCCATAGCTCGCTTCGTTTCCGAGATATTTGCAGATTTATCTCAAGGGAAGGGTCCTGATGGACATATTTCGAGATATTTCTTCTTCTTGTTGTTCTTCTTCTGCACAGCTAAGCTGGAAGTGGCATTTGCAGCGCGCAATAGTGCAGAGTTATCTCAAAGAAAGGGGCCACGGTGTTTCTGTATCTCTATTATGTTGGTGCGGCTTCGGAACTTTTAAATATCTTGATATATCTCGAGAACTACGCATCTGATCAAAAAATATCGTAGAAGATAAAAAGTAGGAAACTTAATTCTCTACAAAAAAGGTCTCTTAACATTTCGCCATAGCTCGCTTCGTTTCCGAGATATTTGCAGATTTATCTCAAGGGAAGGGGCCTGTCGGACATATTTCCAGATATTTCTTCTTCTTGTTGGTCTTCTTCTGCACAGCTAAGCTGGAAGTGGCATTTGCGGCTCGCACTAGTGCAGAGTTATCTCAAAGAAAGGGGCCACGGTGTTTCTGTATCTCTATTATGTTGGTGCGGCTTCGGAACTTTTAAATATCTCGATATATCTCGAAAACTACGCTTCTGATCAAAAAATATGATAGAACAGAAATTGTAGGAAACATAATTCTCTACAAAAAACGTCTCTTAACATTTTGCCATAGCTCGCTTCGTTTCCGAGATATTTGCAGATTCAGCTCAAAGGAACGGGCCTGACGGACATATTTCGAGATACTTCTTCTTCTTGTTGTTCTTCTTCTGCACAGCTAAACTGGAAGTGGCATTTCCAGCTCGCAATCGTGCAGAGTTATCTCAAAGAAAGGGGCCACGGTGTTTCTGTATCTCTATTATGTTGGTGCGGCTTCGGAACTTTTAAATATCTTGATATATCTCGAGAACTACGCATCTGATCAAAAAATATCATACTACATAAAAAGTAGGAAACTTAATTCTCTACAAGAAAGGTCTGTAAACATTTTGCCATAGCTCGCTTCGTTTCCGAGATATTTGCAGATTTATCTCAAGGGAAGGGGCCTGACGGACATATTTCGAGATATTTCTTCTTCTTGTTGTTCTTCTTCTGCACAGCTAAGCTGGAAGTGGCATTTACAGCTCGCAATAGTGCAGAGTTATCTCAAAGAAAGGGGCCACGGTGTTTCTGTATCTCTATTATGTTGGTGCGGCTTCGGAACTTTTAAATATCTTGATATATCTCGAGAACTACGCATCTGATCAAAAAATATCATAGAACATAAAAAGTAGGAAACTTAATTCTCTACAAAAAAGGTCTCTTAACATTTTGCCATAGCTCGCTTCGTTTCCGAGATATTTGCAGATTTATCTCAAGGGAAGGGGCCTGACGGACATATTTCGAGATATTTCTTCTTCTTGTTGTTCTTCTTCTGCACAGCTAAGCTGGAAGTGGCATTTGCGGCTCGCACTAGTGCAGAGTTATCTCAAAGAAAGGGGCCACGGTGTTTCTGTATCCCTATTATGTTGGTGCGGCTTCGGAACTTTTAAATATCTCGATATATCTCGAAAACTACGCTTCTGATCAAAAAATATCTTAGAACATAAATTGTAGGAAACTTAATTCTCTACAGAAAAGGTCTCTTAACATTTCGCCATAGCTCGCTTCGTTTCCGAGATATTTGCAGATTTATCTCAAGGGAAGGGGCCTGTCGGACATATTTCGAGATATTTCTTCTTCTTGTTGTTCTTCTTCTGCACAGCTAAGCTGGAAGTGGCATTTGCCGCTCGCACTAGTGCAGAGTTATCTCAAAGAAAGGGGCCACGGTGTTTCTGTATCTCTATTATGTTGGTGCGGCTTCGGAACTTTTAAATATCTCGATATATCTCGGAAACTACGCTTCTGATCAAAAAATATCATAGAACATAAATTGTAGGAAACATAATTCTCTACAAAAAACGTCTCTTAACATTTTGCCATAGCTCGCTTCGTTTCCGAGATATTTGCAGATTCAGCTCAAAGGAACTGGCCTGCCGGACATATTTCGAGATATTTCTTCTTCCTGTTGTTCTTCTTCTGCACAGCTAAGCTGGAAGTGGCATTTACAGCTCGCAATAGTGCAGAGTTATCTCAAAGAAAGGGGCGACGGTGTTTCTGTATCTCTATTATGTTGGTGCGGCTTCGGAACTTTTAAATATCTTGATATATCTCGAGAACTACGCATCTGATCAAAAAATATCATAGAACATAAAAAGTAGGAAACTTAATTCTCTACAAAAAAGGTCTCTTAACATTTTGCCATAGCTCGCTTCGTTTCCGAGATATTTGCAGATTTATCTCAAGGGAAGGGGCCTGACGGACATATTTCGAGATATTTCTTCTTCTTGTTGTTCTTCTTCTGCACAGCTGAGCTGGAAGTGGCATTTGCAGGTCGCAATAGTGCAGAGTTATCTCAAAGAAAGGGGCCACGGTGTTTCTGTATCTCTATTATGTTGGTGCGGCTTCGGAACTTTTAAATATCTTGATATATCTCGAGAACTACGCATCTGATCAAAAAATATCATAGAACATAAAAAGTAGGAAACTTAATTCTCTACAAAAAAGGTCTCTTAACATTTTGCCATAGCTCGCTTCGTTTCCGAGATATTTGCAGATGTATCTCAAGGGAAGGGGCCTGACGGACATATTTCGAGATATTTCTTCTTCTTGTTGTTCTTCTTCTGCACAGCTAAGCTGGAAGTGGCATTTGCGGCTCGCACTAGTGCAGAGTTATCTCAAAGAAAGGGGCCACGGTGTTTCTGTATCCCTATTATGTTGGTGCGGCTTCGGAACTTTTAAATATCTCGATATATCTCGAAAACTACGCTTCTGATCAAAAAATATCTTAGAACATAAATTGTAGGAAACTTAATTCTCTACAGAAAAGGTCTCTTAACATTTCGCCATAGCTCGCTTCGTTTCCGAGATATTTGCAGATTTATCTCAAGGGAAGGGGCCTGTCGGACATATTTCGAGATATTTCTTCTTCTTGTTGTTCTTCTTCTGCACAGCTAAGCTGGAAGTGGCATTTGCGGCTCGCACTAGTGCAGAGTTATCTCAAAGAAAGGGGCCACGGTGTTTCTGTATCTCTATTATGTTGGTGCGGCTTCGGAACTTTTAAATATCTCGATATATCTCGGAAACTACGCTTCTGATCAAAAAATATCATAGAACATAAATTGTAGGAAACATAATTCTCTACAAAAAACGTCTCTTAACATTTTGCCATAGCTCGCTTCGTTTCCGAGATATTTGCAGATTCAGCTCAAAGGAACTGGCCTGCCGGACATATTTCGAGATATTTCTTCTTCCTGTTGTTCTTCTTCTGCACAGCTAAGCTGGAAGTGGCATTTACAGCTCGCAATAGTGCAGAGTTATCTCAAAGAAAGGGGCGACGGTGTTTCTGTATCTCTATTATGTTGGTGCGGCTTCGGAACTTTTAAATATCTTGATATATCTCGAGAACTACGCATCTGATCAAAAAATATCATAGAGCATAAAAAGTAGGAAACTTAATTCTCTACAAAAACGGTCTCTTAACATTTTGCCATAGCTCGCTTCGTTTCCGAGATATTTGCAGATTTATCTCAAGGGAAGGGGCCTGACGGACATATTTCGAGATATTTCTTCTTCTTGTTGTTCTTCTTCTGCACAGCTGAGCTGGAAGTGGCATTTGCAGGTCGCAATAGTGCAGAGTTATCTCAAAGAAAGGGGCCACGGTGTTTCTGTATCTCTATTATGTTGGTGCGGCTTCGGAACTTTTAAATATCTCGATATATCTCGAAAACTACGCTTCTGATCAAAAAATATCATAGAACGTAAATTGTAGGAAACATTATTCTCTACAAAAAAGGTCTCTTAACATTTTGCCATAGCTCGCTTCGTTTCCGAGATATTTGCAGATTTATCTCAAGGGAAGGGTCCTGATGGACATATTTCGAGATATTTCTTCTTCTTGTTGTTCTTCTTCTGCACAGCTAAGCTGGAAGTGGCATTTGCAGCGCGCAATAGTGCAGAGTTATCTCAAAGAAAGGGGCCACGGTGTTTCTGTATCTCTATTATGTTGGTGCGGCTTCGGAACTTTTAAATATCTTGATATATCTCGAGAACTACGCATCTGATCAAAAAATATCGTAGAAGATAAAAAGTAGGAAACTTAATTCTCTACAAAAAAGGTCTCTTAACATTTCGCCATAGCTCGCTTCGTTTCCGAGATATTTGCAGATTTATCTCAAGGGAAGGGGCCTGTCGGACATATTTCCAGATATTTCTTCTTCTTGTTGGTCTTCTTCTGCACAGCTAAGCTGGAAGTGGCATTTGCGGCTCGCACTAGTGCAGAGTTATCTCAAAGAAAGGGGCCACGGTGTTTCTGTATCTCTATTATGTTGGTGCGGCTTCGGAACTTTTAAATATCTCGATATATCTCGAAAACTACGCTTCTGATCAAAAAATATGATAGAACATAAATTGTAGGAAACATAATTCTCTACAAAAAACGTCTCTTAACATTTTGCCATAGCTCGCTTCGTTTCCGAGATATTTGCAGATTCAGCTCAAAGGAACGGGCCTGACGGACATATTTCGAGATACTTCTTCTTCTTGTTGTTCTTCTTCTGCACAGCTAAGCTGGAAGTGGCATTTGCGGCTCGCACTAGTGCAGAGTTATCTCAAAGAAAGGGGCCACGGTGTTTCTGTATCTCTATTATGTTGGTGCGGCTTCGGAACTTTTAAATATCTTGATATATCTCGAGAACTACGCATCTGATCAAAAAATATCATAGAACGTAAAAAGTAGGAAACTTAATTCTCTACAAAAACGGTCTCTTAAGATTTTGCCATAGCTCGCTTCGTTTCCGAGATATTTGCAGATTTATCTCAAGGGAAGGGGCCTGACGGACATATTTCGAGATATTTCTTCTTCTTGTTGTTCTTCTTCTGCACAGCTAAGCTGGAAGTGGCATTTGCGGCTCGCACTAGTGCAGAGTTATCTCAAAGAAAGGGGCCACGGTGTTTCTGTATCCCTATTATGTTGGTGCGGCTTCGGAACTTTTAAATATCTCGATATATCTCGAAAACTACGCTTCTGATCAAAAAATATCATAGAACATAAATTGTAGGAAACATAATTCTCTACAAAAAACGTCTCTTAAGATTTTGCCATAGCTCGCTTCGTTTCCGAGATATTTGCAGATTCAGCTCAAAGGAACTGGCGTGACGGACATATTTCGAGATATTTCTTCTTCTTGTTGTTCTTCCTCTGCACAGCTAAGCTGGAAGTGGCATTTGCAGCTCGCAATAGTGCAGAGTTATCTCAAAGAAAGGGGCCACGGTGTTTCTGTATCTCTATTATGTTGGTGCGGCTTCGGAACTTTTAAATATCTTGATATATCTCGAGAACTACGCATCTCATCAAAAAATATCATAGAACATAAAAAGTAGGAAACTTAATTCTCTACAAAAAAGGTCTCTTAACATTTTGCCATAGCTCGCTTCGTTTCCGAGATATTTGCAGATTTATCTCAAGGGAAGGGGCCTGACGGACATATTTCGAGATATTTCTTCTTCTTGTTGTTCTTCTTCTGCACAGCTAAGCTGGAAGTGGCACTTGCGGCTCGCACTAGTGCAGAGTTATCTCAAAGAAAGGGGCCACGGTGTTTCTGTATCCCTATTATGTTGGTGCGGCTTCGGAACTTTTAAATATCTCGATATATCTCGAAAACTACGCTTCTGATCAAAAAATATCATAGAACATAAATTGTAGGAAACATAATTCTCTACAAAAAACGTCTCTTAACATTTTGCCATAGCTCGCTTCGTTTCCGAGATATTTGCAGATTCAGCTCAAAGGAACTGGCCTGACGGACATATTTCGAGATATTTCTTCTTCTTGTTGTTCTTCCTCTGCACAGCTAAGCTGGAAGTGGCATTAGCAGCTCGCAATAGTGCAGAGTTATCTCAAAGAAAGGGGCCACGGTGTTTCTGTATCCCTATTATGTTGGTGCGGCTTCGGAACTTTTAAATATCTCGATATATCTCGAAAACTACGCTTCTGATCAAAAAATATCATAGAACATAAATTGTAGGAAACATAATTCTCTACAAAAAACGTCTCTTAACATTTTGCCATAGCTCGCTTCGTTTCCGAGATATTTGCAGATTCAGCTCAAAGGAACTGGCCTGACGGACATATTTCGAGATATTTCTTCTTCTTGTTGTTCTTCCTCTGCACAGCTAAGCTGGAAGTGGCATTAGCAGCTCGCAATAGTGCAGAGTTATCTCAAAGAAAGGGGCCACGGTGTTTCTGTATCTCTATTATGTTGGTGCGGCTTCGGAACTTTTAAATATCTTGATATATCTCGAGAACTACGCATCTGATCAAAAAATATCATAGAACATAAAAAGTAGGAAACTTAATTCTCTACAAAAAAGGTCTCTTAACATTTTGCCATAGCTCGCTTCGTTTCCGAGATATTTGCAGATTTATCTCAAGGGAAGGGGCCTGACGGACATATTTCGAGATATTTCTTCTTCTTGTTGTTCTTCTTCTGCACAGCTAAGCTGGAAGTGGCATTTGCGGCTCGCACTGGTGCAGAGTTATCTCAAAGAAAGGGGCCACGGTGTTTCTGTATCTCTATTATGTTGGTGCGGCTTCGGAACTTTTAAATATCTTGATATATCTCGAGAACTACGCATCTGATCAAAAAATATCATAGAACATAAAAAGTAGGAAACTTAATTCTCTACAAAAAAGGTCTCTTAACATTTTGCCATAGCTCGCTTCGTTTCCGAGATATTTGCAGATTTATCTCAAGGGAAGGGGCCTGACGGACATATTTCGAGATATTTCTTCTTCTTGTTGTTCTTCTTCTGCACAGCTAAGCTGGAAGTGGCATTTGCGGCTCGCACTAGTGCAGAGTTATCTCAAAGAAAGGGGCCACGGTGTTTCTGTATCCCTATTATGTTGGTGCGGCTTCGGAACTTTTAAATATCTCGATATATCTCGAAAACTACGCTTCTGATCAAAAAATATCTTAGAACATAAATTGTAGGAAACTTAATTCTCTACAGAAAAGGTCTCTTAACATTTCGCCATAGCTCGCTTCGTTTCCGAGATATTTGCAGATTTATCTCAAGGGAAGGGGCCTGTCGGACATATTTCGAGATATTTCTTCTTCTTGTTGTTCTTCTTCTGCACAGCTAAGCTGGAAGTGGCATTTGCGGCTCGCACTAGTGCAGAGTTATCTCAAAGAAAGGGGCCACGGTGTTTCTGTATCTCTATTATGTTGGTGCGGCTTCGGAACTTTTAAATATCTCGATATATCTCGGAAACTACGCTTCTGATCAAAAAATATCATAGAACATAAATTGTAGGAAACATAATTCTCTACAAAAAACGTCTCTTAACATTTTGCCATAGCTCGCTTCGTTTCCGAGATATTTGCAGATTCAGCTCAAAGGAACTGGCCTGACGGACATATTTCGAGATATTTCTTCTTCTTGTTGTTCTTCCTCTGCACAGCTAAGCTGGAAGTGACATTTGCAGCTCGCAATAGTGCAGAGTTATCTCAAAGAAAGGGGCCACGGTGTTTCTGTATCTCTATTATGTTGGTGCGGCTTCGGAACTTTTAAATATCTCGATATATCTCGAAAACTACGCTTCTGATCAAAAAATATCATAAACCATAAATTGTAGGAAACAGAATTCTCTACAAAAAAGGTCTCTTAACATTTTGCCATAGCTCGCTTCGTTTCCGAGATATTTGCAGATATATCTCAAGGGAAGGGGCCTGACGGACATATTTCGAGATATTTCTTCTTCTTGTTGTTCTTCTTCTGCACAGCTAAGCTGGAAGTGGCATTTACAGCTCGCAATAGTGCAGAGTTATCTCAAAGAAAGGGGCCACGGTGTTTCTGTATCTCTATTATGTTGGTGCGGCTTCGGAACTTTTAAATATCTTGATATATCTCGAGAACTACGCATCTCATCAAAAAATATCATAGAACATAAAAAGTAGGAAACTTAATTCTCTACAGAAAAGGTCTCTTAACATTTTGCCATAGCTCGCTTCGTTTCCGAGATATTTGCAGATTTATCTCAAGGGAAGGGGCCTGACGGACATATTTCGAGATATTTCTTCTTCTTGTTGTTCTTCTTCTGCACAGCTAAGCTGGAAGTGGCATTTGCGGCTCGCACTGGTGCAGAGTTATCTCAAAGAAAGGGGCCACGGTGTTTCTGTATCTCTATTATGTTGGTGCGGCTTCGGAACTTTTAAATATCTCGATATATCTCGAAAACTACGCTTCTGATCAAAAAATATCATAGAACATAAATTGTAGGAAACAGAATTCTCTACAAAAAAGGTCTCTTAACATTTTGCCATAGCTCGCTTCGTTTCCGAGATATTTGCAGATATATCTCAAGGGAAGGGGCCTGACGGACATATTTCGAGATATTTCTTCTTCTTGTTGTTCTTCTTCTGCACAGCTAAGCTGGAAGTGGCATTTACAGCTCGCAATAGTGCAGAGTTATCTCAAAGAAAGGGGCCACGGTGTTTCTGTATCTCTATTATGTTGGTGCGGCTTCGGAACTTTTAAATATCTTGATATATCTCGAGAACTACGCATCTGATCAAAAAATATCATAGAACATAAAAAGTAGGAAACTTAATTCTCTACAAAAAAGGTCTCTTAACATTTTGCCATAGCTCGCTTCGTTTCCGAGATATTTGCAGATTTATCTCAAGGGAAGGGGCCTGACGGACATATTTCGAGATATTTCTTCTTCTTGTTGTTCTTCTTCTGCACAGCTAAGCTGGAAGTGGCACTTGCGGCTCGCACTAGTGCAGAGTTATCTCAAAGAAAGGGGCCACGGTGTTTCTGTATCCCTATTATGTTGGTGCGGCTTCGGAACTTTTAAATATCTCGATATATCTCGAAAACTACGCTTCTGATCAAAAAATATCATAGAACATAAATTGTAGGAAACATAATTCTCTACAAAAAACGTCTCTTAACATTTTGCCATAGCTCGCTTCGTTTCCGAGATATTTGCAGATTCAGCTCAAAGGAACTGGCCTGACGGACATATTTCGAGATATTTCTTCTTCTTGTTGTTCTTCCTCTGCACAGCTAAGCTGGAAGTGGCATTAGCAGCTCGCAATAGTGCAGAGTTATCTCAAAGAAAGGGGCCACGGTGTTTCTGTATCTCTATTATGTTGGTGCGGCTTCGGAACTTTTAAATATCTTGATATATCTCGAGAACTACGCATCTGATCAAAAAATATCATAGAACATAAAAAGTAGGAAACTTAATTCTCTACAAAAAAGGTCTCTTAACATTTTGCCATAGCTCGCTTCGTTTCCGAGATATTTGCAGATTTATCTCAAGGGAAGGGGCCTGACGGACATATTTCGAGATATTTCTTCTTCTTGTTGTTCTTCTTCTGCACAGCTAAGCTGGAAGTGGCATTTGCGGCTCGCACTGGTGCAGAGTTATCTCAAAGAAAGGGGCCACGGTGTTTCTGTATCTCTATTATGTTGGTGCGGCTTCGGAACTTTTAAATATCTCGATATATCTCGAAAACTACGCTTCTGATCAAAAAATATCATAGAACATAAATTGTAGGAAACAGAATTCTCTACAAAAAAGGTCTCTTAACATTTTGCCATAGCTCGCTTCGTTTCCGAGATATTTGCAGATATATCTCAAGGGAAGGGGCCTGACGGACATATTTCGAGATATTTCTTCTTCTTGTTGTTCTTCTTCTGCACAGCTAAGCTGGAAGTGGCATTTACAGCTCGCAATAGTGCAGAGTTATCTCAAAGAAAGGGGCCACGGTGTTTCTGTATCCCTATTATGTTGGTGCGGCTTCGGAACTTTTAAATATCTCGATATATCTCGAAAACTACGCTTCTGATCAAAAAATAGCATAGAACATAAATTGTAGGAAACATAATTCTCTACAAAAAACGTCTCTTAACATTTTGCCATAGCTCGCTTCGTTTCCGAGATATTTGCAGATTCAGCTCAAAGGAACTGGCGTGACGGACATATTTCGAGATATTTCTTCTTCTTGTTGTTCTTCCTCTGCACAGCTAAGCTGGAAGTGGCATTTGCAGCTCGCAATAGTGCAGAGTTATCTCAAAGAAAGGGGCCACGGTGTTTCTGTATCTCTATTATGTTGGTGCGGCTTCGGAACTTTTAAATATCTTGATATATCTCGAGAACTACGCATCTCATCAAAAAATATTATAGAACATAAAAAGTAGGAAACTTAATTCTCTACAAAAAAGGTCTCTCAACATTTTGCCATAGCTCGCTTCGTTTCCGAGATATTTGCAGATTTATCTCAAGGGAAGGGGCCTGACGGACATATTTCGAGATATTTCTTCTTCTTGTTGTTCTTCTTCTGCACAGCTAAGCTGGAAGTGGCACTTGCGGCTCGCACTAGTGCAGAGTTATCTCAAAGAAAGGGGCCACGGTGTTTCTGTATCCCTATTATGTTGGTGCGGCTTCGGAACTTTTAAATATCTCGATATATCTCGAAAACTACGCTTCTGATCAAAAAATATCATAGAACATAAATTGTAGGAAACATAATTCTCTACAAAAAACGTCTCTTAACATTTTGCCATAGCTCGCTTCGTTTCCGAGATATTTGCAGATTCAGCTCAAAGGAACTGGCGTGACGGACATATTTCGAGATATTTCTTCTTCTTGTTGTTCTTCCTCTGGACAGCTAAGCTGGAAGTGGCATTTGCAGCTCGCAATAGTGCAGAGTTATCTCAAAGAAAGGGGCCACGGTGTTTCTGTATCTCTATTATGTTGGTGCGGCTTCGGAACTTTTAAATATCTTGATATATCTCGAGAACTACGCATCTCATCCAAAAATATCATAGAACATAAAAAGTAGGAAACTTAATTCTCTACAAAAAAGGTCTCTTAACATTTTGCCATAGCTCGCTTCGTTTCCGAGATATTTGCAGATTTATCTCAAGGGAAGGGGCCTGACGGACATATTTCGAGATATTTCTTCTTCTTGTTGTTCTTCTTCTGCACAGCTAAGCTGGAAGTGGCACTTGCGGCTCGCACTAGTGCAGAGTTATCTCAAAGAAAGGGGCCACGGTGTTTCTGTATCCCTATTATGTTGGTGCGGCTTCGGAACTTTTAAATATCTCGATATATCTCGAAAACTACGCTTCTGATCAAAAAATATCATAGAACATAAATTGTAGGAAACATAATTCTCTACAAAAAACGTCTCTTAACATTTTGCCATAGCTCGCTTCGTTTCCGAGATATTTGCAGATTCAGCTCAAAGGAACTGGCCTGACGGACATATTTCGAGATATTTCTTCTTCTTGTTGTTCTTCCTCTGCACAGCTAAGCTGGAAGTGGCATTAGCAGCTCGCAATAGTGCAGAGTTATCTCAAAGAAAGGGGCCACGGTGTTTCTGTATCTCTATTATGTTGGTGCGGCTTCGGAACTTTTAAATATCTTGATATATCTCGAGAACTACGCATCTGATCAAAAAATATCATAGCACATAAAAAGTAGGAAACTTAATTCTCTACAAAAAAGGTCTCTTAACATTTTGCCATAGCTCGCTTCGTTTCCGAGATATTTGCAGATTTATCTCAAGGGAAGGGGCCTGACGGACATATTTCGAGATATTTCTTCTTCTTGTTGTTCTTCCTCTGCACAGCTAAGCTGGAAGTGGCATTTGCAGCTCGCAATAGTGCAGAGTTATCTCAAAGAAAGGGGCCACGGTGTTTCTGTATCTCTATTATGTTGGTGCGGCTTCGGAACTTTTAAATATCTTGATATATCTCGAGAACTACGCATCTCATCAAAAAATATCATAGAACATAAAAAGTAGGAAACTTAATTCTCTACAAAAAAGGTCTCTTAACATTTTGCCATAGCTCGCTTCGTTTCCGAGATATTTGCAGATTTATCTCAAGGGAAGGGGCCTGACGGACATATTTCGAGATATTTCTTCTTCTTGTTGTTCTTCTTCTGCACAGCTAAGCTGGAAGTGGCATTTGCGGCTCGCACTGGTGCAGAGTTATCTCAAAGAAAGGGGCCACGGTGTTTCTGTATCTCTATTATGTTGGTGCGGCTTCGGAACTTTTAAATATCTCGATATATCTCGAAAACTACGCTTCTGATCAAAAAATATCATAGAACATAAATTGTAGGAAACAGAATTCTCTACAAAAAAGGTCTCTCAACATTTTAGCATAGCTCTCTTCGTTTCCGAGATATTTGCAGATTTATCTCAAGGGAAGGTGCCTGACGGACATATTTCGAGATATTTCTTCTTCTTGTTGTTCTTCTTCTGCACAGCTAAGCTGGAAGTGGCATTTACAGCTCGCAATACTGCAGAGTTATCTCAAAGAAAGGGGCCACGGTGTTTCTGTATCTCTATTATGTTGGTGCGGCTTCGGAACTTTTAAATATCTTGATATATCTCGAGAACTACGCATCTGATCAAAAAATATCATAGAACATAAAAAGTAGGAAACTTAATTCTCTACAAAAAAGGTCTCTTAACATTTTGCCATAGCTCGCTTCGTTTCCGAGATATTTGCAGATTTATCTCAAGGGAAGGGGCCTGACGGACATATTTCGAGATATTTCTTCTTCTTGTTGTTCTTCTTCTGCACAGCTAAGCTGGAAGTGGCATTTGCGGCTCGCACTAGTGCAGAGTTATCTCAAAGAAAGGGGCCACGGTGTTTCTGTATCCCTATTATGTTGGTGCGGCTTCGGAACTTTTAAATATCTCGATATATCTCGAAAACTAAGCTTCTGATCAAAAAATATCATAGAACATAAATTGTGGGAAACATAATTCTCTACAAAAAACGTCTCTTAACATTTTGCCATAGCTCGCTTCGTTTCCGAGATATTTGCAAATTCAGCTCAAAGGAACTGGCCTGACGGACATATTTCGAGATATTTCTTCTTCTTGTTGTTCTTCCTCTGCACAGCTAAGCTGGAAGTGGCATTAGCAGCTCGCAATAGTGCAGAGTTATCTCAAAGAAAGGGGCCACGGTGTTTCTGTATCTCTATTATGTTGGTGCGGCTTCGGAACTTTTAAATATCTTGATATATCTCGAGAACTACGCATCTGATCAAAAAATCTCATAGAACATAAAAAGTAGGAAACTTAATTCTCTACAAAAAAGGTCTCTTAACATTTTGCCATAGCTCGCTTCGTTTCCGAGATATTTGCAGATTTATCTCAAGGGAAGGGGCCTGACGGACATATTTCGAGATATTTCTTCTTCTTGTTGTTCTTCTTCTGCACAGCTAAGCTGGAAGTGGCATTTGCGGCTCGCACTAGTGCAGAGTTATCTCAAAGAAAGGGGCCACGGTGTTTCTGTATCCCTATTATGTTGGTGCGGCTTCGGAACTTTTAAATACCTCGATATATCTCGAAAACTACGCTTCTGATCAAAAAATATCATAGAACATAAATTGTAGGAAACATAATTCTCTACAAAAAACGTCTCTTAACATTTTGCCATAGCTCGCTTCGTTTCCGAGATATTTGCAGATTTATCTCAAGGGAAGTGGCCTGACGGACATATTTCGAGATATTTCTTCTTCTTGTTGTTCTTCTTCTGCACAGCTAAGCTGGAAGTGGCATTTGCGGCTCGCTCTAGTGCGGAGTTATCTCAAAGAAAGGGGCCACGGTGTTTCTGTATCTCTATTATGTTGGTGCGGCTTCGGAACTTTTAAATATCTTGATATACCTCGAGAACTACGCATCTGATCAAAAAATATCATAGAACGTAAAAAGTAGGAAACTTAATTCTCTACAAAAAAGGTCTCTTAACATTTTGCCATAGCTCGCTTCGTTTCCGAGATATTTGCAGATTTATCTCAAGGGAAGGGGCCTGACGGACATATTTCGAGATATTGCTTCTTCTTGTTGTTCTTCTGCACAGCTAAGCTGGAAGTGGCATTTGCAGCTCGCAATAGTGCATAGTTATCTGAAAGAAAGGGGCCACGGTGTTTCTGTATCTCTATTATGTTGGTGCGGCTTCGGAACTTTTAAATATCTTGATATATCTCGAGAACTACGCATCTAATCAAAAAATATCATAGAACATAAAAAGTAGGAAACTTAATTCTCTACAAAAAAGGTCTCTTAACATTTTGCCATAGCTCTCTTCGTTTCCGAGATATTTGCAGATTTATCTCAAGGGAAGGGGCCTGACGGACATATTTCGAGATATTTCTTCTTCTTGTTGTTCTTCTTCTGCACAGCTAAGCTGGAAGTGGCATTTCCAGCTCGCAATAGTGCAGAGTTATCTCAAAGAGAGGGGCCACGGTGTTTCTGTATCTCTATTATGTTGGTGCGGCTTCGGAACTTTTAAATATCTTGATATATCTCGAGAACTACGCATCTGATCAAAAAATATCATAGAACATAAAAAGTAGGAAACTTAATTCTCTACAAAAAAGGTCTCTCAACATTTTGCCATAGCTCGCTTCGTTTCCGAGATATTTGCAGATTTATCTCAAGGGAAGGGGCCTGACGAACATATTTCGAGATATTTCTTCTTCTTGTTGTTCTTCTTCTGCACAGCTAAGCTGGAAGTGGCATTTGCGGCTCGCACTAGTGCAGAGTTATCTCAAAGAAAGGGGCCACGGTGTTTCTGTATCCCTATTATGTTGGTGCGGCTTCGGAACTTTTAAATATCTCGATATATCTCGAAAACTACGCTTCTGATCAAAAAATATCATAGAACATAAATTGTAGGAAACATAATTCTTTACAAAAAACGTCTCTTAACATTTTGCCATAGCTCGCTTCGTTTCCGAGATATTTGCAGATTTATCTCAAGGGAAGGGGCCTGACGGACATATTTCGAGATACTTCTTCTTCTTGTTGTTCTTCTTCTGCACAGCTAAGCTGGAAGTGGCATTTACAGCTCGCAATAGTGCAGAGTTATCTCAAAGAGAGGGGCCACGGTGTTTCTGTATCTCTATTATGTTGGTGCGGCTTCGGAACTTTTAAATATCTTGATATATCTCGAGAACTACGCATCTGATCAAAAAATATCATAGAACATAAAAAGTAGGAAACTTAATTCTCTACAAAAAAGGTCTCTCAACATTTTGCCATAGCTCGCTTCGTTTCCGAGATATTTGCAGATTTATCTCAAGGGAAGGGGCCTGACGGACATATTTCGAGATATTTCTTCTTCTTGTTGTTCTTCTTCTGCACAGCTAAGCTGGAAGTGGCATTTGCGGCTCGCACTAGTGCAGAGTTATCTCAAAGAAAGGGGCCACGGTGTTTCTGTATCCCTATTATGTTGGTGCGGCTTCGGAACTTTTAAATATCTCGATATATCTCGAAAACTACGCTTCTGATCAAAAAATATCATAGAACATAAATTGTAGGAAACATAATTCTCTACAAAAAACGTCTCTTAACATTTTGCCATAGCTCGCTTCGTTTCCGAGATATTTGCAGATTTATCTCAAGGGAAGGGGCCTGACGGACATATTTCGAGATATTTCTTCTTCTTGTTGTTCTTCTTCTGCACAGCTAAGCTGGAAGTGGCATTTACAGCTCGCAATAGTGCAGAGTTATCTCAAAGAAAGGGGCCACGGTGTTTCTGTATCTCTATTATGTTGGTGCGGCTTCGGAACTTTAAAATATCTTGATATATCTCGAGAACTACGCATCTGATCAAAAAATATCATAGAACATAAAAAGTAGGAAACTTCATTCTCTACCAAAAAGGTCTCTTAACATTTTGCCATAGCTCGCTTCGTTTCCGAGATATTTGCAGATTTATCTCGAGGGAAGGGGCCTGACGGACATATTTCGAGATATTTCTTCTTCTTGTTGTTCTTCTTCTGCACAGCTAAGCTGGAAGCGGCATTTGCGGCTCGCACTAGTGCAGAGTTATCTCAAAGAAAGGGGCCACGGTGTTTCTGTATCTCTATTATGTTGGTGCGGCTTCGGAACTTTTAAATATCTTGATATATCTCGAGAACTACGCATCTGATCAAAAAATATCATAGAACATAAAAAGTAGGAAACTTAATTCTCTACAAAAAAGGTCTCTTAACATTTTGCCATAGCTCGCTTCGTTTCCGAGATATTTGCAGATTTATCTCGAGGGAAGGGGCCTGACGGACATATTTCGAGATATTTCTTCTTCTTGTTGTTCTTCTTCTGCACAGCTAAGCTGGACGTGGCATTTACAGCTCGCAATAGTGCAGAGTTATCTCAAAGAAAGGGGCCACGGTGTTTCTGTATCTCTATTATGTTGGTGCGGCTTCGGAACTTTTAAATATCTTGATATATCTCGAGAACTACGCATCTGATCAAAAAATATCATGGAACATAAAAAGTAGGAAACTTAATTCTCAACAAAAAAGGTCTCTTAACATTTTGCCATAGCTCGCTTCGTTTCCGAGATATTTGCAGATTTATCTCAAGGGAAGGGGCCTGACGGACATATTTCGAGATATTTCTTCTTCTTGTTGTTCTTCTTCTGCACAGCTAAACTGGAAGTGGCATTTCCAGCTCGCAGTAGTGCAGAGTTATCTCAAAGAAAGGGGCCACGGTGTTTCTGTATCTCTATTATGTTGGTGCGGCTTCGGAACTTTAAAATATCTTGATATATCTCGAGAACTACGCATCTGATCAAAAAATATCATAGAACGTAAAAAGTAGGAAACTTAATTCTCTACAAATAAAGTCGCTTAACATTTTGCCATAGCTCGCTTCGTTTCCGAGATATTTGCAGATTTATCTCAAGGGAAGGGGCCTGACGGACATATTTCGAGATATTTCTTCTTCTTGTTGTTCGTCTTCTGCACAGCTAAGCTGGAAGTGGCATTTGCAGCTCGCAATAGTGCAGAGTTATCTCAAAGAAAGGGGCCACGGTGTTTCTGTATCTCTATTATGTTGGTGCGGCTTCGGAACTTTTAAATATCTTGATATATCTCGAGAACTACGCATCTGATCAAAAAATATCATAGAACATAAAAAGTAGGAAACTTAATTCTCTACAAAAAAGGTCTCTCAACATTTTGCCATAGCTCGCTTCGTTTCCGAGATATTTGCAGATTTATCTCAAGGGAAGGGGCCTGACGAACATATTTCGAGATATTTCTTCTTCTTGTTGTTCTTCTTCTGCACAGCTAAGCTGGAAGTGGCATTTGCGGCTCGCACTAGTGCAGAGTTATCTCAAAGAAAGGGGCCACGGTGTTTCTGTATCCCTATTATGTTGGTGCGGCTTCGGAACTTTTAAATATCTCGATATATCTCGAAAACTACGCTTCTGATCAAAAAATATCATAGAACATAAATTGTAGGAAACATAATTCTTTACAAAAAACGTCTCTTAACATTTTGCCATAGCTCGCTTCGTTTCCGAGATATTTGCAGATTTATCTCAAGGGAAGGGGCCTGACGGACATATTTCGAGATACTTCTTCTTCTTGTTGTTCTTCTTCTGCACAGCTAAGCTGGAAGTGGCATTTACAGCTCGCAATAGTGCAGAGTTATCTCAAAGAGAGGGGCCACGGTGTTTCTGTATCTCTATTATGTTGGTGCGGCTTCGGAACTTTTAAATATCTTGATATATCTCGAGAACTACGCATCTGATCAAAAAATATCATAGAACATAAAAAGTAGGAAACTTAATTCTCTACAAAAAAGGTCTCTCAACATTTTGCCATAGCTCGCTTCGTTTCCGAGATATTTGCAGATTTATCTCAAGGGAAGGGGCCTGACGGACATATTTCGAGATATTTCTTCTTCTTGTTGTTCTTCTTCTGCACAGCTAAGCTGGAAGTGGCATTTGCGGCTCGCACTAGTGCAGAGTTATCTCAAAGAAAGGGGCCACGGTGTTTCTGTATCCCTATTATGTTGGTGCGGCTTCGGAACTTTTAAATATCTCGATATATCTCGAAAACTACGCTTCTGATCAAAAAATATCATAGAACATAAATTGTAGGAAACATAATTCTCTACAAAAAACGTCTCTTAACATTTTGCCATAGCTCGCTTCGTTTCCGAGATATTTGCAGATTTATCTCAAGGGAAGGGGCCTGACGGACATATTTCGAGATATTTCTTCTTCTTGTTGTTCTTCTTCTGCACAGCTAAGCTGGAAGTGGCATTTACAGCTCGCAATAGTGCAGAGTTATCTCAAAGAAAGGGGCCACGGTGTTTCTGTATCTCTATTATGTTGGTGCGGCTTCGGAACTTTAAAATATCTTGATATATCTCGAGAACTACGCATCTGATCAAAAAATATCATAGAACATAAAAAGTAGGAAACTTCATTCTCTACCAAAAAGGTCTCTTAACATTTTGCCATAGCTCGCTTCGTTTCCGAGATATTTGCAGATTTATCTCGAGGGAAGGGGCCTGACGGACATATTTCGAGATATTTCTTCTTCTTGTTGTTCTTCTTCTGCACAGCTAAGCTGGAAGCGGCATTTGCGGCTCGCACTAGTGCAGAGTTATCTCAAAGAAAGGGGCCACGGTGTTTCTGTATCTCTATTATGTTGGTGCGGCTTCGGAACTTTTAAATATCTTGATATATCTCGAGAACTACGCATCTGATCAAAAAATATCATAGAACATAAAAAGTAGGAAACTTAATTCTCTACAAAAAAGGTCTCTTAACATTTTGCCATAGCTCGCTTCGTTTCCGAGATATTTGCAGATTTATCTCGAGGGAAGGGGCCTGACGGACATATTTCGAGATATTTCTTCTTCTTGTTGTTCTTCTTCTGCACAGCTAAGCTGGACGTGGCATTTACAGCTCGCAATAGTGCAGAGTTATCTCAAAGAAAGGGGCCACGGTGTTTCTGTATCTCTATTATGTTGGTGCGGCTTCGGAACTTTTAAATATCTTGATATATCTCGAGAACTACGCATCTGATCAAAAAATATCATGGAACATAAAAAGTAGGAAACTTAATTCTCAACAAAAAAGGTCTCTTAACATTTTGCCATAGCTCGCTTCGTTTCCGAGATATTTGCAGATTTATCTCAAGGGAAGGGGCCTGACGGACATATTTCGAGATATTTCTTCTTCTTGTTGTTCTTCTTCTGCACAGCTAAACTGGAAGTGGCATTTCCAGCTCGCAGTAGTGCAGAGTTATCTCAAAGAAAGGGGCCACGGTGTTTCTGTATCTCTATTATGTTGGTGCGGCTTCGGAACTTTAAAATATCTTGATATATCTCGAGAACTACGCATCTGATCAAAAAATATCATAGAACGTAAAAAGTAGGAAACTTAATTCTCTACAAATAAAGTCGCTTAACATTTTGCCATAGCTCGCTTCGTTTCCGAGATATTTGCAGATTTATCTCAAGGGAAGGGGCCTGACGGACATATTTCGAGATATTTCTTCTTCTTGTTGTTCGTCTTCTGCACAGCTAAGCTGGAAGTGGCATTTGCAGCTCGCAATAGTGCAGAGTTATCTCAAAGAAAGGGGCCACGGTGTTTCTGTATCTCTATTATGTTGGTGCGGCTTCGGAACTTTTAAATATCTTGATATATCTCGAGAACTACGCATCTGATCAAAAAATATCATAGAACATAAAAAGTAGGAAACTTCATTCTCTACCAAAAAGGTCTCTTAACATTTTGCCATAGCTCGCTTCGTTTCCGAGATATATGCAGATTTATCTCAAGGGAAGGGGCCTGACGGACATATTTCGGGATATTTCTTCTTCTTGTTGTTCTTCTTCTGCACAGCTAAGTTGGACGTGGCATTTACAGCTCGCAATAGTGCAGAGTTATCTCAAAGAAAGGGGCCACGGTGTTTCTGTATCTCTATTATGTTGGTGCGGCTTCGGAACTTTTAAATATCTTGATATATCTCGAGAACTACGCATCTGATCAAAAAATATCATAGAACATAAAAAGTAGAAAACTTCATTCTCTACCAAAAAGGTCTCTTAACATTTTGCCATAGCTCGCTTCGTTTCCGAGATATATGCAGATTTATCTCAAGGGAAGGGGCCTGACGGACATATTTCGGGATATTTCTTCTTCTTGTTGTTCTTCTTCTGCACAGCTAAACAGGAAGTGGCATTTCCAGCTCGCAATAGTGCAGAGTTATCTGAAAGAAAGGGGCCACGGTGTTTCTGTATCTCTATTATGTTGGTGCGGCTTCGGAACTTTTAAATATCTTGATATATCTCGAGAGCTACGCATCTGATCAAATAATATCATAGTACATAAAAAGTAGGAAACTTAATTCTCTACAAATAAGGTCTCTTAACATTTTGCCATAGCTCGCTTCGTTTCCGAGATATTTGCAGATTTATCTCAAGGGAAGGGGCCTGACGGACATATTTCGAGATATTTCTTCTTCTTGTTGGTCTTCTTCTGCACAGCTAAGCTGGAAGTGGCATTTGCAGCTCGCAATGGTGCAGAGTTATCTCAAAGAAAGGGGCCACGGTGTTTCTGTATCTCTATTATGTTGGTGCGGCTTCGGATCTTTTAAATATCTCGATATATCTCGAAAACTACGCTTCTGATCAAAAAATATCATAGAACCTAAATTGTGGGAAATATAATTCTCTACAAAAAAGGTCTCTTAACATTTTGCCGTAGCTCGCATGGTTTCCGAGATATTTGCAGATTTATCTCAAGGGAAGGGGCCTGACGGACATATTTCCAGATATTTCTTCTTCTTGTTGTTCTTCTTCTGCACAGCTAAGCTGGAAGTGGCATTTGCAGCTCGCAATAGTGCAGAGTTATCTCAAAGAAAGGGGCCACGGTGTTTCTGTATCTCTATTATGTTGGTGCGGCTTCGGAAATTTTAAATATCTTGATATATCTCGAGAACTACGCATCCGATCAAAAAATATCATAGAACATAAAAAGTAGGAAACTTAATTCTCTACAAAAAAGGTCTCTTAACATTTTGCCATAGCTCGCTTCGTTTCCGAGATATTTGCAGATTTATCTCGAGGGAAGGGGCCTGACGGACATATTTCGAGATATTTCTTCTTCTTGTTGTTCTTCTTCTGCACAGCTAAGCTGGAAGCGGCATTTGCGGCTCGCACTAGTGCAGAGTTATCTCAAAGAAGGGGGCCACGGTGTTTCTGTATCTCTATTATGTTGGTGCAGCTTCGGATCTTTTAAATATCTCGATATATCTCGAAAACTACGCTTCTGCTCAAAAAATATCATAGAACATAAATTGTAGGAAACATAATTCTCTACAAAAAAGGTCTCTTAACATTTTGCCATAGCTCGCTTCGTTTCCGAGATATTTGCAGATTTATCTCAAGGGAAGGGGTCTGACGGACATATTTCGAGATATTTCTTCTTCTTGTTGGTCTTCTTCTGCACAGCTAAGCTGGAAGTGGCATTTGCAGCTCGCAATAGTGCAGAGTTATCTCAAAGAAAGGGGCCACGGTGTTTCTGTATCTCTATTATGTTGGTGCGGCTTCGGAACTTTTAAATATCTTGATATATCTCGAGAGCTACGCATCCGATCAAAAAATATCATAGAACATAAAAAGTAGGAAACTTAATTCTCTACAAAAAAGGTCTCTTAACATTTTGCCATAGCTCGCTTCGTTTCCGAGATATTTGCAGATTTATCTCGAGTGAAGGGGCCTGACGGACATATTTCGAGATATTTCTTTTTCTTGTTGTTCTTCTTCTGCACAGCTAAGCTGGACGTGGCATTTACAGCTCGCAATAGTGCAGAGTTATCTCAAAGAAAGGGGCCACGGTGTTTCTGTATCTCTATTATGTTGGTGCGGCTTCGGAACTTTTAAATATCTTGATATATCTCGAGAACTACGCATCTGATCAAAAAATATCATAGAACATAAAAAGTAGGAAACTTAATTCTCTACAAATAAGGTCTCTTAACATTTTGCCATAGCTCGCTTCGTTTCCGAGATATTTGCAGATTTATCTCAAGGGAAGGGGCCTGACGGACATTTTTCGAGATATTTCCTCTTCTTGTTGTTCTTCTTCTGCACAGCTAAGCTGGAAGTGGCATTTGCAGCTCGCAATAGTGCAGAGTTATCTCGACGAAAGGGGCCACGGTGTTTCTGTATCTCTATTATGTTGGTGCGGCTTCGGAACTTTAAAATATCTTTATATATCTCGTGAACTACGCATCTGATTAAAAAATATCATAGAACGTAAAAAGTAGGAAACTTAATTCTCTACAAATAAAGTCGCTTAACATTTTGCCATAGCTCGCTTCGTTTCCGAGATATTTGCAGATTTATCTCAAGGGAAGGGGCCTGACGGACATATTTCGAGATATTTCTTCTTCTTGTTGTTCTTCTTCTGCACAGCTAAGCTGGAAGTGGCATTTGCAGCTCGCAATAGTGCAGAGTTATCTCAAAGAAAGGGGCCACGGTGTTTCTGTATCTCTATTATGTTGGTGCGGCTTCGGAACTTTTAAATATCTTGATATATCTCGAGAACTACGCATCGGATCAAAAAATATCATAGAACATAAAAAGTAGGAAACTTAATTCTCTACAGAAAAGGTCTCTTAACATTTTGCCATAGCTCGCTTCGTTTCCAAGATACTTGCAGATTTATCTCAAGGGAAGGGGCCTGACGGACATATTTCGAGATATTTCTTCTTCTTGTTGTTCTTCTTCTGCACAGCTAAACTGGAAGTGGCATTTCCAGCTCGCAGTAGTGCCGAGTTATCTCAAAGAAAGGGGCCACGGTGTTTCTGTATCTCTATTATGTTGGTGCGGCTTCGGAACTTTTAAATATCTTGATATATCTCGAGAACTACGCATTTGATCAAAAAATATCATAGAACATAAAAAGTAGAAAAGTTAATTCTCTACAAAAAAGGTCTCTCAACATTTTGCCACAGCTCGCTTCGTTTCCGAGATATATGCAGATTTATCTCAAGGGAAGGGGCCTGACGGACATATTTCGAGATATTTCTTCTTCTTGTTGTTCTTCTTCTGCACAGCTAAGCTGGAAGTGGCATTTGCAGCTCGCAATAGTGCAGAGTTATCTCAAAGAAAGGGGCCACGGTGTTTCTGTATCTCTATTATGTTGGTGCGGCTTCGGAACTTTTAAATATCTTGATATATCTCGAGAACTACGCATCTGATCAAATAATATCATAGAACATAAAAAGTAGGAAACTTAATTCTCCACAAATAAGGTCTCTTAACATTTTGCCATAGCTCGCTTCGTTTCCGAGATATTTGCAGATTTATCTCAAGGGAAGGGGCCTGACGGACATATTTCGAGATATTTCTTCTTCTTGTTGGTCTTCTTCTGCACAGCTAAGCTGGAAGTGGCATTTGCGGCTCGCACTAGTGCAGAGTTATCTCAAAGAAAGGGGCCACGGTGTTTCTGTATCTCTATTATGTTGGTGCGGCTTCGGAACTTTTAAATATCTCGATGTATCTCGAAAACTACGCTTCTGATCAAAAAATATCATAGAACATAAATTGTAGGAAGCATAATTCTCTACAAAAAAGGTCTCTTAACATTTTGCCATAGCTCGCTTCGTTTCCGAGATATTTGCAGATATATCTCAAGGGAAGGGGCCTGACGGACATATTTCGAGATATTTCTTCTTCTTGTTGTTCTTCTTCTGCACAGCTAAACTGGAAGTGGCATTTCCAGCTCGCAGTAGTGCAGAGTTATCTCAAAGAAAGGGGCCACGGTGTTTCTGTATCTCTATTATGTTGGTGCGGCTTCGGAACTTTAAAATATCTTGATATATCTCGAGAACTACGCATCTGATCAAAAAATATCATAGAACGTAAAAAGTAGGAAGCTTAATTCTCTACAAATAAAGTCGCTTAACATTTTGCCATAGCTCGCTTCGTTTCCGAGATATTTGCAGATTTATCTCAAGGGAAGGGGCCTGACGGACATATTTCGAGATATTTCTTCTTCTTGTTGTTCTTCTTCTGCACAGCTAAGCTGGAAGTGGCATTTGCAGCTCGCAATAGTGCAGAGTTATCTCAAAGAAAGGGGCCACGGTGTTTCTGTATCTCTATTATGTTGGTGCGGCTTCGGAACTTTTAAATATCTTGATATATCTCGAGAACTACGCATCTGATCAAAAAATATCATAGAACATAAAAAGTAGGAAACTTCATTCTCTACCAAAAAGGTCTCTTAACATTTTGCCATAGCTCGCTTCGTTTCCGAGATATATGCAGATTTATCTCAAGGGAAGGGGCCTGACGGACATATTTCGGGATATTTCTTCTTCTTGTTGTTCTTCTTCTGCACAGCTAAACAGGAAGTGGCATTTCCAGCTCGCAATAGTGCAGAGTTTTCTGAAAGAAAGGGGCCACGGTGTTTCTGTATCTCTATTATGTTGGTGCGGCTTCGGAACTTTTAAATATCTTGATATATCTCGAGAACTACGCATCTGATCAAAAAATATCATAGAACATAAAAAGTAGGAAACTTAATTCTCTACAAAAAAGGTCTCTTAACATTTTGCCATAGCTCGCTTCGTTTCCAAGATACTTGCAGATTTATCTCAAGGGAAGGGGCCTGACGGACATATTTCGAGATATTTCTTCTTCTTGTTGTTCTTCTTCTGCACAGCTAAACTGGAAGTGGCATTTCCAGCTCGCAGTAGTGCCGAGTTATCTCAAAGAAAGGGGCCACGGTGTTTCTGTATCTCTATTATGTTGGTGCGGCTTCGGAACTTTTAAATATCTTGATATATCTCGAGAACTACGCATTTGATCAAAAAATATCATAGAACATAAAAAGTAGAAAAGTTAATTCTCTACAAAAAAGGTCTCTCAACATTTTGCCACAGCTCGCTTCGTTTCCGAGATATATGCAGATTTATCTCAAGGGAAGGGGCCTGACGGACATATTTCGAGATATTTCTTCTTCTTGTTGTTCTTCTTCTGCACAGCTAAGCTGGAAGTGGCATTTGCAGCTCGCAATAGTGCAGAGTTATCTCAAAGAAAGGGGCCACGGTGTTTCTGTATCTCTATTATGTTGGTGCGGCTTCGGAACTTTTAAATATCTTGATATATCTCGAGAACTACGCATCTGATCAAATAATATCATAGAACATAAAAAGTAGGAAACTTAATTCTCCACAAATAAGGTCTCTTAACATTTTGCCATAGCTCGCTTCGTTTCCGAGATATTTGCAGATTTATCTCAAGGGAAGGGGCCTGACGGACATATTTCGAGATATTTCTTCTTCTTGTTGGTCTTCTTCTGCACAGCTAAGCTGGAAGTGGCATTTGCGGCTCGCACTAGTGCAGAGTTATCTCAAAGAAAGGGGCCACGGTGTTTCTGTATCTCTATTATGTTGGTGCGGCTTCGGAACTTTTAAATATCTCGATGTATCTCGAAAACTACGCTTCTGATCAAAAAATATCATAGAACATAAATTGTAGGAAGCATAATTCTCTACAAAAAAGGTCTCTTAACATTTTGCCATAGCTCGCTTCGTTTCCGAGATATTTGCAGATATATCTCAAGGGAAGGGGCCTGACGGACATATTTCGAGATATTTCTTCTTCTTGTTGTTCTGCTTCTGCACAGCTAAACTGGAAGTGGCATTTCCAGCTCGCAGTAGTGCAGAGTTATCTCAAAGAAAGGGGCCACGGTGTTTCTGTATCTCTATTATGTTGGTGCGGCTTCGGAACTTTAAAATATCTTGATATATCTCGAGAACTACGCATCTGATCAAAAAATATCATAGAACGTAAAAAGTAGGAAACTTAATTCTCTACAAATAAAGTCGCTTAACATTTTGCCATAGCTCGCTTCGTTTCCGAGATATTTGCAGATTTATCTCAAGGGAAGGGGCCTGACGGAAATATTTCGAGATATTTCTTCTTCTTGTTGTTCTTCTTCTGCACAGCTAAGCTGGAAGTGGCATATGCAGCTCGCAATAGTGCAGAGTTATCTCAAAGAAAGGGGCCACGGTGTTTCTGTATCTCTATTATGTTGGTGCGGCTTCGGAACTTTAAAATATCTTTATATATCTCGAGAACTACGGATCTGATTAAAAAATATCATAGAACGTAAAAAGTAGGAAACTTAATTCTCTACAAATAAAGTCGCTTAACATTTTGCCATAGCTCGCTTCGTTTCCGAGATATTTGCAGATTTATCTCAAGGGAAGGGGCCTGACGGACATATTTCGAGATATTTCTTCTTCTTGTTGTTCTTCTTCTGCACAGCTAAGCTGGAAGTGGCATTTGCAGCTCGCAATAGTGCAGAGTTATCTCAAAGAAAGGGGCCACGGTGTTTCTGTATCTCTATTATGTTGGTGCGGCTTCGGAACTTTTAAATATCTTGATATATCTCGAGAACTACGCATCTGATCAAAAAATATCATAGAACATAAAAAGTAGGAAACTTAATTCTCTACAAAAAAGGTCTCTTAACATTTTGCCATAGCTCGCTTCGTTTCCAAGATACTTGCAGATTTATCTCAAGGGAAGGGGCCTGACGGACATATTTCGAGATATTTCTTCTTCTTGTTGTTCTTCTTCTGCACAGCTAAACTGGAAGTGGCATTTCCAGCTCGCAGTAGTGCCGAGTTATCTCAAAGAAAGGGGCCACGGTGTTTCTGTATCTCTATTATGTTGGTGCGGCTTCGGAACTTTTAAATATCTTGATATATCTCGAGAACTACGCATTTGATCAAAAAATATCATAGAACATAAAAAGTAGAAAAGTTAATTCTCTACAAAAAAGGTCTCTCAACATTTTGCCACAGCTCGCTTCGTTTCCGAGATATATGCAGATTTATCTCAAGGGAAGGGGCCTGACGGACATATTTCGAGATATTTCTTCTTCTTGTTGTTCTTCTTCTGCACAGCTAAGCTGGAAGTGGCATTTGCAGCTCGCAATAGTGCAGAGTTATCTCAAAGAAAGGGGCCACGGTGTTTCTGTATCTCTATTATGTTGGTGCGGCTTCGGAACTTTTAAATATCTTGATATATCTCGAGAACTACGCATCTGATCAAATAATATCATAGAACATAAAAAGTAGGAAACTTAATTCTCCACAAATAAGGTCTCTTAACATTTTGCCATAGCTCGCTTCGTTTCCGAGATATTTGCAGATTTATCTCAAGGGAAGGGGCCTGACGGACATATTTCGAGATATTTCTTCTTCTTGTTGTTCTTCTTCTGCACAGCTAAGCTGGAAGTGGCATTTGCAGCTCGCAATAGTGCAGAGTTATCTCAAAGAAAGGGGCCACGGTGTTTCTGTATCTCTATTATGTTGGTGCGGCTTCGGAACTTTTAAATATCTTGATATATCTCGAGAACTACGCATCTGATCAAAAAATATCATAGAACATAAAAAGTAGGAAACTTAATTCTCTACAAAAAAGGTCTCTTAACATTTTGCCATAGCTCGCTTCGTTTCCAAGATACTTGCAGATTTATCTCAAGGGAAGGGGCCTGACGGACATATTTCGAGATATTTCTTCTTCTTGTTGTTCTTCTTCTGCACAGCTAAACTGGAAGTGGCATTTCCAGCTCGCAGTAGTGCCGAGTTATCTCAAAGAAAGGGGCCACGGTGTTTCTGTATCTCTATTATGTTGGTGCGGCTTCGGAACTTTTAAATATCTTGATATATCTCGAGAACTACGCATTTGATCAAAAAATATCATAGAACATAAAAAGTAGAAAAGTGAATTCTCTACAAGAAAGGTCTCTCAACATTTTGCCACAGCTCGCTTCGTTTCCGAGATATATGCAGATTTATCTCAAGGGAAGGGGCCTGACGGACATATTTCGAGATATTTCTTCTTCTTGTTGTTCTTCTTCTGCACAGCTAAGCTGGAAGTGGCATTTGCAGCTCGCAATAGTGCAGAGTTATCTCAAAGAAAGGGGCCACGGTGTTTCTGTATCTCTATTATGTTGGTGCGGCTTCGGAACTTTTAAATATCTTGATATATCTCGAGAGCTACGCATCCGATCAAAAAATATCATAGAACATAAAGAGTAGGAAACTTAATTCTCTACAAAAAAGGTCTCTTAACATTTTGCCATAGCTCGCTTCGTTTCCGAGATATTTGCAGATTTATCTCGAGGGAAGGGGCCTGACGGACATATTTCGAGATATTTCTTCTTCTTGTTGTTCTTCTTCTGCACAGCTAAGCTGGAAGTGGCATTTGCAGCTCGCAATAGTGCAGAGTTATCTCAAAGAAAGGGGCCACGGTGTTTCTGTATCTCTATTATGTTGGTGCGGCTTCGGAACTTTTAAATATCTTGATATATCTCGAGAACTACGCATCTGATCAAAAAATATCATAGAACATAAAAAGTAGGAAACTTAATTCTCTACAAAAAAGGTCTCTTAACATTTTGCCATAGCTCGCTTCGTTTCCAAGATACTTGCAGATTTATCTCAAGGGAAGGGGCCTGACGGACATATTTCGAGATATTTCTTCTTCTTGTTGTTCTTCTTCTGCACAGCTAAACTGGAAGTGGCATTTCCAGCTCGCAGTAGTGCCGAGTTATCTCAAAGAAAGGGGCCACGGTGTTTCTGTATCTCTATTATGTTGGTGCGGCTTCGGAACTTTTAAATATCTTGATATATCTCGAGAACTACGCATTTGATCAAAAAATATCATAGAACATAAAAAGTAGAAAAGTGAATTCTCTACAAGAAAGGTCTCTCAACATTTTGCCACAGCTCGCTTCGTTTCCGAGATATATGCAGATTTATCTCAAGGGAAGGGGCCTGACGGACATATTTCGAGATATTTCTTCTTCTTGTTGTTCTTCTTCTGCACAGCTAAGCTGGAAGTGGCATTTGCAGCTCGCAATAGTGCAGAGTTATCTCAAAGAAAGGGGCCACGGTGTTTCTGTATCTCTATTATGTTGGTGCGGCTTCGGAACTTTTAAATATCTTGATATATCTCGAGAGCTACGCATCCGATCAAAAAATATCATAGAACATAAAGAGTAGGAAACTTAATTCTCTACAAAAAAGGTCTCTTAACATTTTGCCATAGCTCGCTTCGTTTCCGAGATATTTGCAGATTTATCTCGAGGGAAGGGGCCTCACGGACATATTTCGAGATATTTCTTCTTCTTGTTGTTCTTCTTCTGCACAGCTAAGCTGGACGTGGCATTTACAGCTCGCAATAGTGCAGAGTTATCTCAAAGAAAGGGGCCACGGTGTTTCTGTATCTCTATTATGTTGGTGCGGCTTCGGAACTTTTAAATATCTTGATATATCTCGAGAACTACGCATCTGATCAAAAAATATCATGGAACATAAAAAGTAGGAAACTTAATTCTCAACAAAAAAGGTCTCTTAACATTTTGCCATAGCTCGCTTCGTTTCCGAGATATTTGCAGATTTATCTCAAGGGAAGGGGCCTGACGGACATATTTCGAGATGTTTCTTCTTCTTGTTGTTCTTCTTCTGCACAGCTAAACTGGAAGTGGCATTTCCAGCTCGCAGTAGTGCAGAGTTATCTCAAAGAAAGGGGCCACGGTGTTTCTGTATCTCTATTATGTTGGTGTGGCTTCGGAACTTTAAAATATCTTGATATATCTCGAGAACTACGCATCTGATCAAAAAATATCATAGAACGTAAAAAGTAGGAAACTTAATTCTCTACAAATAAAGTCGCTTAACATTTTGCCATAGCTCGCTTCGTTTCCGAGATATTTGCAGATTTATCTCAAGGGAAGGGGCTCGACGGACATATTTCGAGATATTTCTTCTTCTTGTTGTTCTTCTTCTGCACAGCTAAGCTGGAAGTGGCATTTGCAGCTCGCAATAGTGCAGAGTTATCTCAAAGAAAGGGGCCACGGTGTTTCTGTATCTCTATTATGTTGGTGCGGCTTCGGAACTTTTAAATATCTTGATATATCTCGAGAACTACGCATCTGATCAAAAAATATCATAGAACATAAAAAGTAGGAAACTTCATTCTCTACCAAAAAGGTCTCTTAACATTTTGCCATAGCTCGCTTCGTTTCCGAGATATATGCAGATTTATCTCAAGGGAAGGGGCCTGACGGACATATTTCGGGATATTTCTTCTTCTTGTTGTTCTTCTTCTGCACAGCTAAACAGGAAGTGGCATTTCCAGCTCGCAATAGTGCAGAGTTATCTGAAAGAAAGGGGCCACGGTGTTCCTGTATCTCTATTATGTTGGTGCGGCTTCGGAACTTTTAAATATCTTGATATATCTCGAGAACTACGCATCTGATCAAATAATATCATAGAACATAAAAAGTAGGAAACTTAATTCTCTACAAATAAGGTCTCTTAACATTTTGCCATTGCTCGCTTCGTTTCCGAGATATTTGCAGATTTATCTCAAGGGAAGGGGCCTGACGGACATATTTCGAGATATTTCTTCTTCTTGTTGGTCTTCTTCTGCACAGCTAAGCTTGAAGTGGCATTTGCAGCTCGCAATAGTGCAGAGTTATCTCAAAGAAAGGGGCCACGGTGTTTCTGTATCTCTATTATGTTGGTGCGGCTTCGGAACTTTTAAATATCTTGATATATCTCGAGAACTACGCATCTGATCAAAAAATATCATGGAACATAAAAAGTAGGAAACTTAATTCTCAACAAAAAAGGTCTCTTAACATTTTGCCATAGCTCGCTTCGTTTCCGAGATATTTGCAGATTTATCTCAAGGGAAGGGGCCTGACGGACATATTTCGAGATATTTCTTCTTCTTGTTGTTCTTCTTCTGCACAGCTAAACTGGAAGTGGCATTTCCAGCTCGCAGTAGTGCAGAGTTATCTCAAAGAAAGGGGCCACGGTGTTTCTGTATCTCTATTATGTTGGTGTGGCTTCGGAACTTTAAAATATCTTGATATATCTCGAGAACTACGCATCTGATCAAAAAATATCATAGAACGTAAAAAGTAGGAAACTTAATTCTCTACAAATAAAGTCGCTTAACATTTTGCCATAGCTCGCTTCGTTTCCGAGATATTTGCAGATTTATCTCAAGGGAAGGGGCTCGACGGACATATTTCGAGATATTTCTTCTTCTTGTTGTTCTTCTTCTGCACAGCTAAGCTGGAAGTGGCATTTGCAGCTCGCAATAGTGCAGAGTTATCTCAAAGAAAGGGGCCACGGTGTTACTGTATCTCTATTATGTTGGTGCGGCTTCGGAACTTTTAAATATCTTGATATATCTCGAGAACTACGCATCTGATCAAAAAATATCATAGAACATAAAAAGTAGGAAACTTCATTCTCTACCAAAAAGGTCTCTTAACATTTTGCCATAGCTCGCTTCGTTTCCGAGATATATGCAGATTTATCTCAAGGGAAGGGGCCTGACGGACATATTTCGGGATATTTCTTCTTCTTGTTGTTCTTCTTCTGCACAGCTAAACAGGAAGTGGCATTTCCAGCTCGCAATAGTGCAGAGTTATCTGAAAGAAAGGGGCCACGGTGTTCCTGTATCTCTATTATGTTGGTGCGGCTTCGGAACTTTTAAATATCTTGATATATCTCGAGAACTACGCATCTGATCAAATAATATCATAGAACATAAAAAGTAGGAGACTTAATTCTCTACAAATAAGGTCTCTTAACATTTTGCCATTGCTCGCTTCGTTTCCGAGATATTTGCAGATTTATCTCAAGGGAAGGGGCCTGACGGACATATTTCGAGATATTTCTTCTTCTTGTTGGTCTTCTTCTGCACAGCTAAGCTTGAAGTGGCATTTGCAGCTCGCAATAGTGCAGAGTTATCTCAAAGAAAGGGGCCACGGTGTTTCTGTATCTCTATTATGTTGGTGCGGCTTCGGAACTTTTAAATATCTTGATATATCTCGAGAACTACGCATCTGATCAAAAAATATCATAGAACATAAAAAGTAGGAAACTTCATTCTCTACCAAAACGGTCTCTAAACATTTTGCCATAGCTCGCTTCGTTTCCGAGATATATGCAGATTTATCTCAAGGGAAGGGGCCTGACGGACATATTTCGGGATATTTCTTCTTCTTGTTGTTCTTCTTCTGCACAGCTAAACAGGAAGTGGCATTTCCAGCTCGCAATAGTGCAGAGTTATCTGAAAGAAAGGGGCCACGGTGTTTCTGTATCTCTATTATGTTGGTGCGGCTTCGGAACTTTTAAATATCTTGATATATCTCGAGAACTACGCATCTGATCAAAAAATATCATACAACATAAAAAGTAGGAAACTTAATTCTCTACAAAAAAGGTCTCTTAACATTTTGCCATAGCTCGCTTCGTTTCCGAGATATTTGCAGATTTATCTCAAGGGAAGGGGCCTGACGGACATATTTCGAGATATTTCTTCTTCTTGTTGTTCTTCTTCTGCACAGCTAAGCTGGAAGTGGCATTTGCGGCTCGCACTAGTGCAGAGTTATCTCAAAGAAAGGGGCCACGGTGTTTCTGTATCCCTATTATGTTGGTGCGGCTTCGGAACTTTTAAATATCTCGATATATCTCGAAAACTACGCTTCTGATCAAAAAATATCATAGAACATAAATTGTAGGAAACATAATTCTCTATAAAAAACGTCTCTTAACATTTTGCCATAGCTCGCTTCGTTTCCGAGATATTTGCAGATTCAGCTCAAAGGAACTGGCCTGACGGACATATTTCGAGATATTTCTTCTTCTTGTTGTTCTTCCTCTGCACAGCTAAGCTGGAAGTGGCATTTGCAGCTCGCAATAGTGCAGAGTCATCTCAAAGAAAGGGGCCACGGTGTTTCTGTATCTCTATTATGTTGGTGCGGCTTCGGAACTTTTAAATATCTTGATATATCTCGAGAACTACGCATCTGATCAAAAAATATCATAGAACATAAAAAGTAGGAAACTTAATTCTCTACAAAAAAGGTCTCTTAACATTTCGCCATAGCTCGCTTCGTTTCCGAGATATTTGCAGATTAAGCTCAAAGGAACTGGCCTGACGGACATATTTCGAGATATTTCTTCTTCTTGTTGTTCTTCCTCTGCACAGCTAAGCTGGAAGTGGCATTTGCAGTTCGCAATAGTGCAGAGTTATCTCAAAGAAAGGGGCCACGGTGTTTCTGTATCTCTATTATGTTGGTGCGGCTTCGGAACTTTTAAATATCTTGATATATCTCGAGAACTACGCATCTGATAAAAAAATATCATAGAACATAAAAAGTAGGAAACTTAATTCTCTACAAAAAAGGTCTCTTAACATTTCGCCATAGCTCGCTTCGTTTCCGAGATATTTGCAGATATATCTCAAGGGAAGGGGCCTGACGGACATATTTCGAGATATTTCTTCTTCTTGTTGTTCTTCTTCTGCACAGCTAAACAGGAAGTGGCATTTCCAGCTCGCAATAGTGCAGAGTTATCTGAAAGAAAGGGGCCACGGTGTTTCTGTATCTCTATTATGTTGGTGCGGCTTCGGAACTTTTAAATATCTTGATATATCTCGAGAACTACGCATCTGATCAAAAAATATCATACAACATAAAAAGTAGGAAACTTAATTCTCTACAAAAAAGGTCTCTTAACATTTTGCCATAGCTCGCTTCGTTTCCGAGATATTTGCAGATTTATCTCAAGGGAAGGGGCCTGACGGACATATTTCGAGATATTTCTTCTTCTTGTTGTTCTTCTTCTGCACAGCTAAGCTGGACGTGGCATTTACAGCTCGCAATAGTGCAGAGTTATCTCAAAGAAAGGGGCCACGGTGTTTCTGTATCTCTATTATGTTGGTGCGGCTTCGGAACTTTTAAATATCTTGATATATCTCGAGAACTACGCATCTGATCAAAAAATATCATGGAACATAAAAAGTAGGAAACTTAATTCTCAACAAAAAAGGTCTCTTAACATTTTGCCATAGCTCGCTTCGTTTCCGAGATATTTGCAGATTTATCTCAAGGGAAGGGGCCTGACGGACATATTTCGAGATATTTCTTCTTCTTGTTGTTCTTCTTCTGCACAGCTAAACTGGAAGTGGCATTTCCAGCTCGCAGTAGTGCAGAGTTATCTCAAAGAAAGGGGCCACGGTGTTTCTGTATCTCTATTATGTTGGTGTGGCTTCGGAACTTTAAAATATCTTGATATATCTCGAGAACTACGCATCTGATCAAAAAATATCATAGAACGTAAAAAGTAGGAAACTTAATTCTCTACAAATAAAGTCGCTTAACATTTTGCCATAGCTCGCTTCGTTTCCGAGATATTTGCAGATTTATCTCAAGGGAAGGGGCTCGACGGACATATTTCGAGATATTTCTTCTTCTTGTTGTTCTTCTTCTGCACAGCTAAGCTGGAAGTGGCATTTGCAGCTCGCAATAGTGCAGAGTTATCTCAAAGAAAGGGGCCACGGTGTTACTGTATCTCTATTATGTTGGTGCGGCTTCGGAACTTTTAAATATCTTGATATATCTCGAGAACTACGCATCTGATCAAAAAATATCATAGAACATAAAAAGTAGGAAACTTCATTCTCTACCAAAAAGGTCTCTTAACATTTTGCCATAGCTCGCTTCGTTTCCGAGATATATGCAGATTTATCTCAAGGGAAGGGGCCTGACGGACATATTTCGGGATATTTCTTCTTCTTGTTGTTCTTCTTCTGCACAGCTAAACAGGAAGTGGCATTTCCAGCTCGCAATAGTGCAGAGTTATCTGAAAGAAAGGGGCCACGGTGTTCCTGTATCTCTATTATGTTGGTGCGGCTTCGGAACTTTTAAATATCTTGATATATCTCGAGAACTACGCATCTGATCAAATAATATCATAGAACATAAAAAGTAGGAGACTTAATTCTCTACAAATAAGGTCTCTTAACATTTTGCCATTGCTCGCTTCGTTTCCGAGATATTTGCAGATTTATCTCAAGGGAAGGGGCCTGACGGACATATTTCGAGATATTTCTTCTTCTTGTTGGTCTTCTTCTGCACAGCTAAGCTTGAAGTGGCATTTGCAGCTCGCAATAGTGCAGAGTTATCTCAAAGAAAGGGGCCACGGTGTTTCTGTATCTCTATTATGTTGGTGCGGCTTCGGAACTTTTAAATATCTTGATATATCTCGAGAACTACGCATCTGATCAAAAAATATCATAGAACATAAAAAGTAGGAAACTTCATTCTCTACCAAAACGGTCTCTAAACATTTTGCCATAGCTCGCTTCGTTTCCGAGATATATGCAGATTTATCTCAAGGGAAGGGGCCTGACGGACATATTTCGGGATATTTCTTCTTCTTGTTGTTCTTCTTCTGCACAGCTAAACAGGAAGTGGCATTTCCAGCTCGCAATAGTGCAGAGTTATCTGAAAGAAAGGGGCCACGGTGTTTCTGTATCTCTATTATGTTGGTGCGGCTTCGGAACTTTTAAATATCTTGATATATCTCGAGAACTACGCATCTGATCAAAAAATATCATACAACATAAAAAGTAGGAAACTTAATTCTCTACAAAAAAGGTCTCTTAACATTTTGCCATAGCTCGCTTCGTTTCCGAGATATTTGCAGATTTATCTCAAGGGAAGGGGCCTGACGGACATATTTCGAGATATTTCTTCTTCTTGTTGTTCTTCTTCTGCACAGCTAAGCTGGAAGTGGCATTTGCGGCTCGCACTAGTGCAGAGTTATCTCAAAGAAAGGGGCCACGGTGTTTCTGTATCCCTATTATGTTGGTGCGGCTTCGGAACTTTTAAATATCTCGATATATCTCGAAAACTACGCTTCTGATCAAAAAATATCATAGAACATAAATTGTAGGAAACATAATTCTCTATAAAAAACGTCTCTTAACATTTTGCCATAGCTCGCTTCGTTTCCGAGATATTTGCAGATTCAGCTCAAAGGAACTGGCCTGACGGACATATTTCGAGATATTTCTTCTTCTTGTTGTTCTTCCTCTGCACAGCTAAGCTGGAAGTGGCATTTGCAGCTCGCAATAGTGCAGAGTCATCTCAAAGAAAGGGGCCACGGTGTTTCTGTATCTCTATTATGTTGGTGCGGCTTCGGAACTTTTAAATATCTTGATATATCTCGAGAACTACGCATCTGATCAAAAAATATCATAGAACATAAAAAGTAGGAAACTTAATTCTCTACAAAAAAGGTCTCTTAACATTTCGCCATAGCTCGCTTCGTTTCCGAGATATTTGCAGATTAAGCTCAAAGGAACTGGCCTGACGGACATATTTCGAGATATTTCTTCTTCTTGTTGTTCTTCCTCTGCACAGCTAAGCTGGAAGTGGCATTTGCAGTTCGCAATAGTGCAGAGTTATCTCAAAGAAAGGGGCCACGGTGTTTCTGTATCTCTATTATGTTGGTGCGGCTTCGGAACTTTTAAATATCTTGATATATCTCGAGAACTACGCATCTGATAAAAAAATATCATAGAACATAAAAAGTAGGAAACTTAATTCTCTACAAAAAAGGTCTCTTAACATTTCGCCATAGCTCGCTTCGTTTCCGAGATATTTGCAGATATATCTCAAGGGAAGGGGCCTGACGGACATATTTCGAGATATTTCTTCTTCTTGTTGTTCTTCTTCTGCACAGCTAAACAGGAAGTGGCATTTCCAGCTCGCAATAGTGCAGAGTTATCTGAAAGAAAGGGGCCACGGTGTTTCTGTATCTCTATTATGTTGGTGCGGCTTCGGAACTTTTAAATATCTTGATATATCTCGAGAACTACGCATCTGATCAAAAAATATCATACAACATAAAAAGTAGGAAACTTAATTCTCTACAAAAAAGGTCTCTTAACATTTTGCCATAGCTCGCTTCGTTTCCGAGATATTTGCAGATTTATCTCAAGGGAAGGGGCCTGACGGACATATTTCGAGATATTTCTTCTTCTTGTTGTTCTTCTTCTGCACAGCTAAGCTGGAAGTGGCATTTGCGGCTCGCACTAGTGCAGAGTTATCTCAAAGAAAGGGGCCACGGTGTTTCTGTATCCCTATTATGTTGGTGCGGCTTCGGAACTTTTAAATATCTCGATATATCTCGAAAACTACGCTTCTGATCAAAAAATATCATAGAACATAAATTGTAGGAAACATAATTCTCTATAAAAAACGTCTCTTAACATTTTGCCATAGCTCGCTTCGTTTCCGAGATATTTGCAGATTCAGCTCAAAGGAACTGGCCTGACGGACATATTTCGAGATATTTCTTCTTCTTGTTGTTCTTCCTCTGCACAGCTAAGCTGGAAGTGGCATTTGCAGCTCGCAATAGTGCAGAGTCATCTCAAAGAAAGGGGCCACGGTGTTTCTGTATCTCTATTATGTTGGTGCGGCTTCGGAACTTTTAAATATCTTGATATATCTCGAGAACTACGCATCTGATCAAAAAATATCATAGAACATAAAAAGTAGGAAACTTAATTCTCTACAAAAAAGGTCTCTTAACATTTCGCCATAGCTCGCTTCGTTTCCGAGATATTTGCAGATTAAGCTCAAAGGAACTGGCCTGACGGACATATTTCGAGATATTTCTTCTTCTTGTTGTTCTTCCTCTGCACAGCTAAGCTGGAAGTGGCATTTGCAGTTCGCAATAGTGCAGAGTTATCTCAAAGAAAGGGGCCACGGTGTTTCTGTATCTCTATTATGTTGGTGCGGCTTCGGAACTTTTAAATATCTTGATATATCTCGAGAACTACGCATCTGATAAAAAAATATCATAGAACATAAAAAGTAGGAAACTTAATTCTCTACAAAAAAGGTCTCTTAACATTTCGCCATAGCTCGCTTCGTTTCCGAGATATTTGCAGATATATCTCAAGGGAAGGGGCCTGACGGACATATTTCGAGATATTTCTTCTTCTTGTTGTTCTTCTTCTGCACAGCTAAACAGGAAGTGGCATTTCCAGCTCGCAATAGTGCAGAGTTATCTGAAAGAAAGGGGCCACGGTGTTTCTGTATCTCTATTATGTTGGTGCGGCTTCGGAACTTTTAAATATCTTGATATATCTCGAGAACTACGCATCTGATCAAAAAATATCATACAACATAAAAAGTAGGAAACTTAATTCTCTACAAAAAAGGTCTGTTAACATTTTGCCATAGCTCGCTTCGTTTCCGAGATATTTGCAGATTTATCTCAAGGGAAGGGGTCTGACGGACATATTTCGAGATATTTCTTCTTCTTGTTGTTCTTCTTCTGCCCAGCTAAGCTGGAAGTGGCATTTGCAGCTCGCAATAGTGCAGAGTTATATCAAAGAAAGGGGCCACGGTGTTTCTGTATCTCTATTATGTTGGTGTGGCTTCGGAACTTTAAAATATCTTGATATATCTCGAGAACTACGCATCTGATCAAAAAATATCATAGAACGTAAAAAGTAGGAAACTTAATTCTCTACAAATAAAGTCGCTTAACATTTTGCCATAGCTCGCTTCGTTTCCGAGATATTTGCAGATTTATCTCAAGGGAAGGGGCTCGACGGACATATTTCGAGATATTTCTTCTTCTTGTTGTTCTTCTTCTGCACAGCTAAGCTGGAAGTGGCATTTGCAGCTCGCAATAGTGCAGAGTTATCTCAAAGAAAGGGGCCACGGTGTTTCTGTATCTCTATTATGTTGGTGCGGCTTCGGAACTTTTAAATATCTTGATATATCTCGAGAACTACGCATCTGATCAAAAAATATCATAGAACATAAAAAGTAGGAAACTTCATTCTCTACCAAAAAGGTCTCTTAACATTTTGCCATAGCTCGCTTCGTTTCCGAGATATATGCAGATTTATCTCAAGGGAAGGGGCCTGACGGACATATTTCGGGATATTTCTTCTTCTTGTTGTTCTTCTTCTGCACAGCTAAACAGGAAGTGGCATTTCCAGCTCGCAATAGTGCAGAGTTATCTGAAAGAAAGGGGCCACGGTGTTCCTGTATCTCTATTATGTTGGTGCGGCTTCGGAACTTTTAAATATCTTGATATATCTCGAGAACTACGCATCTGATCAAATAATATCATAGAACATAAAAAGTAGGAAACTTAATTCTCTACAAATAAGGTCTCTTAACATTTTGCCATTGCTCGCTTCGTTTCCGAGATATTTGCAGATTTATCTCAAGGGAAGGGGCCTGACGGACATATTTCGAGATATTTCTTCTTCTTGTTGGTCTTCTTCTGCACAGCTAAGCTTGAAGTGGCATTTGCAGCTCGCAATAGTGCAGAGTTATCTCAAAGAAAGGGGCCACGGTGTTTCTGTATCTCTATTATGTTGGTGCGGCTTCGGAACTTTTAAATATCTTGATATATCTCGAGAACTACGCATCTGATCAAAAAATATCATAGAACATAAAAAGTAGGAAACTTCATTCTCTACCAAAAAGGTCTCTTAACATTTTGCCATAGCTCGCTTCGTTTCCGAGATATATGCAGATTTATCTCAAGGGAAGGGGCCTGACGGACATATTTCGGGATATTTCTTCTTCTTGTTGTTCTTCTTCTGCACAGCTAAACAGGAAGTGGCATTTCCAGCTCGCAATAGTGCAGAGTTATCTGAAAGAAAGGGGCCACGGTGTTTCTGTATCTCTATTATGTTGGTGCGGCTTCGGAACTTTTAAATATCTTGATATATCTCGAGAACTACGCATCTGATAAAAAAATATCATAGAACATAAAAAGTAGGAAACTTAATTCTCTACAAATAAGCTCTCTTAACATTTTGCCATAGCTCGCTTCGTTTCCGAGATATTTGCAGATTTATCTCAAGGGAAGGGGCCTGACGGACATTTTTCGAGATATTTCCTCTTCTTGTTGTTCTTCTTCTGCACAGCTAAGCTGGAAGTGGCATTTGCAGCTCGCAATAGTGCAGAGTTATCTCGACGAAAGGGGCCACGGTGTTTCTGTATCTCTATTATGTTGGTGCGGCTTCGGAACTTTTAAATATCTTGATATATCTCGAGAACTACGCATCTGATCAAAAAATATCATAGAACATAAAAAGTAGGAAACTTAATTCTCTACAAAAAAGGTCTCTTAACATTTTGCCATAGCTCGCTTCGTTTCCGAGATATTTGCAGATTCAGCTCAAAGGAACTGGCCTGACGGACATATTTCGAGATATTTCTTCTTCTTGTTGTTCTTCCTCTGCACAGCTAAGCTGGAAGTGGCATTTGCAGCTCGCAATAGTGCAGAGTCATCTCAAAGAAAGGGGCCACGGTGTTTCTGTATCTCTATTATGTTGGTGCGGCTTCGGAACTTTTAAATATCTTGATATATCTCGAGAACTACGCATCTGATCAAAAAATATCATAGAACATAAAAAGTAGGAAACTTAATTCTCTACAAAAAAGGTCTCTTAACATTTCGCCATAGCTCGCTTCGTTTCCGAGATATTTGCAGATTAAGCTCAAAGGAACTGGCCTGACGGACATATTTCGAGATATTTCTTCTTCTTGTTGTTCTTCCTCTGCACAGCTAAGCTGGAAGTGGCATTTGCAGTTCGCAATAGTGCAGAGTTATCTCAAAGAAAGGGGCCACGGTGTTTCTGTATCTCTATTATGTTGGTGCGGCTTCGGAACTTTTAAATATCTTGATATATCTCGAGAACTACGCATCTGATAAAAAAATATCATAGAACATAAAAAGTAGGAAACTTAATTCTCTACAAAAAAGGTCTCTTAACATTTCGCCATAGCTCGCTTCGTTTCCGAGATATTTGCAGATATATCTCAAGGGAAGGGGCCTGACGGACATATTTCGAGATATTTCTTCTTCTTGTTGTTCTTCTTCTGCACAGCTAAACAGGAAGTGGCATTTCCAGCTCGCAATAGTGCAGAGTTATCTGAAAGAAAGGGGCCACGGTGTTTCTGTATCTCTATTATGTTGGTGCGGCTTCGGAACTTTTAAATATCTTGATATATCTCGAGAACTACGCATCTGATCAAAAAATATCATACAACATAAAAAGTAGGAAACTTAATTCTCTACAAAAAAGGTCTCTTAACATTTTGCCATAGCTCGCTTCGTTTCCGAGATATTTGCAGATTTATCTCAAGGGAAGGGGCCTGACGGACATATTTCGAGATATTTCTTCTTCTTGTTGTTCTTCTTCTGCACAGCTAAGCTGGAAGTGGCATTTGCGGCTCGCACTAGTGCAGAGTTATCTCAAAGAAAGGGGCCACGGTGTTTCTGTATCCCTATTATGTTGGTGCGGCTTCGGAACTTTTAAATATCTCGATATATCTCGAAAACTACGCTTCTGATCAAAAAATATCATAGAACATAAATTGTAGGAAACATAATTCTCTATAAAAAACGTCTCTTAACATTTTGCCATAGCTCGCTTCGTTTCCGAGATATTTGCAGATTCAGCTCAAAGGAACTGGCCTGACGGACATATTTCGAGATATTTCTTCTTCTTGTTGTTCTTCCTCTGCACAGCTAAGCTGGAAGTGGCATTTGCAGCTCGCAATAGTGCAGAGTCATCTCAAAGAAAGGGGCCACGGTGTTTCTGTATCTCTATTATGTTGGTGCGGCTTCGGAACTTTTAAATATCTTGATATATCTCGAGAACTACGCATCTGATCAAAAAATATCATAGAACATAAAAAGTAGGAAACTTAATTCTCTACAAAAAAGGTCTCTTAACATTTCGCCATAGCTCGCTTCGTTTCCGAGATATTTGCAGATTAAGCTCAAAGGAACTGGCCTGACGGACATATTTCGAGATATTTCTTCTTCTTGTTGTTCTTCCTCTGCACAGCTAAGCTGGAAGTGGCATTTGCAGTTCGCAATAGTGCAGAGTTATCTCAAAGAAAGGGGCCACGGTGTTTCTGTATCTCTATTATGTTGGTGCGGCTTCGGAACTTTTAAATATCTTGATATATCTCGAGAACTACGCATCTGATAAAAAAATATCATAGAACATAAAAAGTAGGAAACTTAATTCTCTACAAAAAAGGTCTCTTAACATTTCGCCATAGCTCGCTTCGTTTCCGAGATATTTGCAGATATATCTCAAGGGAAGGGGCCTGACGGACATATTTCGAGATATTTCTTCTTCTTGTTGTTCTTCTTCTGCACAGCTAAACAGGAAGTGGCATTTCCAGCTCGCAATAGTGCAGAGTTATCTGAAAGAAAGGGGCCACGGTGTTTCTGTATCTCTATTATGTTGGTGCGGCTTCGGAACTTTTAAATATCTTGATATATCTCGAGAACTACGCATCTGATCAAAAAATATCATACAACATAAAAAGTAGGAAACTTAATTCTCTACAAAAAAGGTCTCTTAACATTTTGCCATAGCTCGCTTCGTTTCCGAGATATTTGCAGATTTATCTCAAGGGAAGGGGCCTGACGGACATATTTCGAGATATTTCTTCTTCTTGTTGTTCTTCTTCTGCACAGCTAAGCTGGAAGTGGCATTTGCGGCTCGCACTAGTGCAGAGTTATCTCAAAGAAAGGGGCCACGGTGTTTCTGTATCCCTATTATGTTGGTGCGGCTTCGGAACTTTTAAATATCTCGATATATCTCGAAAACTACGCTTCTGATCAAAAAATATCATAGAACATAAATTGTAGGAAACATAATTCTCTATAAAAAACGTCTCTTAACATTTTGCCATAGCTCGCTTCGTTTCCGAGATATTTGCAGATTCAGCTCAAAGGAACTGGCCTGACGGACATATTTCGAGATATTTCTTCTTCTTGTTGTTCTTCTTCTGCACAGCTAAGCTGGAAGTGGCATTTGCAGCTCGCAATAGTGCAGAGTTATCTCAAAGAAAGGGGCCACGGTGTTTCTGTATCTCTATTATGTTGGTGCGGCTTCGGAACTTTTAAATATCTTGATATATCTCGAGAGCTACGCATCCGATCAAAAAATATCATAGAACATAAAGAGTAGGAAACTTAATTCTCTACAAAAAAGGTCTGTTAACATTTTGCCATAGCTCGCTTCGTTTCCGAGATATTTGCAGATTTATCTCAAGGGAAGGGGTCTGACGGACATATTTCGAGATATTTCTTCTTCTTGTTGTTCTTCTTCTGCCCAGCTAAGCTGGAAGTGGCATTTGCAGCTCGCAATAGTGCAGAGTTATATCAAAGAAAGGGGCCACGGTGTTTCTGTATCTCTATTATGTTGGTGTGGCTTCGGAACTTTAAAATATCTTGATATATCTCGAGAACTACGCATCTGATCAAAAAATATCATAGAACGTAAAAAGTAGGAAACTTAATTCTCTACAAATAAAGTCGCTTAACATTTTGCCATAGCTCGCTTCGTTTCCGAGATATTTGCAGATTTATCTCAAGGGAAGGGGCTCGACGGACATATTTCGAGATATTTCTTCTTCTTGTTGTTCTTCTTCTGCACAGCTAAGCTGGAAGTGGCATTTGCAGCTCGCAATAGTGCAGAGTTATCTCAAAGAAAGGGGCCACGGTGTTTCTGTATCTCTATTATGTTGGTGCGGCTTCGGAACTTTTAAATATCTTGATATATCTCGAGAACTACGCATCTGATCAAAAAATATCATAGAACATAAAAAGTAGGAAACTTCATTCTCTACCAAAAAGGTCTCTTAACATTTTGCCATAGCTCGCTTCGTTTCCGAGATATATGCAGATTTATCTCAAGGGAAGGGGCCTGACGGACATATTTCGGGATATTTCTTCTTCTTGTTGTTCTTCTTCTGCACAGCTAAACAGGAAGTGGCATTTCCAGCTCGCAATAGTGCAGAGTTATCTGAAAGAAAGGGGCCACGGTGTTTCTGTATCTCTATTATGTTGGTGCGGCTTCGGAACTTTTAAATATCTTGATATATCTCGAGAACTACGCATCTGATCAAAAAATATCATACAACATAAAAAGTAGGAAACTTAATTCTCTACAAAAAAGGTCTCTTAACATTTTGCCATAGCTCGCTTCGTTTCCGAGATATTTGCAGATTTATCTCAAGGGAAGGGGCCTGACGGACATATTTCGAGATATTTCTTCTTCTTGTTGTTCTTCTTCTGCACAGCTAAGCTGGAAGTGGCATTTGCGGCTCGCACTAGTGCAGAGTTATCTCAAAGAAAGGGGCCACGGTGTTTCTGTATCCCTATTATGTTGGTGCGGCTTCGGAACTTTTAAATATCTCGATATATCTCGAAAACTACGCTTCTGATCAAAAAATATCATAGAACATAAATTGTAGGAAACATAATTCTCTATAAAAAACGTCTCTTAACATTTTGCCATAGCTCGCTTCGTTTCCGAGATATTTGCAGATTCAGCTCAAAGGAACTGGCCTGACGGACATATTTCGAGATATTTCTTCTTCTTGTTGTTCTTCCTCTGCACAGCTAAGCTGGAAGTGGCATTTGCAGCTCGCAATAGTGCAGAGTCATCTCAAAGAAAGGGGCCACGGTGTTTCTGTATCTCTATTATGTTGGTGCGGCTTCGGAACTTTTAAATATCTTGATATATCTCGAGAACTACGCATCTGATCAAAAAATATCATAGAACATAAAAAGTAGGAAACTTAATTCTCTACAAAAAAGGTCTCTTAACATTTCGCCATAGCTCGCTTCGTTTCCGAGATATTTGCAGATTAAGCTCAAAGGAACTGGCCTGACGGACATATTTCGAGATATTTCTTCTTCTTGTTGTTCTTCCTCTGCACAGCTAAGCTGGAAGTGGCATTTGCAGTTCGCAATAGTGCAGAGTTATCTCAAAGAAAGGGGCCACGGTGTTTCTGTATCTCTATTATGTTGGTGCGGCTTCGGAACTTTTAAATATCTTGATATATCTCGAGAACTACGCATCTGATAAAAAAATATCATAGAACATAAAAAGTAGGAAACTTAATTCTCTACAAAAAAGGTCTCTTAACATTTCGCCATAGCTCGCTTCGTTTCCGAGATATTTGCAGATATATCTCAAGGGAAGGGGCCTGACGGACATATTTCGAGATATTTCTTCTTCTTGTTGTTCTTCTTCTGCACAGCTAAACAGGAAGTGGCATTTCCAGCTCGCAATAGTGCAGAGTTATCTGAAAGAAAGGGGCCACGGTGTTTCTGTATCTCTATTATGTTGGTGCGGCTTCGGAACTTTTAAATATCTTGATATATCTCGAGAACTACGCATCTGATCAAAAAATATCATACAACATAAAAAGTAGGAAACTTAATTCTCTACAAAAAAGGTCTCTTAACATTTTGCCATAGCTCGCTTCGTTTCCGAGATATTTGCAGATTTATCTCAAGGGAAGGGGCCTGACGGACATATTTCGAGATATTTCTTCTTCTTGTTGTTCTTCTTCTGCACAGCTAAGCTGGAAGTGGCATTTGCGGCTCGCACTAGTGCAGAGTTATCTCAAAGAAAGGGGCCACGGTGTTTCTGTATCCCTATTATGTTGGTGCGGCTTCGGAACTTTTAAATATCTCGATATATCTCGAAAACTACGCTTCTGATCAAAAAATATCATAGAACATAAATTGTAGGAAACATAATTCTCTATAAAAAACGTCTCTTAACATTTTGCCATAGCTCGCTTCGTTTCCGAGATATTTGCAGATTCAGCTCAAAGGAACTGGCCTGACGGACATATTTCGAGATATTTCTTCTTCTTGTTGTTCTTCCTCTGCACAGCTAAGCTGGAAGTGGCATTTGCAGCTCGCAATAGTGCAGAGTCATCTCAAAGAAAGGGGCCACGGTGTTTCTGTATCTCTATTATGTTGGTGCGGCTTCGGAACTTTTAAATATCTTGATATATCTCGAGAACTACGCATCTGATCAAAAAATATCATAGAACATAAAAAGTAGGAAACTTAATTCTCTACAAAAAAGGTCTCTTAACATTTCGCCATAGCTCGCTTCGTTTCCGAGATATTTGCAGATTAAGCTCAAAGGAACTGGCCTGACGGACATATTTCGAGATATTTCTTCTTCTTGTTGTTCTTCCTCTGCACAGCTAAGCTGGAAGTGGCATTTGCAGTTCGCAATAGTGCAGAGTTATCTCAAAGAAAGGGGCCACGGTGTTTCTGTATCTCTATTATGTTGGTGCGGCTTCGGAACTTTTAAATATCTTGATATATCTCGAGAACTACGCATCTGATAAAAAAATATCATAGAACATAAAAAGTAGGAAACTTAATTCTCTACAAAAAAGGTCTCTTAACATTTCGCCATAGCTCGCTTCGTTTCCGAGATATTTGCAGATATATCTCAAGGGAAGGGGCCTGACGGACATATTTCGAGATATTTCTTCTTCTTGTTGTTCTTCTTCTGCACAGCTAAACAGGAAGTGGCATTTCCAGCTCGCAATAGTGCAGAGTTATCTGAAAGAAAGGGGCCACGGTGTTTCTGTATCTCTATTATGTTGGTGCGGCTTCGGAACTTTTAAATATCTTGATATATCTCGAGAACTACGCATCTGATCAAAAAATATCATACAACATAAAAAGTAGGAAACTTAATTCTCTACAAAAAAGGTCTCTTAACATTTTGCCATAGCTCGCTTCGTTTCCGAGATATTTGCAGATTTATCTCAAGGGAAGGGGCCTGACGGACATATTTCGAGATATTTCTTCTTCTTGTTGTTCTTCTTCTGCACAGCTAAGCTGGAAGTGGCATTTGCGGCTCGCACTAGTGCAGAGTTATCTCAAAGAAAGGGGCCACGGTGTTTCTGTATCCCTATTATGTTGGTGCGGCTTCGGAACTTTTAAATATCTCGATATATCTCGAAAACTACGCTTCTGATCAAAAAATATCATAGAACATAAATTGTAGGAAACATAATTCTCTATAAAAAACGTCTCTTAACATTTTGCCATAGCTCGCTTCGTTTCCGAGATATTTGCAGATTCAGCTCAAAGGAACTGGCCTGACGGACATATTTCGAGATATTTCTTCTTCTTGTTGTTCTTCCTCTGCACAGCTAAGCTGGAAGTGGCATTTGCAGCTCGCAATAGTGCAGAGTCATCTCAAAGAAAGGGGCCACGGTGTTTCTGTATCTCTATTATGTTGGTGCGGCTTCGGAACTTTTAAATATCTTGATATATCTCGAGAACTACGCATCTGATCAAAAAATATCATAGAACATAAAAAGTAGGAAACTTAATTCTCTACAAAAAAGGTCTCTAGACATTTCGCCATAGCTCGCTTCGTTTCCGAGATATTTGCAGATTAAGCTCAAAGGAACTGGCCTGACGGACATATTTCGAGATATTTCTTCTTCTTGTTGTTCTTCCTCTGCACAGCTAAGCTGGAAGTGGCATTTGCAGTTCGCAATAGTGCAGAGTTATCTCAAAGAAAGGGGCCACGGTGTTTCTGTATCTCTATTATGTTGGTGCGGCTTCGGAACTTTTAAATATCTTGATATATCTCGAGAACTACGCATCTGATCAAAAAATATCATGGAACATAAAAAGTAGGAAACTTAATTCTCAACAAAAAAGGTCTCTTAACATTTTGCCATAGCTCGCTTCGTTTCCGAGATATTTGCAGATTTATCTCAAGGGAAGGGGCCTGACGGACATATTTCGAGATATTTCTTCTTCTTGTTGTTCTTCTTCTGCACAGCTAAACTGGAAGTGGCATTTCCAGCTCGCAGTAGTGCAGAGTTATCTCAAAGAAAGGGGCCACGGTGTTTCTGTATCTCTATTATGTTGGTGCGGCTTCGGAACTTTAAAATATCTTGATATATCTCGAGAACTACGCATCTGATCAAAAAATATCATAGAACGTAAAAAGTAGGAAACTTAATTCTCTACAAATAAAGTCGCTTAACATTTTGCCATAGCTCGCTTCGTTTCCGAGATATTTGCAGGTTTATCTCAAGGGAAGGGGCTTGACGGACATATTTCGAGATATTTCTTCTTCTTGTTGTTCTTCTTCTGCACAGCTAAGCTGGAAGTGGCATTTGCAGCTCGCAATAGTGCAGAGTTATCTCAAAGAAAGGGGCCACGGTGTTTCTGTATCTCTATTATGTTGGTGCGGCTTCGGAACTTTTAAATATCTTGATATATCTCGAGAACTACGCATCTGATCAAAAAATATCATAGAACATAAAAAGTAGGAAACTTCATTCTCTACCAAAAAGGTCTCTTAACATTTTGCCATAGCTCGCTTCGTTTCCGAGATATATGCAGATTTATCTCAAGGGAAGGGGCCTGACGGACATATTTCGGGATATTTCTTCTTCTTGTTGTTCTTCTTCTGCACAGCTAAACAGGAAGTGGCATTTCCAGCTCGCAATAGTGCAGAGTTATCTGAAAGAAAGGGGCCACGGTGTTTCTGTATCTCTATTATGTTGGTGCGGCTTCGGAACTTTTAAATATCTTGATATATCTCGAGAGCTACGCATCTGATCAAATAATATCATAGAACATAAAAAGTAGGAAACTTAATTCTCTACAAATAAAGTCGCTTAACATTTTGCCATAGCTCGCTTCGTTTCCGAGATATTTGCAGATTTATCTCAAGGGAAGGGGCCTGACGGACATATTTCGAGATATTTCTTCTTCTTGTTGTTCTTCTTCTGCACAGCTAAGCTGGAAGTGGCATTTGCAGCTCGCAATAGTGCAGAGTTATCTCAAAGAAAGGGGCCACGGTGTTTCTGTATCTCTATTATGTTGGTGCGGCTTCGGAACTTTTAAATATCTTGATATATCTCGAGAACTACGCATCTGATCAAAAAATATCATAGAACATAAAAAGTAGGAAACTTCATTCTCTACCAAAAAGGTCTCTTAACATTTTGCCATAGCTCGCTTCGTTTCCGAGATATATGCAGATTTATCTCAAGGGAAGGGGCCTGACTGACATATTTCGGGATATTTCTTCTTCTTGTTGTTCTTCTTCTGCACAGCTAAGCTGGACGTGGCATTTACAGCTCGCAATAGTGCAGAGTTATCTCAAAGAAAGGGGCCACGGTGTTTCTGTATCTCTATTATGTTGGTGCGGCTTCGGAACTTTTAAATATCTTGATATATCTCGAGAACTACGCATCTGATCAAAAAATATCATGGAACATAAAAAGTAGGAAACTTAATTCTCAACAAAAAAGGTCTCTTAACATTTTGCCATAGCTCGCTTCGTTTCCGAGATATTTGCAGATTTATCTCGAGGGAAGGGGCCTGACGGACATATTTCGAGATATTTCTTCTTCTTGTTGTTCTTCTTCTGCACAGCTAAGCTGGACGTGGCATTTACAGCTCGCAATAGTGCAGAGTTATCTCAAAGAAAGGGGCCACGGTGTTTCTGTATCTCTATTATGTTGGTGCGGCTTCCGAGCTTTTAAATATCTTGATATATCTCGAGAACTACGCATCTGATCAAAAAATATCATGGAACATAAAAAGTAGGAAACTTAATTCTCAACAAAAAAGGTCTCTTAACATTTTGCCATAGCTCGCTTCGTTTCCGAGATATTTGCAGCTTTATCTCAAGGGAAGGGGCCTGACGGACATATTTCGGGATATTTCTTCTTCTTGTTGTTCTTCTTCTGCACAGCTAAACAGGAAGTGGCATTTCCAGCTCGCAATAGTGCAGAGTTATCTGAAAGAAAGGGGCCACGGTGTTTCTGTATCTCTATTATGTTGGTGCGGCTTCGGAACTTTTAAATATCTTGATATATCTCGAGAACTACGCATCTGATCAAATAATATCATAGAACATAAAAAGTAGGAAACTTAATTCTCTACAAATAAGGTCTCTTAACATTTTGCCATAGCTCGCTTCGTTTCCGAGATATTTGCAGATTTATCTCAAGGGAAGGGGTCTGACGGACATATTTCGAGATATTTCTTCTTCTTGTTGGTCTTCTTCTGCACAGCTAAGCTGGAAGTGGCATTTGCAGCTCGCAATAGTGCAGAGTTATCTCAAAGAAAGGGGCCACGGTGTTTCTGTATCTCTATTATGTTGGTGCGGCTTCGGAACTTTTAAATATCTTGATATATCTCGAGAGCTACGCATCCGATCAAAAAATATTATAGAACATAAAAAGTAGGAAACTTAATTCTCTACAAAAAAGGTCTCTTAACATTTTGCCATAGCTCGCTTCGTTTCCGAGATATTTGCAGATTTATCTCGAGGGAAGGGGCCTGACGGACATATTTCGAGATATTTCTTCTTCTTGTTGTTCTTCTTCTGCACAGCTAAACTGGAAGTGGCGTTTCCAGCTCGCAGTAGTGCAGAGTTATCTCAAAGAAAGGGGCCACGGTGTTTCTGTATCTCTATTATGTTGGTGCGGCTTCGGAACTTTAAAATATCTTGATATATCTCGAGAGCTACGCATCTGATCAAAAAATATCATAGAACATAAAAAGTAGGAAACTTAATTCTCTACAAAAAAGGTCTCTTAACATTTTGCCATAGCTCGCTTCGTTTCCGAGATATTTGCAGATTTATCTCGAGGGAAGGGGCCTGACGGACATATTTCGAGATATTTCTTCTTCTTGTTGTTCTTCTTCTGCACAGCTAAGCTGGACGTGGCATTTACAGCTCGCAATAGTGCAGAGTTATCTCAAAGAAAGGGGCCACGGTGTTTCTGTATCTCTATTATGTTGGTGCGGCTTCGGAACTTTTAAATATCTTGATATATCTCGAGAACTACGCATCTGATCAAAAAATATCATGGAACATAAAAAGTAGGAAACTTAATTCTCAACAAAAAAGGTCTCTTAACATTTTGCCATAGCTCGCTTCGTTTCCGAGATATTTGCAGATTTATCTCAAGGGAAGGGGCCTGACGGACATATTTCGAGATATTTCTTCTTCTTGTTGTTCTTCTTCTGCACAGCTAAGCTGGAAGTGGCATTTGCAGCTCGCAATAGTGCAGAGTTATCTCAAAGAAAGGGGCCACGGTGTTTCTGTATCTCTATTATGTTGGTGCGGCTTCGGAACTTTTAAATATCTTGATATATCTCGAGAACTACGCATCTGATCAAAAAATATCATAGAACATAAAAAGTAGGAAACTTCATTCTCTACCAAAAAGGTCTCTTAACATTTTGCCATAGCTCGCGTCGTTTCCGAGATATATGCAGATTTATTTCAAGGGAAGGGGCCTGACGGACATATTTCGGGATATTTCTTCTTCTTGTTGTTCTTCTTCTGCACAGCTAAACAGGAAGTGGCATTTCCAGCTCGCAATAGTGCAGAGTTATCTGAAAGAAAGGGGCCACGGTGTTTCTATATCTCTATTATGTTGGTGCGGCTTCGGAACTTTTAAATATCTTGATATATCTCGAGAACTACGCATCTGATCAAATAATATCATAGAACATAAAAAGTAGGAAAGTTAATTCTCTACAAATAAGGTCTCTTAACATTTTGCCATAGCTCGCTTCCTTTCCGAGATATTTGCAGATTTATCTCAAGGGAAGAGGTCTGACGGACATATTTCGAGATATTTCTTCTTCTTGTTGGTCTTCTTCTGCACAGCTAAGCTGGAAGTGGCATTTGCAGCTCGCAATAGTGCAGAGTTATCTCAAAGAAAGGGGCCACGGTGTTTCTGTATCTCTATTATGTTGGTGCGGCTTCGGAACTTTTAAATATCTTGATATATCTCGAGAGCTACGCATCCGATCAAAAAATATTATAGAACATAAAAAGTAGGAAACTTAATTCTCTACAAAAAAGGTCTCTTAACATTTTGCCATAGCTCGCTTCGTTTCCGAGATATTTGCAGATTTATCTCGAGGGAAGGGGCCTGACGGACATATTTCGAGATATTTCTTCTTCTTGTTGTTCTTCTTCTGCACAGCTAAGCTGGACGTGGCATTTACAGCTCGCAATAGTGCAGAGTTATCTCAAAGAAAGGGGCCACGGTGTTTCTGTATCTCTATTATGTTGGTGCGGCTTCGGAACTTTAAAATATCTTGATATATCTCGAGAACTACGCATCTGATCAAAAAATATCATAGAACGTAAAAAGTAGGAAACTTAATTCTCTACAAATAAAGTCGCTTAACATTTTGCCATAGCTCGCTTCGTTTCCGAGATTTTTGCAGATTTATCTCAAGGGAAGGGGCCTGACGGACATATTTCGAGATATTTCTTCTTCTTGTTGTTCTTCTTCTGCACAGCTAAGCTGGAAGTGGCATTTGCAGCTCGCAATAGTGCAGAGTTATCTCAAAGAAAGGGGCCACGGTGTTTCTGTATCTCTATTATGTTGGTGCGGCTTCGGAACTTTTAAATATCTTGATATATCTCGAGAACTACGCATCTGATCAAAAAATATCATGGAACATAAAAAGTAGGAAACTTAATTCTCAACAAAAAAGGTCTCTTAACATTTTGCCATATCTCGCTTCGTTTCCGAGATATTTGCAGATTTATCTCAAGGGAAGGGGCCTGACGGACATATTTCGAGATATTTCTTCTTCTTGTTGTTCTTCTTCTGCACAGCTAAGCTGGAAGTGGCATTTGCAGCTCGCAATAGTGCAGAGTTATCTCAAAGAAAGGGGCCACGGTGTTTCTGTATCTCTATTATGTTGGTGCGGCTTCGGAACTTTTAACTATCTTGATATATCTCGAGAGCTACGCATCCGATCAAAAAATATTATAGAACATAAAAAGTAGGAAACTTAATTCTCTACAAAAAAGGTCTCTTAACATTTTGCCATAGCTCGCGTCGTTTCCGAGATATTTGCAGATTTATTTCAAGGGAAGGGGCCTGACGGACATATTTCGGGATATTTCTTCGTCTTGTTGTTCTTCTTCTGCACAGCTAAACAGGAAGTGGCATTTCCAGCTCGCAATAGTGCAGAGTTATCTGAAAGAAAGGGGCCACGGTGTTTCTGTATCTCTATTATGTTGGTGCGGCTTCGGAACTTTTAAATATCTTGATATATCTCGAGAACTACGCATCTGATCAAATAATATCATACAACATAAAAAGTAGGAAACTTAATTCTCTACAAATAAGGTCTCTTAACATTTTGCCATAGCTCGCTTCGTTTCCGAGATATTTGCAGATTTATCTCAAGGGAAGGGGTCTGACGGACATATTTCGAGATATTTCTTCTTCTTGTTGGTCTTCTTCTGCACAGCTAAGCTGGAAGTGGCATTTGCAGCTCGCAATAGTGCAGAGTTATCTCAAAGAAAGGGGCCACGGTGTTTCTGTATCTCTATTATGTTGGTGCGGCTTCGGAACTTTAAAATATCTTGATATATCTCGAGAACTACGCATCTGATCAAAAAATATCATAGAACGTAAAAAGTAGGAAACTTAATTCTCTACAAATAAAGTCGCTTAACATTTTGCCATAGCTCGCTTCGTTTCCGAGATTTTTGCAGATTTATCTCAAGGGAAGGGGCCTGACGGACATATTTCGAGATATTTCTTCTTCTTGTTGTTCTTCTTCTGCACAGCTAAGCTGGAAGTGGCATTTGCAGCTCGCAATAGTGCAGAGTTATCTCAAAGAAAGGGGCCACGGTGTTTCTGTATCTCTATTATGTTGGTGCGGCTTCGGAACTTTTAACTATCTTGATATATCTCGAGAGCTACGCATCCGATCAAAAAATATTATAGAACATAAAAAGTAGGAAACTTAATTCTCTACAAAAAAGGTCTCTTAACATTTTGCCATAGCTCGCGTCGTTTCCGAGATATTTGCAGATTTATTTCAAGGGAAGGGGCCTGACGGACATATTTCGGGATATTTCTTCGTCTTGTTGTTCTTCTTCTGCACAGCTAAACAGGAAGTGGCATTTCCAGCTCGCAATAGTGCAGAGTTATCTGAAAGAAAGGGGCCACGGTGTTTCTGTATCTCTATTATGTTGGTGCGGCTTCGGAACTTTTAAATATCTTGATATATCTCGAGAACTACGCATCTGATCAAATAATATCATAGAACATAAAAAGTAGGAAACTTAATTCTCTACAAATAAGGTCTCTTAACATTTTGCCATAGCTCGCTTCGTTTCCGAGATATTTGCAGATTTATCTCAAGGGAAGGGGTCTGACGGACATATTTCGAGATATTTCTTCTTCTTGTTGGTCTTCTTCTGCACAGCTAAGCTGGAAGTGGCATTTGCAGCTCGCAATAGTGCAGAGTTATCTCAAAGAAAGGGGCCACGGTGTTTCTGTATCTCTATTATGTTGGTGCGGCTTCGGAACTTTAAAATATCTTGATATATCTCGAGAACTACGCATCTGATCAAAAAATATCATAGAACGTAAAAAGTAGGAAACTTAATTCTCTACAAATAAAGTCGCTTAACATTTTGCCATAGCTCGCTTCGTTTCCGAGATTTTTGCAGATTTATCTCAAGGGAAGGGGCCTGACGGACATATTTCGAGATATTTCTTCTTCTTGTTGTTCTTCTTCTGCACAGCTAAGCTGGAAGTGGCATTTGCAGCTCGCAATAGTGCAGAGTTATCTCAAAGAAAGGGGCCACGGTGTTTCTGTATCTCTATTATGTTGGTGCGGCTTCGGAACTTTTAAATATCTTGATATATCTCGAGAACTACGCATCTGATCAAAAAATATCATAGAACATAAAAAGTAGGAAACTTCATTCTCTACCAAAAAGGTCTCTTAAGATTTTGCCATAGCTCGCTTCGTTTCCGAGATATATGCAGATTTATCACAAGGGAAGGGGCCTGACGGACATAGTTCGGGATATTTCTTCTTCTTGTTGTTCTTCTTCTGCACAGCTAAACAGGAAGTGGCATTTCCAGCTCGCAATAGTGCAGAGTTATCTGAAAGAAAGGGGCCACGGTGTTTCTGTATCTCTATTATGTTGGTGCGGCTTCGGAACTTTTAAATATCTTGATATATCTCGAGAACTACGCATCTGATCAAATAATATCATAGAACATAAAAAGTAGGAAACTTAATTCTCTACAAATAAGGTCTCTTAACATTTTGCCATAGCTCGCTTCGTTTCCGAGATATTTGCAGATTTATCTCAAGGGAAGGGGTCTGACGGACATATTTCGAGATATTTCTTCTTCTTGTTGGTCTTCTTCTGCACAGCTAAGCTGGAAGTGGCATTTGCAGCTCGCAATAGTGCAGAGTTATCTCAAAGAAAGGGGCCACGGTGTTTCTGTATCTCTATTATGTTGGTGCGGCTTCGGAACTTTTAAATATCTTGATATATCTCGAGAGCTACGCATCCGATCAAAAAATATCATAGAACATAAAAAGTAGGAAACTTAATTCTCTACAAAAAAGGTCTCTTAACATTTTGCCATAGCTCGCTTCGTTTCCGAGATATTTGCAGATTTATTTCAAGGGAAGGGGCCTGACGGACATATTTCGGGATATTTCTTCGTCTTGTTGTTCTTCTTCTGCACAGCTAAACAGGAAGTGGCATTTCCAGCTCGCAATAGTGCAGAGTTATCTGAAAGAAAGGGGCCACGGTGTTTCTGTATCTCTATTATGTTGGTGCGGCTTCGGAACTTTTAAATATCTTGATATATCTCGAGAACTACGCATCTGATCAAATAATATCATAGAACATAAAAAGTAGGAAACTTAATTCTCTACAAATAAGGTCTCTTAACATTTTGCCATAGCTCGCTTCGTTTCCGAGATATTTGCAGATTTATCTCAAGGGAAGGGGTCTGACGGACATATTTCGAGATATTTCTTCTTCTTGTTGGTCTTCTTCTGCACAGCTAAGCTGGAAGTGGCATTTGCAGCTCGCAATAGTGCAGAGTTATCTCAAAGAAAGGGGCCACGGTGTTTCTGTATCTCTATTATGTTGGTGCGGCTTCGGAACTTTAAAATATCTTGATATATCTCGAGAACTACGCATCTGATCAAAAAATATCATAGAACGTAAAAAGTAGGAAACTTAATTCTCTACAAATAAAGTCGCTTAACATTTTGCCATAGCTCGCTTCGTTTCCGAGATTTTTGCAGATTTATCTCAAGGGAAGGGGCCTGACGGACATATTTCGAGATATTTCTTCTTCTTGTTGTTCTTCTTCTGCACAGCTAAGCTGGAAGTGGCATTTGCAGCTCGCAATAGTGCAGAGTTATCTCAAAGAAAGGGGCCACGGTGTTTCTGTATCTCTATTATGTTGGTGCGGCTTCGGAACTTTTAAATATCTTGATATATCTCGAGAACTACGCATCTGATCAAAAAATATCATAGAACATAAAAAGTAGGAAACTTCATTCTCTACCAAAAAGGTCTCTTAAGATTTTGCCATAGCTCGCTTCGTTTCCGAGATATATGCAGATTTATCACAAGGGAAGGGGCCTGACGGACATAGTTCGGGATATTTCTTCTTCTTGTTGTTCTTCTTCTGCACAGCTAAACAGGAAGTGGCATTTCCAGCTCGCAATAGTGCAGAGTTATCTGAAAGAAAGGGGCCACGGTGTTTCTGTATCTCTATTATGTTGGTGCGGCTTCGGAACTTTTAAATATCTTGATATATCTCGAGAACTACGCATCTGATCAAATAATATCATAGAACATAAAAAGTAGGAAACTTAATTCTCTACAAATAAGGTCTCTTAACATTTTGCCATAGCTCGCTTCGTTTCCGAGATATTTGCAGATTTATCTCAAGGGAAGGGGTCTGACGGACATATTTCGAGATATTTCTTCTTCTTGTTGGTCTTCTTCTGCACAGCTAAGCTGGAAGTGGCATTTGCAGCTCGCAATAGTGCAGAGTTATCTCAAAGAAAGGGGCCACGGTGTTTCTGTATCTCTATTATGTTGGTGCGGCTTCGGAACTTTTAAATATCTTGATATATCTCGAGAGCTACGCATCCGATCAAAAAATATCATAGAACATAAAAAGTAGGAAACTTAATTCTCTACAAAAAAGGTCTCTTAACATTTTGCCATAGCTCGCTTCGTTTCGGAGATATTTGCAGATTTATCTCGAGGGAAGGGGCCTGACGGACATATTTCGAGATATTTCTTCTTCTTGTTGTTCTTCTTCTGCACAGCTAAGCTGGACGTGGCATTTACAGCTCGCAATAGTGCAGAGTTATCTCAAAGAAAGGGGCCACGGTGTTTCTGTATCTCTATTATGTTGGTGCGGCTTCGGAACTTTTAAATATCTTGATATATCTCGAGAACTACGCATCTGATCAAAAAATATCATAGAACATAAAAAGTAGGAAACTTCATTCTCTACCAAAAAGGTCTCTTAAGATTTTGCCATAGCTCGCTTCGTTTCCGAGATATATGCAGATTTATCTCAAGGGAAGGGGCCTGACGGACATATTTCGGGATATTTCTTCTTCTTGTTGTTCTTCTTCTGCACAGCTAAACAGGAAGTGGCATTTCCAGCTCGCAATAGTGCAGAGTTATCTGAAAGAAAGGGGCCACGGTGTTTCTGTATCTCTATTATGTTGGTGCGGCTTCGGAACTTTTAAATATCTTGATATATCTCGAGAACTACGCATCTGATCAAATAATATCATAGAACATAAAAAGTAGGAAACTTAATTCTCTACAAATAAGGTCTCTTAACATTTTGCCATAGCTCGCTTCGTTTCCGAGATATTTGCAGATTTATCTCAAGGGAAGGGGTCTGACGGACATATTTCGAGATATTTCTTCTTCTTGTTGGTCTTCTTCTGCACAGCTAAGCTGGAAGTGGCATTTGCAGCTCGCAATAGTGCAGAGTTATCTCAAAGAAAGGGGCCACGGTGTTTCTGTATCTCTATTATGTTGGTGCGGCTTCGGAACTTTTAAATATCTTGATATATCTCGAGAGCTACGCATCCGATCAAAAAATATTATAGAACATAAAAAGTAGGAAACTTAATTCTCTACAAAAAAGGTCTCTTAACATTTTGCCATAGCTCGCTTCGTTTCCGAGATATTTGCAGATTTATCTCGAGGGAAGGGGCCTGACGGACATATTTCGAGATATTTCTTCTTCTTGTTGTTCTTCTTCTGCACAGCTAAGCTGGACGTGGCATTTACAGCTCGCAATAGTGCAAAGTTATCTCAAAGAAAGGGGCCACGGTGTTTCTGTATCTCTATTATGTTGGTGCGGCTTCGGAACTTTTAAATATCTTGATATATCTCGAGAGCTACGCATCTGATCAAATAATATCATAGAACATAAAAAGTAGGAAACTTAATTCTCTACAAAAAAGGTCTCTTAACATTTTGCCATAGCTCGCTTCGTTTCCGAGATATTTGCAGATTTATCTCGAGGGAAGGGGCCTGACGGACATATTTCGAGATATTTCTTCTTCTTGTTGTTCTTCTTCTGCACAGCTAAGCTGGACGTGGCATTTACAGCTCGCAATAGTGCAGAGTTATCTCAAAGAAAGGGGCCACGGTGTTTCTGTATCTCTATTATGTTGGTGCGGCTTCGGAACTTTAAAATATCTTGATATATCTCGAGAACTACGCATCTGATCAAAAAATATCATAGAACGTAAAAAGTAGGAAACTTAATTCTCTACAAATAAAGTCGCTTAACATTTTGCCATAGCTCGCTTCGTTTCCGAGATATTTGCAGATTTATCTCAAGGGAAGGGGCCTGACGGACATATTTCGAGATATTTCTTCTTCTTGTTGTTCTTCTTCTGCACAGCTAAGCTGGAAGTGGCATTTGCAGCTCGCAATAGTGCAGAGTTATCTCAAAGAAAGGGGCCACGGTGTTTCTGTATCTCTATTATGTTGGTGCGGCTTCGGAACTTTTAAATATCTTGATATATCTCGAGAACTACGCATCTGATCAAAAAATATCATAGAACATAAAAAGTAGGAAACTTCATTCTCTACCAAAAAGGTCTCTTAACATTTTGCCATAGCTCGCTTCGTTTCCGAGATATATGCAGATTTATCTCAAGGGCAGGGGCCTGACGGACATATTTCGGGATATTTCTTCTTCTTGTTGTTCTTCTTCTGCACAGCTAAACAGGAAGTGGCATTTCCAGCTCGCAATAGTGCAGAGTTATCTGAAAGAAAGGGGCCACGGTGTTTCTGTATCTCTATTATGTTGGTGCGGCTTCGGAACTTTTAAATATCTTGATATATCTCGAGAACTACGCATCTGATCAAATAATATCATTGAACATAAAAAGTAGGAAACTTAATTCTCTACAAATAAGGTCTCTTACCATTTTGCCATAGCTCGCTTCGTTTCGGAGATATTTGCAGATTTATCTCAAGGGAAGGGGTCTGACGGACATATTTCGAGATATTTCTTCTTCTTGTTGTTCTTCTTCTGCACAGCTAAGCTGGACGTGGCATTTACAGCTCGCAATAGTGCAGAGTTATCTCAAAGAAAGGGGCCACGGTGTTTCTGTATCTCTATTATGTTGGTGCGGCTTCGGAACTTTTAAATATCTTGATATATCTCGAGAACTACGCATCTGATCAAAAAATATCATAGAACATAAAAAGTAGGAAACTTCATTCTCTACCAAAAAGGTCTCTTAAGATTTTGCCATAGCTCGCTTCGTTTCCGAGATATATGCAGATTTATCTCAAGGGAAGGGGCCTGACGGACATATTTCGGGATATTTCTTCTTCTTGTTGTTCTTCTTCTGCACAGCTAAACAGGAAGTGGCATTTCCAGCTCGCAATAGTGCAGAGTTATCTGAAAGAAAGGGGCCACGGTGTTTCTGTATCTCTATTATGTTGGTGCGGCTTCGGAACTTTTAAATATCTTGATATATCTCGAGAACTACGCATCTGATCAAATAATATCATAGAACATAAAAAGTAGGAAACTTAATTCTCTACAAATAAGGTCTCTTAACATTTTGCCATAGCTCGCTTCGTTTCCGAGATATTTGCAGATTTATCTCAAGGGAAGGGGTCTGACGGACATATTTCGAGATATTTCTTCTTCTTGTTGGTCTTCTTCTGCACAGCTAAGCTGGAAGTGGCATTTGCAGCTCGCAATAGTGCAGAGTTATCTCAAAGAAAGGGGCCACGGTGTTTCTGTATCTCTATTATGTTGGTGCGGCTTCGGAACTTTTAAATATCTTGATATATCTCGAGAGCTACGCATCCGATCAAAAAATATTATAGAACATAAAAAGTAGGAAACTTAATTCTCTACAAAAAAGGTCTCTTAACATTTTGCCATAGCTCGCTTCGTTTCCGAGATATTTGCAGATTTATCTCGAGGGAAGGGGCCTGACGGACATATTTCGAGATATTTCTTCTTCTTGTTGTTCTTCTTCTGCACAGCTAAGCTGGACGTGGCATTTACAGCTCGCAATAGTGCAAAGTTATCTCAAAGAAAGGGGCCACGGTGTTTCTGTATCTCTATTATGTTGGTGCGGCTTCGGAACTTTTAAATATCTTGATATATCTCGAGAGCTACGCATCTGATCAAATAATATCATAGAACATAAAAAGTAGGAAACTTAATTCTCTACAAAAAAGGTCTCTTAACATTTTGCCATAGCTCGCTTCGTTTCCGAGATATTTGCAGATTTATCTCGAGGGAAGGGGCCTGACGGACATATTTCGAGATATTTCTTCTTCTTGTTGTTCTTCTTCTGCACAGCTAAGCTGGACGTGGCATTTACAGCTCGCAATAGTGCAGAGTTATCTCAAAGAAAGGGGCCACGGTGTTTCTGTATCTCTATTATGTTGGTGCGGCTTCGGAACTTTAAAATATCTTGATATATCTCGAGAACTACGCATCTGATCAAAAAATATCATAGAACGTAAAAAGTAGGAAACTTAATTCTCTACAAATAAAGTCGCTTAACATTTTGCCATAGCTCGCTTCGTTTCCGAGATATTTGCAGATTTATCTCAAGGGAAGGGGCCTGACGGACATATTTCGAGATATTTCTTCTTCTTGTTGTTCTTCTTCTGCACAGCTAAGCTGGAAGTGGCATTTGCAGCTCGCAATAGTGCAGAGTTATCTCAAAGAAAGGGGCCACGGTGTTTCTGTATCTCTATTATGTTGGTGCGGCTTCGGAACTTTTAAATATCTTGATATATCTCGAGAACTACGCATCTGATCAAAAAATATCATAGAACATAAAAAGTAGGAAACTTCATTCTCTACCAAAAAGGTCTCTTAACATTTTGCCATAGCTCGCTTCGTTTCCGAGATATATGCAGATTTATCTCAAGGGCAGGGGCCTGACGGACATATTTCGGGATATTTCTTCTTCTTGTTGTTCTTCTTCTGCACAGCTAAACAGGAAGTGGCATTTCCAGCTCGCAATAGTGCAGAGTTATCTGAAAGAAAGGGGCCACGGTGTTTCTGTATCTCTATTATGTTGGTGCGGCTTCGGAACTTTTAAATATCTTGATATATCTCGAGAACTACGCATCTGATCAAATAATATCATTGAACATAAAAAGTAGGAAACTTAATTCTCTACAAATAAGGTCTCTTACCATTTTGCCATAGCTCGCTTCGTTTCGGAGATATTTGCAGATTTATCTCAAGGGAAGGGGTCTGACGGACATATTTCGAGATATTTCTTCTTCTTGTTGTTCTTCTTCTGCACAGCTAAGCTGGAAGTGGCATTTGCAGCTCGCAATAGTGCAGAGTTATCTCAAAGAAAGGGGCCACGGTGTTTCTGTATCTCTATTATGTTGGTGCGGCTTCGGAACTTTTAAATATCTTGATATATCTCGAGAGCTACGCATCCGATCAAAAAATATCATAGAACATAAAAAGTAGGAAACTTAATTCTCTACAAAAAAGGTCTCTTAACATTTTGCCATAGCTCGCTTCGTTTCCGAGATATTTGCAGATTTATCTCGAGGGAAGGGGCCTGACGGGCATATTTCGAGATATTTCTTCTTCTTGTTGTTCTTCTTCTGCACAGCTAAGCTGGACGTGGCATTTACAGCTCGCAATAGTGCAGAGTTATCTCAAAGAAAGGGGCCACGGTGTTTCTGTATCTCTATTATGTTGGTGCGGCTTCGGAACTTTTAAATATCTTGATATATCTCGAGAACTACGCATCTGATCAAAAAATATCATAGAACATAAAAAGTAGGAAACTTAATTCTCTACAAATAAGGTCTCTTAACATTTTGCCATAGCTCGCTTCGTTTCCGAGATATTTGCAGATTTATCTCAAGGGAAGGGGCCTGACGGACATATTTCGAGATATTTCTTCTTCTTGTTGTTCTTCTTCTGCACAGCTAAGCTGGAAGTGGCATTTGCAGCTCGCAATAGTGCAGAGTTATCTCAAAGAAAGGGGCCACGGTGTTTCTGTATCTCTATTATGTTGGTGCGGCTTCGGAACTTTTAAATATCTTGATATATCTCGAGAACTACGCATCTGATCAAAAAATATCATAGAACATAAAAAGTAGGAAACTTAATTCTCTACAAAAAAGGTCTCTTAACATTTTGCCATAGCTCGCTTCGTTTCCAAGATACTTGCAGATTTATCTCAAGGGAAGGGGCCTGACGGACATATTTCGAGATATTTCTTCTTCTTGTTGTTCTTCTTCTGCACAGCTAAACTGGAAGTGGCATTTCCAGCTCGCAGTAGTGCCGAGTTATCTCAAAGAAAGGGGCCACGGTGTTTCTGTATCTCTATTATGTTGGTGCGGCTTCGGAACTTTTAAATATCTTGATATATCTCGAGAACTACGCATTTGATCAAAAAATATCATAGAACATAAAAAGTAGAAAACTTAATTCTCTACAAAAAAGGTCTCTCAACATTTTGCCACAGCTCGCTTCGTTTCCGAGATATATGCAGATTTATCTCAAGGGAAGGGGCCTGACGGACATATTTCGAGATATTTCTTCTTCTTGTTGTTCTTCTTCTGCACAGCTAAGCTGGAAGTGGCATTTGCAGCTCGCAATAGTGCAGAGTTATCTCAAAGAAAGGGGCCACGGTGTTTCTGTATCTCTATTATGTTGGTGCGGCTTCGGAACTTTTAAATATCTTGATATATCTCGAGGACTACGCATCTGATCAAATAATATCATAGAACATAAAAAGTAGGAAACTTAATTCTCCACAAATAAGGTCTCTCAACATTTTGCCATAGCTCGCTTCGTTTCCGAGATATTTGCAGATTTATCTCAAGGGAAGGGGCCTGACGGACATATTTCGAGATATTTCTTCTTCTTGTTGGTCTTCTTCTGCACAGCTAAGCTGGAAGTGGCATTTGCAGCTCGCAATAGTGCAGAGTTATCTCAAAGAAAGGGGCCACGGTGTTTCTGTATCTCTATTATGTTGGTGCGGCTTCGGAACTTTTAAATATCTTGATATATCTCGAGAACTACGCATCTGATCAAAAAATATCATGCAACATAAAAAGTAGGAAACTTAATTCTCAACAAAAAAGGTCTCTTAACATTTTGCCATAGCTCGCTTCGTTTCCGAGATATTTGCAGATTTATCTCAAGGGAAGGGGCCTGACGGACATATTTCGAGATATTTCTTCTTCTTGTTGTTCTTCTTCTGCACAGCTAAACTGGAAGTGGCATTTCCAGCTCGCAGTAGTGCAGAGTTATCTCAAAGAAAGGGGCCACGGTGTTTCTGTATCTCTATTATGTTGGTGTGGCTTCGGAACTTAAAATATCTTGATATATCTCGAGAACTACGCATCTGATCAAAAAATATCATAGAACGTAAAAAGTAGGAAACTTAATTCTCTACAAATAAAGTCGCTTAACATTTTGCCATAGCTCGCTTCGTTTCCGAGATATTTGCAGATATATCTCAAGGGAAGGGGCCTGACGGACATATTTCGAGATATTTCTTCTTCTTGTTGTTCTTCTTCTGCACAGCTAAGCTGGAAGTGGCATTTGCGGCTCGCACTAGTGCAGAGTTATCTCAAAGAAAGGGGCCACGGTGTTTCTGTATCCCTATTATGTTGGTGCGGCTTCGGAACTTTTAAATATCTCGATATATCTCGAAAACTACGCTTCTGATCAAAAAATATCATAGAACATAAATTGTAGGAAACATAATTCTCTATAAAAAACGTCTCTTAACATTTTGCCATAGCTCGCTTCGTTTCCGAGATATTTGCAGATTCAGCTCAAAGGAACTGGCCTGACGGACATATTTCGAGATATTTCTTCTTCTTGTTGTTCTTCCTCTGCACAGCTAAGCTGGAAGTGGCATTTGCAGCTCGCAATAGTGCAGAGTTATCTCAAAGAAAGGGGCCACGGTGTTTCTGTATCTCTATTATGTTGGTGCGGCTTCGGAACTTTTAAATATCTTGATATATCTCGAGAACTACGCATCTGATCAAAAAATATCATAGAACATAAAAAGTAGGAAACTTAATTCTCTACAAAAAAGGTCTCTTAACATTTCGCCATAGCTCGCTTCGTTTCCGAGATATTTGCAGATATAGCTCAAGGGAAGGGGCCTGACGGACATATTTCGAGATATTTCTTCTTCTTGTTGTCCTTCTTCTGCACAGCTAAGCTGGAAGTGGCATTTGCAGCTCGCAATCGTGCAGAGTTATCTCAAAGAAAGGGGCCACGGTGTTTCTGTATCTCTATTATGTTGGTGCGGCTTCGGAACTTTTAAATATCTTGATATATCTCGAGAACTACGCATCTGATCAAAAAATATCATAGAACATGAAAAGTAGGAAACTTAATTCTCTACAAAAAAGGTCTCTTAACATTTCGCCATAGCTCGCTTCGTTTCCGAGATATTTGCAGATTTATCTCAAGGGAAGGGGCCTGACGGACATATTTCGAGATATTTCTTCTTCTTGTTGTTCTTCTTCTGCACAGCTAAGCTGGAACTGGCATTTGCGGCTCGCACTAGTGCAGAGTTATCTCAAAGAAAGGGGCCACGGTGTTTCTGTATCTCTATTATGTTGGTGCGGCTTCGGATCTTTTAAATATCTCGATATATCTCGAAAACTACGCTTCTGATCAAAGAATATCATAGAACCTAAATTGTGGGAAATATAATTCTCTACAGAAAAGGTCTCTTAACATTTTGCCGTAGCTCGCTTCGTTTCCGAGATATTTGCAGATTTATCTCTAGGGAAGGGGCCTGACGGACATATTTCGAGATATTTCTTCTTCTTGTTGTTCTTCTTCTGCACAGCTAAGCTGGAAGTGGCATTTGCGGCTCGCACTAGTGCAGAGTTATCTCAAAGAAAGGGGCCACGGTGTTTCTGTATCCCTATTATGTTGGTGCGGCTTCGGAACTTTTAAATATCTCGATATATCTCGAAAACTACGCTTCTGATCAAAAAATATCATAGAACATAAATTGTAGGAAACATAATTCTCTATAAAAAACGTCTCTTAACATTTTGCCATAGCTCGCTTCGTTTCCGAGATATTTGCAGATTCAGCTCAAAGGAACTGGCCTGACGGACATATTTCGAGATATTTCTTCTTCTTGTTGTTCTTCCTCTGCACAGCTAAGCTGGAAGTGGCATTTGCAGCTCGCAATAGTGCAGAGTTATCTCAAAGAAAGGGGCCACGGTGTTTCTGTATCTCTATTATGTTGGTGCGGCTTCGGAACTTTTAAATATCTTGATATATCTCGAGAACTACGCATCTGATCAAAAAATATCATAGAACATAAAAAGTAGGAAACTTAATTCTCTACAAAAAAGGTCTCTTAACATTTCGCCATAGCTCGCTTCGTTTCCGAGATATTTGCAGATATAGCTCAAGGGAAGGGGCCTGACGGACATATTTCGAGATATTTCTTCTTCTTGTTGTCCTTCTTCTGCACAGCTAAGCTGGAAGTGGCATTTGCAGCTCGCAATCGTGCAGAGTTATCTCAAAGAAAGGGGCCACGGTGTTTCTGTATCTCTATTATGTTGGTGCGGCTTCGGAACTTTTAAATATCTTGATATATCTCGAGAACTACGCATCTGATCAAAAAATATCATAGAACATGAAAAGTAGGAAACTTAATTCTCTACAAAAAAGGTCTCTTAACATTTCGCCATAGCTCGCTTCGTTTCCGAGATATTTGCAGATTTATCTCAAGGGAAGGGGCCTGACGGACATATTTCGAGATATTTCTTCTTCTTGTTGTTCTTCTTCTGCACAGCTAAGCTGGAACTGGCATTTGCGGCTCGCACTAGTGCAGAGTTATCTCAAAGAAAGGGGCCACGGTGTTTCTGTATCTCTATTATGTTGGTGCGGCTTCGGAACTTTTAAATATCTCGATGTATCTCGAAAACTACGCTTCTGATCAAAAAATATCATAGAACATAAATTGTAGGAAGCATAATTCTCTACAAAAAAGGTCTCTTAACATTTTGCCATAGCTCGCTTCGTTTCCGAGATATATGCAGATTTATCTCAAGGGAAGGGGCCTGACGGACATATTTCGGGATATTTCTTCTTCTTGTTGTTCTTCTTCTGCACAGCTAAACAGGAAGTGGCATTTCCAGCTCGCAATAGTGCAGAGTTTTCTGAAAGAAAGGGGCCACGGTGTTTCTGTATCTCTATTATGTTGGTGCGGCTTCGGAACTTTTAAATATCTTGATATATCTCGAGAACTACGCATCTGATCAAATAATATCATAGAACATAAAAAGTAGGAAACTTAATTCTCTACAAATAAGGTCTCTTAACATTTTGCCATAGCTCGCTTCGTTTCCGAGATATTTGCAGATTTATCTCAAGGGAAGGGGTCTGACGGACATATTTCGAGATATTTCTTCTTCTTGTTGGTCTTCTTCTGCACAGCTAAGCTGGAAGTGGCATTTGCAGCTCGCAATAGTGCAGAGTTATCTCAAAGAAAGGGGCCACGGTGTTTCTGTATCTCTATTATGTTGGTGCGGCTTCGGATCTTTTAAATATCTCGATATATCTCGAAAACTACGCTTCTGATCAAAAAATATCATAGAACCTAAATTGTGGGAAATATAATTCTCTACAGAAAAGGTCTCTTAACATTTTGCCGTAGCTCGCTTCGTTTCCGAGATATTTGCAGATTTATCTCAAGGGAAGGGGTCTGACGGACATATTTCGAGATATTTCTTCTTCTTGTTGTTCTTCTTCTGCACAGCTAAGCTGGAAGTGGCATTTGCGGCTCGCAATAGTGCAGAGTTATCTCAAAGAAAGGGGCCACGGTGTTTCTGTATCTCTATTATGTTGGTGCGGCTTCGGAACTTTTAAATATCTTGATATATCTCGAGAACTACGCATCTGATCAAAAAATATCATAGAACATAAAAAGTAGGAAACTTAATTCTCTACAAAAAAGGTCTCTTAACATTTTGCCATAGCTCGCTTCGTTTCCAAGATACTTGCAGATTTATCTCAAGGGAAGGGGCCTGACGGACATATGTCGAGATATTTCTTCTTCTTGTTGTTCTTCTTCTGCACAGCTAAACTGGAAGTGGCATTTCCAGCTCGCAGTAGTGCCGAGTTATCTCAAAGAAAGGGGCCACGGTGTTTCTGTATCTCTATTATGTTGGTGCGGCTTCGGAACTTTTAAATATCTTGATATATCTCGAGAACTACGCATCTGATCAAATAATATCATAGAACATAAAAAGTAGGAAACTTAATTCTCTACAAATAAGGTCTCTTAACATTTTGCCATAGCTCGCTTCGTTTCCGAGATATTTGCAGATTTATCTCAAGGGAAGGGGTCTGACGGACATATTTCGAGATATTTCTTCTTCTTGTTGGTCTTCTTCTGCACAGCTAAGCTGGAAGTGGCATTTGCAGCTCGCAATAGTGCAGAGTTATCTCAAAGAAAGGGGCCACGGTGTTTCTGTATCTCTATTATGTTGATGCGGCTTCGGAACTTTTAAATATCTTGATATATCTCGAGAGCTACGCATCCGATCAAAAAATATCATAGAACATAAAAAGTAGGAAACTTAATTCTCTACAAAAAAGGTCTCTTAACATTTTGCCATAGCTCGCTTCGTTTCCGAGATATTTGCAGATTTATCTCAAGGGAAGGGGTCTGACGGACATATTTCGAGATATTTCTTCTTCTTGTTGTTCTTCTTCTGCACAGCTAAGCTGGAAGTGGCATTTGCAGCTCGCAATAGTGCAGAGTTATCTCAAAGAAAGGGGCCACGGTGTTTCTGTATCTCTATTATGTTGGTGCGGCTTCGGAACTTTTAAATATCTTGATATATCTCGAGAACTACGCATCTGATCAAAAAATATCATAGAACATAAAAAGTAGGAAACTTCATTCTCTACCAAAAAGGTCTCTTAACATTTTGCCATAGCTCGCTTCGTTTCCGAGATATATGCAGATTTATCTCAAGGGAAGGGGCCTGACGGACATATTTCGGGATATTTCTTCTTCTTGTTGTTCTTCTTCTGCACAGCTAAACAGGAAGTTGCATTTCCAGCTCGCAATAGTGCAGAGTTATCTGAAAGAAAGGGGCCACGGTGTTCCTGTATCTCTATTATGTTGGTGCGGCTTCGGAACTTTTAAATATCTTGATATATCTCGAGAACTACGCATCTGATCAAATAATATCATAGAACATAAAAAGTAGGAAACTTAATTCTCTACAAATAAGGTCTCTTAACATTTTGCCATAGCTCGCTTCGTTTCCGAGATATTTGCAGATTTATCTCAAGGGAAGGGGCCTGACGGACATATTTCGAGATATTTCTTCTTCTTGTTGGTCTTCTTCTGCACAGCTAAGCTGGAAGTGGCATTTGCAGCTCGCAATAGTGCAGAGTTATCTCAAAGAAAGGGGCCACGGTGTTTCTGTATCTCTATTATGTTGGTGCGGCTTCGGAACTTTTAAATATCTTGATATATCTCGAGAACTACGCATCTGATCAAAAGATATCATAGAACATAAAAAGTAGGAAACTTAATTCTCTACAAAAAAGGTCTCTTAACATTTTGCCATAGCTCGCTTCGTTTCCGAGATATTTGCAGATTTATCTTAAGGGAAGGGGCCTAACGGACATATTTCGAGATATTTCTTCTTCTTGTTGTTCTTCTTCTGCACAGCTAAACTGGAAGTGGCATTTCCAGGTCGCAATAGTGCAGAGTTATCTCAAAGAAAGGAGCCACGGTGTTTCTGTATCTCTATTATGTTGGTGCGGCTTCGGAACTTTTAAATATCTTGATATATCTCGAGAACTACGCATCTGATCAAAAAATATCATAGAACATAAAAAGTAGGAAACATAATTCTCTACAAAAAAGGTCTCTTAACATTTTGCCATAGCTCGCTTCGTTTCCGAGATATTTGCAGATTTATCTCAAGGGAAGGGGCCTGACGGACATATTTCGAGATATTTCTTCTTCTTGTTGTTCTTCTTCTGCACAGCTAAGCTGGAAGTGGCATTTGCAGCTCGCAATAGTGCATAGCTATCTGAAAGAAAGGGGCCACGGTGTTTCTGTATCTCTATTATGTTGGTGCGGCTTCGGAACTTTTAAATATCTTGATATATCTCGAGAACTACGCATCTGATCAAAAAATATCATAGAACATAAAAAGTAGGAAACTTAATTCGCTACAAAAAAGGTCTCTTAACATTTTGCCATAGCTCGCTTCGTTTCCGAGATATTTGCAGATTTATCTCAAGGGAAGGGGCCTAACGGACATATTTCGTGATATTTCTTCTTCTTGTTGTTCTTCTTCTGCACAGCTAAGCTGGAAGTGGCATTTGCAGCTCGCAATCGTGCAGAGTTATCTCAAAGAAAGGGGCCACGGTGTTTCTGTATCTCTATTATGTTGGTGCGGCTTCGGAACTTTTAAATATCTTGATATATCTCGAGAACTACGCCTCTGATCGAAAAATATTGTAGAACATAAAAAGTAGGAAACTTAATTCTCTACAAAAAAGGTCTCTTAACATTTTGCCATAGCTCGCTTCGTTTCCGAGATATTTGCACATTTATCTCAAGGGAAGGGTCCTGATGGACATATTTCGAGATATTTCTTCTTCTTGTTGTTCTTCTTCTGCACAGCTAAGCTGGAAGTGCCATTTGCAGCGCGCAATAGTGCAGAGTTATCTCAAAGAAAGGGGCCACGGGGTTTCTGTATCTCTATTATGTTGGTGCGGCTTCGGAACTTTTAAATATCTTGATATATCTCGAGAACTACGCATCTGTTCAAAAAATATCAGAGAACGTAAATTGTAGGAAACATAATTCTCTACAAAAAAGGTCTCTTAAGATTTTGCCATAGCTCGCTTCGTTTCCGAGATATTTGCAGATTTATCTCAAGGGAAGGGGCCTGACGGACATATTTCGAGATATTTCTTCTTCTTGTTGTTCTTCTTCTGCACAGCTAAGCTGGAAGTGGCATTTGCAGCTCGCAATAGTGCAGAGTTATCTCAAAGAAAGGGGCCACGGTGTTTCTGTATCTCTATTATGTTGGTGCGGCTTCGGAACTTTTAAATATCTTGATATATCTCGAGAACTACGCATCTGATCAAAAAATATCGTAGAACATAAAAAGTAGGAAACTTAATTCTCTACAAAAAAGGTCTCTTAACATTTTGCCATAGCACGCTTCGTTTCCGAGATATTTGCAGATTTATCTCAAGGGAAGGGGCCTGACGGACATATTCCGAGATATTTCTTCTTCTTGTTGTTCCTCTTCTGCACAGCTAAGCTGGAAGTGGCATTTGCAGGTCGCAATAGTGCAGAGTTATCTCAAAGAAAGGGGCCACGGTGTTTCTGTATCTCTATTATGTTGGTGCGGCTTCGGAACTTTTAAATATCTTGATATATCTCGAGAACTACGCATCTGATTAAAAAATATCATAGAACGTAAAAAGTAGGAAACTTAATTCTCTACAAATAAAGTCGCTTAACATTTTGCCATAGCTCGCTTCGTTTCCGAGATATTTGCAGATTTATCTCAAGGGAAGGGGCCTGACGGACATATTTCGAGATATTTCTTCTTCTGGTTGTTCTTCTTCTGCACAGCTAAGCTGGAAGTGGCATTTGCAGCTCGCAATAGTGCAGAGTTATCTCAAAGAAAGGGGCCACGGTGTTTCTGTATCTCTATTACGTTGGTGCGGCTTCGGAACTTTTAAATATCTTGATATATCTCGAGAACTACGCATCTGATCAAAAAATATCATAGAACATAAAAAGTAGGAAACTTAATTCTCTAAAAAAAGGTCTCTTAACATTTTGCCATAGCTCGCTTCGTTTCCAAGATACTTGCAGATTTATCTCAAGGGAAGGGGCCTGACGGACATATGTCGAGATATGTCTTCTTCTTGTTGTTCTTCTTCTGCACAGCTAAACTGGAAGTGGCATTTCCAGCTCGCAGTAGTGCCGAGTTATCTCAAAGAAAGGGGCCACGGTGTTTCTGTATCTCTATTATGTTGGTGCGGCTTCGGAACTTTTAAATATCTTGATATATCTCGAGAACTACGCATCTGATCAAATAATATGATAGAACATAAAAAGTAGGAAACTTAATTCTCTACAAATAAGGTCTCTTAACATTTTGCCATAGCTCGCTTCGTTTCCGAGATATTTGCAGATTTATCTCAAGGGAAGGGGTCTGACGGACATATTTCGAGATATTTCTTCTTCTTGTTGGTCTTCTTCTGCACAGCTAAGCTGGAAGTGGCATTTGCAGCTCGCAATAGTGCAGAGTTATCTCAAAGAAAGGGGCCACGGTGTTTCTGTATCTCTATTATGTTGATGCGGCTTCGGAACTTTTAAATATCTTGATATATCTCGAGAGCTACGCATCCGATCAAAAAATATCATAGAACATAAAAAGTAGGAAACTTAATTCTCTACAAAAAAGGTCTCTTAACATTTTGCCATAGCTCGCTTCGTTTCCGAGATATTTGCAGATTTATCTCAAGGGAAGGGGTCTGACGGACATATTTCGAGATATTTCTTCTTCTTGTTGTTCTTCTTCTGCACAGCTAAGCTGGAAGTGGCATTTGCAGCTCGCAATAGTGCAGAGTTATCTCAAAGAAAGGGGCCACGGTGTTTCTGTATGTCTATTATGTTGGTGCGGCTTCGGAACTTTTAAATATCTTGATATATCTCGAGAACTACGCATCTGATCAAAAAATATCATAGAACATAAAAAGTAGGAAACTTCATTCTCTACCAAAAAGGTCTCTTAACATTTTGCCATAGCTCGCTTCGTTTCCGAGATATATGCAGATTTATCTCAAGGGAAGGGGCCTGACGGACATATTTCGGGATATTTCTTCTTCTTGTTGTTCTTCTTCTGCACAGCTAAACAGGAAGTGGCATTTCCAGCTCGCAATAGTGCAGAGTTATCTGAAAGAAAGGGGCCACGGTGTTCCTGTATCTCTATTATGTTGGTGCGGCTTCGGAACTTTTAAATATCTTGATATATCTCGAGAACTACGCATCTGATCAAATAATATCATAGAACATAAAAAGTAGGAAACTTAATTCTCTACAAATAAGGTCTCTTAACATTTTGCCATAGCTCGCTTCGTTTCCGAGATATTTGCAGATTTATCTCAAGGGAAGGGGCCTGACGGACATATTTCGAGATATTTCTTCTTCTTGTTGGTCTTCTTCTGCACAGCTAAGCTGGAAGTGGCATTTGCAGCTCGCAATAGTGCAGAGTTATCTCAAAGAAAGGGGCCACGGTGTTTCTGTATCTCTATTATGTTGGTGCGGCTTCGGAACTTTTAAATATCTTGATATATCTCGAGAACTACGCATCTGATCAAAAGATATCATAGAACATAAAAAGTAGGAAACTTAATTCTCTACAAAAAAGGTCTCTTAACATTTTGCCATAGCTCGCTTCGTTTCCGAGATATTTGCAGATTTATCTCAAGGGAAGGGGCCTAACGGACATATTTCGAGATATTTCTTCTTCTTGTTGTTCTTCTTCTGCACAGCTAAACTGGAAGTGGCATTTCCAGGTCGCAATAGTGCAGAGTTATCTCAAAGAAAGGAGCCACGGTGTTTCTGTATCTCTATTATGTTGGTGCGGCTTCGGAACTTTTAAATATCTTGATATATCTCGAGAACTACGCATCTGATCAAAAAATATCATAGAACATAAAAAGTAGGAAACATAATTCTCTACAAAAAAGGTCTCTCAACATTTTGCCATAGCTCGCTTCGTTTCCGAGATATTTGCAGATTTATCTCAAGGGAAGGGGCCTGACGGACATATTTCGAGATATTTCTTCTTCTTGTTGTTCTTCTTCTGCACAGCTAAGCTGGAAGTGGCATTTGCAGCTCGCAATAGTGCATAGCTATCTGAAAGAAAGGGGCCACGGTGTTTCTGTATCTCTATTATGTTGGTGCGGCTTCGGAACTTTTAAATATCTTGATATATCTCGAGAACTACGCATCTGATCAAAAAATATCATAGAACATAAAAAGTAGGAAACTTAATTCGCTACAAAAAAGGTCTCTTAACATTTTGCCATAGCTCGCTTCGTTTCCGAGATATTTGCAGATTTATCTCAAGGGAAGGGGCCTAACGGACATATTTCGTGATATTTCTTCTTCTTGTTGTTCTTCTTCTGCACAGCTAAGCTGGAAGTGGCATTTGCAGCTCGCAATCGTGCAGAGTTATCTCAGAGAAAGGGGCCACGGTGTTTCTGTATCTCTATTATGTTGGTGCGGCTTCGGAACTTTTAAATATCTTGATATATCTCGAGAACTACGCCTCTGATCGAAAAATATCGTAGAACATAAAAAGTAGGAAACTTAATTCTCTACAAAAAAGGTCTCTTAACATTTTGCCATAGCTCGCTTCGTTTCCGAGATATTTGCAGATTTATCTCAAGGGAAGGGTCCTGATGGACATATTTCGAGATATTTCTTCTTCTTGTTGTTCTTCTTCTGCACAGCTAAGCTGGAAGTGCCATTTGCAGCGCGCAATAGTGCAGAGTTATCTCAAAGAAAGGGGCCACGGGGTTTCTGTATCTCTATTATGTTGGTGCGGCTTCGGAACTTTTAAATATCTCGATATATCTCGAAAACTACGCTTCTGATCAAAAAATATCATAGAACATAAATTGTAGGAAACATAATTCACTACAAAAAACGTCTCTTAACATTTTGCCATAGCTCGCTTCGTTTCCGAGATATTTGCAGATTCAGCTCAAAGGAACGGCCCTGACGGACATATTTCGAGATACTTCTTCTTCTTGTTGCTCTTCCTCTGCACAGCTAAGCTGGAAGTGGCATTTGCAGCTCGCAATAGTGCAGAGTTATCTCAAAGAAAGGGGCCACGGTGTTTCTGTATCTCTATTATGTTGGTGCGGCTTCGGAACTTTTAAATATCTTGATATATCTCGAGAACTACGCATCTGATCAAAAAATATCATAGAACATAAAAAGTAGGAAACTTAATTCTCTACAAAAAAGGTCTCTTAACATTTTGCCATAGCTCGCTTCGTTTCCGAGATATTTGCAGATACATCTCAAGGGAAGGGGCCTGCCGGACATATTTCGAGATATTTCTTCTTCTTGTTGTTCTTCTTCTGCACAGCTAAGCTGGAAGTGGCATTTACAGCTCGCAATAGTGCAGAGTTATCTCAAAGAAAGGGGCCACGGTGTTTCTGTATCTCTATTATGTTGGTGCTGCTTCGGAACTTTTAAATATCTTGATATATCTCGAGAACTACGCATCTGATCAAAAAATATCATAGAACATGAAAAGTAGGAAACTTAATTCTCTACAAAAAAGGTCTCTTAACATTTTGCCATAGCTCTCTTCGTTTCCGAGATATTTGCAGATTTATCTCAAGGGAAGGGGCCTGACGGACATATTTCGAGATATTTCTTCTTCTTGTTGTTCTTCTTCTGCACAGCTAAACTGGAAGTGGCATTTCCAGCTCGCAATCGTGCAGAGTTATCTCAAAGAAAGGGGCCACGGTGTTTCTGTATCTCTATTATGTTGGTGCGGCTTCGGAACTTTTAAATATCTTGATATATCTCGAGAACTACGCCTCTGGTCGAAAAATATCATAGAACATAAAAAGTAGGAAACTTAATTCTCTACAAAAAAGGTCTCTTAACATTTTGCCATAGCTCGCTTCGTTTCCGAGATATTTGCAGATTTATCTCAAGGGAAGGGGCCTGACGGACATATTTCGAGATATTTCTTCTTCTTGTTGATCTTCTTCTGCACAGCTGAGCTGGAAGTGGCATTTGCAGGTCGCAATAGTGCAGAGTTATCTCAAAGAAAGGGGCCACGGTGTTTCTGTATCTCTATTATGTTGGTGCGGCTTCGGAACTTTTAAATATCTTGATACATCTCGAGAACTACGCATCTGATCAAAAAATATCATAGAAGATAAAAAGTAGGAAACTTAATTCTCTACAAAAAACGTCTCTTAACATTTTGCCATAGCTCGCTTCGTTTCCGATATATTTGCAGATTCAGCTCAAAGGAACTGGCCTGACGGACATATTTCGAGATATTTCTTCTTCTTGTTGTTCTTCCTCTGCACAGCTAAGCTGGAAGTGGCATTTGCAGCTCGCAATAGTGCAGAGTTATCTCAAAGAAAGGGGCCACGGTGTTTCTGTATCTCTATTATGTTGGTGCGGCTTCGGAACTTTTAAATATCTTGATATATCTCGAGAACTACGCATCTGATCAAAAAATATCATAGAACATAAATTGTAGGAAACATAATTCTCTACAAAAAAGGTATCTTAACATTTTGCCATAGCTCGCTTCGTTTCCGAGATATTTGCAGATATATCTCAAGGGAAGGGGCCTGCCGGACATATTTCGAGATATTTCTTCTTCTTGTTGTTCTTCTTCTGCACAGCTAAGCTGGAAGTGGCATTTACAGCTAGCAATAGTGCAGAGTTATCTCAAAGAAAGGGGCCACGGTGTTTCTGTATCTCTATTATGTTGGTGCTGCTTCGGAACTTTTAATTATCTTGATATATCTCGAGAACTACGCATCTGATCAAAAAATATCGTAGAACATGAAAAGTAGGAAACTTAATTCTCTACAAAAAAGGTCTCTTAACATTTTGCCATAGCTCTCTTCGTTTCCGAGATATTTGCAGATTTATCTCAAGGGAAGGGGCCTGACGGACATATTTCGAGATATTTCTTCTTCTTGTTGTTCTTCTTCTGCACAGCTAAACTGGAAGTGGCATTTCCAGCTCGCAATCGTGCAGAGTTATCTCAAAGAAAGGGGCCACGGTGTTTCTGTATCTCTATTATGTTGGTGCGGCTTCGGAACTTTTAAATATCTTGATATATCTCGAGAACTACGCCTCTGGTCGAAAAATATCATAGAACATAAAAAGTAGGAAACTTAATTCTCTACAAAAAAGGTCTCTTAACATTTTGCCATAGCTCGCTTCGTTTCCGAGATATTTGCAGATTTATCTCAAGGGAAGGGGCCTGACGGACATATTTCGAGATATTTCTTCTTCTTGTTGATCTTCTTCTGCACAGCTGAGCTGGAAGTGGCATTTGCAGGTCGCAATAGTGCAGAGTTATCTCAAAGAAAGGGGCCACGGTGTTTCTGTATCTCTATTATGTTGGTGCGGCTTCGGAACTTTTAAATATCTTGATACATCTCGAGAACTACGCATCTGATCAAAAAATATCATAGAAGATAAAAAGTAGGAAACTTAATTCTCTACAAAAAACGTCTCTTAACATTTTGCCATAGCTCGCTTCGTTTCCGATATATTTGCAGATTCAGCTCAAAGGAACTGGCCTGACGGACATATTTCGAGATATTTCTTCTTCTTGTTGTTCTTCCTCTGCACAGCTAAGCTGGAAGTGGCATTTGCAGCTCGCAATAGTGCAGAGTTATCTCAAAGAAAGGGGCCACGGTGTTTCTGTATCTCTATTATGTTGGTGCGGCTTCGGAACTTTTAAATATCTTGATATATCTCGAGAACTACGCATCTGATCAAAAAATATCATAGAACATAAATTGTAGGAAACATAATTCTCTACAAAAAAGGTATCTTAACATTTTGCCATAGCTCGCTTCGTTTCCGAGATATTTGCAGATATATCTCAAGGGAAGGGGCCTGCCGGACATATTTCGAGATATTTCTTCTTCTTGTTGTTCTTCTTCTGCACAGCTAAGCTGGAAGTGGCATTTACAGCTAGCAATAGTGCAGAGTTATCTCAAAGAAAGGGGCCACGGTGTTTCTGTATCTCTATTATGTTGGTGCTGCTTCGGAACTTTTAATTATCATGATATATCTCGAGAACTACGCATCTGATCAAAAAATATCGTAGAACATGAAAAGTAGGAAACTTAATTCTCTACAAAAAAGGTCTCTTAACATTTTGCCATAGCTCTCTTCGTTTCCGAGATATTTGCAGATTTATCTCAAGGGAAGGGGCCTGACGGACATATTTCGAGATATTTCTTCTTCTTGTTGTTCTTCTTCTGCACAGCTAAACTGGAAGTGGCATTTCCAGCTCGCAATCGTGCAGAGTTATCTCAAAGAAAGGGGCCACGGTGTTTCTGTATCTCTATTATGTTGGTGCGGCTTCGGAACTTTTAAATATCTTGATATATCTCGAGAACTACGCCTCTGGTCGAAAAATATCATAGAACATAAAAAGTAGGAAACTTAATTCTCTACAAAAAAGGTCTCTTAACATTTTGCCATAGCTCGCTTCGTTTCCGAGATATTTGCAGATTTATCTCAAGGGAAGGGGCCTGACGGACATATTTCGAGATATTTCTTCTTCTTGTTGTTCTTCTTCTGCACAGCTAAGCTGGAAGTGGCATTTGCGGCTCGCACTAGTGCAGAGTTATCTCAAAGAAAGGAGCCACGGTGTTTCTGTATCTCTATTATGTTGGTGCGGCTTCGGAACTTTTAAATATCTCGATATATCTCGAAAACTACGCTTCTGATCAAAAAATATCATAGAACATAAATTGTAGGAAACATAATTCACTACAAAAAACGTCTCTTAACATTTTGCCATAGCTCGCTTCGTTTCCGAGATATTTGCAGATTCAGCTCAAAGGAACGGCCCTGACGGACATATTTCGAGATACTTCTTCTTCTTGTTGTTCTTCCTCTGCACAGCTAAGCTGGAAGTGGCATTTGCAGCTCGCAATAGTGCAGAGTTATCTCAAAGAAAGGGGCCACGGTGTTTCTGTATCTCTATTATGTTGGTGCGGCTTCGGAACTTTTAAATATCTTGATATATCTCGAGAACTACGCATCTGTTCAAAAAATATCAGAGAACGTAAATTGTAGGAAACATAATTCTCTACAAAAAAGGTCTCTTAAGATTTTGCCATAGCTCGCTTCGTTTCCGAGATATTTGCAGATTTATCTCAAGGGAAGGGGCCTGACGGACATATTTCGAGATATTTCTTCTTCTTGTTGTTCTTCTTCTGCACAGCTAAGCTGGAAGTGGCATTTGCAGCTCGCAATAGTGCAGAGTTATCTCAAAGAAAGGGGCCACGGTGTTTCTGTATCTCTATTATGTTGGTGCGGCTTCGGAACTTTTAAATATCTTGATATATCTCGAGAACTACGCATCTGATCAAAAAATATCGTAGAACATAAAAAGTAGGAAACTTAATTCTCTACAAAAAAGGTCTCTTAACATTTTGCCATAGCACGCTTCGTTTCCGAGATATCTGCAGATTTATCTCAAGGGAAGGGGCCTGACGGACATATTCCGAGATATTTCTTCTTCTTGTTGTTCCTCTTCTGCACAGCTAAGCTGGAAGTGGCATTTGCAGGTCGCAATAGTGCAGAGTTATCTCAAAGAAAGGGGCCACGGTGTTTCTGTATCTCTATTATGTTGGTGCGGCTTCGGAACTTTTAAATATCTCGATATATCTCGAAAACTACGCTTCTGATCAAAAAATATCAGAGAACGTAAATTGTAGGAAACACAATTCTCTACAAAAAAGGTCTCTTAAGATTTTGCCATAGCTCGCTTCGTTTCCGAGATATTTGCAGATTTATCTCAAGGGAAGGGGCCTGACGGACATATTTCGAGATATTTCTTCTTCTTGTTGTTCTTCTTCAGCACAGCTAAGCTGGAAGTGGCATTTGCAGCTCGCAATAGTGCAGAGTTATCTCAAAGAAAGGGGCCACGGTGTTTCTGTATCTCTATTATGTTGGTGCGGCTTCGGAACTTTTAAATATCTTGATATATCTCGAGAACTACGCATCTGATCAAAAAATATCGTAGAACATAAAAAGTAGGAAACTTAATTCTCTACAAATAAGGTCTCTTAACATTTTGCCATAGCTCGCTTGGTTTCCGAGATATTTGCAGATTTATCTCAAGGGAAGGGGCCTGAGGGACATATTTCGTGATATTTCTTCTTCTTGTTGTTCTTCTTCTGCACAGCTAAGCTGGAAGTGGCATTTGCAGCTCGCAATAGTGCAGAGTTATCTCAAAGAAAGGGGCCACGGTGTTTCTGTATCTCTATTATGTTGGTGCGGCTTCTTAACTTTTAAATATCTTGATATATCTCGAGAACTACGGATCTGATCAAAAAATATCATAGAACATAAAAAGTAGGAAACTCAATTCTCTACAAAAAAGGTCTCTTAACATTTTGCAATAGCTCGCTTCGTTTCCGAGATATTTGCAGATTTATCTCAAGGGAAGGGGCCTGACGGACATATTTCGAGATATTTCTTCTTCTTGTTGTTCTTCTTCTGCACAGCTAAGCTGGAAGTGGCATTTGCAGCTCGCAATAGTGCAGAGTTATCTCAAAGAAAGGGGCCACGGTGTTTCTGTATCTCTATTATGTTGGTGCGGCTTCGGAACTTTTAAATATCTTGATATATCTCGAGAACTACGCATCTGATCAAAAAATATCATAGAACATAAAACGTAGGAAACTTAATTCTCTACAAAAAAGGTCTCTTAACATTTTGCCGTAGCTCGCTTCGTTTCCGAGATATTTGCAGATTTATCTCAAGGGAAGGGGCCTGACGGACATATTTCGAGATATTTCTTCTTCTTGTTGTTCTTCTTCTGCACAGCTAAGCTGGAAGTGCCATTTGCAGCGCGCAATAGTGCAGAGTTATCTCAAAGAAAGGGGCCACGGGGTTTCTGTATCTCTATTATGTTGGTGCGGCTTCGGAACTTTTAAATATCTTGATATATCTCGAGAACTACGCATCTGTTCAAAAAATATCAGAGAACGTAAATTGTAGGAAACATAATTCTCTACAAAAAAGGTCTCTTAAGATTTTGCCATAGCTCGCTTCGTTTCCGAGATATTTGCAGATTTATCTCAAGGGAAGGGGCCTGACGGACATATTTCGAGATATTTCTTCTTCTTGTTGTTCTTCTTCTGCACAGCTAAGCTGGAAGTGGCATTTGCAGCTCGCAATAGTGCAGAGTTATCTCAAAGAAAGGGGCCACGGTGTTTCTGTATCTCTATTATGTTGGTGCGGCTTCGGAACTTTTAAATATCTTGATATATCTCGAGAACTACGCATCTGATCAAAAAATATCGTAGAACATAAAAAGTAGGAAACTTAATTCTCTACAAATAAGGTCTCTTAACATTTTGCCATAGCTCGCTTGGTTTCCGAGATATTTGCAGATTTATCTCAAGGGAAGGGGCCTGAGGGACATATTTCGAGATATTTCTTCTTCTTGTTGTTCTTCTTCTGCACAGCTAAGCTGGAACTGGCATTTGCGGCTCGCACTAGTGCAGAGTTATCTCAAAGAAAGGGGCCACGGTGTTTCTGTATCTCTATTATGTTGGTGCGGCTTCGGAACTTTTAAATATCTCGATGTATCTCGAAAACTACGCTTCTGATCAAAAAATATCATAGAACATAAATTGTAGGAAGCATAATTCTCTACAAAAAAGGTCTCTTAACATTTTGCCATAGCTCGCTTCGTTTCCGAGATATTTGCAGATATATCTCAAGGGAAGGGGCCTGACGGACATATTTCGAGATATTTCTTCTTCTGGTTGTTCTTCTTCTGCACAGCTAAACTGGAAGTGGCATTTCCAGCTCGCAGTAGTGCAGAGTAATCTCAAAGAAAGGGGCCACGGTGTTTCTGTATCTCTATTATGTTGGTGCGGCTTCGGAACTTTAAAATATCTTGATATATCTCGAGAACTACGCATCTGATCAAAAAATATCATAGAACGTAAAAAGTAGGAAACTTAATTCTCTACAAATAAAGTCGCTTAACATTTTGCCATAGCTCGCTTCGTTTCCGAGATATTTGCAGATTTATCTCAAGGGAAGGGGCCTGACGGACATATTTCGAGATATTTCTTCTTCTTGTTGTTCTTCTTCTGCACAGCTAAGCTGGAAGTGGCATTTGCAGCTCGCAATAGTGCAGAGTTATCTCAAAGAAAGGGGCCACGGTGTTTCTGTATCTCTATTATGTTGGTGCAGCTTCGGAACTTTTAAATATCTTGATATATCTCGAGAACTACGCATCTGATCAAAAAATATCATAGAACATAAAAAGTAGGAAACTTCATTCTCTACCAAAAAGGTCTCTTAACATTTTGCCATAGCTCGCTTCGTTTCCGAGATATATGCAGATTTATCTCAAGGGAAGGGGCCTGACGGACATATTTCGGGATATTTCTTCTTCTTGTTGTTCTTCTTCTGCACAGCTAAACAGGAAGTGGCATTTCCAGCTCGCAATAGTGCAGAGTTTTCTGAAAGAAAGGGGCCACGGTGTTTCTGTATCTCTATTATGTTGGTGCGGCTTCGGAACTTTTAAATATCTTGATATATCTCGAGAACTACGCATCTGATCAAATAATATCATAGAACATAAAAAGTAGGAAACTTAATTCTCTACAAATAAGGTCTCTTAACATTTTGCCATAGCTCGCTTCGTTTCCGAGATATTTGCAGATTTATCTCAAGGGAAGGGGTCTGACGGACATATTTCGAGATATTTCTTCTTCTTGTTGGTCTTCTTCTGCACAGCTAAGCTGGAAGTGGCATTTGCAGCTCGCAATAGTGCAGAGTTATCTCAAAGAAAGGGGCCACGGTGTTTCTGTATCTCTATTATGTTGGTGCGGCTTCGGAACTTTTAAATATCTTGATATATCTCGAGAGCTACGCATCCGATCAAAAAATATCATAGAACATAAAAAGTAGGAAGCTTAATTCTCTACAAAAAAGGTCTCTTAACATTTTGCCATAGCTCGCTTCGTTTCCGAGATATTTGCAGATTTATCTCGAGGGAAGGGGCCTGACGGACATATTTCGAGATATTTCTTCTTCTTGTTGTTCTTCTTCTGCACAGCTAAGCTGGACGTGGCATTTACAGCTCGCAATAGTGCAGAGTTATCTCAAAGAAAGGGGCCACGGTGTTTCTGTATCTCTATTATGTTGGTGCGGCTTCGGAACTTTTAAATATCTTGATATATCTCGAGAACTACGCATCTGATCAAAAAATATCATAGAACATAAAAAGTAGGAAACTTAATTCTCTACAAAAAAGGTCTCTTAACATTTTGCCATAGCTCGCTTCGTTTCCGAGATATTTGCAGATTTATCTCAAGGGAAGGGGCCTGACGGACATATTTCGAGATATTTCTTCTTCTTGTTGTTCTTCTTCGGCACAGCTAAGCTGGAAGTGGCATTTGCGGCTCGCACTAGTGCAGAGTTATCTCAAAGAAAGGAGCCACGGTGTTTCTGTATCTCTATTATGTTGGTGCGGCTTCGGAACTTTTAAATATCTCGATATATCTCGAAAACTACGCTTCTGATCAAAAAATATCATAGAACATAAATTGTAGGAAACATAATTCACTACAAAAAACGTCTCTTAACATTTTGCCATAGCTCGCTTCGTTTCCGAGATATTTGCAGATTCAGCTCAAAGGAACGGCCCTGACGGACATATTTCGAGATACTTCTTCTTCTTGTTGTTCTTCCTCTGCACAGCTAAGCTGGAAGTGGCATTTGCAGCTCGCAATAGTGCAGAGTTATCTCAAAGAAAGGGGCCACGGTGTTTCTGTATCTCTATTATGTTGGTGCGGCTTCGGAACTTTTAAATATCTTGATATATCTCGAGAACTACGCATCTGTTCAAAAAATATCAGAGAACGTAAATTGTAGGAAACATAATTCTCTACAAAAAAGGTCTCTTAAGATTTTGCCATAGCTCGCTTCGTTTCCGAGATATTTGCAGATTTATCTCAAGGGAAGGGGCCTCACGGACATATTTCGAGATATTTCTTCTTCTTGTTGTTCTTCTTCTGCACAGCTAAGCTGGAAGTGGCATTTGCAGCTCGCAATAGTGCAGAGTTATCTCAAAGAAAGGGGCCACGGTGTTTCTGTATCTCTATTATGTTGGTGCGGCTTCGGAACTTTTAAATATCTTGATATATCTCGAGAACTACGCATCTGATCAAAAAATATCGTAGAACATAAAAAGTAGGAAACTTAATTCTCTACAAAAAAGGTCTCTTAACATTTTGCCATAGCACGCTTCGTTTCCGAGATATCTGCAGATTTATCTCAAGGGAAGGGGCCTGACGGACATATTCCGAGATATTTCTTCTTCTTGTTGTTCCTCTTCTGCACAGCTAAGCTGGAAGTGGCATTTGCAGGTCGCAATAGTGCAGAGTTATCTCAAAGAAAGGGGCCACGGTGTTTCTGTATCTCTATTATGTTGGTGCGGCTTCGGAACTTTTAAATATCTCGATATATCTCGAAAACTACGCTTCTGATCAAAAAATATCAGAGAACGTAAATTGTAGGAAACACAATTCTCTACAAAAAAGGTCTCTTAAGATTTTGCCATAGCTCGCTTCGTTTCCGAGATATTTGCAGATTTATCTCAAGGGAAGGGGCCTGACGGACATATTTCGAGATATTTCTTCTTCTTGTTGTTCTTCTTCAGCACAGCTAAGCTGGAAGTGGCATTTGCAGCTCGCAATAGTGCAGAGTTATCTCAAAGAAAGGGGCCACGGTGTTTCTGTATCTCTATTATGTTGGTGCGGCTTCTTAACTTTTAAATATCTTGATATATCTCGAGAACTACGCGTCTGATCAAAAAATATCAGAGAACATAAAAAGTAGGAAACATAATTCTCTACAAAAAAGGTCTCTTAACATTTTGCCATAGCTCGCTTCGTTTCCGAGATATTTGCAGATTTATCTCAAGGGAAGGGTCCTGATGGACATATTTCGAGATATTTCTTCTTCTTGTTGTTCTTCTTCTGCACAGCTAAACTGGAAGTGGCATTTCCAGCTCGCAATCGTGCAGAGTTATCTCAAAGAAAGGGGCCACGGTGTTTCTGTATCTCTATTATGTTGGTGCGGCTTCGGAACTTTTAAATATCTTGATATATCTCGAGAACTACGCCTCTGATCGAAAAATATCATAGAACATAAAAAGTAGGAAACTTAATTCTCTACAAAAAAGGACTCTTAACATTTTGCCATAGCTCGCTTGGTTTCCGAGGTATTTGCAGATTTATCTCAAGGGAAGGGGCCTGACGGACATATTTCGAGATATTTCTTCTTCTTGTTGTTCTTCTTCTGCACAGCTAAGCTGGAAGTGGCATTTGCAGCTCGCAATAGTGCAGAGTTATCGCAAAGAAAGGGGCCACGGTGTTTCTGTATCTCTATTATGTTGGTGCGGCTTCGGAACTTTTAAATATCTTGATATATCTCGAGAACTACGCATCTGATCAAAAAATATCCTACAAGATAAAAAGTAGGAAACCTAATTTTCTACAAAAAAGGTCTCTTAACATTTTGCCGTAGCTCGCTTCGTTTCCGAGATATTTGCAGATTTATCTCAAGGGAAGGGGCCTGACGGACATATTTCGAGATATTTCTTCTTCTTGTTGTTCTTCTTCTGCACAGCTAAGCTGGAAGTGGCATTTGCAGGTCGCAATAGTGCAGAGTTATCTCAAAGAAAGGGGCCACGGTGTTTCTGTATCTCTATTATGTTGGTGCGGCTTCGGAACTTTTAAATATCTCGATATATCTCGAAAACTACGCTTCTGATCAAAAAATATCAGAGAACGTAAATTGTAGGAAACATAATTCTCTACAAAAAAGGTCTCTTAACATTTTGCCATAGCTCGCTTCGTTTCCGAGATATTTGCAGATTTATCTCAAGGGAAGGGGCCTGACGGACATATTTCGAGATATTTCTTCTTCTTGTTGTTCTTCTTCTGCACAGCTATGCTGGAAGTGCCATTTGCAGCGCGCAATAGTGCAGAGTTATCTCAAAGAAAGGGGCCACGGGGTTTCTGTATCTCTATTATGTTGGTGCGGCTTCGGAACTTTTAAATATCTTGATATATCTCGAGAACTACGCATCTGTTCAAAAAATATCAGAGAACGTAAATTGTAGGAAACATAATTCTCTACAAAAAAGGTCTCTTAAGATTTTGCCATAGCTCGCTTCGTTTCCGAGATATTTGCAGATTTATCTCAAGGGAAGGGGCCTGACGGACATATTTCGAGATATTTCTTCTTCTTGTTGTTCTTCTTCTGCACAGCTAAGCTGGAAGTGGCATTTGCAGCTCGCAATAGTGCAGAGTTATCTCAAAGAAAGGGGCCACGGTGTTTCTGTATCTCTATTATGTTGGTGCAGCTTCGGAACTTTTAAATATCTTGATATATCTCGAGAACTACGCATCTGATCAAAAAATATCATAGAACATAAAAAGTAGGAAACTTCATTCTCTACCAAAAAGGTCTCTTAACATTTTGCCATAGCTCGCTTCGTTTCCGAGATATATGCAGATTTATCTCAAGGGAAGGGGCCTGACGGACATATTTCGGGATATTTCTTCTTCTTGTTGTTCTTCTTCTGCACAGCTAAACAGGAAGTGGCATTTCCAGCTCGCAATAGTGCAGAGTTTTCTGAAAGAAAGGGGCCACGGTGTTTCTGTATCTCTATTATGTTGGTGCGGCTTCGGAACTTTTAAATATCTTGATATATCTCGAGAACTACGCATCTGATCAAAAAATATCATAGAACATAAAAAGTAGGAAACTTAATTCTCTACAAATAAGGTCTCTTAACATTTTGCCATAGCTCGCTTCGTTTCCGAGATATTTGCAGATTTATCTCAAGGGAAGGGGCCTGACGGACATTTTTCGAGATATTTTCTCTTCTTGTTGTTCTTCTTCTGCACAGCTAAGCTGGAAGTGGCATTTGCAGCTCGCAATAGTGCAGAGTTATCTCGAAGAAAGGGGCCACGGTGTTTCTGTATCTCTATTATGTTGGTGCGGCTTCGGAACTTTAAAATATCTTTATATATCTCGAGAACTACGCATCTGATTAAAAAATATCATAGAACGTAAAAAGTAGGAAACTTAATTCTCTACAAATAAAGTCGCTTAACATTTTGCCATAGCTCGCTTCGTTTCCGAGATATTTGCAGATTTATCTCAAGGGAAGGGGCCTGACGGACATATTTCGAGATATTTCTTCTTCTTGTTGTTCTTCTTCTGCACAGCTAAGCTGGAAGTGGCATTTGCAGCTCGCAATAGTGCAGAGTTATCTCAAAGAAAGGGGCCACGGTGTTTCTGTATCTCTATTACGTTGGTGCGGCTTCGGAACTTTTAAATATCTTGATATATCTCGAGAACTACGCATCTGATCAAAAAATATCATAGAACATAAAAAGTAGGAAACTTAATTCTCTACAAAAAAGGTCTCTTAAGATTTTGCCATAGCTCGCTTCGTTTCCAAGATACTTGCAGATTTATCTCAAGGGAAGGGGCCTGACGGACATATGTCGAGATATTTCTTCTTCTTGTTGTTCTTCTTCTGCACAGCTAAACTGGAAGTGGCATTTCCAGCTCGCAGTAGTGCCGAGTTATCTCAAAGAAAGGGGCCACGGTGTTTCTGTATCTCTATTATGTTGGTGCGGCTTCGGAACTTTTAAATATCTTGATATATCTCGAGAACTACGCATCTGATCAAATAATATCATAGAACATAAAAAGTAGGAAACTTAATTCTCTACAAATAAGGTCTCTTAACATTTTGCCATAGCTCGCTTCGTTTCCGAGCTATTTGCAGATTTATCTCAAGGGAAGGGGTCTGACGGACATATTTCGAGATATTTCTTCTTCTTGTTGGTCTTCTTCTGCACAGCTAAGCTGGAAGTGGCATTTGCAGCTCGCAATAGTGCAGAGTTATCTCAAAGAAAGGGGCCACGATGTTTCTGTATCTCTATTATGTTGGTGCGGCTTCGGAACTTTTAAATATCTTGATATATCTCGAGAGCTACGCATCCGATCAAAAAATATCATAGAACATAAAAAGTAGGAAACTTAATTCTCTACAAAAAAGGTCTCTTAACATTTTGCCATAGCTCGCTTCGTTTCCGAGATATTTGCAGATTTATCTCGAGGGAAGGGGCCTGACGGACATATTTCGAGATATTTCTTCTTCTTGTTGTTCTTCTTCTGCACAGCTAAGCTGGACGTGGCATTTGCAGCTCGCAATAGTGCAGAGTTATCTCAAAGAAAGGGGCCACGGTGTTTCTGTATCTCTATTATGTTGATGCGGCTTCGGAACTTTTAAATATCTTGATATATCTCGAGAGCTACGCATCCGATCAAAAAATATCATAGAACATAAAAAGTAGGAAACTTAATTCTCTACAAAAAAGGTCTCTTAACATTTTGCCATAGCTCGCTTCGTTTCCGAGATATTTGCAGATTTATCTCAAGGGAAGGGGTCTGACGGACATATTTCGAGATATTTCTTCTTCTTGTTGTTCTTCTTCTGCACAGCTAAGCTGGAAGTAGCATTTGCAGCTCGCAATAGTGCAGAGTTATCTCAAAGAAAGGGGCCACGGTGTTTCTGTATCTCTATTATGTTGGTGCGGCTTCGGAACTTTTAAATATCTTGATATATCTCGAGAACTACGCATCTGATCAAAAAATATCATAGAACATAAAAAGTAGGAAACTTCATTCTCTACCAAAAAGGTCTCTTAACATTTTGCCATAGCTCGCTTCGTTTCCGAGATATTTGCAGATTTATCTCAAGGGAAGGGGCCTGACGGACATATTTCGAGATATTTCTTCTTCTTGTTGTTCTTCTTCTGCACAGCTAAGCTGGAAGTGGCATTTGCAGCTCGCAATAGTGCAGAGTTATCTCAAAGAAAGGGGCCACGGTGTTTCTGTATCTCTATTACGTTGGTGCGGCTTCGGAACTTTTAAATATCTTGATATATCTCGAGAACTACGCATCTGATCAAAAAATATCATAGAACATAAAAAGTAGGAAACTTAATTCTCTACAAAAAAGGTCTCTTAACATTTTGCCATAGCTCGCTTCGTTTCCAAGATACTTGCAGATTTATCTCAAGGGAAGGGGCCTGACGGACATATGTCGAGATATTTCTTCTTCTTGTTGTTCTTCTTCTGCACAGCTAAACTGGAAGTGGCATTTCCAGCTCGCAGTAGTGCCGAGTTATCTCAAAGAAAGGGGCCACGGTGTTTCTGTATCTCTATTATGTTGGTGCGGCTTCGGAACTTTTAAATATCTTGATATATCTCGAGAACTACGCATCTGATCAAATAATATCATAGAACATAAAAAGTAGGAAACTTAATTCTCTACAAATAAGGTCTCTTAACATTTTGCCATAGCTCGCTTCGTTTCCGAGATATTTGCAGATTTATCTCAAGGGAAGGGGTCTGACGGACATATTTCGAGATATTTCTTCTTCTTGTTGGTCTTCTTCTGCACAGCTAAGCTGGAAGTGGCATTTGCAGCTCGCAATAGTGCAGAGTTATCTCAAAGAAAGGGGCCACGGTGTTTCTGTATCTCTATTATGTTGGTGCGGCTTCGGAACTTTTAAATATCTTGATATATCTCGAGAGCTACGCATCCGATCAAAAAATATCATAGAACATAAAAAGTAGGAAACTTAATTCTCTACAAAAAAGGTCTCTTAACATTTTGCCATAGCTCGCTTCGTTTCCGAGATATTTGCAGATTTATCTCGAGGGAAGGGGCCTGACGGACATATTTCGAGATATTTCTTCTTCTTGTTGTTCTTCTTCTGCACAGCTAAGCTGGACGTGGCATTTGCAGCTCGCAATAGTGCAGAGTTATCTCAAAGAAAGGGGCCACGGTGTTTCTGTATCTCTATTATGTTGATGCGGCTTCGGAACTTTTAAATATCTTGATATATCTCGAGAGCTACGCATCCGATCAAAAAATATCATAGAACATAAAAAGTAGGAAACTTAATTCTCTACAAAAAAGGTCTCTTAACATTTTGCCATAGCTCGCTTCGTTTCCGAGATATTTGCAGATTTATCTCAAGGGAAGGGGTCTGACGGACATATTTCGAGATATTTCTTCTTCTTGTTGTTCTTCTTCTGCACAGCTAAGCTGGAAGTAGCATTTGCAGCTCGCAATAGTGCAGAGTTATCTCAAAGAAAGGGGCCACGGTGTTTCTGTATCTCTATTATGTTGGTGCGGCTTCGGAACTTTTAAATATCTTGATATATCTCGAGAACTACGCATCTGATCAAAAAATATCATAGAACATAAAAAGTAGGAAACTTCATTCTCTACCAAAAAGGTCTGTTAACATTTTGCCATAGCTCGCTTCGTTTCCGAGATATATGCAGATTTATCTCAAGGGAAGGGGCCTGACGGACATATTTCGGGATATTTCTTCTTCTTGTTGTTCTTCTTCTGCACAGCTAAACAGGAAGTGGCATTTCCAGCTCGCAATAGTGCAGAGTTATCTGAAAGAAAGGGGCCACGGTGTTCCTGTATCTCTATTATGTTGGTGCGGCTTCGGAACTTTTAAATATCTTGATATATCTCGAGAACTACGCATCTGATCAAATAATATCATAGAACATAAAAAGTAGGAAACTTAATTCTCTACAAATAAGGTCTCTTAACATTTTGCCATAGCTCGCTTCGTTTCCGAGATATTTGCAGATTTATCTCAAGGGAAGGGGCCTGACGGACATATTTCGAGATATTTCTTCTTCTTGTTGGTCTTCTTCTGCACAGCTAAGCTGGAAGTGGCATTTGCAGCTCGCAATAGTGCAGAGTTATATCAAAGAAAGGGGCCACGGTGTTTCTGTATCTCTATTATGTTGGTGCGGCTTCGGAACTTTTAAATATCTTGATATATCTCGAGAACTACGCATCTGATCAAAAGATATCATAGAACATAAAAAGTAGGAAACTTAATTCTCTACAAAAAAGGTCTCTTAACATTTTGCCATAGCTCGCTTCGTTTCCGAGATATTTGCAGATTTATCTCAAGGGAAGGGGCCTAACGGACATATTTCGAGATATTTCTTCTTCTTGTTGTTCTTCTTCTGCACAGCTAAACTGGAAGTGGCATTTCCAGGTCGCAATAGTGCAGGGTTATCTCAAAGAAAGGAGCCACGGTGTTTCTGTATCTCTATTATGTTGGTGCGGCTTCGGAACTTTTAAATATCTTGATATATCTCGAGAACTACGCATCTGATCAAAAAATATCATAGAACATAAAAAGTAGGAAACATAATTCTCTACAAAAAAGGTCTCTTAACATTTTGCCATAGCTCGCTTCGTTTCCGAGATATTTGCAGATTTATCTCAAGGGAAGGGGCCTGACGGACATATTTCGAGATATTTCTTCTTCTTGTTGTTCTTCTTCTGCACAGCTAAGCTGGAAGTGGCATTTGCAGCTCGCAATAGTGCATAGCTATCTGAAAGAAAGGGGCCACGGTGTTTCTGTATCTCTATTATGTTGGTGCGGCTTCGGAACTTTTAAATATCTTGATATATCTCGAGAACTACGCATCTGATCAAAAAATATCATAGAACATAAAAAGTAGGAAACTTAATTCGCTACAAAAAAGGTCTCTTAACATTTTGCCATAGCTCGCTTCGTTTCCGAGATATTTGCAGATTTATCTCAAGGGAAGGGGCCTAACGGACATATTTCGTGATATTTCTTCTTCTTGTTGTTCTTCTTCTGCACAGCTAAGCTGGAAGTGGCATTTGCAGCTCGCAATCGTGCAGAGTTATCTCAAAGAAAGGGGCCACGGTGTTTCTGTATCTCTATTATGTTGGTGCGGCTTCGGAACTTTTAAGTATCTTGATATATCTCGAGAACTACGCCTCTGATCGAAAAATATCGTAGAACATAAAAAGTAGGAAACTTAATTCTCTACAAAAAAGGTCTCTTAACATTTTGCCATAGCTCGCTTCGTTTCCGAGATATTTGCAGATTTATCTCAAGGGAAGGGTCCTGATGGACATATTTCGAGATATTTCTTCTTCTTGTTGTTCTTCTTCTGCACAGCTAAGCTGGAAGTGCCATTTGCAGCGCGCAATAGTGCAGAGTTATCTCAAGGAAAGGGGCCACGGGGTTTCTGTATCTCTATTATGTTGGTGCGGCTTCGGAACTTTTAAATATCTTGATATATCTCGAGAACTACGCATCTGTTCAAAAAATATCAGAGAACGTAAATTGTAGGAAACATAATTCTCTACAAAAAAGGTCTCTTAAGATTTTGCCATAGCTCGCTTCGTTTCCGAGATATTTGCAGATTTATCTCAAGGGAAGGGGCCTGACGGACATATTTCGAGATATTTCTTCTTCTTGTTGTTCTTCTTCTGCACAGCTAAGCTGGAAGTGGCATTTGCAGGTCGCAATAGTGCAGAGTTATCTCAAAGAAAGGGGCCACGGTGTTTCTGTATCTCTATTATGTTGGTGCGGCTTCGGAACTTTTAAATATCTTGATATATCTCGAGAACTACGCATCTGATCAAAAAATATCGTAGAACATAAAAAGTAGGAAACTTAATTCTCTACAAAAAAGGTCTCTTAACATTTTGCCATAGCACGCTTCGTTTCCGAGATATTTGCAGATTTATCTCAAGGGAAGGGGCCTGACGGACATATTCCGAGATATTTCTTCTTCTTGTTGTTCCTCTTCTGCACAGCTAAGCTGGAAGTGGCATTTGCAGGTCGCAATAGTGCAGAGTTATCTCAAAGAAAGGGGCCACGGTGTTTCTGTATCTCTATTATGTTGGTGCGGCTTCGGAACTTTTAAATATCTCGATATATCTCGAAAACTACGCTTCTGATCAAAAAATATCAGAGAACGTAAATTGTAGGAAACACAATTCTCTACAAAAAAGGTCTCTTAAGATTTTGCCATAGCTCGCTTCGTTTCCGAGATATTTGCAGATTTATCTCAAGGGAAGGGGCCTGACGGACATATTTCGAGATATTTCTTCTTCTTGTTGTTCTTCTTCAGCACAGCTAAGCTGGAAGTGGCATTTGCAGCTCGCAATAGTGCAGAGTTATCTCAAAGAAAGGGGCCACGGTGTTTCTGTATCTCTATTATGTTGGTGCGGCTTCTTAACTTTTAAATATCTTGATATATCTCGAGCACTACGGATCTGATCAAAAAATATCATAGAACATAAAAAGTAGGAAACTCAATTCTCTACAAAAAAGGTCTCTTAACATTTTGCAATAGCTCGCTTCGTTTCCGAGATATTTGCAGATTTATCTCAAGGGAAGGGGCCTGACGGACATATTTCGAGATATTTCTTCTTCTTGTTGTTCTTCTTCTGCACAGCTAAGCTGGAAGTGGCATTTGCAGCTCGCAATAGTGCAGAGTTATCTCAAAGAAAGGGGCCACGGTGTTTCTGTATCTCTATTATGTTGGTGCGGCTTCGGAACTTTTAAATATCTTGATATATCTCGAGAACTACGCATCTGATCAAAAAATATCATAGAACATAAAACGTAGGAAACTTAATTCTCTACAAAAAAGGTCTCTTAACATTTTGCCATAGCTCGCTTCGTTTCCGAGATATTTGCAGATTTATCTCAAGGGAAGGGGCCTAACGGACATATTTCGAGATATTTCTTCTTCTTGTTGTTCTTCTTCTGCACAGCTAAGCTGGAAGTGGCATTTGCAGCTCGCAATAGTGCAGAGTTATCGCAAAGAAAGGGGCCACGGTGTTTCTGTATCTCTATTATGTTGGTGCGGCTTCGGAACTTTTAAATATCTTGATATATCTCGAGAACTACGCATCTGATCAAAAAATATCCTACAAGATAAAAAGTAGGAAACCTAATTCTCTACAAAAAAGGTCTCTTAACATTTTGCCATAGCTCGCTTCGTTTCCGAGATATTTGCAGATTTATCTCAAGGGAAGGGTCCTGATGGACATATTTCGAGATATTTCTTCTTCTTGTTGTTCTTCTTCTGCACAGCTAAACTGGAAGTGGCATTTCCAGCTCGCAATCGTGCAGAGTTATCTCAAAGAAAGGGGCCACGGTGTTTCTGTATCTCTATTATGTTGGTGCGGCTTCGGAACTTTTAAATATCTTGATATATCTCGAGAACTACGCCTCTGATCGAAAAATATCATAGAACATAAAAAGTAGGAAACTTAATTCTCTACAAAAAAGGTCTCTTAACATTTTGCCATAGCTCGCTTGGTTTCCGAGGTATTTGCAGATTTATCTCAAGGGAAGGGGCCTGACGGACATATTTCGAGATATTTCTTCTTCTTGTTGTTCTTCTTCTGCACAGCTAAGCTGGAAGTGGCATTTGCAGCTCGCAATAGTGCAGAGTTATCGCAAAGAAAGGGGCCACGGTGTTTCTGTATCTCTATTATGTTGGTGCGGCTTCGGAACTTTTAAATATCTTGATATATCTCGAGAACTACGCATCTGATCAAAAAATATCCTACAAGATAAAAAGTAGGAAACCTAATTCTCTACAAAAAAGGTCTCTTAACATTTTGCCATAGCTCGCTTCGTTTCCGAGATATTTGCAGATTTATCTCAAGGGAAGGGTCCTGATGGACATATTTCGAGATATTTCTTCTTCTTGTTGTTCTTCTTCTGCACAGCTAAACTGGAAGTGGCATTTCCAGCTCGCAATCGTGCAGAGTTATCTCAAAGAAAGGGGCCACGGTGTTTCTGTATCTCTATTATGTTGGTGCGGCTTCGGAACTTTTAAATATCTTGATATATCTCGAGAACTACGCCTCTGATCGAAAAATATCATAGAACATAAAAAGTAGGAAACTTAATTCTCTACAAAAAAGGTCTCTTAACATTTTGCCATAGCTCGCTTGGTTTCCGAGGTATTTGCAGATTTATCTCAAGGGAAGGGGCCTGACGGACATATTTCGAGATATTTCTTCTTCTTGTTGTTCTTCTTCTGCACAGCTAAGCTGGAAGTGGCATTTGCAGCTCGCAATAGTGCAGAGTTATCGCAAAGAAAGGGGCCACGGTGTTTCTGTATCTCTATTATGTTGGTGCGGCTTCGGAACTTTTAAATATCTTGATATATCTCGAGAACTACGCATCTGATCAAAAAATATCCTACAAGATAAAAAGTAGGAAACCTAATTTTCTACAAAAAAGGTCTCTTAACATTTTGCCGTAGCTCGCTTCGTTTCCGAGATATTTGCAGATTTATCTCAAGGGAAGGGGCCTGACGGACATATTTCGAGATATTTCTTCTTCTTGTTGTTCTTCTTCTGCACAGCTAAGCTGGAAGTGGCATTTGCAGGTCGCAATAGTGCAGAGTTATCTCAAAGAAAGGGGCCACGGTGTTTCTGTATCTCTATTATGTTGGTGCGGCTTCGGAACTTTTAAATATCTCGATATATCTCGAAAACTACGCTTCTGATCAAAAAATATCAGAGAACGTAAATTGTAGGAAACATAATTCTCTACAAAAAAGGTCTCTTAACATTTTGCCATAGCTCGCTTCGTTTCCGAGATATTTGCAGATTTATCTCAAGGGAAGGGGCCTGACGGACATATTTCGAGATATTTCTTCTTCTTGTTGTTCTTCTTCTGCACAGCTAAACTGGAAGTGGCATTTCCAGCTCGCAATCGTGCAGAGTTATCTCAAAGAAAGGGGCCACGGTGTTTCTGTATCTCTATTATGTTGGTGCGGCTTCGGAACTTTTAAATATCTTGATATATCTCGAGAACTACGCCTCTGATCGAAAAATATCATAGAACATAAAAAGTAGGAAACTTAATTCTCTACAAAAAAGGTCTCTTAACATTTTGCCATAGCTCGCTTGGTTTCCGAGGTATTTGCAGATTTATCTCAAGGGAAGGGGCCTGACGGACATATTTCGAGATATTTCTTCTTCTTGTTGTTCTTCTTCTGCACAGCTAAACTGGAAGTGGCATTTCCAGGTCGCAATAGTGCAGAGTTATCTCAAAGAAAGGAGCCACGGTGTTTCTGTATCTCTATTATGTTGGTGCGGCTTCGGAACTTTTAAATATCTTGATATATCTCGAGAACTACGCGTCTGATCAAAAAATATCATAGAACATGAAAAGTAGGAAACATAATTCTCTACAAAAAAGGTCTCTTAACATTTTGCCATAGCTCGCTTCGTTTCCGAGATATTTGCAGATTTATCTCAAGGGAAGGGGCCTGACGGACATATTTCGAGATATTTCTTCTTCTTGTTGTTCTTCTTCTGCACAGCTAAGCTGGAAGTGGCATTTGCAGCTCGCAATAGTGCATAGCTATCTGAAAGAAAGGGGCCACGGTGTTTCTGTATCTCTATTATGTTGGTGCGGCTTCGGAACTTTTAAATATCTTGATATATCTCGAGAACTACGCATCTGATCAAAAAATATCATAGAACATAAAAAGTAGGAAACTTAATTCGCTACAAAAAAGGTCTCTTAACATTTTGCCATAGCTCGCTTCGTTTCCGAGATATTTGCAGATTTATCTCAAGGGAAGGGGCCTAACGGACATATTTCGTGATATTTCTTCTTCTTGTTGTTCTTCTTCTGCACAGCTAAGCTGGAAGTGGCATTTGCAGCTCGCAATCGTGCAGAGTTATCTCAAAGAAAGGGGCCACGGTGTTTCTGTATCTCTATTATGTTGGTGCGGCTTCGGAACTTTTAAATATCTTGATATATCTCGAGAACTACGCCTCTGATCGAAAAATATCATAGAACATAAAAAGTAGGAAACTTAATTCTCTACAAAAAAGGTCTCTTAACATTTTGCCATAGCTCGCTTCGTTTCCGAGATATTTGCAGATTTATCTCAAGGGAAGGGTCCTGATGGACATATTTCGAGATATTTCTTCTTCTTGTTGTTCTTCTTCTGCACAGCTAAACTGGAAGTGGCATTTCCAGCTCGCAATCGTGCAGAGTTATCTCAAAGAAAGGGGCCACGGTGTTTCTGTATCTCTGTTATGTTGGTGCGGCTTCGGAACTTTTAAATATCTTGATATATCTCGAGAACTACGCATCTGATCAAAAAATATCATAGAACATGAAAAGTAGGAAACTTAATTCTCTACAAAAAAGGTCTCTCAACATTTTGCCATAGCTCGCTTCGTTTCCGAGATATTTGCAGATATATCTCAAGGGCAGGGGCCTGACGGACATATTTCGAGATATTTCTTCTTCTTGTTGTTCTTCTTCTGCACAGCTAAGCTGTAAGTGGCATTTGCGGCTCGCACTAGTGCAGAGTTATCTCAAAGAAAGGGGCCACGGTGTTTCTGTATCTCTATTATGTTGGTGCGGCTTCGGAACCTTTAAATATCTCGATATATCTCGAAAACTACGCTTCTGATCAAAAAATATCATAGAACATAAATTGTAGGAAACATAATTCTCTACAAAAAAGGTCTCTTAACATTTTGCCATAGCTCTCTTCGTTTCCGAGATATTTGCAGATTTATCTCAAGGGAAGGGGCCTGACGGACATATTTCGAGATACTTCTTCTTCTTGTTGTTCTTCTTCTGCACAGCTAAGCTGGAAGTGGCATTTGCAGCTCGCAATAGTGCAGAGTTATCTCAAAGAAAGGGGCCACGGTGTTTCTGTATCTCTATTATGTTGGTGCGGCTGCGGAACTTTTAAATATCTTAATATATCTCGAGAACTACGCATCTGATCAAAAAATATCATAGAACATAAAAAGTAGGAAACTTAATTCTCTACAAAAAAGGTCTCTTAACATTTTGCCATAGCTCGCTTCGTTTCCGAGATATTTGCAGATTTATCTCAAGGGAAGGGGCCTAACGGACATATTTCGAGATATTTCTTCTTCTTGTTGTTCTTCTTCTGCACAGCTAAGCTGTAAGTGGCATTTGCGGCTCGCACTAGTGCAGAGTTATCTCAAAGAAAGGGGCCACGGTGTTTCTGTATCTCTATTATGTTGGTGCGGCTTCGGAACTTTTAAATATCTTGATATATCTCGAGAACTACGCATCTGATCAAAAAATGGCATACAACGTAAAAAGTAGGAAACTTAATTCTCTACAAAAAAGGTCTCTTAACATTTTGCCATAGCTCGCTTCGTTTCCGAGATATTTGCAGATTTATCTCAAGGGAAGGGGCCTGACGGACATATTTCGAGATATTTCTTCTTCTCGTTGTTCTTCTTCTGCACAGCTAAGCTGTAAGTGGCATTTGCGGCTCGCACTAGTGCAGAGTTATCTCAAAGAAAGGGGCCACGGTGTTTCTGTATCTCTATTATGTTGGTGCGGCTTCGGAACCTTTAAATATCTCGATATATCTCGAAAACTATGCTTCTGATCAAAAAATATCATAGAACATAAATTGTAGGAAACATAATTCTCTACAAAAAAGGTCTCTTAACATTTTGCCATAGCTCGCTTCGTTTCCGAGATATTTGCAGATATATCTCAAGGGCAGGGGCCTGACGGACATATTTCGAGATATTTCTTCCTCTTGTTGTTCTTCTTCTGCACAGCTAAGCTGGAAGTGGTATTTACAGCTCGCAATAGTGCAGAGTTATCTCAAAGAAAGGGGCCACGGTGTTTCTGTATCTCTATTATGTTGGTGCGGCTTCGGAACTTTTAAATATCTTGATATATCTCGAGAACTACGCATCTGATCAAAAAATATCATAGAACATAAAAAGTAGGAAACTTAATTCTCTACAAAAAAGGTCTCTTAACATTTTGCCATAGCTCTCTTCGTTTCCGAGATATTTGCAGATTTATCTCAAGGGAAGGGGCCTGACGGACATATTTCGAGATACTTCTTCTTCTTGTTGTTCTTCTTCTGCACAGCTAAGCTGGAAGTGGCATTTGCAGCTCGCAATAGTGCAGAGTTATCTCAAAGAAAGGGGCCACGGTGTTTCTGTATCTCTATTATGTTGGTGCGGCTGCGGAACTTTTAAATATCTTAATATATCTCGAGAACTACGCATCTGATCAAAAAATATCATAGAACATAAAAAGTAGGAAACTTAATTCTCTACAAAAAAGGTCTCTGAACATTTTGCCATAGCTCGCTTCGTTTCCGAGATATTTGCAGATTTATCTCAAGGGAAGGGGCCTAACGGACATATTTCGAGATATTTCTTCTTCTTGTTGTTCTTCTTCTGCACAGCTAAGCTGTAAGTGGCATTTGCGGCTCGCACTAGTGCAGAGTTATCTCAAAGAAAGGGGCCACGGTGTTTCTGTATCTCTATTATGTTGGTGCGGCTTCGGAACTTTTAAATATCTTGATATATCTCGAAAACTATGCTTCTGATCAAAAAATATCATAGAACATAAATTGTAGGAAACATAATTCTCTACAAAAAAGGTCTCTTAACATTTTGCCATAGCTCGCTTCGTTTCCGAGATATTTGCAGATATATCTCAAGGGCAGGGGCCTGACGGACATATTTCGAGATATTTCTTCCTCTTGTTGTTCTTCTTCTGCACAGCTAAGCTGGAAGTGGTATTTACAGCTCGCAATAGTGCAGAGTTATCTCAAAGAAAGGGGCCACGGTGTTTCTGTATCTCTATTATGTTGGTGCGGCTTCGGAACTTTTAAATATCTTGATATATCTCGAGAACTACGCATCTGATCAAAAAATATCATAGAACATAAAAAGTAGGAAACTTAATTCTCTACAAAAAAGGTCTCTTAACATTTTGCCATAGCTCTCTTCGTTTCCGAGATATTTGCAGATTTATCTCAAGGGAAGGGGCCTGACGGACATATTTCGAGATACTTCTTCTTCTTGTTGTTCTTCTTCTGCACAGCTAAGCTGGAAGTGGCATTTGCAGCTCGCAATAGTGCAGAGTTATCTCAAAGAAAGGGGCCACGGTGTTTCTGTATCTCTATTATGTTGGTGCGGCTTCGGAACTTTTAAATATCTTGATATATCTCGAGAACTACGCATCTGATCAAAAAATGGCATAGAACGTAAAAAGTAGGAAACTTAATTCTCTACAAAAAAGGTCTCTTAACATTTTGCCATAGCTCTCTTCGTTTCCGAGATATTTCCAGATTTATCTCAAGGGAAGGGGCCTCACGGACATATTTCGAGATATTTCTTCTTCTTGTTGTTCTTCTTCTGCACAGCTAAACTGGAAGTGGCATTACCAGCTGGCAATAGTGCAGAGTTATCTCAAAGAAAGGAGCCACGGTGTTTCTGTATCTCTATTATGTTGGTGCGGCTTCGGAACTTTTAAATATCTTGATATATCTCGAGAACTACGCGTCTGATCAAAAAATATCATAGAACATAAAAAGTAGGAAACATAATTCTGTACAAAAAAGGTCTCTTAAGATTTTGCCATAGCTCGCTTCGTTTCCGAGATATTTGCAGATTTATCTCAAGGGAAGGGGCCTGACGGACATATTTCGAGATATTTCTTCTTCTCGTTGTTCTTCTTCTGCACAGCTAAGCTGTAAGTGGCATTTGCGGCTCGCGCTAGTGCAGAGTTATCTCAAAGAAAGGGGCCACGGTGTTTCTGTATCTCTATTATGTTGGTGCGGCTTCGGAACTTTTAAATATCTTGATATATCTCGAGAACTACGCGTCTGATCAAAAAATATCATAGAACATAAAAAGTAGGAAACATAATTCTGTACAAAAAAGGTCTCTTAACATTTTGCCATAGCTCGCTTCGTTTCCGAGATATTTGCAGATATATCTCAAGGGCAGGGGCCTGACGGACATATTTCGAGATATTTCTTCCTCTTGTTGTTCTTCTTCTGCACAGCTAAGCTGGAAGTGGCATTTACAGCTCGCAATAGTGCAGAGTTATCTCAAAGAAAGGGGCCACGGTGTTTCTGTATCTCTATTATGTTGGTGCGGCTTCGGAACTTTTAAATATCTCGATATATCTCGAAAACTACGCTTCTGATCAAAAAATATCATAGAACATAAATTGTAGGAAACATAATTCTCTACAAAAAACGTCTCTTAACATTTTGAGATAGCTCGCTTCGTTTCTGAGATATTTGCAGATTCAGCTCAAAGGAACTGGCCTGACGGACATATTTCGAGATATTTCTTCTTCTTGTTGTTCTTCCTCTGCACAGCTAAGCTGGAAGTGGCATTTGCAGCTCGCAATAGTGCAGAGTTATCGCAAAGAAAGGGGCCACGGTGTTTCTGTATCTCTATTATGTTGGTGCGGCTTCGGAACTTTTAAATATCTTGATATATCTCGAGAACTACGCGTCTGATCAAAAAATATCATAGAACATAAAAAGTAGGAAACATAATTCTCTACAAAAAAGGTCTCTTAACATTTTGCCATAGCTCGCTTTGTTTCCGAGATATTTGCAGATTTATCTCAAGGGAAGGGGCCTGACGGACATATTTCGAGATATTTCTTCTTCTTGTTGTTCTTCTTCTGCACAGCTAAGCTGGAAGTGGCATTTGCAGCTCGCAATAGTGCAGAGTTATCTCAAAGAAAGGAGCCACGGTGTTTCTGTATCTCTATTATGTTGGTGCGGCTTCGGAACTTTTAAATATCTTGATATATCTCGAGAACTACGCGTCTGATCAAAAAATATCATAGAACATAAAAAGTAGGAAACATAATTCTCTACAAAAAACGTCTCTTAACATTTTGCCATAGCTCGCTTCGTTTCCGAGATATTTGCAGATTTATCTCAAGGGAAGGGGCCTGACGGACATATTTCGAGATATTTCTTCTTCTTGTTGTTCTTCTTCTGCACAGCTAAGCTGGAAGTGGCATTTGCAGCTCGCAATAGTGCAGAGTTATCTCAAAGAAAGGGGCCACGGTGTTTCTGTATCTCTATTATGTTGGTGGGGTTTCGGAACTTTTAAATATCTTGATATATCTCGAGAACTACGCATCTGATCAAAAAATATCATAGAACATAAAAAGTAGGAAACTTAATTCTCTATAAATAAGGTCTCTTAACATTTTGCCATAGCTCGCTTCGTTTCCGAGATATTTGCAGATTCAGCTCAAAGGAACTGGCCTGACGGACATATTTCGAGATATTTCTTCTTCTTGTTGTTCTTCTTCTGCACAGCTAAGCTGGAAGTGGCATTTGCAGCTCGCAATAGTGCATAGCTATCTGAAAGAAAGGGGCCACGGTGTTTCTGTATCTCTATTATGTTGGTGCGGCTTCGGAACTTTTAAATATCTTGATATATCTCGAGAACTACGCATCTGATCAAAAAATTTCATAGACCATTAAAAGTAGGAAACTCAATTCTCTACAAAAAAGGTCTCTTAACATTTTGCAATAGCTCGCTTCGTTTCCGAGATATTTGCAGATTTATCTCAAGGGAAGGGGCCTGACGGACATATTTCGAGATATTTCTTCTTCTTGTTGTTCTTCTTCTGCACAGCTAAGCTGGAAGTGGCATTTGCGGCTCGCACTAGTGCAGAGTTATCTCAAAGAAAGGGGCCACGGTGTTTCTGTATCTCTATTATGTTGGTGCGGCTTCGGAACTTTTAAACATCTTGATATATCTCGAGAACTACGCCTCTGATCGAAAAATATCATAGAACATAAAAAGTAGGAAACTTAATTCTCTACAAAAAAGGTCTCTTAACATTTTGCCATAGCTCGCTTGGTTTCCGAGGTATTTGCAGATTTATCTCAAGGGAAGGGGCCTGACGGACATATTTCGAGATATTTCTTCTTCTTGTTGTTCTTCTTCTGCACAGCTAAGCTGGAAGTGGCATTTGCGGCTCGCACTAGTGCAGAGTTATCTCAAAGAAAGGGGCCACGGTGTTTCTGTATCTCTATTATGTTGGTGCGGCTTCGGAACTTTTAAATATCTTGATATATCTCGAGAACTACGCGTCTGATCAAAAAATATCACAGAACATAAAAAGTAGGAAACTTAATTCTCTACAAAAAAGTCTGTTAACATTTTGCCATAGCTCGCTTCGTTTCCGAGATATTTGCAGATTTATCTCAAGGGAAGGGGCCTAACGGACATATTTCGAGATATTTCTTCTTCTTGTTGTTCTTCTTCTGCACAGCTAAACTGGAAGTGGCATTTCCAGCTCGCAATAGTGCAGAGTTATCTCAAAGAGAGGGGCCACGGTGTTTCTGTATCTCTATTATGTTGGTGCGGCTTCGGAACTTTTAAATATCTTGATATATCTCGAGAACTACGCATCTGATCAAAAAATACCATAGAACATAAAAAGTAGGAAACTTAATTCTCTACACATAAGGTCTCTTAACATTTTGCCATAGCTCGCTTCGTTTCCGAGATATTTGCAGATTTATCTCAAGGTAAGGGGCCTGACGGACATATTTCGAGATATTTCTTCTTCTTGTTGTTCTTCTTCTTTGCACAGCTAAGCTGGAAGTGGCATTTGCAGCTCGCAATAGTGCATAGCTATCTGAAAGAAAGGTGCCACGGTGTTTCTGTATCTCTATTATGTTGGTGCGGCTTCGGAACTTTTAAATATCTTGATATATCTCGAGAACTACGCATCTGATCAAAAAATATCATAGAACATAAAAAGTAGGAAACTCAATTCTCTACAAAAAAGGTCTCTGAACATTTTGCAATAGCTCGCTTCGTTTCCGAGATATTTGCAGATTTATCTCAAGGGAAGGGGCCTGACGGACATATTTCGAGATATTTCTTCTTCTTGTTGTTCTTCTTCTGCACAGCTAAGCTGGAAGTGGCATTTGCGGCTCGCACTAGTGCAGAGTTATCTCAAAGAAAGGGGCCACGGTGTTTCTGTATCTCTATTATGTTGGTGCGGCTTCGGAACTTTTAAATATCTTGATATATCTCGAGAACTACGCCTCTGATCGAAAAATATCATAGAACATAAAAAGTAGGAAACTTAATTCTCTACAAGAAAGGTCTCTTAACATTTTGCCATAGCTCGCTTGGTTTCCGAGGTATTTGCAGATTTATCTCAAGGGAAGGGGCCTGACGGACATATTTCGAGATATTTCTTCTTCTTGTTGTTCTTCTTCTGCACAGCTAAGCTGGAAGTGGCATTTGCAGCTCGCAATAGTGCAGAGTTATCGCAAAGAAAGGGGCCACGGTGTTTCTGTATCTCTATTATGTTGGTGCGGCTTCGGAACTTTTAAATATCTTGATATATCTCGAGAACTACGCATCTGTTCAAAAAATATCAGAGAACGTAAATTGTAGGAAACATAATTCTCTACAAAAAAGGTCTCTTAAGATTTTGCCATCGCTCGCTTCGTTTCCGAGATATTTGCAGATTTATCTCAAGGGAAGGGGCCTGACGGACATATTTCGAGATATTTCTTCTTCTTGTTGTTCTTCTTCTGCACAGCTAAGCTGGAAGTGGCATTTGCAGCTCGCAATAGTGCAGAGTTATCTCAAAGAAAGGGGCCACGGTGTTTCTGTATCTCTATTATGTTGGTGCGGCTTCGGAACTTTTAAATATCTTGATATATCTCGAGAACTACGCCTCTGATCGAAAAATATCATAGAACATAAAAAGTAGGAAACTTAATTCTCTACAAAAAAGGTCTCTTAACATTTTGCCATAGCTCGCTTGGTTTCCGAGGTATTTGCAGATTTATCTCAAGGGAAGGGGCCTGACGGACATATTTCGAGATATTTCTTCTTCTTGTTGTTCTTCTTCTGCACAGCTAAGCTGGAAGTGGCATTTGCAGCTCGCAATAGTGCAGAGTTATCGCAAAGAAAGGGGCCACGGTGTTTCTGTATCTCTATTATGTTGGTGCGGCTTCGGAACTTTTAAATATCTTGATATATCTCGAGAACTACGCATCTGTTCAAAAAATATCAGAGAACGTAAATTGTAGGAAACATAATTCTCTACAAAAAAGGTCTCTTAAGATTTTGCCATAACTCGCTTCGTTTCCGAGATATTTGCAGATTTATCTCAAGGGAAGGGGCCTGACGGACATATTTCGAGATATTTCTTCTTCTTGTTGTTCTTCTTCTGCACAGCTAAGCTGGAAGTGGCATTTGCAGCTCGCAATAGTGCAGAGTTATCTCAAAGAAAGGGGCCACGGTGTTTCTGTATCTCTATTATGTTGGTGCGGCTTCGGAACTTTTAAATATCTTGATATATCTCGAGAACTACGCGTCTGATCAAAAAATATCATAGAACATAAAAAGTAGGAAACTTAATTCTCTACAAAAAAGTCTGTTAACATTTTGCCATAGCTCGCTTCGTTTCCGAGATATTTGCAGATTTATCTCAAGGGAAGGGGCCTAACGGACATATTTCGAGATATTTCTTCTTCTTGTTGTTCTTCTTCTGCACAGCTAAACTGGAAGTGGCATTTCCAGCTCGCAATAGTGCAGAGTTATCTCAAAGAGAGGGGCCACGGTGTTTCTGTATCTCTATTATGTTGGTGCGGCTTCGGAACTTTTAAATATCTTGATATATCTCGAGAACTACGCATCTGATCAAAAAATACCATAGAACATAAAAAGTAGGAAACTTAATTCTCTACACATAAGGTCTCTTAACATTTTGCCATAGCTCGCTTCGTTTCCGAGATATTTGCAGATTTATCTCAAGGTAAGGGGCCTGACGGACATATTTCGAGATATTTCTTCTTCTTGTTGTTCTTCTTCTTTGCACAGCTAAGCTGGAAGTGGCATTTGCAGCTCGCAATAGTGCATAGCTATCTGAAAGAAAGGGGCCACGGTGTTTCTGTATCTCTATTATGTTGGTGCGGCATCGGAACTTTTAAATATCTTGATATATCTCGAGAACTACGCATCTGATCAAAAAATATCATAGAACATAAAAAGTAGGAAACTCAATTCTCTACAAAAAAGGTCTCTTAACATTTTGCAATAGCTCGCTTCGTTTCCGAGATATTTGCAGATTTATCTCAAGGGAAGGGGCCTGACGGACATATTTCGAGATATTTCTTCTTCTTGTTGTTCTTCTTCTGCACAGCTAAGCTGGAAGTGGCATTTGCGGCTCGCACTAGTGCAGAGTTATCTCAAAGAAAGGGGCCACGGTGTTTCTGTATCTCTATTATGTTGGTGCGGCTTCGGAACTTTTAAATATCTTGATATATCTCGAGAACTACGCCTCTGATCGAAAAATATCATAGAACATAAAAAGTAGGAAACTTAATTCTCTACAAAAAAGGTCTCTTAACATTTTGCCATAGCTCGCTTGGTTTCCGAGGTATTTGCAGATTTATCTCAAGGGAAGGGGCCTGACGGACATATTTCGAGATATTTCTTCTTCTTGTTGTTCTTCTTCTGCACAGCTAAGCTGGAAGTGGCATTTGCAGCTCGCAATAGTGCAGAGTTATCGCAAAGAAAGGGGCCACGGTGTTTCTGTATCTCTATTATGTTGGTGCGGCTTCGGAACTTTTAAATATCTTGATATATCTCGAGAACTACGCATCTGTTCAAAAAATATCAGAGAACGTAAATTGTAGGAAACATAATTCTCTACAAAAAAGGTCTCTCAAGATTTTGCCATAACTCGCTTCGTTTCCGAGATATTTGCAGATTTATCTCAAGGGAAGGGGCCTGACGGACATATTTCGAGATATTTCTTCTTCTTGTTGTTCTTCTTCTGCACAGCTAAGCTGGAAGTGGCATTTGCAGCTCGCAATAGTGCAGAGTTATCTCAAAGAAAGGGGCCACGGTGTTTCTGTATCTCTATTATGTTGGTGCGGCTTCGGAACTTTTAAATATCTTGATATATCTCGAGAACTACGCGTCTGATCAAAAAATATCATAGAACATAAAAAGTAGGAAACTTAATTCTCTACAAAAAAGTCTGTTAACATTTTGCCATAGCTCGCTTCGTTTCCGAGATATTTGCAGATTTATCTCAAGGGAAGGGGCCTAACGGACATATTTCGAGATATTTCTTCTTCTTGTTGTTCTTCTTCTGCACAGCTAAACTGGAAGTGGCATTTCCAGCTCGCAATAGTGCAGAGTTATCTCAAAGAGAGGGGCCACGGTGTTTCTGTATCTCTATTATGTTGGTGCGGCTTCGGAACTTTTAAATATCTTGATATATCTCGAGAATTACGCGTCTGATCAAAAAATATCATAGAACATAAATAGTAGGAAACATAATTCTCTACAAAAAAGGTCTCTTAACATTTTGCCATAGCTCGCTTCGTTTTCGAGATATTTGCAGATTTATCTCAAGGTAAGGGGCCTGACGGACATATTTCGAGATATTTCTTCTTCTTGTTGTTCTTCTTCTTTGCACAGCTAAGTTGGAAGTGGCATTTGCAGCTCGCAATAGTGCATAGCTATCTGAAAGAAAGGGGCCACGGTGTTTCTGTATCTCTATTATGTTGGTGCGGCTTCGGAACTTTTAAATATCTTGATATATCTCGAGAACTACGCATCTGATCAAAAAATATCATAGAACATAAAAAGTAGGAAACTTAATTCGCTACAAAAAAGGTCTCTTAACATTTTGCCATAGCTCGCTTCGTTTCCGAGATATTTGCAGATTTATCTCAAGGGAAGGGGCCTGACGGACATATTTCGAGATATTTCTTCTTCTTGTTGTTCTTCTTCTGCACAGCTAAACTGGACGTGGCATTTCCAGCTCGCAATAGTGCAGAGTTATCTCAAAGAGAGGGGCCACGGTGTTTCTGTATCTCTATTATGTTGGTGCGGCTTCGGAACTTTTAAATATCTTGATATATCTCGAGAACTACGCATCTGATCAAAAAATATCATAGAACATAAATTGTAGGAAACATAATTGTCTACAAAAAAGGTCTCTTAACATTTTGCCATAGCTCGCTTCGTTTCCGAGATATTTGCAGATTTATCTCAAGGGAAGGGGCCTGACGGACATATTTCGAGATATTTCTTCTTCTTGTTGTTCTTCTTCTGCACAGCTAAGCTGGAAGTGGCATTTGCAGCTCGCAATAGTGCATAGCTATCTGAAAGAAAGGGGCCACGGTGTTTCTGTATCTCTATTATGTTGGTGCGGCTTCGGAACTTTTAAATATCTTGATATATCTCGAGAACTACGCATCTGATCAAAAAATATCATAGAACATAAAAAGTAGGAAACTTAATTCGCTACAAAAAAGGTCTCTTAACATTTTGCCATAGCTCGCTTCGTTTCCGAGATATTTGCAGATTTATCTCAAGGGAAGGGGCCTAACGGACATATTTCGTGATATTTCTTCTTCTTGTTGTTCTTCTTCTGCACAGCTAAGCTGGAAGTGGCATTTGCAGCTCGCAATCGTGCAGAGTTATCTCAAAGAAAGGGGCCACGGTGTTTCTGTATCTCTATTATGTTGGTGCGGCTTCGGAACTTTTAAATATCTTGATATATCTCGAGAACTACGCCTCTGATCGAAAAATATCATAGAACATAAAAAGTAGGAAACTTAATTCTCTACAAAAAAGGTCTCTTAACATTTTGCCATAGCTCGCTTCGTTTCCGAGATATTTGCAGATTTATCTCAAGGGAAGGGTCCTGATGGACATATTTCGAGATATTTCTTCTTCTTGTTGTTCTTCTTCTGCACAGCTAAACTGGAAGTGGCATTTCCAGCTCGCAATCGTGCAGAGTTATCTCAAAGAAAGGGGCCACGGTGTTTCTGTATCTCTGTTATGTTGGTGCGGCTTCGGAACTTTTAAATATCTTGATATATCTCGAGAACTACGCATCTGATCAAAAAATATCATAGAACATGAAAAGTAGGAAACTTAATTCTCTACAAAAAAGGTCTCTCAACATTTTGCCATAGCTCGCTTCGTTTCCGAGATATTTGCAGATATATCTCAAGGGCAGGGGCCTGACGGACATATTTCGAGATATTTCTTCTTCTTGTTGTTCTTCTTCTGCACAGCTAAGCTGTAAGTGGCATTTGCGGCTCGCACTAGTGCAGAGTTATCTCAAAGAAAGGGGCCACGGTGTTTCTGTATCTCTATTATGTTGGTGCGGCTTCGGAACCTTTAAATATCTCGATATATCTCGAAAACTACGCTTCTGATCAAAAAATATCATAGAACATAAATTGTAGGAAACATAATTCTCTACAAAAAAGGTCTCTTAACATTTTGCCATAGCTCTCTTCGTTTCCGAGATATTTGCAGATTTATCTCAAGGGAAGGGGCCTGACGGACATATTTCGAGATACTTCTTCTTCTTGTTGTTCTTCTTCTGCACAGCTAAGCTGGAAGTGGCATTTGCAGCTCGCAATAGTGCAGAGTTATCTCAAAGAAAGGGGCCACGGTGTTTCTGTATCTCTATTATGTTGGTGCGGCTGCGGAACTTTTAAATATCTTAATATATCTCGAGAACTACGCATCTGATCAAAAAATATCATAGAACATAAAAAGTAGGAAACTTAATTCTCTACAAAAAAGGTCTCTTAACATTTTGCCATAGCTCGCTTCGTTTCCGAGATATTTGCAGATTTATCTCAAGGGAAGGGGCCTAACGGACATATTTCGAGATATTTCTTCTTCTTGTTGTTCTTCTTCTGCACAGCTAAGCTGTAAGTGGCATTTGCGGCTCGCACTAGTGCAGAGTTATCTCAAAGAAAGGGGCCACGGTGTTTCTGTATCTCTATTATGTTGGTGCGGCTTCGGAACTTTTAAATATCTTGATATATCTCGAGAACTACGCATCTGATCAAAAAATGGCATACAACGTAAAAAGTAGGAAACTTAATTCTCTACAAAAAAGGTCTCTTAACATTTTGCCATAGCTCGCTTCGTTTCCGAGATATTTGCAGATTTATCTCAAGGGAAGGGGCCTGACGGACATATTTCGAGATATTTCTTCTTCTCGTTGTTCTTCTTCTGCACAGCTAAGCTGTAAGTGGCATTTGCGGCTCGCACTAGTGCAGAGTTATCTCAAAGAAAGGGGCCACGGTGTTTCTGTATCTCTATTATGTTGGTGCGGCTTCGGAACCTTTAAATATCTCGATATATCTCGAAAACTATGCTTCTGATCAAAAAATATCATAGAACATAAATTGTAGGAAACATAATTCTCTACAAAAAAGGTCTCTTAACATTTTGCCATAGCTCGCTTCGTTTCCGAGATATTTGCAGATATATCTCAAGGGCAGGGGCCTGACGGACATATTTCGAGATATTTCTTCCTCTTGTTGTTCTTCTTCTGCACAGCTAAGCTGGAAGTGGTATTTACAGCTCGCAATAGTGCAGAGTTATCTCAAAGAAAGGGGCCACGGTGTTTCTGTATCTCTATTATGTTGGTGCGGCTTCGGAACTTTTAAATATCTTGATATATCTCGAGAACTACGCATCTGATCAAAAAATATCATAGAACATAAAAAGTAGGAAACTTAATTCTCTACAAAAAAGGTCTCTTAACATTTTGCCATAGCTCTCTTCGTTTCCGAGATATTTGCAGATTTATCTCAAGGGAAGGGGCCTGACGGACATATTTCGAGATACTTCTTCTTCTTGTTGTTCTTCTTCTGCACAGCTAAGCTGGAAGTGGCATTTGCAGCTCGCAATAGTGCAGAGTTATCTCAAAGAAAGGGGCCACGGTGTTTCTGTATCTCTATTATGTTGGTGCGGCTGCGGAACTTTTAAATATCTTAATATATCTCGAGAACTACGCATCTGATCAAAAAATATCATAGAACATAAAAAGTAGGAAACTTAATTCTCTACAAAAAAGGTCTCTGAACATTTTGCCATAGCTCGCTTCGTTTCCGAGATATTTGCAGATTTATCTCAAGGGAAGGGGCCTAACGGACATATTTCGAGATATTTCTTCTTCTTGTTGTTCTTCTTCTGCACAGCTAAGCTGTAAGTGGCATTTGCGGCTCGCACTAGTGCAGAGTTATCTCAAAGAAAGGGGCCACGGTGTTTCTGTATCTCTATTATGTTGGTGCGGCTTCGGAACTTTTAAATATCTTGATATATCTCGAAAACTATGCTTCTGATCAAAAAATATCATAGAACATAAATTGTAGGAAACATAATTCTCTACAAAAAAGGTCTCTTAACATTTTGCCATAGCTCGCTTCGTTTCCGAGATATTTGCAGATATATCTCAAGGGCAGGGGCCTGACGGACATATTTCGAGATATTTCTTCCTCTTGTTGTTCTTCTTCTGCACAGCTAAGCTGGAAGTGGTATTTACAGCTCGCAATAGTGCAGAGTTATCTCAAAGAAAGGGGCCACGGTGTTTCTGTATCTCTATTATGTTGGTGCGGCTTCGGAACTTTTAAATATCTTGATATATCTCGAGAACTACGCATCTGATCAAAAAATATCATAGAACATAAAAAGTAGGAAACTTAATTCTCTACAAAAAAGGTCTCTTAACATTTTGCCATAGCTCTCTTCGTTTCCGAGATATTTGCAGATTTATCTCAAGGGAAGGGGCCTGACGGACATATTTCGAGATACTTCTTCTTCTTGTTGTTCTTCTTCTGCACAGCTAAGCTGGAAGTGGCATTTGCAGCTCGCAATAGTGCAGAGTTATCTCAAAGAAAGGGGCCACGGTGTTTCTGTATCTCTATTATGTTGGTGCGGCTTCGGAACTTTTAAATATCTTGATATATCTCGAGAACTACGCATCTGATCAAAAAATGGCATAGAACGTAAAAAGTAGGAAACTTAATTCTCTACAAAAAAGGTCTCTTAACATTTTGCCATAGCTCTCTTCGTTTCCGAGATATTTCCAGATTTATCTCAAGGGAAGGGGCCTCACGGACATATTTCGAGATATTTCTTCTTCTTGTTGTTCTTCTTCTGCACAGCTAAACTGGAAGTGGCATTACCAGCTGGCAATAGTGCAGAGTTATCTCAAAGAAAGGAGCCACGGTGTTTCTGTATCTCTATTATGTTGGTGCGGCTTCGGAACTTTTAAATATCTTGATATATCTCGAGAACTACGCGTCTGATCAAAAAATATCATAGAACATAAAAAGTAGGAAACATAATTCTGTACAAAAAAGGTCTCTTAAGATTTTGCCATAGCTCGCTTCGTTTCCGAGATATTTGCAGATTTATCTCAAGGGAAGGGGCCTGACGGACATATTTCGAGATATTTCTTCTTCTCGTTGTTCTTCTTCTGCACAGCTAAGCTGTAAGTGGCATTTGCGGCTCGCGCTAGTGCAGAGTTATCTCAAAGAAAGGGGCCACGGTGTTTCTGTATCTCTATTATGTTGGTGCGGCTTCGGAACTTTTAAATATCTTGATATATCTCGAGAACTACGCGTCTGATCAAAAAATATCATAGAACATAAAAAGTAGGAAACATAATTCTGTACAAAAAAGGTCTCTTAACATTTTGCCATAGCTCGCTTCGTTTCCGAGATATTTGCAGATATATCTCAAGGGCAGGGGCCTGACGGACATATTTCGAGATATTTCTTCCTCTTGTTGTTCTTCTTCTGCACAGCTAAGCTGGAAGTGGCATTTACAGCTCGCAATAGTGCAGAGTTATCTCAAAGAAAGGGGCCACGGTGTTTCTGTATCTCTATTATGTTGGTGCGGCTTCGGAACTTTTAAATATCTCGATATATCTCGAAAACTACGCTTCTGATCAAAAAATATCATAGAACATAAATTGTAGGAAACATAATTCTCTACAAAAAACGTCTCTTAACATTTTGAGATAGCTCGCTTCGTTTCTGAGATATTTGCAGATTCAGCTCAAAGGAACTGGCCTGACGGACATATTTCGAGATATTTCTTCTTCTTGTTGTTCTTCCTCTGCACAGCTAAGCTGGAAGTGGCATTTGCAGCTCGCAATAGTGCAGAGTTATCGCAAAGAAAGGGGCCACGGTGTTTCTGTATCTCTATTATGTTGGTGCGGCTTCGGAACTTTTAAATATCTTGATATATCTCGAGAACTACGCGTCTGATCAAAAAATATCATAGAACATAAAAAGTAGGAAACATAATTCTCTACAAAAAAGGTCTCTTAACATTTTGCCATAGCTCGCTTTGTTTCCGAGATATTTGCAGATTTATCTCAAGGGAAGGGGCCTGACGGACATATTTCGAGATATTTCTTCTTCTTGTTGTTCTTCTTCTGCACAGCTAAGCTGGAAGTGGCATTTGCAGCTCGCAATAGTGCAGAGTTATCTCAAAGAAAGGAGCCACGGTGTTTCTGTATCTCTATTATGTTGGTGCGGCTTCGGAACTTTTAAATATCTTGATATATCTCGAGAACTACGCGTCTGATCAAAAAATATCATAGAACATAAAAAGTAGGAAACATAATTCTCTACAAAAAACGTCTCTTAACATTTTGCCATAGCTCGCTTCGTTTCCGAGATATTTGCAGATTTATCTCAAGGGAAGGGGCCTGACGGACATATTTCGAGATATTTCTTCTTCTTGTTGTTCTTCTTCTGCACAGCTAAGCTGGAAGTGGCATTTGCAGCTCGCAATAGTGCAGAGTTATCTCAAAGAAAGGGGCCACGGTGTTTCTGTATCTCTATTATGTTGGTGGGGTTTCGGAACTTTTAAATATCTTGATATATCTCGAGAACTACGCATCTGATCAAAAAATATCATAGAACATAAAAAGTAGGAAACTTAATTCTCTATAAATAAGGTCTCTTAACATTTTGCCATAGCTCGCTTCGTTTCCGAGATATTTGCAGATTCAGCTCAAAGGAACTGGCCTGACGGACATATTTCGAGATATTTCTTCTTCTTGTTGTTCTTCTTCTGCACAGCTAAGCTGGAAGTGGCATTTGCAGCTCGCAATAGTGCATAGCTATCTGAAAGAAAGGGGCCACGGTGTTTCTGTATCTCTATTATGTTGGTGCGGCTTCGGAACTTTTAAATATCTTGATATATCTCGAGAACTACGCATCTGATCAAAAAATTTCATAGACCATTAAAAGTAGGAAACTCAATTCTCTACAAAAAAGGTCTCTTAACATTTTGCAATAGCTCGCTTCGTTTCCGAGATATTTGCAGATTTATCTCAAGGGAAGGGGCCTGACGGACATATTTCGAGATATTTCTTCTTCTTGTTGTTCTTCTTCTGCACAGCTAAGCTGGAAGTGGCATTTGCGGCTCGCACTAGTGCAGAGTTATCTCAAAGAAAGGGGCCACGGTGTTTCTGTATCTCTATTATGTTGGTGCGGCTTCGGAACTTTTAAACATCTTGATATATCTCGAGAACTACGCCTCTGATCGAAAAATATCATAGAACATAAAAAGTAGGAAACTTAATTCTCTACAAAAAAGGTCTCTTAACATTTTGCCATAGCTCGCTTGGTTTCCGAGGTATTTGCAGATTTATCTCAAGGGAAGGGGCCTGACGGACATATTTCGAGATATTTCTTCTTCTTGTTGTTCTTCTTCTGCACAGCTAAGCTGGAAGTGGCATTTGCGGCTCGCACTAGTGCAGAGTTATCTCAAAGAAAGGGGCCACGGTGTTTCTGTATCTCTATTATGTTGGTGCGGCTTCGGAACTTTTAAATATCTTGATATATCTCGAGAACTACGCGTCTGATCAAAAAATATCACAGAACATAAAAAGTAGGAAACTTAATTCTCTACAAAAAAGTCTGTTAACATTTTGCCATAGCTCGCTTCGTTTCCGAGATATTTGCAGATTTATCTCAAGGGAAGGGGCCTAACGGACATATTTCGAGATATTTCTTCTTCTTGTTGTTCTTCTTCTGCACAGCTAAACTGGAAGTGGCATTTCCAGCTCGCAATAGTGCAGAGTTATCTCAAAGAGAGGGGCCACGGTGTTTCTGTATCTCTATTATGTTGGTGCGGCTTCGGAACTTTTAAATATCTTGATATATCTCGAGAACTACGCATCTGATCAAATAATACCATAGAACATAAAAAGTAGGAAACTTAATTCTCTACACATAAGGTCTCTTAACATTTTGCCATAGCTCGCTTCGTTTCCGAGATATTTGCAGATTTATCTCAAGGTAAGGGGCCTGACGGACATATTTCGAGATATTTCTTCTTCTTGTTGTTCTTCTTCTTTGCACAGCTAAGCTGGAAGTGGCATTTGCAGCTCGCAATAGTGCATAGCTATCTGAAAGAAAGGTGCCACGGTGTTTCTGTATCTCTATTATGTTGGTGCGGCTTCGGAACTTTTAAATATCTTGATATATCTCGAGAACTACGCATCTGATCAAAAAATATCATAGAACATAAAAAGTAGGAAACTCAATTCTCTACAAAAAAGGTCTCTGAACATTTTGCAATAGCTCGCTTCGTTTCCGAGATATTTGCAGATTTATCTCAAGGGAAGGGGCCTGACGGACATATTTCGAGATATTTCTTCTTCTTGTTGTTCTTCTTCTGCACAGCTAAGCTGGAAGTGGCATTTGCGGCTCGCACTAGTGCAGAGTTATCTCAAAGAAAGGGGCCACGGTGTTTCTGTATCTCTATTATGTTGGTGCGGCTTCGGAACTTTTAAATATCTTGATATATCTCGAGAACTACGCCTCTGATCGAAAAATATCATAGAACATAAAAAGTAGGAAACTTAATTCTCTACAAGAAAGGTCTCTTAACATTTTGCCATAGCTCGCTTGGTTTCCGAGGTATTTGCAGATTTATCTCAAGGGAAGGGGCCTGACGGACATATTTCGAGATATTTCTTCTTCTTGTTGTTCTTCTTCTGCACAGCTAAGCTGGAAGTGGCATTTGCAGCTCGCAATAGTGCAGAGTTATCGCAAAGAAAGGGGCCACGGTGTTTCTGTATCTCTATTATGTTGGTGCGGCTTCGGAACTTTTAAATATCTTGATATATCTCGAGAACTACGCATCTGTTCAAAAAATATCAGAGAACGTAAATTGTAGGAAACATAATTCTCTACAAAAAAGGTCTCTTAAGATTTTGCCATCGCTCGCTTCGTTTCCGAGATATTTGCAGATTTATCTCAAGGGAAGGGGCCTGACGGACATATTTCGAGATATTTCTTCTTCTTGTTGTTCTTCTTCTGCACAGCTAAGCTGGAAGTGGCATTTGCAGCTCGCAATAGTGCAGAGTTATCTCAAAGAAAGGGGCCACGGTGTTTCTGTATCTCTATTATGTTGGTGCGGCTTCGGAACTTTTAAATATCTTGATATATCTCGAGAACTACGCCTCTGATCGAAAAATATCATAGAACATAAAAAGTAGGAAACTTAATTCTCTACAAAAAAGGTCTCTTAACATTTTGCCATAGCTCGCTTGGTTTCCGAGGTATTTGCAGATTTATCTCAAGGGAAGGGGCCTGACGGACATATTTCGAGATATTTCTTCTTCTTGTTGTTCTTCTTCTGCACAGCTAAGCTGGAAGTGGCATTTGCAGCTCGCAATAGTGCAGAGTTATCGCAAAGAAAGGGGCCACGGTGTTTCTGTATCTCTATTATGTTGGTGCGGCTTCGGAACTTTTAAATATCTTGATATATCTCGAGAACTACGCATCTGTTCAAAAAATATCAGAGAACGTAAATTGTAGGAAACATAATTCTCTACAAAAAAGGTCTCTTAAGATTTTGCCATAACTCGCTTCGTTTCCGAGATATTTGCAGATTTATCTCAAGGGAAGGGGCCTGACGGACATATTTCGAGATATTTCTTCTTCTTGTTGTTCTTCTTCTGCACAGCTAAGCTGGAAGTGGCATTTGCAGCTCGCAATAGTGCAGAGTTATCTCAAAGAAAGGGGCCACGGTGTTTCTGTATCTCTATTATGTTGGTGCGGCTTCGGAACTTTTAAATATCTTGATATATCTCGAGAACTACGCGTCTGATCAAAAAATATCATAGAACATAAAAAGTAGGAAACTTAATTCTCTACAAAAAAGTCTGTTAACATTTTGCCATAGCTCGCTTCGTTTCCGAGATATTTGCAGATTTATCTCAAGGGAAGGGGCCTAACGGACATATTTCGAGATATTTCTTCTTCTTGTTGTTCTTCTTCTGCACAGCTAAACTGGAAGTGGCATTTCCAGCTCGCAATAGTGCAGAGTTATCTCAAAGAGAGGGGCCACGGTGTTTCTGTATCTCTATTATGTTGGTGCGGCTTCGGAACTTTTAAATATCTTGATATATCTCGAGAACTACGCATCTGATCAAAAAATACCATAGAACATAAAAAGTAGGAAACTTAATTCTCTACACATAAGGTCTCTTAACATTTTGCCATAGCTCGCTTCGTTTCCGAGATATTTGCAGATTTATCTCAAGGTAAGGGGCCTGACGGACATATTTCGAGATATTTCTTCTTCTTGTTGTTCTTCTTCTTTGCACAGCTAAGCTGGAAGTGGCATTTGCAGCTCGCAATAGTGCATAGCTATCTGAAAGAAAGGGGCCACGGTGTTTCTGTATCTCTATTATGTTGGTGCGGCTTCGGAACTTTTAAATATCTTGATATATCTCGAGAACTACGCATCTGATCAAAAAATATCATAGAACATAAAAAGTAGGAAACTCAATTCTCTACAAAAAAGGTCTCTTAACATTTTGCAATAGCTCGCTTCGTTTCCGAGATATTTGCAGATTTATCTCAAGGGAAGGGGCCTGACGGACATATTTCGAGATATTTCTTCTTCTTGTTGTTCTTCTTCTGCACAGCTAAGCTGGAAGTGGCATTTGCGGCTCGCACTAGTGCAGAGTTATCTCAAAGAAAGGGGCCACGGTGTTTCTGTATCTCTATTATGTTGGTGCGGCTTCGGAACTTTTAAATATCTTGATATATCTCGAGAACTACGCCTCTGATCGAAAAATATCATAGAACATAAAAAGTAGGAAACTTAATTCTCTACAAAAAAGGTCTCTTAACATTTTGCCATAGCTCGCTTGGTTTCCGAGGTATTTGCAGATTTATCTCAAGGGAAGGGGCCTGACGGACATATTTCGAGATATTTCTTCTTCTTGTTGTTCTTCTTCTGCACAGCTAAGCTGGAAGTGGCATTTGCAGCTCGCAATAGTGCAGAGTTATCGCAAAGAAAGGGGCCACGGTGTTTCTGTATCTCTATTATGTTGGTGCGGCTTCGGAACTTTTAAATATCTTGATATATCTCGAGAACTACGCATCTGTTCAAAAAATATCAGAGAACGTAAATTGTAGGAAACATAATTCTCTACAAAAAAGGTCTCTCAAGATTTTGCCATAACTCGCTTCGTTTCCGAGATATTTGCAGATTTATCTCAAGGGAAGGGGCCTGACGGACATATTTCGAGATATTTCTTCTTCTTGTTGTTCTTCTTCTGCACAGCTAAGCTGGAAGTGGCATTTGCAGCTCGCAATAGTGCAGAGTTATCTCAAAGAAAGGGGCCACGGTGTTTCTGTATCTCTATTATGTTGGTGCGGCTTCGGAACTTTTAAATATCTTGATATATCTCGAGAACTACGCGTCTGATCAAAAAATATCATAGAACATAAAAAGTAGGAAACTTAATTCTCTACAAAAAAGTCTGTTAACATTTTGCCATAGCTCGCTTCGTTTCCGAGATATTTGCAGATTTATCTCAAGGGAAGGGGCCTAACGGACATATTTCGAGATATTTCTTCTTCTTGTTGTTCTTCTTCTGCACAGCTAAACTGGAAGTGGCATTTCCAGCTCGCAATAGTGCAGAGTTATCTCAAAGAGAGGGGCCACGGTGTTTCTGTATCTCTATTATGTTGGTGCGGCTTCGGAACTTTTAAATATCTTGATATATCTCGAGAATTACGCGTCTGATCAAAAAATATCATAGAACATAAATAGTAGGAAACATAATTCTCTACAAAAAAGGTCTCTTAACATTTTGCCATAGCTCGCTTCGTTTTCGAGATATTTGCAGATTTATCTCAAGGTAAGGGGCCTGACGGACATATTTCGAGATATTTCTTCTTCTTGTTGTTCTTCTTCTTTGCACAGCTAAGTTGGAAGTGGCATTTGCAGCTCGCAATAGTGCATAGCTATCTGAAAGAAAGGGGCCACGGTGTTTCTGTATCTCTATTATGTTGGTGCGGCTTCGGAACTTTTAAATATCTTGATATATCTCGAGAACTACGCATCTGATCAAAAAATATCATAGAACATAAAAAGTAGGAAACTTAATTCGCTACAAAAAAGGTCTCTTAACATTTTGCCATAGCTCGCTTCGTTTCCGAGATATTTGCAGATTTATCTCAAGGGAAGGGGCCTGACGGACATATTTCGAGATATTTCTTCTTCTTGTTGTTCTTCTTCTGCACAGCTAAACTGGACGTGGCATTTCCAGCTCGCAATAGTGCAGAGTTATCTCAAAGAGAGGGGCCACGGTGTTTCTGTATCTCTATTATGTTGGTGCGGCTTCGGAACTTTTAAATATCTTGATATATCTCGAGAACTACGCATCTGATCAAAAAATATCATAGAACATAAATTGTAGGAAACATAATTGTCTACAAAAAAGGTCTCTTAACATTTTGCCATAGCTCGCTTCGTTTCCGAGATACTTGCCGATTTATCTCAAGGGAAGGGGCCTGACGGACATATTTCGAGATATTTCTTCTTCTTGTTGTTCTTCTTCTGCACAGCTAAGCTGGAAGTGGCATTTGCAGCTCGCAATTGTGCAGAGTTATCTCAAAGAGAGGGGCCACGGTGTTTCTGTATCTCTATTATGTTGGTGCGGCTTCGGAACTTTTAAATATCTTGATATATCTCGAGAACTACGAATCTGATCAGAAAATATCATAGAAGATAAAAAGTAGGAAACTTAATTCTCTACAAAAAAGGTCTCTTAACATTTTGCCATAGCTCGCTTCGTTTCCGAGATATTTGCAGATTTATCTCATGGTAAGGGGCCTGACGGACATATTTCGAGATATTTCTTCTTCTTGTTGTTCTTCTTCTGCACAGCTAAGCTGGAAGTGGCATTTACAGCTCGCAATAGTGCAGAGTTATCTCAAAGAAAGGGGCCACGGTGTTTCTGTATCTCTATTATGTTGGTGCGGCTTCGGAACTTTTAAATATCTTGATATATCTCGAGAACTACGCATCTGATCAAAAAATATCATAGAACATAAAAAGTAGGAAACTCAATTCTCTACAAAAAAGGTCTCTTAACATTTTGCAATAGCTCGCTTCGTTTCCGAGATATTTGCAGATTTATCTCAAGGGAAGGGGCCTGACGGACATATTTCGAGATATTTCTTCTTCTTGTTGTTCTTCTTCTGCACAGCTAAGCTGGAAGTGGCATTTGCGGCTCGCACTAGTGCAGAGTTATCTCAAAGAAAGGGGCCACGGTGTTTCTGTATCTCTATTATGTTGGTGCGGCTTCGGAACTTTTAAATATCTTGATATATCTCGAGAACTACGCCTCTGATCGAAAAATATCATAGAACATAAAAAGTAGGAAACTTAATTCTCTACAAAAAAGGTCTCTTAACATTTTGCCATAGCTCGCTTGGTTTCCGAGGTATTTGCAGATTTATCTCAAGGGAAGGGGCCTGACGGACATATTTCGAGATATTTCTTCTTCTTGTTGTTCTTCTTCTGCACAGCTAAGCTGGAAGTGGCATTTGCAGCTCGCAATAGTGCAGAGTTATCGCAAAGAAAGGGGCCACGGTGTTTCTGTATCTCTATTATGTTGGTGCGGCTTCGGAACTTTTAAATATCTTGATATATCTCGAGAACTACGCATCTGTTCAAAAAATATCAGAGAACGTAAATTGTAGGAAACATAATTCTCTACAAAAAAGGTCTCTTAAGATTTTGCCATAGCTCGCTTCGTTTCCGAGATATTTGCAGATTTATCTCAAGGGAAGGGGCCTGACGGACATATTTCGAGATATTTCTTCTTCTTGTTGTTCTTCTTCTGCACAGCTAAGCTGGAAGTGGCATTTGCAGCTCGCAACAGTGCAGAGTTATCTCAAAGAAAGGGGCCACGGTGTTTCTGTATCTCTATTATGTTGGTGCGGCTTCGGAACTTTTAAATATCTTGATATATCTCGAGAACTACGCGTCTGATCAAAAAATATCATAGAACATAAAAAGTAGGAAACTTAATTCTCTACAAAAAAGTCTGTTAACATTTTGCCATAGCTCGCTTCGTTTCCGAGATATTTGCAGATTTATCTCAAGGGAAGGGGCCTAACGGACATATTTCGAGATATTTCTTCTTCTTGTTGTTCTTCTTCTGCACAGCTAAACTGGAAGTGGCATTTCCAGCTCGCAATAGTGCAGAGTTATCTCAAAGAGAGGGGCCACGGTGTTTCTGTATCTCTATTATGTTGGTGCGGCTTCGGAACTTTTAAATATCTTGATATATCTCGAGAACTACGCATCTGATCAAAAAATACCATAGAACATAAAAAGTAGGAAACTTAATTCTCTACACATAAGGTCTCTTAACATTTTGCCATAGCTCGCTTCGTTTCCGAGATATTTGCAGATTTATCTCAAGGTAAGGGGCCTGACGGACATATTTCGAGATATTTCTTCTTCTTGTTGTTCTTCTTCTTTGCACAGCTAAGCTGGAAGTGGCATTTGCAGCTCGCAATAGTGCATAGCTATCTGAAAGAAAGGGGCCACGGTGTTTCTGTATCTCTATTATGTTGGTGCGGCTTCGGAACTTTTAAATATCTTGATATATCTCGAGAACTACGCATCTGATCAAAAAATATCATAGAACATAAAAAGTAGGAAACTCAATTCTCTACAAAAAAGGTCTCTTAACATTTTGCAATAGCTCGCTTCGTTTCCGAGATATTTGCAGATTTATCTCAAGGGAAGGGGCCTGACGGACATATTTCGAGATATTTCTTCTTCTTGTTGTTCTTCTTCTGCACAGCTAAGCTGGAAGTGGCATTTGCGGCTCGCACTAGTGCAGAGTTATCTCAAAGAAAGGGGCCACGGTGTTTCTGTATCTCTATTATGTTGGTGCGGCTTCGGAACTTTTAAATATCTTGATATATCTCGAGAACTACGCCTCTGATCGAAAAATATCATAGAACATAAAAAGTAGGAAACTTAATTCTCTACAAAAAAGGTCTCTTAACATTTTGCCATAGCTCGCTTGGTTTCCGAGGTATTTGCAGATTTATCTCAAGGGAAGGGGCCTGACGGACATATTTCGAGATATTTCTTCTTCTTGTTGTTCTTCTTCTGCATAGCTAAGCTGGAAGTGGCATTTGCAGCTCGCAATAGTGCAGAGTTATCGCAAAGAAAGGGGCCACGGTGTTTCTGTATCTCTATTATGTTGGTGCGGCTTCGGAACTTGTAAATATCTTGATATATCTCGAGAACTACGCATCTGTTCAAAAAATATCAGAGAACGTAAATTGTAGGAAACATAATTCTCTACAAAAAAGGTCTCTTAAGATTTTGCCATAGCTCGCTTCGTTTCCGAGATATTTGCAGATTTATCTCAAGGGAAGGGGCCTGACGGACATATTTCGAGATATTTCTTCTTCTTGTTGTTCTTCTTCTGCACAGCTAAGCTGGAAGTGGCATTTGCAGCTCGCAATAGTGCAGAGTTATCTCAAAGAAAGGGGCCACGGTGTTTCTGTATCTCTATTATGTTGGTGCGGCTTCGGAACTTTTAAATATCTTGATATATCTCGAGAACTACGCGTCTGATCAAAAAATATCATAGAACATAAAAAGTAGGAAACTTAATTCTCTACAAAAAAGTCTGTTAACATTTTGCCATAGCTCGCTTCGTTTCCGAGATATTTGCAGATTTATCTCAAGGGAAGGGGCCTAACGGACATATTTCGAGATATTTCTTCTTCTTGTTGTTCTTCTTCTGCACAGCTAAACTGGAAGTGGCATTTCCAGCTCGCAATAGTGCAGAGTTATCTCAAAGAGAGGGGCCACGGTGTTTCTGTATCTCTATTATGTTGGTGCGGCTTCGGAACTTTTAAATATCTTGATATATCTCGAGAACTACGCATCTGATCAAAAAATACCATAGAACATAAAAAGTAGGAAACTTAATTCTCTACACATAAGGTCTCTTAACATTTTGCCATAGCTCGCTTCGTTTCCGAGATATTTGCAGATTTATCTCAAGGTAAGGGGCCTGACGGACATATTTCGAGATATTTCTTCTTCTTGTTGTTCTTCTTCTTTGCACAGCTAAGCTGGAAGTGGCATTTGCAGCTCGCAATAGTGCATAGCTATCTGAAAGAAAGGGGCCACGGTGTTTCTGTATCTCTATTATGTTGGTGCGGCTTCGGAACTTTTAAATATCTTGATATATCTCGAGAACTACGCATCTGATCAAAAAATATCATAGAACATAAAAAGTAGGAAACTCAATTCTCTACAAAAAAGGTCTCTTAACATTTTGCAATAGCTCGCTTCGTTTCCGAGATATTTGCAGATTTATCTCAAGGGAAGGGGCCTGACGGACATATTTCGAGATATTTCTTCTTCTTGTTGTTCTTCTTCTGCACAGCTAAGCTGGAAGTGGCATTTGCGGCTCGCACTAGTGCAGAGTTATCTCAAAGAAAGGGGCCACGGTGTTTCTGTATCTCTATTATGTTGGTGCGGCTTCGGAACTTTTAAATATCTTGATATATCTCGAGAACTACGCCTCTGATCGAAAAATATCATAGAACATAAAAAGTAGGAAACTTAATTCTCTACAAAAAAGGTCTCTTAACATTTTGCCATAGCTCGCTTGGTTTCCGAGGTATTTGCAGATTTATCTCAAGGGAAGGGGCCTGACGGACATATTTCGAGATATTTCTTCTTCTTGTTGTTCTTCTTCTGCACAGCTAAGCTGGAAGTGGCATTTGCAGCTCGCAATAGTGCAGAGTTATCGCAAAGAAAGGGGCCACGGTGTTTCTGTATCTCTATTATGTTGGTGCGGCTTCGGAACTTTTAAATATCTTGATATATCTCGAGAACTACGCATCTGTTCAAAAAATATCAGAGAACGTAAATTGTAGGAAACATAATTCTCTACAAAAAAGGTCTCTTAAGATTTTGCCATAACTCGCTTCGTTTCCGAGATATTTGCAGATTTATCTCAAGGGAAGGGGCCTGACGGACATATTTCGAGATATTTCTTCTTCTTGTTGTTCTTCTTCTGCACAGCTAAGCTGGAAGTGGCATTTGCAGCTCGCAATAGTGCAGAGTTATCTCAAAGAAAGGGGCCACGGTGTTTCTGTATCTCTATTATGTTGGTGCGGCTTCGGAACTTTTAAATATCTTGATATATCTCGAGAACTACGCGTCTGATCAAAAAATATCATAGAACATAAAAAGTAGGAAACTTAATTCTCTACAAAAAAGTCTGTTAACATTTTGCCATAGCTCGCTTCGTTTCCGAGATATTTGCAGATTTATCTCAAGGGAAGGGGCCTAACGGACATATTTCGAGATATTTCTTCTTCTTGTTGTTCTTCTTCTGCACAGCTAAACTGGAAGTGGCATTTCCAGCTCGCAATAGTGCAGAGTTATCTCAAAGAGAGGGGCCACGGTGTTTCTGTATCTCTATTATGTTGGTGCGGCTTCGGAACTTTTAAATATCTTGATATATCTCGAGAATTACGCGTCTGATCAAAAAATATCATAGAACATAAAAAGTAGGAAACATAATTCTCTACAAAAAAGGTCTCTTAACATTTTGCCATAGCTCGCTTCGTTTTCGAGATATTTGCAGATTTATCTCAAGGTAAGGGGCCTGACGGACATATTTCGAGATATTTCTTCTTCTTGTTGTTCTTCTTCTTTGCACAGCTAAGTTGGAAGTGGCATTTGCAGCTCGCAATAGTGCATAGCTATCTGAAAGAAAGGGGCCACGGTGTTTCTGTATCTCTATTATGTTGGTGCGGCTTCGGAACTTTTAAATATCTTGATATATCTCGAGAACTACGCATCTGATCAAAAAATATCATAGAACATAAAAAGTAGGAAACTTAATTCGCTACAAAAAAGGTCTCTTAACATTTTGCCATAGCTCGCTTCGTTTCCGAGATATTTGCAGATTTATCTCAAGGGAAGGGGCCTGACGGACATATTTCGAGATATTTCTTCTTCTTGTTGTTCTTCTTCTGCACAGCTAAACTGGACGTGGCATTTCCAGCTCGCAATAGTGCAGAGTTATCTCAAAGAGAGGGGCCACGGTGTTTCTGTATCTCTATTATGTTGGTGCGGCTTCGGAACTTTTAAATATCTTGATATATCTCGAGAACTACGCATCTGATCAAAAAATATCATAGAACATAAATTGTAGGAAACATAATTGTCTACAAAAAAGGTCTCTTAACATTTTGCCATAGCTCGCTTCGTTTCCGAGATACTTGCCGATTTATCTCAAGGGAAGGGGCCTGACGGACATATTTCGAGATATTTCTTCTTCTTGTTGTTCTTCTTCTGCACAGCTAAGCTGGAAGTGGCATTTGCAGCTCGCAATTGTGCAGAGTTATCTCAAAGAGAGGGGCCACGGTGTTTCTGTATCTCTATTATGTTGGTGCGGCTTCGGAACTTTTAAATATCTTGATATATCTCGAGAACTACGAATCTGATCAGAAAATATCATAGAAGATAAAAAGTAGGAAACTTAATTCTCTACAAAAAAGGTCTCTTAACATTTTGCCATAGCTCGCTTCGTTTCCGAGATATTTGCAGATTTATCTCATGGTAAGGGGCCTGACGGACATATTTCGAGATATTTCTTCTTCTTGTTGTTCTTCTTCTGCACAGCTAAGCTGGAGGTGGCATTTGCAGCTCGCAATAGTGCAGAGTTATCTCAAAGAAAGGGGCCACGGTGTTTCTGTATCTCTATTATGTTGGTGCGGCTTCGGAACTTTTAAATATCTTAATATATCTCGAGAACTACGCGTCTGATCAAAAAATATCATAGAACATAAAAAGTAGGAAACATAATTCTCTACAAAAAAGGTCTCTTAACATTTTGCCATAGCTCGCTTCGTTTCCGAGATATTTGCAGATTTATCTCAAGGGAAGGGGCCTGACGGACATATTTCGAGATATTTCTTCTTCTTGTTGTTCTTCTTCTGCACAGCTAAACTGGACGTGGCATTTCCAGCTCGCAATAGTGCAGAGTTATCTCAAAGAGAGGGGCCACGGTGTTTCTGTATCTCTATTATGTTGGTGCGGCTTCGGAACTTTTAAATATCTTGATATATCTCGAGAACTACGCATCTGATCAAAAAATATCATAGAACATAAATTGTAGGAAACATAATTGTCTACAAAAAAGGTCTCTTAACATTTTGCCATAGCTCGCTTCGTTTCCGAGATACTTGCCGATTTATCTCAAGGGAAGGGGCCTGACGGACATATTTCGAGATATTTCTTCTTCTTGTTGTTCTTCTCTGCACAGCTAAGCTGGAAGTGGCATTTGCAGCTCGCAATTGTGCAGAGTTATCTCAAAGAGAGGGGCCACGGTGTTTCTGTATCTCTATTATGTTGGTGCGGCTTCGGAACTTTTAAATATCTTGATATATCTCGAGAACTACGAATCTGATCAGAAAATATCATAGAAGATAAAAAGTAGGAAACTTAATTCTCTACAAAAAAGGTCTCTTAACATTTTGCCATAGCTCGCTTCGTTTCCGAGATATTTGCAGATTTATCTCATGGTAAGGGGCCTGACGGACATATTTCGAGATATTTCTTCTTCTTGTTGTTCTTCTTCTGCACAGCTAAGCTGGAAGTGGCATTTGCAGCTCGCAATAGTGCATAGTTATCTGAAAGAAAGGGGCCACGGTGTTTCTGTATCTCTATTATGTTGGTGCGGCTTCGGAACTTTTAAATATCTCGATATATCTCGAAAACTACGCTTCTGATCAAAAAATATCATAGAACATAGATTGTAGGAAACATAATTCTCTACAAAAAAGGTCTCTTAACATTTTGCCATAGCTCGCTTCGTTTCCGAGATATTTGCAGATATATCTCAAAGGGAGGGGCCTGACGGACATATTTCGAGATATTTCTTCTTCTTGTTGTTCTTCTTCTGCACAGCTAAGCTGGAAGTGGCATTTACAGCTCGCAATAGTGCAGAGTTATCTCAAAGAAAGGGGCCACGGTGTTTCTGTATCTCTATTATGTTGGTGCGGCTTCGGAACTTTTAAATATCTTGATATATCTCGAGAACTACGCATCTGATCAAAAAATATCATAGAAGATAAAAAGTAGGAAACTTAATTCTCTACAAAAAAGTTCTCTTAACATTTTCCCATAGCTGGCATCGTTTCCGAGATATTTGCAGATATATCTCAAGGGAAGGGGCCTGACGGACATATTCCGAGATATTTCTTCTTCTTGTTGTTCCTCTTCTGCACAGCTAAGCTGGAAGTGGCATTTGCAGCTCGCAATAGTGCAGAGTTATCTCAAAGAAAGAGGCCACGGTGTTTCTGCACCTCTATTATGTTGGTGCAGCTTCGGAACTTTTAAATATCTTGATATATCTCGAGAACTACGCATCTGATCAAAAAATATCATAGAACATAAAAAGTAGGAAACTTAATTCTCTACAAAAAAGGTCTCTTAACGTTTTGCAATAGCTCGCTTTGTTTCCGAGATATTTGCAGATTTATCTCAAGGGAAGGGTCCTGACGGACATATTTCGAGATATTTCTTCTTCTTGTTGTTCTTCTTCTGCACAGCTAAACTGGAAGTGGCATTTCCAGCTCGCAATAGTGCAGAGTTATCCCAAAGAAAGGGGCCACGGTGTTTCTGTATCTCTATTATGTTGGTGCGGCTTCGGAACTTTTAAATATCTCGATATATCTCGAAAACTACGCTTCTGATCAAAAAATATCATAGAACATAAAAAGTAGGAAACTTAATTCTCTACAAAAAAGTCTGTTAACATTTTGCTATAGCTCGCTTCGTTTCCGAGATATTTGCAGATTTATCTCAAGGGAAGGGGCCTAACGGACATATTCCGAGATATTTCTTCTACTTGTTGTTCCTCTTCTGCACAGCTAAGCTGGAAGTGGCATTTGCAGCTCGCAATAGTGCAGAGTTATCTCAAAGAAAGAGGCCACGGTGTTTCTGCACCTCTATTATGTTGGTGCAGCTTCGGAACTTTTAAATATCTTGATATATCTCGAGAACTACGCATCTGATCAAAAAATATCATAGAACATAAAAAGTAGGAAAGTTAATTCTCTACAAAAAAGGTCTCTTAACGTTTTGCAATAGCTCGCTTTGTTTCCGAGATATTTGCAGATTTATCTCAAGGGAAGGGTCCTGACGGATATATTTCGAGATATTTCTTCTTCTTGTTGTCTTCTTCTGCACAGCTAAACTGGAAGTGGCATTTCCAGCTCGCAATAGTGCAGAGTTATCCCAAAGAAAGGGGCCACGGTGTTTCTGTATCTCTATTATGTTGGTGCAGCTTCGGAACTTTTAAATATCTTGATATATCTCGAGAACTACGCATCTGATCAAAAAATATCATAGAACATAAATTGTAGGGAACATAATTCTCTACAAAAAAGGTCTCTTAACATTTTGCCATAGCTCGCTTCGTTTCCGAGATATTTGCAGATTTATCTCAAGGGAAGGGTCCTGATGGACATATTTCGAGATATTTCTTCTTCTTGTTGTTCTTCTTCTGCACAGCTAAACTGGAAGTGGCATTTCCAGCTCGCAGTAGTGCAGAGTTATCTCAAAGAGAGGGGCCACGGTGTTTCTGTATCTCTATTATGTTGTTGCGGCTTCGGAACTTTTAAATATCTCGATATATCTCGAAAACTACGCTTCTGATCAAAAAATATCATAGAACATAGATTGTAGGAAACATAATTCTCTACAAAAAAGGTCTCTTAACATTTTGCCATGGCTCGCTTCGTTTCCGAGATACTTGCCGATTTATCTCAAGGGAAGGGGCCTGACGGACATATTTCGAGATATTTCTTCTTCTTGTTGTTCTTCTTCTGCACAGCTAAGCTGGAAGTGGCATTTGCAGCTCGCAATTGTGCAGAGTTATCTCAAAGAGAGGGGCCACGGTGTTTCTGTATCTCTATTATGTTGGTGCGGCTTCGGAACTTTTAAATATCTTGATATATCTCGAGAACTACGAATCTGGTCAGAAAATATCATAGAAGATAAAAAGTAGGAAACTTAATTCTCAACAAAAAAGGTCTCTTAACATTTTGCCATAGCTCGCTTCGTTTCCGAGATATTTGCAGATTTATCTCAAGGGAAGGGTCCTGATGGACATATTTCGAGATATTTCTTCTTCTTGTTGTTCTTCTTCTGCACAGCTAAACTGGAAGTGGCATTTCCAGCTCGCAATCGTGCAGAGTTATCTCAAAGAAAGGGGCCACGGTGTTTCTGTATCTCTATTATGTTGGTGCGGCTTCGGAACTTTTAAATATCTTGATATATCTCGAGAACTACGCCTCTGATCGAAAATATCATAGAACATAAAAAGTAGGAAACTTAATTCTCTACAAAAAAGGTCTCTTAACAGTTTGCCATAGCTCGCTTCGTTTCCGAGATATTTGCAGATATATCTCAAGGGAAGGGGCCTGACGGACATATTTCGAGATATTTCTTCTTCTTGTTGTTCTTCTTCTGCACAGCTAAGCTGGAAGTGGCATTTACAGCTCGCAATATATGCATAGTTATCTGAAAGAAAGGGGCCACGGTGTTTCTGTATCTCTATTATGTTGGTGCGGCTTCGGAACTTTTAAATATCTCGATATATCTCGAAAACTACGCTTCTGATCAAAAAATATCATACAACATAAATTGTAGGAAACATAATTCCCTACAAAAAAGGTCTCTTAACATTTTGCCATAGCTCGCTTCGTTTCCGAGATATTTGCAGATTTATCTCAAGGGAAGGGTCCTGATGGACATATTTCGAGATATTTCTTCTTCTTGTTGTTCTTCTTCTGCACAGCTAAACTGGAAGTGGCATTTCCAGCTCGCAATAGTGCAGAGTTATCTCAAAGAGAGGGGCCACGGTATTTCTGTATCTCTATTATGTTGGTGCGGCTTCGGAACTTTTAAATATCTTGATATATCTCGAGAACTACTCATCTGATCAAAAAATATCATAGAAGATAAAAAGTAGGAAACTTAATTCTCTACAAAAAAGGTCTCTTAACATTTTCCCATAGCTGGCATCGTTTCCGAGATATTTGCAGATATATCTCAAGGGAAGGGGCCTGACGGACATATTCCGAGATATTTCTTCTTCTTGTTGTTCCTCTTCTGCACAGCTAAGCTGGAAGTGGCATTTGCAGCTCGCAATAGTGCAGAGTTATCTCAAAGAAAGAGGCCACGGTGTTTCTGCACCTCTATTATGTTGGTGGAGCTTCGGAACTTTTAAATATCTTGATATATCTCGAGAACTACGCATCTGATCAAAAAATATCATAGAACATAAATTGTAGGGAACATAATTCTCTACAAAAAAGGTCTCTTAACATTTTGCCATAGCTCACTTCGTTTCCGAGATATTTGCAGATTTATCTCAAGGGAAGGGTCCTGATGGACATATTTCGAGATATTTCTTCTTCTTGTTGTTCTTCTTCTGCACAGCTAAACTGGAAGTGGCATTTCCAGCTCGCAATAGTGCAGAGTTATCTCAAAGAGAGGGGCCACGGTGTTTCTGTATCTCTATTATGTTGGTGCGTCTTCGGAACTTTTAAATATCTTGATATATCTCGAGAACTACGCATCTGATCAAAAAATATCATAGAACATAAATTGTAGGAAACATAATTCTCTACAAAAAAGGTCTCTTAACATTTTGCCATAGCTCGCTTCGTTTCCGAGATACTTGCCGATTTATCTCAAGGGAAGGGGCCTGACGGACATATTTCGAGATATTTCTTCTTCTTGTTGTTCTTATTCTGCACAGCTAAGCTGGAAGTGGCATTTGCAGCTCGCAATTGTGCAGAGTTATCTCAAAGAGAGGGGCCACGGTGTTTCTGTATCTCTATTATGTTGGTGCGGCTTCGGAACTTTTAAATATCTTGATATATCTCGAGAACTACGAATCTGGTCAGAAAATATCATAGAAGATAAAAAGTAGGAAACTTAATTCTCTACAAAAAAGGTCTCTTAACATTTTGCCATAGCTCGCTTCGTTTCCGAGATATTTGCAGATTTATCTCAAGGTAAGGGGCCTGACGGACATATTTCGAGATATTTCTTCTTCTTGTTGTTCTTCTTCTGCACAGCTAAGCTGGAAGTGGCATTTGCAGCTCGCAATAGTGCATAGTTATCTGAAAGAAAGGGGCCACGGTGTTTCTGTATCTCTATTATGTTGGTGCGGCTTCGGAACTTTTAAATATCTCGATATATCTCGAAAACTACGTTTCTGATCAAAAAATATCATAGAACATAAATTGTAGGAAACATAATTCTCTACAAAAAAGGTCTCTTAACATTTTGCCATAGCTCGCTTCGTTTCCGAGATATTTGCAGATTTATCTCAAGGGAAGGGGCCTAACGGACATATTTCGTGATATTTCTTCTTCTTGTTGTTCTTCTTCTGCACAGCTAAGCTGGAAGTGGCATTTGCAGCTCGCAATAGTGCAGAGTTATCTCAAAGAAAGGGGCCACGGTGTTTCTGTATCTCTATTATGTTGGTGCGGCTTCTTAACTTTTAAATATCTTGATATATCTCGAGAACTACGCATCTGATCAAAAAATTTCATAGAACATACAAAGTAGGAAACTCAATTCTCTACAAAAAAGGTCTCTTAACATTTTGCAATAGCTCGCTTCGTTTCCGAGATATTTGCAGATTTATCTCAAGGGAAGGGGCCTGACGGACATATTTCGAGATATTTCTTCTTCTTGTTGTTCTTCTTCTGCACAGCTAAGCTGGAAGTGGCATTTGCGGCTCGCACTAGTGCAGAGTTATCTCAAAGAAAGGGGCCACGGTGTTTCTGTATCTCTATTATGTTGGTGCGGCTTCGGAACTTTTAAATATCTTGATATATCTCGAGAACTACGCATCTGATCAAAAAATATCATAGAACATAAAAAGTAGGAAACTTAATTCTCTACAAAAAAGGTCTCTTAACGTTTTGCAATAGCTCGCTTTGTTTCCGAGATATTTGCAGATTTATCTCAAGGGAAGGGTCCTGACGGACACATTTCGAGATATTTCTTCTTCTTGTTGTTCTTCTTCTGCACAGCTAAACTGGAAGTGGCATTTCCAGCTCGCAATAGTGCAGAGTTATCCCAAAGAAAGGGGCCACGGTGTTTCTGTATCTCTATTGTGTTGGTGCGGCTTCGGAACTTTTAAATATCTCGATATATCTCGAAAACTACGCTTCTGATCAAAAAATATCATAGAACATAAATTGTAGGAAACATAATTCTCTACAAAAAAGGTCTCTTAACAGTTTGCCATAGCTCGCTTCGTTTCCGAGATATTTGCAGATATATCTCAAGGGAAGGGGCCTGACGGACATATTTCGAGATATTTCTTCTTCTTGTTGTTCTTCTTCTGCACAGCTAAGCTGGAAGTGGCATTTACAGCTTGCAATAGTGCATAGTTATCTGAAAGAAAGGGGCCACGGTGTTTCTGTATCTCTATTATGTTGGTGCGGCTTCGGAACTTTTAAATATCTCGATATATCTCGAAAACTACGCTTCTGATCAAAAAATATCATAGAACATAAATTGTAGGAAACATAATTCCCTACAAAAAGGTCTGTTAACATTTTGCCATAGCTCGCTTCGTTTCCGAGATATTTGCAGATTTATCTCAAGGGAAGGGTCCTGATGGACATATTTCGAGATATTTCTTCTTCTTGTTGTTCTTCTTCTGCACAGCTAAACTGGAAGTGGCATTTCCAGCTCGCAATAGTGCAGAGTTATCTCAAAGAGAGGGGCCACGGTGTTTCTGTATCTCTATTATGTTGGTGCGGCTTCGGAACTTTTAAATATCTTGATATATCTCGAGAACTACGCATCTGATCAAAAAATATCATAGAACATAAATTGTAGGGAACATAATTCTCTACAAAAAAGGTCTCTTAACATTTTGCCATAGCTCGCTTCGTTTCCGAGATATTTGCAGATATATCTCAAGGGAAGGGGCCTGACGGACATATTCCGAGATATTTCTTCTTCTTGTTGTTCCTCTTCTGCACAGCTAAGCTGGAAGTGGCATTTGCAGCTCGCAATAGTGCAGAGTTATCTCAAAGAGAGGGGCCACGGTGTTTCTGTATCTCTATTATGTTGGTGCGGCTTCGGAACTTTTAAATATCTTGATATATCTCGAGAACTACGAATCTGGTCAGAAAATATCATAGAAGATAAAAAGTAGGAAACTTAATTCTCTACAAAAAAGGTCTCTTAACATTTTGCCATAGCTCGCTTCGTTTCCGAGATATTTGCAGATTTATCTCAAGGTAAGGGGCCTGACGGACATATTTCGAGATATTTCTTCTTCTTGTTGTTCTTCTTCTGCACAGCTAAGCTGGAAGTGGCATTTGCAGCTCGCAATAGTGCATAGTTATCTGAAAGAAAGGGGCCACGGTGTTTCTGTATCTCTATTATGTTGGTGCGGCTTCGGAACTTTTAAATATCTCGATATATCTCGAAAACTACGCTTCTGATCAAAAAATATCATAGAACATAAATTGTAGGAAACATAATTCTCTACAAAAAAGGTCTCTTAACATTTTGCCATAGCTCGCTTTGTTTCCGAGATATTTGCAGATATATCTCAAGGGAAGGGGCCTGACGGACATATTTCGAGATATTTCTTCTTCTTGTTGTTCTTCTTCTGCACAGCTAAGCTGGAAGTGGCATTTACAGCTCGCAATAGTGCAGAGTTATCTCAAAGAAAGGGGCCACGGTGTTTCTGTATCTCTATTATGTTGGTGCGGCTTCGGAACTTTTAAATATCTTGATATATCTCGAGAACTACGCATCTGATCAAAAAATATCATAGAAGATAAAAAGTAGGAAACTTAATTCTCTACAAAAAAGGTTTCTTAACATTTTCCCATAGCTGGCATCGTTTCCGAGATATTTGCAGATTTATCTCAAGGGAAGGGGCCTGACGGACATATTCCGAGATATTTCTTCTTCTTGTTGTTCCTCTTCTGCACAGCTAAGCTGGAAGTGGCATTTGCAGCTCGCAATAGTGCAGAGTTATCTCAAAGAAAGGGGCCACGGTGTTTCTGTATCTCTATTATGTTGGTGCGGCTTCGGAACTTTTAAATATCTTGATATATCTCGAGAACTACGCATCTGATCAAAAAATATCATAGAACATAAAAAGTAGGAAACTTAATTGTCTACAAATAAGGTCTCTTAACATTTTGGCATACCTCGCTTCGTTTCCGAGATATTTGCAGATTTATCTCAAGGGAAGGGGCCTGACGGACATATTTCGAGATATTTCTTCTTCTTGTTGTTCTTCTTCTGCACAGCTAAGCTGGAAGTGGCATTTGCAGCTCGCAATAGTGCATAGTTATCTGAAAGAAAGGGGCCACGGTGTTTCTGTATCTCTATTATGTTGGTGCGGCTTCGGAACTTTTAAATATCTCGATATATCTCGAAAACTACGCTTCTGATCAAAAAATATCATAGAACATAAATTGTAGGAAACATAATTCTCTACAAAAAAGGTCTCTTAACATTTTGCCATAGCTCGCTTTGTTTCCGAGATATTTGCAGATATATCTCAAGGGAAGGGGCCTGACGGACATATTTCGAGATATTTCTTCTTCTTGTTGTTCTTCTTCTGCACAGCTAAGCTGGAAGTGGCATTTACAGCTCGCAATAGTGCAGAGTTATCTCAAAGAAAGGGGCCACGGTGTTTCTGTATCTCTATTATGTTGGTGCGGCTTCGGAACTTTTAAATATCTTGATATATCTCGAGAACTACGCATCTGATCAAAAAATATCATAGAAGATAAAAAGTAGGAAACTTAATTCTCTACAAAAAAGGTTTCTTAACATTTTCCCATAGCTGGCATCGTTTCCGAGATATTTGCAGATTTATCTCAAGGGAAGGGGCCTGACGGACATATTCCGAGATATTTCTTCTTCTTGTTGTTCCTCTTCTGCACAGCTAAGCTGGAAGTGGCATTTGCAGCTCGCAATAGTGCAGAGTTATCTCAAAGAAAGGGGCCACGGTGTTTCTGTATCTCTATTATGTTGGTGCGGCTTCGGAACTTTTAAATATCTTGATATATCTCGAGAACTACGCATCTGATCAAAAAATATCATAGAACATAAAAAGTAGGAAACTTAATTGTCTACAAATAAGGTCTCTTAACATTTTGGCATACCTCGCTTCGTTTCCGAGATATTTGCAGATTTATCTCAAGGGAAGGGGCCTGACGGACATATTTCGAGATATTTCTTCTTCTTGTTGTTCTTCTTCTGCACAGCTAAGCTGGAAGTGGCATTTGCAGCTCGCAATAGTGCAGAGTTATCGCAAAGAAAGGGGCCACGGTGTTTCTGTATCTCTATTATGTTGGTGCGGCTTCGGAACTTTTAAATATCTTGATATATCTCGAGAACTACGCATCTGATCAAAAAATATCATAGAACATGAATTGTAGGGAACATAATTCTCTACAAAAAAGGTCTCTTAACATTTTGCCATAGCTCGCTTCGTTTCCGAGATATTTGCAGATTTATCTCAAGGGAAGGGTCCTGATGGACATATTTCGAGATATTTCTTCTTCTTGTTGTTCTTCTTCTGCACAGCTAAACTGGAAGTGGCATTTCCAGCTCGCAATCGTGCAGAGTTATCTCAAAGAAAGGGGCCACGGTGTTTCTGTACCTCTATTATGTTGGTGCGGCTTCGGAACTTTTAAATATCTTGATACATCTCGAGAACTACGCCTCTGATCGAAAAATATTATAGAACATGAAAAGTAGGAAACTGAATTCTCTACAAAAAAGGTCTCTTAACATTTTGCCATAGCTCGCTTCGTTTCCGAGATATTTGCAGATTCAGCTCAAAGGAACTGGCCTGACGGACATATTTCGAGATATTTCTTCTTCTTGTTGTTCTTCCTCTGCACAGCTAAGCTGGAAGTGGCATTTGCAGCTCGCAATAGTGCAGAGTTATCTCAAAGAAAGGGGCCACGGTGTTTCTGTACCTCTATTATGTTGGTGCGGCTTCGGAACTTTTAAATATCTTGATATATCTCGAGAACTACGCATCTGATCAACAAATATCATAGAACATAAAAAGTAGGAAACTTAATTCTCTATAAAAAAGGTCTCTTAACATTTTGCCATAGCTCGCTTCGTTTCCGAGATATTTGCATATTCAGCTCAAAGGAACTGGCCTGACGGACATATTTCGAGATATTTCGTCTTCTTGTTGTTCTTCCTCTGCACAGCTAAGCTGGAAGTGGCATTTGCAGCTCGCAATAGTGCAGAGTTATCTCAAAGAAAGGGGCCACGGTGTTTCTGTATCTCTATTATGTGGGAGCGGCTTCGGAACTTTTAAATATCTCGATATATCTCGAAAACTACGCTTCTGATCAAAAAATATCATAGAATATAAATTGTAGGAAACATAATTCTCGACAAGAAAGGTCTCTTAACATTTTGCCATAGCTCGCTTCGTTTCCGAGATATTTGCAGATTTATCTGAAGGGAAGGGGCCTGACGGACATATTTCGAGATATTTCTTCTTCTTGTTGTTCTTCTTCTGCACAGCTAAGCTGGAAGTGGCATTTGCGGCTCGCACTAGTGCAGAGTTATCTCAAAGAAAGGGGCCACGGTGTTTCTGTATCTCTATTATGTTGGTGCGGCTTCGGAACTTTTAAATATCTCGATATATCTCGAAAACTACGCTTCTGATCAAAAAATATCATAGAACATAAATTGTAGGAAACATAATTCTCTACAAAAAACGTCTCTTAACATTTTGCCATAGCTCGCTTCGTTTCCGAGATATTTGCAGATTCAGCTCAAAGGAACTGGCCTGACGGACATATTTCGAGATATTTCTTCTTCTTGTTGTTCTTCCTCTGCACAGCTAAGCTGGAAGTGGCATTTGCAGCTCGCAATAGTGCAGAGTTATCTCAAAGAAAGGGTCCACGGTGTTTCTGTATCTCTATTATGTTGGTGCGGCTTCGGAACTTTTCAATATCTTGATATATCTCGAGAACTACGCATCTGATCAAAAAATATCATAGAACATAAAAAGTAGAAAACTTAATTCTCTACAAAAAAGGTCTCTTAACATTTTGCCATAGCTCGCTTCGTTTCCGAGATATTTGCAGATTTATCTCAAGGGAAGGGGCCTGACGGACATATTTCGAGATATTTCTTCTTCTTGTTGTTCTTCTTCTGCACAGCTAAGCTGGAAGTGGCATTTGCGGCTCGCACTAGTGCAGAGTTATCTCAAAGAAAGGGGCCACGGTGTTTCTGTATCTCTATTATGTTGGTGCGGCTTCGGAACTTTTGAATATCTCGATATATCTCGAAAACTACGCTTCTGATCAAAAAATATCATAGAACATAAATTGTAGGAAACATAATTCTCTACAAAAAAGGTCTCTCAACATTTTGCCATAGCTCGCTTCGTTTCCGAGATATTTGCAGATATATCTCAAGGGAAGGGGCCTGACGGACATATTTCGAGATATTTCTTCTTCTTCTTGTTCTTCTTCTGCACAGCTAAGCTGAAAGTGGCATTTACAGCTCGCAATAGTGCAGAGTTATGTCAAAGAAAGGGGCCACGGTGTTTCTGTATCTCTATTATGTTGGTGCGGCTTCGGAACTTTTAAATACCTCGATATATCTCGAAAACTACGCTTCTGATCAAAAAATATCATAGAACATAAATTGTAGGAAACTTAATTCTCTACAAAAAAGGGCTCTTAACATTTTGCCATAGCTCGCTTCGTTTCCGAGATATTTGCAGATTTATCTCAAGGGAAGGGGCCTGACGGACATATTTCGAGATATTTCTTCTTCTTGTTGTTCTTCTTCTGCAAAGCTAAGCTGGAAGTGGCATTTGCGGCTCGCACTAGTGCAGAGTTATCTCAAAGAAAGGGGCCACGGTGTTTCTGTATCTCTATTATGTTGGTGCGGCTTCGGAACTTTTAAATATCTCGATATATCTCGAAAACTACGCTTCTGATCAAAAAATATCATAGAACGTAAATTGTAGGAAACATAATTCTCGACAAAAAAGGTCTCTTAACATTTTGCCATAGCTCGCTTCGTTTACGAGATATTTGCAGATATATCTCAAGGGAAGGGGCCTGACGGACATATTTCGAGATATTTCTTCTTCTTGTTGTTCTTCTTCTGCACAGCTAAGCTGGACGTGGCATTTGCAGCTCGCAATAGTGCAGAGTTATCTCAAAGAAAGGGGCCACGGTGTTTCTGTACCTCTATTATTTTGGTGCGGCTTCGGAACTTTTAAATATCTTGATATATCTCGAGAACTACGCCTCTGATCGAAAAATATTATAGAACATAAAAAGTAGGAAACTGAATTCTCTACAAAAAAGGTCTCTTAACATTTTGCCATAGCTCGCTTCGTTTCCGAGATATTTGCAGATTTATCTCAAGGGAAGGGGCCGACGGACATATTTCGAGATATTTCTTCTTCTTGTTGTTCTTCCTCTGCACAGCTAAGCTGGAAGTGGCATTTGCAGCTCGCAATAGTGCAGAGTTATCTCAAAGAAAGGGGCCACGGTGTTTCTGTACCTCTATTATGTTGGTGCGGCTTCGGAACTTTTAAATATCTTGATATATCTCGAGAACTACGCATCTGATCAACAAATATCATAGAACATAAAAAGTAGGAAACTTAATTCTCTATAAAGAAGGTCTCTTAACATTTTGCCATAGCTCGCTTCGTTTCCGAGATATTTGCATATTCAGCTCAAAGGAACTGGCCTGACGGACATATTTCGAGATATTTCGTCTTCTTGTTGTTCTTCCTCTGCACAGCTAAGCTGGAAGTGGCATTTGCAGCTCGCAATAGTGCAGAGTTATCTCAAAGAAAGGGGCCACGGTGTTTCTGTATCTCTATTATGCGGGAGCGGCTTCGGAACTTTTAAATATCTCGATATATCTCGAAAACTACGCTTCTGATCAAAAAATATCATAGAATATAAATTGTAGGAAACATAATTCTCTACAAAAAACGTCTCTTAACATTTTGCCATAGCTCGCTTCGTTTCCGAGATATTTGCAGATTCAGCTCAAAGGAACTGGCCTGACGGACATATTTCGAGATATTTCTTCTTCTTGTTGTTCTTCCTCTGCTCAGCTAAGCTGGAAGTGGCATTTGCAGCTCGCAATAGTGCAGAGTTATCTCAAAGAAAGGGGCCACGGTGTTTCTGTATCTCTATTATGTGGGTGCGGCTTCGGAACTTTTAAATATGTCGATATATCTCGAGAACTACGCATCTGATCAAAAAATATCCTAGAACATAAAAAGTAGGAAACTTAATTCTCTACAAATAAGGTCTCTTAACATTTTGCCATAGCTCGCTTCGTTTCCGAGATATTTGCAGATTCAGCTCAAAGGAACTGGCCTGACGGACATATTTCGAGATATTTCTTCTTCTTGTTGTTCTTCCTCTGCACAGCTAAGCTGGAAGTGGCATTTGCAGCTCGCAATAGTGCAGAGTTATCTCAAAGAAAGGGGCCACGGTGTTTCTGTATCTCTATTATGTTGGTGCGGCTTCGGAACTTTTCAATATCTTGATATATCTCGAGAACTACGCATCTGATCAAAAAATATCATAGAACATAAAAAGTAGAAAACTTAATTCTCTACAAAAAAGGTCTCTTAACATTTTGCCATAGCTCGCTTCGTTTCCGAGATATTTGCAGATTTATCTCAAGGGAAGGGGCCTGACGGACATATTTCGAGATATTTCTTCTTCTTGTTGTTCTTCTTCTGCACAGCTAAGCTGGAAGTGGCATTTGCGGCTCGCACTAGTGCAGAGTTATCTCAAAGAAAGGGGCCACGGTGTTTCTGTATCTCTATTATGTTGGTGCGGCTTCGGAACTTTTAAATATCTCGATATATCTCGAAAACTACGCTTCTGATCAAAAAATATCATAGAACATAAAAAGTAGAAAACTTAATTCTCTACAAAAAAGGTCTCTTAACATTTTGCCATAGCTCGCTTCGTTTCCGAGATATTTGCAGATTTATCTCAAGGGAAGGGGCCTGACGGACATATTTCGAGATATTTCTTCTTCTTGTTGTTCTTCTTCTGCACAGCTAAGCTGGAAGTGGCATTTGCGGCTCGCACTAGTGCAGAGTTATCTCAAAGAAAGGGGCCACGGTGTTTCTGTATCTCTATTATGTTGGTGCGGCTTCGGAACTTTTAAATATCTCGATATATCTCGAAAACTACGCTTCTGATCAAAAAATATCATAGAACATAAATTGTAGGAAACATAATTCTCGACAAAAAAGGTCTCTTAACATTTTGCCATAGCTCGCTTCGTTTACGAGATATTTGCAGATATATCTCAAGGGAAGGGGCCTGACGGACATATTTCGAGATATTTCTTCTTCTTGTTGTTCTTCTTCTGCACAGCTAAGCTGGAAGTGGCATTTACAGCTCGCAATAGTGCAGAGTTATCTCAAAGAAAGGGGCCACGGTGTTTCTGTATCTCTATTATGTTGGTGCGGTTTCGGAACTTTTAAATATCTTGATATATCTCGAGAACTACGCATCTGATCAAAAAATATCCTAGAACATAAAAAGTAGGAAACTTAATTCTCTACAAATAAGGTCTCTTAACATTTTGCCATAGCTCGCTTCGTTTCCGAGATATTTGCAGATTCAGCTCAAAGGAACTGGCCTGACGGACATATTTCGAGATATTTCTTCTTCTTGTTGTTCTTCCTCTGCACAGCTAAGCTGGAAGTGGCATTTGCAGCTCGCAATAGTGCAGAGTTATCTCAAAGAAAGGGGCCACGGTGTTTCTGTATCTCTATTATGTTGGTGCGGCTTCGGAACTTTTCAATATCTTGATATATCTCGAGAACTACGCATCTGATCAAAAAATATCATAGAACATAAAAAGTAGAAAACTTAATTCTCTACAAAAAAGGTCTCTTAACATTTTGCCATAGCTCGCTTCGTTTCCGAGATATTTGCAGATTTATCTCAAGGGAAGGGGCCTGACGGACATATTTCGAGATATTTCTTCTTCTTGTTGTTCTTCTTCTGCACAGCTAAGCTGGAAGTGGCATTTGCCGCTCGCACTAGTGCAGAGTTATCTCAAAGAAAGGGGCCACGGTGTTTCTGTACCTCTATTATGTTGGTGCAGCTTCGGAGCTTTTAAATATCTTGATATATCTCGAGAACTACGCATCTGATCAAAAAATATCATAGAACATAAAAAGTAGGAAACTTAATTCTCTACAAAAAAGGTCTCTTAACGTTTTGCAATAGCTCGCTTCGTTTCCGAGATATTTGCAGATTTATCTCAAGGGAAGGGTCCTGACGGACATATTTCGAGATATTTCTTCTTCTTGTTGTTCTTCTTCTACACAGCTAAACTGGAAGTGGCATTTCCAGCTCGCAATAGTGCAGAGTTATCCCAAAGAAAGGGGCCACGGTGTTTCTGTATCGCTATTATGTTGGTGCGGCTTCGGAACTTTTAAATATCTCGATATATCTCGAAAACTACGCTTCTGATCAAAAAATATCATAGAACATAAATTGTAGGAAACATAATTCTCTACAAAAAACGTCTCTTAACATTTTGCCATAGCTCGCTTCGTTTCCGAGATATTTGCAGATTCAGCTCAAAGGAACTGGCCTGACGGACATATTTCGAGATATTTCTTCTTCTTGTTGTTCTTCCTCTGCACAGCTAAGCTGGAACTGGCATTTGCAGCTCGCAATAGTGCAGAGTTATCTCAAAGAAAGGGGCCACGGTGTTTCTGTACCTCTATTATGTTGGTGCGGCTTCGGAACTTTTAAATATCTTGATATATCTCGAGAACTACGCATCTGATCAACAAATATCATAGAACATAAAAAGTAGGAAACTTAATTTTCTATAAAGAAGGTCTCTTAACATTTTGCCATAGCTCGCTTCGTTTCCGAGATATTTGCATATTCAGCTCAAAGGAACTGGCCTGACGGACATATTTCGAGATATTTCGTCTTCTTGTTGTTCTTCCTCTGCACAGCTAAGCTGGAAGTGGCATTTGCAGCTCGCAATAGTGCAGAGTTATCTCAAAGAAAGGGGCCACGGTGTTTCTGTATCTCTATTATGTGGGTGCGGCTTCGGAACTTTTCAATATCTCGATATATCTCGAAAACTACGCTTCTGATCAAAAAATATCATAGAATATAAATTGTAGGAAACATAATTCTCTACAAAAAAGGTCTCTTAACATTTTGCCATAGCTCGCTTCGTTTCCGAGATATTTGCAGATATATCTCAAGGGAAGGGGCCTGACGGACATATTTCGAGATATTTCTTCTTCTTGTTGTTCTTCTTCTGCACAGCTAAGCTGGAAGTGGCATTTACAGCTCGCAATAGTGCAGAGTTATCTCAAAGAAAGGGGCCACGGTGTTTCTGTATCTCTATTATGTTGGTGCGGCTTCGGAACTTTTAAATATCTCGATATATCTCGAAAACTACGCTTCTGATCAAAAAATATCATAGAACATAAATTGTAGGAAACATAATTCTCTACAAAAAAGGGCTCTTAACATTTTGCCATAGCTCGCTTCGTTTCCGAGATATTCGCAGATTTATCTCAAGGGAAGGGGCCTGACGGACATATTTCGAGATATTTCTTCTTCTTGTTGTTCTTCCTCTGCACAGCTAAGCTGGAAGTGGCATTTGCAGCTCGCAATAGTGCAGAGTTATCTCAAAGAAAGGGGCCACGGTGTTTCTGTACCTCTATTATGTTGGTGGGGCTTCGGAACTTTTAAATATCTTGATATATCTCGAGAACTACGCATCTGATCAACAAATATCATACAACATAAAAAGTAGGAAACTTAATTCTCTATAAAAAAGGTCTCTTAACATTTTGCCATAGCTCGCTTCGTTTCCGAGATATTTGCAGATTCAGCTCAAAGGAACTGGCCTGACGGACATATTTCGAGATATTTCTTCTTCTTGTTGTTCTTCCTCTGCACAGCTAAGCTGGAAGTGGCATTAGCAGCTCGCAATGGTGCAGAGTTATCTCAAAGAAAGGGGCCACGGTGTTTCTGTATCTCTATTATGTGGGTGCGGCTTCGAACTTTTAAATATCTCGATATATCTCGAAAACTACGCTTCTGATCAAAAAATATCATAGAATATAAATTGTAGGAAACATAATTCTCTACAAAAAAGGTCTCTTAACATTTTGCCATAGCTCGCTTCGTTTCCGAGATATTTGCAGATATATCTCAAGGGAAGGGGCCCGACGGACATATTTCGAGATATTTCTTCTTCTTGTTGTTCTTCTTCTGCACAGCTAAGCTGGAAGTGGCATTTACAGCTCGCAATAGTGCAGAGTTATCTCAAAGAAAGGGGCCACGGTGTTTCTGTATCTCTATTATGTTGGTGCGGTTTCGGAACTTTTAAATATCTTGATATATCTCGAGAACTACGCATCTGATCAAAAAATATCCTAGAACATAAAAAGTAGGAAACTTAATTCTCTACAAATAAGGTCTCTTAACATTTTGCCATAGCTCGCTTCGTTTCCGAGATATTTGCAGATTCAGCTCAAAGGAACTGGCCTGACGGACATATTTCGAGATATTTCTTCTTCTTGTTGTTCTTCCTCTGCACAGCTAAGCTGGAAGTGGCATTTGCAGCTCGCAATAGTGCAGAGTTATCTCAAAGAAAGGGGCCACGGTGTTTCTGTATCTCTATTATGTTGGTGCGGCTTCGGAACTTTTCAATATCTTGATATATCTCGAGAACTACGCATCTGATCAAAAAATATCATAGAACATAAAAAGTAGAAAACTTAATTCTCTACAAAAAAGGTCTCTTAACATTTTGCCATAGCTCGCTTCGTTTCCGAGATATTTGCAGATTTATCTCAAGGGAAGGGGCCTGACGGACATATTTCGAGATATTTCTTCTTCTTGTTGTTCTTCTTCTGCACAGCTAAGCTGGAAGTGGCATTTGCGGCTCGCACTAGTGCAGAGTTATCTCAAAGAAAGGGGCCACGGTGTTTCTGTATCTCTATTATGTTGGTGCGGCTTCGGAACTTTTAAATATCTCGATATATCTCGAAAACTACGCTTCTGATCAAAAAATATCATAGAACATAAATTGTAGGAAACATAATTCTCTACAAAAAACGTCTCTTAACATTTTGCCATAGCTCGCTTCGTTTCCGAGATATTTGCAGATTCAGCTCAAAGGAACTGGCCTGACGGACATATTTCGAGATATTTCTTCTTCTTGTTGTTCTTCCTCTGCACAGCTAAGCTGGAAGTGGCATTAGCAGCTCGCAATAGTGCAGAGTTATCTCAAAGAAAGGGGCCACGGTGTTTCTGTATCTCTATTATGTTGGTGCGGCTTCGGAACTTTTAAATATCTTGATATATCTCGAGAACTACGCATCTGATCAAAAAATATGATAGAACATAAAAAGTAGGAAACTTAATTCTCTATAAAAAAGGTCTCTTAACATTTTGCCATAGCTCGCTTCGTTTCCGAGATATTTGCAGATATATCTCAAGGGAAGGGGCCTGACGGATATATTTCGAGATATTTCTTCTTCTTGTTGTTCTTCTTCTGCACAGCTAAGCTGGAAGTGGCATTTGCGGCTCGCACTAGTGCAGAGTTATCTCAAAGAAAGGGGCCACGGTGTTTCTGTATCTCTATTATGTTGGTGCGGCTTCGGAACTTTTAAATATCTCGATATATCTCGAAAACTACGCTTCTGATCAAAAAATATCATAGAACATAAAAAGTAGGAAACTTAATTCTCTACAAATAAGGTCTCTTAACATTTTGCCATAGCTCGCTTCGTTTCCGAGATATTTGCAGATTCAGCTCAAAGGAACTGGCCTGACGGACATATTTCGAGATATTTCTTCTTCTTGTTGTTCTTCCTCTGCACAGCTAAGCTGGAAGTGGCATTTGCAGCTCGCAATAGTGCAGAGTTATCTCAAAGAAAGGGGCCACGGTGTTTCTGTATCTCTATTATGTTGGTGCGGCTTCGGAACTTTTCAATATCTTGATATATCTCGAGAACTACGCATCTGATCAAAAAATATCATAGAACATAAAAAGTAGAAAACTTAATTCTCTACAAAAAAGGTCTCTTAACATTTTGCCATAGCTCGCTTCGTTTCCGAGATATTTGCAGATTTATCTCAAGGGAAGGGGCCTGACGGACATATTTCGAGATATTTCTTCTTCTTGTTGTTCTTCTTCTGCACAGCTAAGCTGGAAGTGGCATTTGCGGCTCGCACTAGTGCAGAGTTATCTCAAAGAAAGGGGCCACGGTGTTTCTGTATCTCTATTATGTTGGTGCGGCTTCGGAACTTTTAAATATCTCGATATATCTCGAAAACTACGCTTCTGATCAAAAAATATCATAGAACATAAATTGTAGGAAACATAATTCTCGACAAGAAAGGTCTCTTAACATTTTGCCATAGCTCGCTTCGTTTACGAGATATTTGCAGATATACCTCAAGGGAAGGGGCCTGACGGACATATTTCGAGATATTTCTTCTTCTTGTTGTTCTTCTTCTAAACAGCTAAGCTGAAAGTGGCATTTACAGCTCGCAATAGTGCAGAGTTATCTCAAAGAAAGGGGCCACGGTGTTTCTGTATCTCTATTATGTTGGTGCGGCTTCGGAACTTTTAAATATCTCGATATATCTCGAAAACTACGCTTCTGATCAACAAATATCATAGAACATAAAAAGTAGGAAACTTAATTCTCTATAAAAAAGGTCTCTTAACATTTTGCCATAGCTCGCTTCGTTTCCGAGATATTTGCATATTCAGCTCAAAGGAACTGGCCTGACGGACATATTTCGAGATATTTCGTCTTCTTGTTGTTCTTCCTCTGCACAGCTAAGCTGGAAGTGGCATTTGCAGCTCGCAATAGTGCAGAGTTATCTCAAAGAAAGGGGCCACGGTGTTTCTGTATCTCTATTATGTGGGAGCGGCTTCGGAACTTTTAAATATCTCGATATATCTCGAAAACTACGCTTCTGATCAAAAAATATCATAGAATATAAATTGTAGGAAACATAATTCTCGACAAGAAAGGTCTCTTAACATTTTGCCATAGCTCGCTTCGTTTCCGAGATATTTGCAGATTTATCTGAAGGGAAGGGGCCTGACGGACATATTTCGAGATATTTCTTCTTCTTGTTGTTCTTCTTCTGCACAGCTAAGCTGGAAGTGGCATTTGCGGCTCGCGCTAGTGCAGAGTTATCTCAAAGAAAGGGGCCACGGTGTTTCTGTATCTCTATTATGTTGGTGCGGCTTCGGAACTTTTAAATATCTCGATATATCTCGAAAACTACGCTTCTGATCAAAAAATATCATAGAACATAAATTGTAGGAAACATAATTCTCTACAAAAAACGTCTCTTAACATTTTGCCATAGCTCGCTTCGTTTCCGAGATATTTGCAGATTCAGCTCAAAGGAACTGGCCTGACGGACATATTTCGAGATATTTCTTCTTCTTGTTGTTCTTCCTCTGCACAGCTAAGCTGGAAGTGGCATTAGCAGCTCGCAATAGTGCAGAGTTATCTCAAAGAAAGGGGCCACGGTGTTTCTGTATCTCTATTATGTTGGTGCGGCTTCGGAACTTTTAAATATCTTGATATATCTCGAGAACTACGCATCTGATCAAAAAATATGATAGAACATAAAAAGTAGGAAACTTAATTCTCTATAAAAAAGGTCTCTTAACATTTTGCCATAGCTCGCTTCGTTTCCGAGATATTTGCAGATATATCTCAAGGGAAGGGGCCTGACGGACATATTTCGAGATATTTCTTCTTCTTGTTGTTCTTCTTCTGCACAGCTAAGCTGGAAGTGGCATTTGCGGCTCGCACTAGTGCAGAGTTATCTCAAAGAAAGGGGCCACGGTGTTTCTGTATCTCTATTATGTTGGTGCGGCTTCGGAACTTTTAAATATCTCGATATATCTCGAAAACTACGCTTCTGATCAAAAAATATCATAGAACATAAATTGTAGGAAACATAATTCTCGACAAGAAAGGTCTCTTAACATTTTGCCATAGCTCGCTTCGTTTACGAGATATTTGCAGATATACCTCAAGGGAAGGGGCCTGACGGACATATTTCGAGATATTTCTTCTTCTTGTTGTTCTTCTTCTGCACAGCTAAGCTGAAAGTGGCATTTACAGCTCGCAATAGTGCAGAGTTATCTCAAAGAAAGGGGCCACGGTGTTTCTGTATCTCTATTATGTTGGTGCGGCTTCGGAACTTTTAAATATCTCGATATATCTCGAAAACTACGCTTCTGATCAACAAATATCATAGAACATAAAAAGTAGGAAACTTAATTCTCTATAAAAAAGGTCTCTTAACATTTTGCCATAGCTCGCTTCGTTTCCGAGATATTTGCATATTCAGCTCAAAGGAACTGGCCTGACGGACATATTTCGAGATATTTCGTCTTCTTGTTGTTCTTCCTCTGCACAGCTAAGCTGGAAGTGGCATTTGCAGCTCGCAATAGTGCAGAGTTATCTCAAAGAAAGGGGCCACGGTGTTTCTGTATCTCTATTATGTGGGAGCGGCTTCGGAACTTTTAAATATCTCGATATATCTCGAAAACTACGCTTCTGATCAAAAAATATCATAGAATATAAATTGTAGGAAACATAATTCTCGACAAGAAAGGTCTCTTAACATTTTGCCATAGCACGCTTCGTTTCCGAGATATTTGCAGATTTATCTGAAGGGAAGGGGCCTGACGGACATATTTCGAGATATTTCTTCTTCTTGTTGTTCTTCTTCTGCACAGCTAAGCTGGAAGTGGCATTTGCGGCTCGCGCTAGTGCAGAGTTATCTCAAAGAAAGGGGCCACGGTGTTTCTGTATCACTATTATGTTGGTGCGGCTTCGGAACTTTTAAATATCTCGATATATCTCGAAAACTACGCTTCTGATCAAAAAATATCATAGAACATAAATTGTAGGAAACATAATTCTCTACAAAAAACGTCTCTTAACATTTTGCCATAGCTCGCTTCGCTTCCGAGATATTTGCAGATTCAGCTCAAAGGAACTGGCCTGACGGACATATTTCGAGATATTTCTTCTTCTTGTTGTTCTTCCTCTGCACAGCTAAGCTGGAAGTGGCATTTGCAGCTCGCAATAGTGCAGAGTTATCTCAAAGAAAGGGGCCACGGTGTTTCTGTACCTCTATTATGTTGGTGCGGCTTCGGAACTTTTAAATATCTTGATATATCTCGAGAACTACGCATCTGATCAACAAATATCATAGAACATAAAAAGTAGGAAACTTAATTCTCTATAAAAAAGGTCTCTTAACATTTTGCCAGAGCTCGCTTCGTTTCCGAGATATTTGCATATTCAGCTCAAAGGAACTGGCCTGACGGACATATTTCGAGATATTTCGTCTTCTTGTTGTTCTTCCTCTGCACAGCTAAGCTGGAAGTGGCATTTGCAGCTCGCAATAGTGCAGAGTTATCTCAAAGAAAGGGGCCACGGTGTTTCTGTATCTCTATTATGTTGCTGCGGTTTCGGAACTTTTAAATATCTTGATATATCTCGAGAACTACGCATCTGATCAAAAAATATCCTAGAACATAAAAAGTAGGAAACTTAATTCTCTACAAATAAGGTCTCTTAACATTTTGCCATAGCTCGCTTCGTTTCCGAGATATTTGCAGATTCAGCTCAAAGGAACTGGCCTGACGGACATATTTCGAGATATTTCTTCTTCTTGTTGTTCTTCCTCTGCACAGCTAAGCTGGAAGTGGCATTTGCAGCTCGCAATAGTGCAGAGTTATCTCAAAGAAAGGGGCCACGGTGTTTCTGTATCTCTATTATGTTGGTGCGGCTTCGGAGCTTTTCAATATCTTGATATATCTCGAGAACTACGCATCTGATCAAAAAATATCATAGAACATAAGAAGTAGAAAACTTAATTCTCTACAAAAAAGGTCTCTTAACATTTTGCCATAGCTCGCTTCGTTTCCGAGATATTTGCAGATTTATCTCAAGGGAAGGGGCCTGACGGACATATTTCGAGATATTTCTTCTTCTTGTTGTTCTTCTTCTGCACAGCTAAGCTGGAAGTGGCATTTGCGGCTCGCACTAGTGCAGAGTTATCTCAAAGAAAGGGGCCACGGTGTTTCTGTATCTCTATTATGTTGGTGCGGCTTCGGAACTTTTAAATATCTTGATATATCTCGAGAACTACGCATCTGATCAAAAAATATCATAGAACATAAAAAGTAGGAAACTTAATTCTCTATAAAAAAGGTCTCTTAACATTTTGCCATAGCTCGCTTCGTTTCCGAGATATTTGCAGATTTATCTCAAGGGAAGGGGCCTGACGGACATATTTCGAGATATTTCTTCTTCTTGTTGTTCTTCTTCTGCACAGCTAAGCTGGAAGTGGCATTTCCGGCTCGCACTAGTGCAGAGTTATCTCAAAGAAAGGGGCCACGGTGTTTCTGTATCTCTATTATGTTGGTGCGGCTTCGGAACTTTTAAATATCTCGATATATCTCGAAAACTACGCTTCTGATCAAAAAATATCATAGAACATAAATTGTAGGAAACATAATTCTCTACAAAAAAGGGCTCTTAACATTTTGCCATAGCTCGCTTCGTTTCCGAGATATTTGCAGATTTATCTCAAGCGAAGGTGCCTGACGGACATATTTCGAGATATTTCTTCTTCTTGTTGTTCTTCTTCTGCAGAGCTAAGCTGGAAGTGGCATTTGCGGCTCGCACTAGTGCAGAGTTATCTCAAAGAAAGGGGCCACGGTGTTTCTGTATCTCTATTATGTTGGTGCGGCTTCGGAACTTTTAAATATCTCGATATATCTCGAAAACTACGCTTCTGATCAAAAAATATCATAGAACATAAATTGTAGGAAACATAATTCTCTACAAAAAAGGTCTCTTAACATTCTGCCATAGCTAGCTTCGTTTCCGAGATATTTGCAGATATATCTCAAGGGAAGGGGCCTGACGGACATATTTCGAGATATTTCTTCTTCTTGTTGTTCTTCTTCTGCACAGCTAAGCTGAAAGTGGCATTTACAGCTCGCAATAGTGCAGAGTTATGTCAAAGAAAGGGGCCACGGTGTTTCTGTATCTCTATTATGTTGGTGCGGCTTCGGAACTTTTAAATACCTCGATATATCTCGAAAACTACGCTTCTGATCAAAAAATATCATAGAACATAAATTGTAGGAAACTTAATTCTCTACAAAAAAGGGCTCTTAACATTTTGCCATAGCTCGCTTCGTTTCCGAGATATTTGCAGATTTATCTCAAGGGAAGGGGCCTGACGGACATATTTCGAGATATTTCTTCTTCTTGTTGTTCTTCCTCTGCACAGCTAAGCTGGAAGTGGCATTTGCGGCTCGCACTAGTGCAGAGTTATCTCAAAGAAAGGGGCCACGGTGTTTCTGTATCTCTATTATGTTGGTGCGGCTTCGGAACTTTTAAATATCTCGATATATCTCGAAAACTACGGTTCTGATAAAAAAATATCATAGAACATAAATTGTAGGAAACATAATTCTCTACAAAAAACGTCTCTTAACATTTTGCCATAGCTCGCTTCGTTTCCGAGATATTTGCAGATTCAGCTCAAAGGAACTGGCCTGACGGACATATTTCGAGATATTTCTTCTTCTTGTTGTTCTTCCTCTGCACAGCTAAGCTGAAAGTGGCATTTACAGCTCGCAATAGTGCAGAGTTATCTCAAAGAAAGGGGCCACGGTGTTTCTGTATCTCGATTATGTTGGTGCGGCTTCGGAACTTTTAAATATCTCGATATATCTCGAAAAATACGCTTCTGATCAAAAAATATCATACAACATAAATTGTAGGAAACATAATTCTCTACAAAAAAGGGCTCTTAACATTTTGCCATAGCTCGCTTCGTTTCCGAGATATTTGCAGATTTATCTCAAGCGAAGGGGCCTGACGGACATATTTCGAGATATTTCTTCTTCTTGTTGTTCTTCTTCTGCACAGCTAAGCTGGAAGTGGCATTTGCGGCTCGCACTAGTGCAGAGTTATCTCAAAGAAAGGGGCCACGGTGTTTCTGTATCTCTATTATGTTGGTGCGGCTTCGGAACTTTTAAATATCTCGATATATCTCGAAAACTACGCTTCTGATCAAAAAATATCATAGAACATAAATTGTAGGAAACATAATTCCCTACAAAAAAGGTCTCTTAACATTCTGCCATAGCTCGCTTCGTTTCCGAGATATTTGCAGATATATCTCAAGGGAAGGGGCCTGACGGACATATTTCGAGATATTTCTTCTTCTTGTTGTTCTTCTTCTGCACAGCTAAGCTGAAAGTGGCATTTACAGCTCGCAATAGTGCAGAGTTATGTCAAAGAAAGGGGCCACGGTGTTTCTGTATCTCTATTATGTTGGTGCGGCTTCGGAACTTTTAAATACCTCGATATATCTCGAAAACTACGCTTCTGATCAAAAAATATCATAGAACATAAATTGTAGGAAACTTAATTCTCTACAAAAAAGGGCTCTTAACATTTTGCCATAGCTCGCTTCGTTTCCGAGATATTTGCAGATTTATCTCAAGGGAAGGGGCCTGACGGACATATTTCGAGATATTTCTTCTTCTTGTTGTTCTTCCTCTGCACAGCTAAGCTGGAAGTGGCATTTGCGGCTCGCACTAGTGCAGAGTTATCTCAAAGAAAGGGGCCACGGTGTTTCTGTATCTCTATTATGTTGGTGCGGCTTCGGAACTTTTAAATATCTCGATATATCTCGAAAACTACGCTTCTGATCTAAAAATATCATAGAACATAAATTGTAGGAAACATAATTCTCTACAAAAAACGTCTCTTAACATTTTGCCATAGCTCGCTTCGTTTCCGAGATATTTGCAGATTCAGCTCAAAGGAACTGGCCTGACGGACATATTTCGAGATATTTCTTCTTCTTGTTGTTCTTCCTCTGCACAGCTAAGCTGAAAGTGGCATTTACAGCTCGCAATAGTGCAGAGTTATCTCAAAGAAAGGGGCCACGGTGTTTCTGTATCTCTATTATGTTGGTGCGGCTTCGGAACTTTTAAATATCTCGATATATCTCGAAAACTACGCTTCTGATCAAAAAATATCATAGAACATAAATTGTAGGAAACATAATTCTCTACAAAAAAGGGCTCTTAACATTTTGCCATAGCTCGCTTCGTTTCCGAGATATTTGCAGATTTATCTCAAGGGAAGGGGCCTGACGGACATATTTCGAGATATTTCTTCTTCTTGTTGTTCTTCTTCTGCACAGCTAAGCTGGAAGTGGCATTTGCAGCTCGCAATAGTGCAGAGTTATCTCAAAGAAAGGGGCCACGGTGTTTCTGTACCTCTATTACGTTGGTGCGGCTTCGGAACTTTTAAATATCTTGATATATCTCGAGAACTACGCATCTGATCAACAAATATCATAGAACATAAAAAGTAGGAAACTTAATTCTCTATAAAAAAGGTCTCTTAACATTTTGCCATAGCTCGCTTCGTTTCCGAGATATTTGCATATTCAGCTCAAAGGAACTGGCCTGACGGACATATTTCGAGATATTTCGTCTTCTTGTTGTTCTTCCTCTGCACAGCTAAGCTGGAAGTGGCATTTGCAGCTCGCAATAGTGCAGAGTTATCTCAAAGAAAGGGGCCACGGTGTTTCTGTATCTCTATTATGTTGGTGCGGCTTCGGAACTTTTAAATATCTTGATATATCTCGAGAACTACGCATCTGATCAAAAAATATCATAGAACATAAAAAGTAGAAAACTTAATTCTCTACAAAAAAGGTCTCTTAACATTTTGCCATAGCTCGCTTCGTTTCCGAGATATTTGCAGATTTATCTCAAGGGAAGGGGCCTGACGGATATATTTCGAGATATTTCTTCTTCTTGTTGTTCTTCTTCTGCACAGCTAAGCTGGAAGTGGCATTTGCGGCTCGCACTAGTGCAGAGTTATCTCAAAGAAAGGGGCCACGGTGTTTCTGTATCTCTATTATGTTGGTGCGGCTTCGGAACTTTTAAATATCTCGATATATCTCGAAAACTACGCTTCTGATCAAAAAATATCATAGAACATAAATTGTAGGAAACATAATTCTCTACAAAAAAGGTCTCTTAACATTTTGCCATAGCTCGCTTCGTTTCCGAGATATTTGCAGATATATCTCAAGGGAAGGGGCCTGACGGACATATTTCGAGATATTTCTTCTTCTTGTTGTTCTTCTTCTGCACAGCTAAGCTGAAAGTGGCATTTACAGCTCGCAATAGTGCAGAGTTATGTCAAAGAAAGGGGCCACGGTGTTTCTGTATCTCTATTATGTTGGTGCGGCTTCGGAACTTTTAAATATCTCGATATATCTCGAAAACTACGCTTCTGATCAAAAAATATCATAGAACATAAATTGTAGGAAACATAATTCTCTACAAAAAACGTCTCTTAACATTTTGCCATAGCTCGCTTCGTTTCCGAGATATTTGCAGATTCAGCTCAAAGGAACTGGCCTGACGGACATATTTCGAGATATTTCTTCTTCTTGTTGTTCTTCCTCTGCACAGCTAAGCTGGAAGTGGCATTAGCAGCTCGCAATAGTGCAGAGTTATCTCAAAGAAAGGGGCCACGGTGTTTCTGTATCTCTATTATGTTGGTGCGGCTTCGGAACTTTTAAATATCTTGATATATCTCGAGAACTACGCATCTGATCAAAAAATATCATAGAACATAAAAAGTAGGAAACTTAATTCTCTATAAAAAAGGTCTCTTAACATTTTGCCATAGCTCGCTTCGTTTCCGAGATATTTGCAGATTTATCTCAAGGGAAGGGGCCTGACGGACATATTTCGAGATATTTCTTCTTCTTGTTGTTCTTCCTCTGCACAGCTAAGCTGGAAGTGGCATTTGCAGCTCGCAATAGTGCAGAGTTATCTCAAAGAAAGGGGCCACGGTGTTTCTGTATCTCTATTATGTTGGTGCGGCTTCGGAACTTTTAAATATCTTGATATATCTCGAGAACTACGCATCTGATCAAAAAATATCATAGAACATAAAAAGTAGAAAACTTAATTCTCTACAAAAAAGGTCTCTTAACATTTTGCCATAGCTCGCTTCGTTTCCGAGATATTTGCAGATTTATCTCAAGGGAAGGGGCCTGACGGACATATTTCGAGATATTTCTTCTTCTTGTTGTTCTTCTTCTGCACAGCTAAGCTGGAAGTGGCATTTGCGCCTCGCACTAGTGCAGAGTTATCTCAAAGAAAGGGGCCACGGTGTTTCTGTATCTCTATTATGTTGGTGCGGCTTCGGAACTTTTAAATATCTCGATATATCTCGAAAACTACGCTTCTGATCAAAAAATATCATAGAACATAAATTGTAGGAAACATAATTCTCTACAAAAAAGGTCTCTTAACATTTTGCCATAGCTCGCTTCGTTTCCGAGATATTTGCGGATATATCTCAAGGGAAGGGGCCTGACGGACATATTTCGAGATATTTCTTCTTCTTGTTGTTCTTCTTCTGCACAGCTAAGCTGAAAGTGGCATTTACAGCTCGCAATAGTGCAGAGTTATGTCAAAGAAAGGGGCCACGGTGTTTCTGTATCTCTATTATGTTGGTGCGGCTTCGGAACTTTTAAATATCTCGATATATCTCGAAAACTACGCTTCTGATCAAAAAATATCATAGAACATAAATTGTAGGAAACATAATTCTCTACAAAAAACGTCTCTTAACATTTTGCCATAGCTCGCTTCGTTTCCGAGATATTTGCAGATTCAGCTCAAAGGAACTGGCCTGACGGACATATTTCGAGATATTTCTTCTTCTTGTTGTTCTTCCTCTGCACAGCTAAGCTGGAAGTGGCATTAGCAGCTCGCAATAGTGCAGAGTTATCTCAAAGAAAGGGGCCACGGTGTTTCTGTATCTCTATTATGTTGGTGCGGCTTCGGAACTTTTAAATATCTTGATATATCTCGAGAACTACGCATCTGATCAAAAAATATCATAGAACATAAAAAGTAGGAAACATAATTCTCTACAAAAAAGGTCTCTTAACATTTTGCCATAGCTCGCTTCGTTTCCGAGATATTTGCAGATATATCTCAAGGGAAGGGGCCTGACGGACATATTTCGAGATATTTCTTCTTCTTGTTGTTCTTCTTCTGCACAGCTAAGCTGGAAGTGGCATTTACAGCTAGCAATAGTGCAGAGTTATCTCAAAGAAAGGGGCCACGGTGTTTCTGTATCTCTATTATGTTGGTGCGGCTTCGGAACTTTTAAATATCTTGATATATCTCGAGAACTACGCATCTGATCAAAAAATATCATAGAACATAAAAAGTAGGAAACTTAATTCTCTACAAAAAAGGTCCCTTAACATTTTGCCATAGCTCGCTTCGTATCCGAGATATATGCAGATTTATCTCAAGGGAAGGGGCCTGACGGACATATTTCGAGATATTTCTTCTTCTTGTTGTTCTTCTTCTGCACAGCTAAGCTGGAAGTGGCATTTGCGGCTCGCACTAGTGCAGAGTTATCTCAAAGAAAGGGGCCACGGTGTTTCTGTATCTCTATTATGTTGGTGCGGCTTCGGAACTTTTAAATATCTTGATATATCTCGAGAACTACGCATCTGATCAAAAAATATCATAGAACATAAAAAGTAGGAAACTTAATTCTCTATAAATAAGGTCTCTTAACATTTTGCCATAGCTCGCTTCGTTTCCGAGATATTTGCAGATTCAGCTCATAGGAACTGGCCTGACGGACATATTTCGAGATATTTCTTCTTCTTGTTGTTCTTCCTCTGCACAGCTAAGCTGGAAGTGGCATTTGCAGCTCGCAATAGTGCAGAGTTATCTCAAAGAAAGGGGCCACGGTGTTTCTGTATCTCTATTATGTTGGTGCGGCTTCGGAACTTTTAAATATCTTGATATATCTCGAGAACTACGCTTCTGATCAAAAAATATCATAGAACATAAATTGTAGGAAACATAATTCTCTACAAAAAAGGTCTCTTAACATTTTGCCATAGCTCGCTTCGTTTCCGAGATATTTGCGGATATATCTCAAGGGAAGGGGCCTGACGGACATATTTCGAGATATTTCTTCTTCTTGTTGTTCTTCTTCTGCACAGCTAAGCTGAAAGTGGCATTTACAGCTCGCAATAGTGCAGAGTTATGTCAAAGAAAGGGGCCACGGTGTTTCTGTATCTCTATTATGTTGGTGCGGCTTCGGAACTTTTAAATATCTCGATATATCTCGAAAACTACGCTTCTGATCAAAAAATATCATAGAACATAAATTGTAGGAAACATAATTCTCTACAAAAAACGTCTCTTAACATTTTGCCATAGCTCGCTTCGTTTCCGAGATATTTGCAGATTCAGCTCAAAGGAACTGGCCTGACGGACATATTTCGAGATATTTCTTCTTCTTGTTGTTCTTCCTCTGCACAGCTAAGCTGGAAGTGGCATTAGCAGCTCGCAATAGTGCAGAGTTATCTCAAAGAAAGGGGCCACGGTGTTTCTGTATCTCTATTATGTTGGTGCGGCTTCGGAACTTTTAAATATCTTGATATATCTCGAGAACTACGCATCTGATCAAAAAATATCATAGAACATAAAAAGTAGGAAACATAATTCTCTACAAAAAAGGTCTCTTAACATTTTGCCATAGCTCCCTTCGTTTCCGAGATATTTGCAGATATATCTCAAGGGAAGGGGCCTGACGGACATATTTCGAGATATTTCTTCTTCTTGTTGTTCTTCTTCTGCACAGCTAAGCTGGAAGTGGCATTTACAGCTAGCAATAGTGCAGAGTTATCTCAAAGAAAGGGGCCACGGTGTTTCTGTATCTCTATTATGTTGGTGCGGCTTCGGAACTTTTAAATATCTTGATATATCTCGAGAACTACGCATCTGATCAAAAAATATCATAGAACATAAAAAGTAGGAAACTTAATTCTCTACAAAAAAGGTCCCTTAACATTTTGCCATAGCTCGCTTCGTATCCGAGATATATGCAGATTTATCTCAAGGAAAGGGGCCTGACGGACATATTTCGAGATATTTCTTCTTCTTGTTGTTCTTCTTCTGCACAGCTAAGCTGGAAGTGGCATTTGCGGCTCGCACTAGTGCAGAGTTATCTCAAAGAAAGGGGCCACGGTGTTTCTGTATCTCTATTATGTTGGTGCGGCTTCGGAACTTTTAAATATCTTGATATATCTCGAGAACTACGCATCTGATCAAAAAATATCATAGAACATAAAAAGTAGGAAACTTAACTCTCTACAAAAAAGGTCTCTTAACATTTTGCCATAGCTCGCTTCGTTTCCGAGATATTTGCAGATTTATCTCAAGGGAAGGGGCCTAACGGACATATTTCGAGATATTTCTTCTTCTTGTTGTTCTTCTTCTGCACAGCTAAACTGGAAGTGGCATTTCCAGCTCGCAATAGTGCAGAGTTATCTCAAAGAGAGGGGCCACGGTGTTTCTGTATCTCTATTATGTTGGTGCGCCTTCGGAACTTTTAAATATCTTGATATATCTCGAGAACTACGCATCTGATCAAAAAATATCATAGAAGATAAAAAGTAGGAAACTTAATTCTCTACAAAAAAGGTCTCTTAACATTTTGCCATAGCTCGCTTCATTTCCGAGATATTTGCAGATTTATCTCAAGGGAAGGGGCCTGACGGACATATTTCGAGATATTTCTTCTTCTTGTTGTTCTTCTTCTGCACAGCTAAGCTGGAAGTGGCATTTGCGGCTCGCACTAGTGCAGAGTTATCTCAAAGAAAGGGGCCACGGTGTTTCTGTATCTCTATTATGTTGGTGCGGCTTCGGAACTTTTAAATATCTCGATATATCTCGAAAACTACGCTTCTGATCAAAAAATATCATACAACATAAAAAGTAGGAAACTTAATTCTCTACAAAAAAGGTCTCTTAACATTTTGCCATAGCTCGCTTCGTTTCCGAGATATTTGCAGATTTATCTCAAGGGAAGGGGCCTGACGGACATATTTCGAGATACTTCTTCTTCTTGTTGTTCTTCTTCTGCACAGCTAAGCTGGAAGTGGCATTTGCGGCTCGCACTAGTGCAGAGTTATCTCAAAGAAAGGGGCCACGGTGTTTCTGTATCTCTATTATGTTGGTGCGGCTTCGGAACTTTTAAATATCTCGATGTATCTCGAAAACTACGCTTCTGATCAAAAAATATCATAGAACATAAATTGTAGGAAACATAATTCTCTACAAAAAAGGTCTCTTAACATTTTGCCATAGCTCGCTTCGTTTCCGAGATATTTGCAGATATATCTCAAGGGAAGGGGCCTGACGGACATATTTCGAGATATTTCTTCTTCTTGTTGTTCTTCTTCTGCACAGCTAAGCTGGAAGTGGCATTTACAGCTCGCAATAGTGCAGAGTTATCTCAAAGAGAGGGGCCACGGTGTTTCTGTATCTCTATTATGTTGGTGCGCCTTCGGAACTTTTAAATATCTTGATATATCTCGAGAACTACGCATCTGATCAAAAAATATCATGGAACATAAAAAGTAGGAAACTTCATTCTCTACAAAAAAGGTCTCTTAACATTTTGCCATCGCTCGCTTCGTTTCCGAGATATTTGCAGATTTATCTCAAGGGAAGGGGCCTGACGGACATATTTCGAGATATTTCTTCTTCTTGTTGTTCTTCTTCTGCACAGCTAAGCTGGAAGTGGCATTTACAGCTCGCAATAGTGCAGAGTTATCTCAAAGAAAGGGGCCACGGTGTTTCTGTATCTCTATTATGTTGGTGCGGCTTCGGAACTTTTAAATATCTTGATATATCTCGAGAACTACCCATCTGATCAAAAAATATCATAGAACATAAAAAGTAGGAAACTTAACTCTCTACAAAAAAGGTCTCTTAACATTTTGCCATAGCTCGCTTCGTTTCCGAGATATTTGCAGATTTATCTCAAGGGAAGGGGCCTAACGGACATATTTCGAGATATTTCTTCTTCTTGTTGTTCTTCTTCTGCACAGCTAAACTGGAAGTGGCATTTCCAGCTCGCAATAGTGCAGAGTTATCTCAAAGAGAGGGGCCACGGTGTTTCTGTATCTCTATTATGTTGGTGCGGCTTCGGAACTTTTAAATATCTTGATATATCTCGAGAACTACGCATCTGATCAAAAAATATCATAGAAGATAAAAAGTAGGAAACTTAATTCTCTACAAAAAAGGTCTCTTAACATTTTGCCATAGCTCGCTTCGTTTCCGAGATATTTGCAGATTTATCTCAAGGGAAGGGGCCTGACGGACATATTTCGAGATATTTCTACTTCTTGTTGTTCTTCTTCTGCACAGCTAAGCTGGAAGTGGCATTTGCGGCTCGCACTAGTGCAGAGTTATCTCAAAGAAAGGGGCCACGGTGTTTCTGTATCTCTATTATGTTGGTGCGGCTTGGGAACTTTTAAATATCTCGATATATCTCGAAAACTACGCTTCTGATCAAAAAATATCATAGAACATGAAAAGTAGGAAACTTAATTCTCTACAAAAAAGGTCTCTTAACATTTTGCCATAGCTCGCTTCGTTTCCGAGATATTTGCACATTTATCTCAAGGGAAGGGGCCTAACGGACATATTTCGAGATATTTCTTCTTCTTGTTGTTCTTCTTCTGCACAGCTAAGCTGGAAGTGGCATTTACAGCTCGCAATAGTGCAGAGTTATCTCAAAGAAAGGGGCCACGGTGTTTCTGTATCTCTATTATGTTGGTGCGGCTTCGGAACTTTTAAATATCTTGATATATCTCGAGAACTACGCATCTGATCAAAAAATATCATAGAACGTAAAAAGTAGGAAACTTAATTCTCTACAAATAAGGTCTCTTAACATTTTGCCATAGCTCGCTTCGTTTCCGAGATATTTGCAGATTTATCTCAAGGGAAGGGGCCTGACGGACATATTTCGAGATATTTCTTCTTCTTGTTGTTCTTCTTCTGCACAGCTAAGCTGGAAGTGGCATTTGCAGCTCGCAATAGTGCAGAGATATCTCAAAGAAAGGGGCCACGGTGTTTCTGTATCTCTATTATGTTGGTGCGGCTTCGGAACTTTTAAATATCTTGATATATCTCGAGAACTACGCGTCTGATCAAAAAATATCATAGAACATAAAAAGTAGGAAACATAATTCTCTACAAAAAACGTCTCTTAACATTTTGCCATAGCTCGCTTCGTTTCCGAGATATTTGCAGATTCAGCTCAAAGGAACTGGCCTGACGGACATATTTCGAGATATTTCTTCTTCTTGTTGTTCTTCCTCTGCACAGCTAAGCTGGAAGTGGCATTAGCAGCTCGCAATAGTGCAGAGTTATCTCAAAGAAAGGGGCCACGGTGTTTCTGTATCTCTATTATGTTGGTGCGGCTTCGGAACTTTTAAATATCTTGATATATCTCGAGAACTACGCATCTGATCAAAAAATATCATAGAACATAAAAAGTAGGAAACATAATTCTCTACAAAAAAGGTCTCTTAACATTTTGCCATAGCTCCCTTCGTTTCCGAGATATTTGCAGATATATCTCAAGGGAAGGGGCCTGACGGACATATTTCGAGATATTTCTTCTTCTTGTTGTTCTTCTTCTGCACAGCTAAGCTGGAAGTGGCATTTACAGCTAGCAATAGTGCAGAGTTATCTCAAAGAAAGGGGCCACGGTGTTTCTGTATCTCTATTATGTTGGTGCGGCTTCGGAACTTTTAAATATCTTGATATATCTCGAGAACTACGCATCTGATCAAAAAATATCATAGAACATAAAAAGTAGGAAACTTAATTCTCTACAAAAAAGGTCCCTTAACATTTTGCCATAGCTCGCTTCGTATCCGAGATATATGCAGATTTATCTCAAGGAAAGGGGCCTGACGGACATATTTCGAGATATTTCTTCTTCTTGTTGTTCTTCTTCTGCACAGCTAAGCTGGAAGTGGCATTTGCGGCTCGCACTAGTGCAGAGTTATCTCAAAGAAAGGGGCCACGGTGTTTCTGTATCTCTATTATGTTGGTGCGGCTTCGGAACTTTTAAATATCTTGATATATCTCGAGAACTACGCATCTGATCAAAAAATATCATAGAACATAAAAAGTAGGAAACTTAACTCTCTACAAAAAAGGTCTCTTAACATTTTGCCATAGCTCGCTTCGTTTCCGAGATATTTGCAGATTTATCTCAAGGGAAGGGGCCTAACGGACATATTTCGAGATATTTCTTCTTCTTGTTGTTCTTCTTCTGCACAGCTAAACTGGAAGTGGCATTTCCAGCTCGCAATAGTGCAGAGTTATCTCAAAGAGAGGGGCCACGGTGTTTCTGTATCTCTATTATGTTGGTGCGCCTTCGGAACTTTTAAATATCTTGATATATCTCGAGAACTACGCATCTGATCAAAAAATATCATAGAAGATAAAAAGTAGGAAACTTAATTCTCTACAAAAAAGGTCTCTTAACATTTTGCCATAGCTCGCTTCGTTTCCGAGATATTTGCAGATTTATCTCAAGGGAAGGGGCCTGACGGACATATTTCGAGATATTTCTACTTCTTGTTGTTCTTCTTCTGCACAGCTAAGCTGGAAGTGGCATTTGCGGCTCGCACTAGTGCAGAGTTATCTCAAAGAAAGGGGCCACGGTGTTTCTGTATCTCTATTATGTTGGTGCGGCTTGGGAACTTTTAAATATCTCGATATATCTCGAAAACTACGCTTCTGATCAAAAAATATCATAGAACATGAAAAGTAGGAAACTTAATTCTCTACAAAAAAGGTCTCTTAACATTTTGCCATAGCTCGCTTCGTTTCCGAGATATTTGCACATTTATCTCAAGGGAAGGGGCCTAACGGACATATTTCGAGATATTTCTTCTTCTTGTTGTTCTTCTTCTGCACAGCTAAGCTGGAAGTGGCATTTACAGCTCGCAATAGTGCAGAGTTATCTCAAAGAAAGGGGCCACGGTGTTTCTGTATCTCTATTATGTTGGTGCGGCTTCGGAACTTTTAAATATCTTGATATATCTCGAGAACTACGCATCTGATCAAAAAATATCATAGAACGTAAAAAGTAGGAAACTTAATTCTCTACAAATAAGGTCTCTTAACATTTTGCCATAGCTCGCTTCGTTTCCGAGATATTTGCAGATTTATCTCAAGGGAAGGGGCCTGACGGACATATTTCGAGATATTTCTTCTTCTTGTTGTTCTTCTTCTGCACAGCTAAGCTGGAAGTGGCATTTGCAGCTCGCAATAGTGCAGAGATATCTCAAAGAAAGGGGCCACGGTGTTTCTGTATCTCTATTATGTTGGTGCGGCTTCGGAACTTTTAAATATCTTGATATATCTCGAGAACTACGCGTCTGATCAAAAAATATCATAGAACATAAAAAGTAAGAAACATAATTCTCTACAAAAAACGTCTCTTAACATTTTGCCATAGCTCGCTTCGTTTCCGAGATATTTGCAGATTCAGCTCAAAGGAACTGGCCTGACGGACATATTTCGAGATATTTCTTCTTCTTGTTGTTCTTCCTCTGCACAGCTAAGCTGGAAGTGGCATTAGCAGCTCGCAATAGTGCAGAGTTATCTCAAAGAAAGGGGCCACGGTGTTTCTGTATCTCTATTATGTTGGTGCGGCTTCGGAACTTTTAAATATCTTGATATATCTCGAGAACTACGCATCTGATCAAAAAATATCATAGAACATAAAAAGTAGGAAACATAATTCTCTACAAAAAAGGTCTCTTAACATTTTGCCATAGCTCCCTTCGTTTCCGAGATATTTGCAGATATATCTCAAGGGAAGGGGCCTGACGGACATATTTCGAGATATTTCTTCTTCTTGTTGTTCTTCTTCTGCACAGCTAAGCTGGAAGTGGCATTTACAGCTAGCAATAGTGCAGAGTTATCTCAAAGAAAGGGGCCACGGTGTTTCTGTATCTCTATTATGTTGGTGCGGCTTCGGAACTTTTAAATATCTTGATATATCTCGAGAACTACGCATCTGATCAAAAAATATCATAGAACATAAAAAGTAGGAAACTTAATTCTCTACAAAAAAGGTCCCTTAACATTTTGCCATAGCTCGCTTCGTATCCGAGATATATGCAGATTTATCTCAAGGAAAGGGGCCTGACGGACATATTTCGAGATATTTCTTCTTCTTGTTGTTCTTCTTCTGCACAGCTAAGCTGGAAGTGGCATTTGCGGCTCGCACTAGTGCAGAGTTATCTCAAAGAAAGGGGCCACGGTGTTTCTGTATCTCTATTATGTTGGTGCGGCTTCGGAACTTTTAAATATCTTGATATATCTCGAGAACTACGCATCTGATCAAAAAATATCATAGAACATAAAAAGTAGGAAACTTAACTCTCTACAAAAAAGGTCTCTTAACATTTTGCCATAGCTCGCTTCGTTTCCGAGATATTTGCAGATTTATCTCAAGGGAAGGGGCCTAACGGACATATTTCGAGATATTTCTTCTTCTTGTTGTTCTTCTTCTGCACAGCTAAACTGGAAGTGGCATTTCCAGCTCGCAATAGTGCAGAGTTATCTCAAAGAGAGGGGCCACGGTGTTTCTGTATCTCTATTATGTTGGTGCGCCTTCGGAACTTTTAAATATCTTGATATATCTCGAGAACTACGCATCTGATCAAAAAATATCATAGAAGATAAAAAGTAGGAAACTTAATTCTCTACAAAAAAGGTCTCTTAACATTTTGCCATAGCTCGCTTCATTTCCGAGATATTTGCAGATTTATCTCAAGGGAAGGGGCCTGACGGACATATTTCGAGATATTTCTTCTTCTTGTTGTTCTTCTTCTGCACAGCTAAGCTGGAAGTGGCATTTGCGGCTCGCACTAGTGCAGAGTTATCTCAAAGAAAGGGGCCACGGTGTTTCTGTATCTCTATTATGTTGGTGCGGCTTCGGAACTTTTAAATATCTCGATATATCTCGAAAACTACGCTTCTGATCAAAAAATATCATACAACATAAAAAGTAGGAAACTTAATTCTCTACAAAAAAGGTCTCTTAACATTTTGCCATAGCTCGCTTCGTTTCCGAGATATTTGCAGATTTATCTCAAGGGAAGGGGCCTGACGGACATATTTCGAGATACTTCTTCTTCTTGTTGTTCTTCTTCTGCACAGCTAAGCTGGAAGTGGCATTTGCGGCTCGCACTAGTGCAGAGTTATCTCAAAGAAAGGGGCCACGGTGTTTCTGTATCTCTATTATGTTGGTGCGGCTTCGGAACTTTTAAATATCTCGATGTATCTCGAAAACTACGCTTCTGATCAAAAAATATCATAGAACATAAATTGTAGGAAACATAATTCTCTACAAAAAAGGTCTCTTAACATTTTGCCATAGCTCGCTTCGTTTCCGAGATATTTGCAGATATATCTCAAGGGAAGGGGCCTGACGGACATATTTCGAGATATTTCTTCTTCTTGTTGTTCTTCTTCTGCACAGCTAAGCTGGAAGTGGCATTTACAGCTCGCAATAGTGCAGAGTTATCTCAAAGAGAGGGGCCACGGTGTTTCTGTATCTCTATTATGTTGGTGCGCCTTCGGAACTTTTAAATATCTTGATATATCTCGAGAACTACGCATCTGATCAAAAAATATCATGGAACATAAAAAGTAGGAAACTTCATTCTCTACAAAAAAGGTCTCTTAACATTTTGCCATCGCTCGCTTCGTTTCCGAGATATTTGCAGATTTATCTCAAGGGAAGGGGCCTGACGGACATATTTCGAGATATTTCTTCTTCTTGTTGTTCTTCTTCTGCACAGCTAAGCTGGAAGTGGCATTTACAGCTCGCAATAGTGCAGAGTTATCTCAAAGAAAGGGGCCACGGTGTTTCTGTACCTCTATTATGTTGGTGCGGCTTCGGAACTTTTAAATATCTCGATATATCTCGATAACTACGCTTCTGATCAAAAAATATCATAGAACATAAATTGTAGGAAACATAATTCTCTACAAAAAAGGTCTCTCAACATTTTGCCATAGCTCGCTTCGTTTCCGAGATATTTGCAGATATATCTCAAGGGAAGGGGCCTGACGGACATATTTCGAGATATTTCTTCTTCTTGTTGTTCTTCTTCTGCACAGCTAAGCTGGAAGTGGCATTTACAGCTCGCAATAGTGCAGAGTTATCTCAAAGAAAGGGGCCACGGTGTTTCTGTATCTCTATTATGTTGGTGCGGCTTCGGAACTTTTAAATATCTTGATATATCTCGAGAACTACCCATCTGATCAAAAAATATCATAGAACATAAAAAGTAGGAAACTTAACTCTCTACAAAAAAGGTCTCTTAACATTTTGCCATAGCTCGCTTCGTTTCCGAGATATTTGCAGATTTATCTCAAGGGAAGGGGCCTAACGGACATATTTCGAGATATTTCTTCTTCTTGTTGTTCTTCTTCTGCACAGCTAAACTGGAAGTGGCATTTCCAGCTCGCAATAGTGCAGAGTTATCTCAAAGAGAGGGGCCACGGTGTTTCTGTATCTCTATTATGTTGGTGCGGCTTCGGAACTTTTAAATATCTTGATATATCTCGAGAACTACGCATCTGATCAAAAAATATCATAGAAGATAAAAAGTAGGAAACTTAATTCTCTACAAAAAAGGTCTCTTAACATTTTGCCATAGCTCGCTTCGTTTCCGAGATATTTGCAGATTTATCTCAAGGGAAGGGGCCTGACGGACATATTTCGAGATATTTCTACTTCTTGTTGTTCTTCTTCTGCACAGCTAAGCTGGAAGTGGCATTTGCGGCTCGCACTAGTGCAGAGTTATCTCAAAGAAAGGGGCCACGGTGTTTCTGTATCTCTATTATGTTGGTGCGGCTTGGGAACTTTTAAATATCTCGATATATCTCGAAAACTACGCTTCTGATCAAAAAATATCATAGAACATGAAAAGTAGGAAACTTAATTCTCTACAAAAAAGGTCTCTTAACATTTTGCCATAGCTCGCTTCGTTTCCGAGATATTTGCACATTTATCTCAAGGGAAGGGGCCTAACGGACATATTTCGAGATATTTCTTCTTCTTGTTGTTCTTCTTCTGCACAGCTAAGCTGGAAGTGGCATTTACAGCTCGCAATAGTGCAGAGTTATCTCAAAGAAAGGGGCCACGGTGTTTCTGTATCTCTATTATGTTGGTGCGGCTTCGGAACTTTTAAATATCTTGATATATCTCGAGAACTACGCATCTGATCAAAAAATATCATAGAACGTAAAAAGTAGGAAACTTAATTCTCTACAAATAAGGTCTCTTAACATTTTGCCATAGCTCGCTTCGTTTCCGAGATATTTGCAGATTTATCTCAAGGGAAGGGGCCTGACGGACATATTTCGAGATATTTCTTCTTCTTGTTGTTCTTCTTCTGCACAGCTAAGCTGGAAGTGGCATTTGCAGCTCGCAATAGTGCAGAGATATCTCAAAGAAAGGGGCCACGGTGTTTCTGTATCTCTATTATGTTGGTGCGGCTTCGGAACTTTTAAATATCTTGATATATCTCGAGAACTACGCGTCTGATCAAAAAATATCATAGAACATAAAAAGTAGGAAACATAATTCTCTACAAAAAACGTCTCTTAACATTTTGCCATAGCTCGCTTCGTTTCCGAGATATTTGCAGATTCAGCTCAAAGGAACTGGCCTGACGGACATATTTCGAGATATTTCTTCTTCTTGTTGTTCTTCCTCTGCACAGCTAAGCTGGAAGTGGCATTTGCAGCTCGCAATAGTGCAGAGTTATCTCAAAGAAAGGGGCCACGGTGTTTCTGCATCTCTATTATGTTGGTGCGGCTTCGGAACTTTTAAATATCTTGATATATCTCGAGAACTACGCATCTGATCAAAAAATATCATAGAACATAAAAAGTAGGAAACTTAATTCTCTACAAAAAAGGTCTCTTAACATTTTGCCATAGCTCGCTTCGTTTCCGAGATATTTGCATATTTATCTCAAGGGAAGGGGCCTGACGGACATATTTCGAGATATTTCTTCTTCTTGTTGTTCTTCTTCTGCACAGCTAAGCTAGAAGTGGCATTTGCGGCTCGCACTAGTGCAGAGTTATCTCAAAGAAAGGGGCCACGGTGTTTCTGTATCTCTATTATGTTGGTGCGGCTTCGGAACTTTTAAATATCTCGATATATCTCGAAAACTACGCTTCTGATCAAAAAATATTATAGAACATGAAAAGTAGGAAACTTAATTCTCTACAAAAAAGGTCTCTTAACATTTTGCCATAGCTCTCTTCGTTTCCGAGATATTTGCAGATTTATCTCAAGGGAAGGGGCCTGACGGACATATTTCGAGATATTTCTTCTTCTTGTTGTTCTTCTTCTGCACAGCTAAACTGGAAGTGGCATTTCAGCTCGCAATAGTGCAGAGTTATCTCAAAGAGAGGGGCCACGGTGTTTCTGTATCTCTATTATGTTGGTGCGGCTTCGGAACTTTTAAACATCTCGATATATCTCGAAAACTACGCATCTGATCAAAAAATATCATAGAACATAAAAAGTAGGAAACTTAATTCTCTACAAAAAAGGTCTCTTAACATTTTGCCATAGCTCGCTTCGTTTCCGAGATATTTGCACATTTATCTCAAGGGAAGGGGCCTAACGGACATATTTCGAGATATTTCTTCTTCTTGTTGTTCTTCTTCTGCACAGCTAAGCTGGAAGTGGCATTTACAGCTCGCAATAGTGCAGAGTTATCTCAAAGAAAGGGGCCACGGTGTTTCTGTATCTCTATTATGTTGGTGCGGCTTCGGAACTTTTAAATATCTTGATATATCTCGAGAACTACGCATCTGATCAAAAAATATCATAGAACGTAAAAAGTAGGAAACTTAATTCTCTACAAATAAGGTCTCTTAACATTTTGCCATAGCTCGCTTCGTTTCCGAGATATTTGCAGATTTATCTCAAGGGAAGGGGCCTGACGGACATATTTCGAGATATTTCTTCTTCTTGTTGTTCTTCTTCTGCACAGCTAAGCTGGAAGTGGCATTTGCAGCTCGCAATAGTGCAGAGATATCTCAAAGAAAGGGGCCACGGTGTTTCTGTATCTCTATTATGTTGGTGCGGCTTCGGAACTTTTAAATATCTTGATATATCTCGAGAACTACGCGTCTGATCAAAAAATATCATAGAACATAAAAAGTAGGAAACATAATTCTCTACAAAAAACGTCTCTTAACATTTTGCCATAGCTCGCTTCGTTTCCGAGATATTTGCAGATTCAGCTCAAAGGAACTGGCCTGACGGACATATTTCGAGATACTTCTTCTTCTTGTTGTTCTTCCTCTGCACAGCTAAGCTGGAAGTGGCATTTGCAGCTCGCAATAGTGCAGAGTTATCTCAAAGAAAGGGGCCACGGTGTTTCTGCATCTCTATTATGTTGGTGCGGCTTCGGAACTTTTAAATATCTTGATATATCTCGAGAACTACGCATCTGATCAAAAAATATCATAGAACATAAAAAGTAGGAAACTTAATTCTCTACAAAAAAGGTCTCTTAACATTTTGCCATAGCTCGCTTCGTTTCCGAGATATTTGCATATTTATCTCAAGGGAAGGGGCCTGACGGACATATTTCGAGATATTTCTTCTTCTTGTTGTTCTTCTTCTGCACAGCTAAGCTAGAAGTGGCATTTGCGGCTCGCACTAGTGCAGAGTTATCTCAAAGAAAGGGGCCACGGTGTTTCTGTATCTCTATTATGTTGGTGCGGCTTCGGAACTTTTAAATATCTCGATATATCTCGAAAACTACGCTTCTGATCAAAAAATATTATAGAACATGAAAAGTAGGAAACTTAATTCTCTACAAAAAAGGTCTCTTAACATTTTGCCATAGCTCTCTTCGTTTCCGAGATATTTGCAGATTTATCTCAAGGGAAGGGGCCTGACGGACATATTTCGAGATATTTCTTCTTCTTGTTGTTCTTCTTCTGCACAGCTAAACTGGAAGTGGCATTTCAGCTCGCAATAGTGCAGAGTTATCTCAAAGAGAGGGGCCACGGTGTTTCTGTATCTCTATTATGTTGGTGCGGCTTCGGAACTTTTAAACATCTCGATATATCTCGAAAACTACGCATCTGATCAAAAAATATCATAGAACATAAAAAGTAGGAAACTTAATTCTCTACAAAAAAGGTCTCTTAACATTTTGCCATAGCTCGCTTCGTTTCCGAGATATTTGCACATTTATCTCAAGGGAAGGGGCCTAACGGACATATTTCGAGATATTTCTTCTTCTTGTTGTTCTTCTTCTGCACAGCTAAGCTGGAAGTGGCATTTACAGCTCGCAATAGTGCAGAGTTATCTCAAAGAAAGGGGCCACGGTGTTTCTGTATCTCTATTATGTTGGTGCGGCTTCGGAACTTTTAAATATCTTGATATATCTCGAGAACTACGCATCTGATCAAAAAATATCATAGAACGTAAAAAGTAGGAAACTTAATTCTCTACAAATAAGGTCTCTTAACATTTTGCCATAGCTCGCTTCGTTTCCGAGATATTTGCAGATTTATCTCAAGGGAAGGGGCCTGACGGACATATTTCGAGATATTTCTTCTTCTTGTTGTTCTTCTTCTGCACAGCTAAGCTGGAAGTGGCATTTGCAGCTCGCAATAGTGCAGAGATATCTCAAAGAAAGGGGCCACGGTGTTTCTGTATCTCTATTATGTTGGTGCGGCTTCGGAACTTTTAAATATCTTGATATATCTCGAGAACTACGCGTCTGATCAAAAAATATCATAGAACATAAAAAGTAGGAAACATAATTCTCTACAAAAAACGTCTCTTAACATTTTGCCATAGCTCGCTTCGTTTCCGAGATATTTGCAGATTCAGCTCAAAGGAACTGGCCTGACGGACATATTTCGAGATACTTCTTCTTCTTGTTGTTCTTCCTCTGCACAGCTAAGCTGGAAGTGGCATTTGCAGCTCGCAATAGTGCAGAGTTATCTCAAAGAAAGGGGCCACGGTGTTTCTGCATCTCTATTATGTTGGTGCGGCTTCGGAACTTTTAAATATCTTGATATATCTCGAGAACTACGCTTCTGATCAAAAAATATCATAGAACGTAAATTGTAGGAAACATTATTCTCTACAAAAAAGGTCTCTTAACATTTTGCCATAGCTCGCTTCGTTTCCGAGATATTTGCAGATTTATCTCAAGGGAAGGGGCCTGACGGACATATTTCGAGATATTTCTTCTTCTTGTTGTTCTTCTTCTGCACAGCTAAGCTGGAAGTGGCATTTGCAGCTCGCAATAGTGCAGAGTTATCTCAAAGAAAGGGGCCACGGTGTTTCTGTATCTCTATTATGTTGGTGCGGCTTCGGAACTTTTAAATATCTTGATATATCTCGAGAACTACCCATCTGATCAAAAAATATCATAGAACATAAAAAGTAGGAAACTTAACTCTCTACAAAAAAGGTCTCTTAACATTTTGCCATAGCTCGCTTCGTTTCCGAGATATTTGCAGATTTATCTCAAGGGAAGGGGCCTGACGGACATATTTCGAGATATTTCTTCTTCTTGTTGTTCTTCTTCTGCACAGCTAAACTGGAAGTGGCATTTCCAGCTCGCAATAGTGCAGAGTTATCTCAAAGAGAGGGGCCACGGTGTTTCTGTATCTCTATTATGTTGGTGCGGCTTCGGAACTTTTAAATATCTTGATATATCTCGAGAACTACGCATCTGATCAAAAAATATCATAGAAGATAAAAAGTAGGAAACTTAATTCTCTACAAAAAAGGTCTGTTAACATTTTGCCATAGCTCGCTTCGTTTCCGAGATATTTGCAGATTTATCTCAAGGGAAGGGGCCTGACGGACATATTTCGAGATATTTCTTCTTCTTGTTGTTCTTCTTCTGCACAGCTAAGCTGGAAGTGGCATTTGCGGCTCGCACTAGTGCAGAGTTATCTCAAAGAAAGGGGCCACGGTGTTTCTGTATCTCTATTATGTTGGTGCGGCTTGGGAACTTTTAAATATCTCGATATATCTCGAAAACTACGCTTCTGATCAAAAAATATCATAGAACATGAAAAGTAGGAAACTTAATTCTCTACAAAAAAGGTCTCTTAACATTTTGCCATAGCTCTCTTCGTTTCCGAGATATTTGCAGATTTATCTCAAGGGAAGGGGCCTGACGGACATATTTCGAGATATTTCTTCTTCTTGTTGTTCTTCTTCTGCACAGCTAAACTGGAAGTGGCATTTCAGCTCGCAATAGTGCAGAGTTTTCTCAAAGAGAGGGGCCACGGTGTTTCTGTATCTCTATTATGTTGGTGCGGCTTCGGAACTTTTAAATATCTCGATATATCTCGAAAACTACGATTCTGATCAAAAAATATTATAGAACATGAAAAGTAGGAAACTTAATTCTCTACAAAAAAGGTCTCTTAACATTTTGCCATAGCTCTCTTCGTTTCCGAGATATTTGCAGATTTATCTCAAGGGAAGGGGCCTGACGGACATATTTCGAGATATTTCTTCTTCTTGTTGTTCTTCTTCTGCACAGCTAAACTGGAAGTGGCATTTCAGCTCGCAATAGTGCAGAGTTATCTCAAAGAGAGGGGCCACGGTGTTTCTGTATCTCTATTATGTTGGTGCGGCTTCGGAACTTTTAAACATCTCGATATATCTCGAAAACTACGCATCTGATCAAAAAATATCATAGAACATAAAAAGTAGGAAACTTAATTCTCTACAAAAAAGGTCTCTTAACATTTTGCCATAGCTCGCTTCGTTTCCGAGATATTTGCAGATTTATCTCAAGGGAAGGGGCCTGACGGACATATTTCGAGATATTTCTTCTTAATGTTGTTCTTCTTCTGCACAGCTAAGCTGGAAGTGGCATTTGCAGCTCGCAATAGTGCAGAGTTATCTCAAAGAAAGGGGCCACGGTGTTTCTGTATCTCTATTATGTTGGTGCGGCTTCGGAACTTTTAAATATCTTAATATATCTCGAGAACTACGCATCTGATCAAAAAATATCATAGAACATAAAAAGTAGGAAACTTAATTCTGTACAAAAAAGGTCTCTTAACATTTTGCCATAGCTCGCTTCGTTTCCGAGATATTTGCAGATTTATCTCAAGGGAAGGGGCCTGACGGACATATTTCGAGATATTTCTTCTTCTTGTTGTTCTTCTTCTGCACAGCTAAGCTGGTAGTGGCATTTGCAGCTCGCAATAGTGCAGAGTTATCTCAAAGAAAGGGGACAGGGTTTTTCTGTATCTCTATTATGTTGGTGCGGCTTCGGAACTTTTAAATATCTCGATATATCTCGAAAACTACGCTTCTGATCAAAAAATATCATAGAACATAAATTGTAGGAAACATAATTCTCTACAAAAAAGGTCTCTTAACATTTTGCCATAGCTCGCTTCGTTTCCGAGATATTTGCAGATACATCTCAAGGGAAGGGGCCTGACGGACATATTTCGAGATATTTCTTCTTCTTGTTGTTCTTCTTCTGCACAGCTAAGCTGGAAGTGGCATTTGCAGCTCGCAATAGTGCAGAGTTATCTCAAAGAAAGGGGCCCCGGTGTTTCTGTATCTCTATTAGGTTGGTGCGGCTTCGGAACTTTTAAATATCTCGATATATCTCGAGAACTACGCATCTCATCAAAAAATATCATAGAACATAAAAAGTAGGAAACCTAATTTTCTACAAAAAAGGTCTCTTAACATTTTGCCGTAGCTCGCTTCGTTTCCGAGATATTTGCAGATTTATCTCAAGGGAAGGGACCTGACGGACATATTTCGAAATATTTCTTCTTCTTGTTGTTCTTCTTCTGCACAGCTAAGCTGGAAGTGGCATTTGCAGCTCGCAATAGTGCAGAGTTATCTCAAAGAAAGGGGCCACGGTGTTTCTGTATCTCTATTATGTTGGTGCGGCTTCGGAACTTTTAAATATCTTGATATATCTCGAGAACTACGCATCTGATCAAAAATTATCATAGAACATGAAAAGTAGGAAACTTAATCCTCTACAAAAAAGGTCTCTTAACATTTTGCCATAGCTCGCTTCGTTTCCGAGATATTTGCAGATTTATCTCAAGGGAAGTGGCCTGACGGACATATTTCGAGATATTTCTTCTTCTTGTTGTCCTTCTTCTGCACAGCTAAGCTGGAAGTGGCATTTACAGCTCGCAATAGTGCAGAGTTATCTCAAAGAAAGGGCCCACGGTGTTTCTGTATCTCTATTATGTTGGTGCGGCTTCGGAACTTTTAAATATCTTGATATATCTCGAGAACTACGGATCTGATCAAAAAATATCATAGAACATAAAAAGTAGGAAACTTAATTCTCTACAAAAAAGGTCTCTTAACATTTTGCCATAGCTCGCTTCGTTTCCGAGATATTTGCAGATTTATCTCAAGGGAAGGGGCCTGACGGACATATTTCGAGATATTTCTTCTTCTTGTTGTTCTTCTTCTGCACAGCTAAACTGGAAGTGGCATTTCCAGCTCGCAATAGTGCAGAGTTATCTCAAAGAAAGGGGCCACGGTGTTTCTGTATCTCTATTATGTTGGTGCGGCTTCGGAACTTTTAAATATCTTGATATATCTCGAGAACTACGGATCTGATCAAAAAATATCATAGAACATAAAAAGTAGGAAACTTAATTCTCTACAAAAAAGGTCTCTTAACATTTTGCCATAGCTCGCTTCGTTTCCGAGATATTTGCAGATTTATCTCAAGGGAAGGGGCCTGACGGACATATTTCGAGATATTTCTTCTTCTTGTTGTTCTTCTTCTGCACAGCTAAACTGGAAGTGGCATTTCCAGCTCGCAATAGTGCAGAGTTATCTCAAAGAAAGGGGCCACGGTGTTTCTGTATCTCTATTATGTTGGTGCGGCTTCGGAACTTTTAAATATCTTGATATATCTCGAGAACTACGGATCTGATCAAAAAATATCATAGAACATAAAAAGTAGGAAACTGAATTCTCTACAAAAAAGGTCTCTTAACATTTTGCCATAGCTCGCTTCGTTTCCGAGATATTTGCAGATTTATCTCAAGGGAAGGGGCCTGACGGACATATTTCGAGATATTTCTTCTTCTTGTTGTTCTTCTTCTGCACAGCTAAACTGGAAGTGGCATTTCCAGCTCGCAATAGTGCAGAGTTATCTCAAAGAAAGGGGCCACGGTGTTTCTGTATCTCTATTATGTTGGTGCGGCTTCGGAACTTTTAAATATCTTGATATATCTCGAGAACTACGCATCTGATCAAAAAATATCATAGAACATAAAAAGTAGGAAACTGAATTCTCTACAAAAAAGGTCTCTTAACATTTTGCCATAGCTCGCTTCGTTTCCGAGATATTTGCAGATTTATCTCAAGGGAAGGGGCCTGACGGACATATTTCGAGATATTTCTTCTTCTTGTTGTTCTTCTTCTGCACAGCTAAGCTGGAAGTGGCATTTACAGCTCGCAATAGTGCAGAGTTATCTCAAAGAAAGGGGCCACGGTGTTTCTGTATCTCTATTATGTTGGTGCGGCTTCGGAACTTTTAAATATCTTGATATATCTCGAGAACTACGCATCTGATCAAAAAATATCGTAGAACATAAAAAGTAGGAAACTTAATTCTCTACAAAAAAGGTCTCTTAACATTTTGCCATAGCTCGCTTCGTTTCCGAGATATTTGCAGATTTATCTCAAGGGAAGGGGCCTGACGGACATATTTCGAGATATTTCTTCTTCTTGTTGTTCTTCTTCTGCACAGCTAAGCTGGAAGTGGCATTTACAGCTCGCAATAGTGCAGAGTTATCTCAAAGAAAGGGGCCACGGTGTTTCTGTATCTCTATTATGGTGGTGCGGCTTCGGAACTTTTAAATATCTTGATATATCTCGAGAACTACGCATCTGATCAAAAAATATCATAGAACATAAAAAGTAGGAAACTTAATTCTCTACAAAAAAGGTCTGTTAACATTTTGCCATAGCTCGCTTCGTTTCCGAGATATTTGCAGATTTATCTCAAGGGAAGGGGCCTGACGGACATATTTCGAGATATTTCTTCTTCTTGTTGTTCTTCTTCTTCACAGCTAAACTGGAAGTGGCATTTCCAGCTCGCAATAGTGCAGAGTTATCTCAAAGAAAGGGGCCACGGTGTTTCTGTATCTCTATTATGTTGGTGCGGCTTCGGAACTTTTAAATATCTTGATATATCTCGAGAACTACGCATCTGATCAAAAAATATCATAGAACATAAAAAGTAGGAAACTGAATTCTCTACAAAAAAGGTCTCTTAACATTTTGCCATAGCTCGCTTCGTTTCCGAGATATTTGCAGATTTATCTCAAGGGAAGGGGCCTGACGGACATATTTCGAGATATTTCTTCTTCTTGTTGTTCTTCTTCTGCACAGCTAAGCTGGAAGTGGCATTTGCAGCTCGCAATAGTGCAGAGTTATCTCAAAGAAAGGGGCCACGGTGTTTCTGTATCTCTATTATGGTGGTGCGGCTTCGGAACTTTTAAATATCTTGATATATCTCGAGAACTACGCATCTGATCAAAAAATATCGTAGAACATAAAAAGTAGGAAACTTAATTCTCTACAAAAAAGGTCTCTTAACATTTTGCCATAGCTCGCTTCGTTTCCGAGATATTTGCAGATTTATCTCAAGGGAAGGGGCCTGACGGACATATTTCGAGATATTTCTTCTTCTTGTTGTTCTTCTTCTGCACAGCTAAGCTGGAAGTGGCATTTGCGGCTCGCACTAGTGCAGAGTTATCTCAAAGAAAGGGGCCACGGTGTTTCTGAATCTCTATTATGTTGGTGCGGCTTCGGAACTTTTAAATATCTCGATATACCTCGAAAACTACGCTTCTGATCAAAAAATATCATAGAACATAAATTGTAGGAAACATAATTCTCTACAAAAAAGGTCTCTTAACATTTTGCCATAGCTCGCTTCGTTTCCGAGATATTTGCAGATACATCTCAAGGGAAGGGGCCTGACGGACATATTTCGAGATATTTCTTCTTCTTGTTGTTCTTCTTCTGCACAGCTAAGCTGGAAGTGGCATTTGCAGCTCGCAATAGTGCAGAGTTATCTCAAAGAAAGGGGCCCCGGTGTTTCTGTATCTCTATTATGTTGGTGCGGCTTCGGAACTTTTAAATATCTCGATATATCTCGAAAACTACGCTTCTGATCCAAAAATATCATAGAACATAAATTGTAGGAAACATAATTCTCTACAAAAAACGTCTCTTAACATTTTGCCATAGCTGGCTTCGTTTCCGAGATATTTGCAGATTTATCTCAAGGAAAGGGGCCTGACGGACATATTTCGAGATATTTCTTCTTCTTGTTGTTCTTCTTCTGCACAGCTAAGCTGGAAGTGGCAATTGCGGCTCGCACTAGTGCAGAGTTATCTCAAAGAAAGGGGCCACGGTGTTTCTGTATCTCTATTATGTTGGTGCGGCTTCGGGATTTTTAAATATCTTGATATATCTCGAGAACTACGGATCTGATCAAAAAATATCATAGAACATAAAAAGTAGGAAACTTAATTCTCTACAAAAAAGGTCTCTTAACATTTTGCCATAGCTCGCTTCGTTTCCGAGATATTTGCAGATTTATCTCAAGGGAAGGGGCCTGACGGACATATTTCGAGATATTTCTTCTTCTTGTTGTTCTTCTTCTGCACAGCTAAACTGGAAGTGGCATTTCCAGCTCGCAATAGTGCAGAGTTATCTCAAAGAAAGGGGCCACGGTGTTTCTGTATCTCTATTATGTTGGTGCGGCTTCGGAACTTTTAAATATCTTGATATATCTCGAGAACTACGCATCTGATCAAAAAATATCATAGAACATAAAAAGTAGGAAACTGAATTCTCTACAAAAAAGGTCTATTAACATTTTGCCATAGCTCGCTTCGTTTCCGAGATATTTGCAGATTTATCTCAAGGGAAGGGGCCTGACGGACATATTTCGAGATATTTCTTCTTCTTGTTGTTCTTCTTCTGCACAGCTAAGCTGGAAGTGGCATTTGCAGCTCGCAATAGTGCAGAGTTATCTCAAAGAAAGGGGCCACGGTGTTTCTGTATCTCTATTATGGTGGTGCGGCTTCGGAACTTTTAAATATCTTGATATATCTCGAGAACTACGCATCTGATCAAAAAATATCGTAGAACATAAAAAGTAGGAAACTTAATTCTCTACAAAAAAGGTCTCTTAACATTTTGCCATAGCTCGCTTCGTTTCCGAGATATTTGCAGATTTATCTCAAGGGAAGGGGCCTGACGGACATATTTCGAGATATTTCTTCTTCTTGTTGTTCTTCTTCTGCACAGCTAAGCTGGAAGTGGCATTTGCAGCTCGCAATAGTGCAGAGTTATCTCAAAGAAAGGGGCCACGGTGTTTCTGTATCTCTATTATGGTGGTGCGGCTTCGGAACTTTTAAATATCTTGATATATCTCGAGAACTACGCATCTGATCAAAAAATATCGTAGAACATAAAAAGTAGGAAACTTAATTCTCTACAAAAAAGGTCTCTTAACATTTTGCCATAGCTCGCTTCGTTTCCGAGATATTTGCAGATTTATCTCAAGGGAAGGGGCCTGACGGACATATTTCGAGATATTTCTTCTTCTTGTTGTTCTTCTTCTGCACAGCTAAGCTGGAAGTGGCAATTGCGGCTCGCACTAGTGCAGAGTTATCTCAAAGAAAGGGGCCACGGTGTTTCTGTATCTCTATTATGTTGGTGCGGCTTCGGGATTTTTAAATATCTCGATATATCTGGAAAACTACGCTTCTGATCAAAAAATATCATAGAACATAAATTGTAGGAAACATAATTCTCCACAAAAAAGGTCTCTTAACATTTTGCCATAGCTCGCTTCGTTTCCGAGATATTTGCAGATTCATCTCAAGGGAAGGGGCCTGACGGACATATTTCGAGATATTTCTTCTTCTTGTTGTTCTCCTTCTGCACAGCTAAGCTGGCAGTGGCATTTGCAGCTCGCAATAGTGCAGAGTTATCTCAAAGAAAGGGGCCACGGTGTTTCTGTATCTCTATTATGTTGGTGCGGCTTCGGAACTTTTAAATATCTTGATATATCTCGAGAACTACGGATCTGATCAAAAAATATCATAGAACATAAAAAGTAGGAAACTTAATTCTCTACAAAAAAGGTCTCTTAACATTTTGCCATAGCTCGCTTCGTTTCCGAGATATTTGCAGATTTATCTCAAGGGAAGGGGCCTGACGGACATATTTCGAGATATTTCTTCTTCTTGTTGTTCTTCTTCTGCACAGCTAAACTGGAAGTGGCATCTCCAGCTCGCAATAGTGCAGAGTTATCTCAAAGAAAGCGGCCACGGTGTTTCTGTATCTCTATTATGTTGGTGCGGCTTCGGAACTTTTAAATATCTTGATATATCTCGAGAACTACGCATCTGATCAAAAAATATCATAGAACATAAAAAGTAGGAAACTGAATTCTCTACAAAAAAGGTCTCTTAACATTTTGCCATAGCTCGCTTCGTTTCCGAGATATTTGCAGATTTATCTCAAGGGAAGGGGCCTGACGGACATATTTCGAGATATTTCTTCTTCTTGTTGTTCTTCTTCTGCACAGCTAAGCTGGAAGTGGCATTTGCAGCTCGCAATAGTGCAGAGTTATCTCAAAGAAAGGGGCCACGGTGTTTCTGTATCTCTATTATGGTGGTGCGGCTTCGGAACTTTTAAATATCTTGATATATCTCGAGAACTACGCATCTCATCAAAAAATATCGTAGAACATAAAAAGTAGGAAACTTAATTCTCTACAAAAAAGGTCTCTTAACATTTTGCCATAGCTCGCTTCGTTTCCGAGATATTTGCAGATTTATCTCAAGGGAAGGGGCCTGACGGACATATTTCGAGATATTTCTTCTTCTTGTTGTTCTTCTTCTGCACAGCTAAGCTGGAAGTGGCATTTGCGGCTCGCACTAGTGCAGAGTTATCTCAAAGAAAGGGGCCACGGTGTTTCTGAATCTCTATTATGTTGGTGCGGCTTCGGAACTTTTAAATATCTCGATATACCTCGAAAACTACGCTTCTGATCAAAAAATATCATAGAACATAAATTGTAGGAAACATAATTCTCTACAAAAAACGTCTCTTAACATTTTGCAATAGCTCGCTTCGTTTCCGAGATATTTGCAGATTTATCTCAAGGGAAGGGGCCTGACGGACATATTTCGAGATATTTCTTCTTCATGTTGTTCTTCTTCTGCACAGCTAAGCTGGAAGTGGCATTTGCAGCTCGCAATAGTGCAGAGTTATCTCAAAGAAAGGGGCCACGGTGTTTCTGTATCTCTATTATGTTGGTGCGGCTTCGGAACTTTTAAATATCTTAATATATCTCGAGAACTACGCATCTGATCAAAAAATATCATAGAGCATGAAAAGTAGGAAACTTAATTCTCTACAAAAAAGGTCTCTTAACATTTTGCCATAGCTCGCTTCGTTTCCGAGATATTTGCAGATTTATCTCAAGGGAAGGGGCCTGACGGACATATTTCGAGATATTTCTTCTTGTTGTTCTTCTTCTGCACAGCTAAGCTGGAAGTGGCATTTGCGGCTCGCACTAGTGCAGAGTTATCTCAAAGAAAGGGGACACGGTTTTTCTGTATCTCTGTTATGTTGGTGCGGCTTCGGAACTTTTAAATATCTCGATATATCTCGAAAACTACGCTTCTGATCAAAAAATATCATAGAACATAAATTGTAGGAAACATAATTCTCTACAAAAAAGGTCTCTTAACATTTTGCCATAGCTCGCTTCGTTTCCGAGATATTTGCAGATACATCTCAAGGGAAGGGGCCTGACGGACATATTTCGAGATATTTCTTCTTCTTGTTGTTCTTCTTCTGCACAGCTAAGCTGGAAGTGGCATTTGCAGCTCGCAATAGTGCAGAGTTATCTCAAAGAAAGGGGCCCCGGTGTTTCTGTATCTCTATTATGTTGGTGCGGCTTCGGAACTTTTAAATATCTCGATATATCTCGAAAACTACGCTTCTGATCCAAAAATATCATAGAACATAAATTGTAGGAAACATAATTCTCTACAAAAAACGTCTCTTAACATTTTGCCATAGCTGGCTTCGTTTCCGAGATATTTGCAGATTTATCTCAAGGAAAGGGGCCTGACGGACATATTTCGAGATATTTCTTCTTCTTGTTGTTCTTCTTCTGCACAGCTAAGCTGGAAGTGGCAATTGCGGCTCGCACTAGTGTAGAGTTATCTCAAAGAAAGGGGCCACGGTGTTTCTGTATCTCTATTATGTTGGTGCGTCTTCGGAACTTTTAAATATCTCGATATATCTGGAAAACTACGCTTCTGATCCAAAAATATCATAGAACATAAATTGTAGGAAACATAATTCTCTACAAAAAACGTCTCTTAACATTTTGCCATAGCTGGCTTCGTTTCCGAGATATTTGCAGATTTATCTCAAGGAAAGGGGCCTGACGGACATATTTCGAGATATTTCTTCTTCTTGTTGTTCTTCTTCTGCACAGCTAAGCTGGAAGTGGCAATTGCGGCTCGCACTAGTGCAGAGTTATCTCAAAGAAAGGGGCCACGGTGTTTCTGTATCTCTATTACGTTGGTGCGGCTTCGGAACTTTTAAATATCTTAATATATCTCGAGAACTACGCATCTGATCAAAAAATATCATAGAACATAAAAAGTAGGAAACTTAATTCTCTACAAAAAAGGTCTCTTAACATTTTGCCATAGCTCGCTTCGTTTCCGAGATATTTGCAGATTTATCTCAAGGGAAGGGGCCTGACGGACATATTCCGAGATATTTCTTCTTCTTGTTGTTCCTCTTCTGCACAGCTAAGCTGGAACTGGCATTTGCAGGTCGCAATAGTGCAGAGTTATCTCAAAGAAAGGGGCCACGGTGTTTCTGTATCTCTATTATGTTGGTGCGGCTTCGGAACTTTTAAATATCTCGAATATCTCGAAAACTACGCTTCTGATCACAAAATATCAAAGAACGTAAATTGTAGGAAACATAATTCTCTACAAAAAAGGTCTCTTAACATTTTGCCATAGCTCGCTTCGTTTCCGAGATATTTGCAGATTTATCTCAAGGGAAGGGGCCTGACGGACATATTTCGAGATATTTCTTCTTCTTGTTGTTCTTCTTCTGCACAGCTAAGCTGGAAGTGGCATTTGCAGCTCGCAATAGTGCAGAGTTATCTCAAAGAAAGGGGCCACGGTGTTTCTGTATCTCTATTATGGTGGTGCGGCTTCGGAACTTTTAAATATCTTGATATATCTCGAGAACTACGCATCTCATCAAAAAATATCGTAGAACATAAAAAGTAGGAAACTTAATTCTCTACAAAAAAGGTCTCTTAACATTTTGCCATAGCTCGCTTCGTTTCCGAGATATTTGCAGATTTATCTCAAGGGAAGGGGCCTGACGGACATATTTCGAGATATTTCTTCTTCTTGTTGTTCTTCTTCTGCACAGCTAAGCTGGAAGTGGCATTTGCGGCTCGCACTAGTGCAGAGTTATCTCAAAGAAAGGGGCCACGGTGTTTCTGAATCTCTATTATGTTGGTGCGGCTTCGGAACTTTTAAATATCTCGATATACCTCGAAAACTACGCTTCTGATCAAAAAATATCATAGAACATAAATTGTAGGAAACATAATTCTCTACAAAAAACGTCTCTTAACATTTTGCAATAGCTCGCTTCGTTTCCGAGATATTTGCAGATTTATCTCAAGGGAAGGGGCCTGACGGACATATTTCGAGATATTTCTTCTTCATGTTGTTCTTCTTCTGCACAGCTAAGCTGGAAGTGGCATTTGCAGCTCGCAATAGTGCAGAGTTATCTCAAAGAAAGGGGCCACGGTGTTTCTGTATCTCTATTATGTTGGTGCGGCTTCGGAACTTTTAAATATCTTAATATATCTCGAGAACTACGCATCTGATCAAAAAATATCATAGAGCATGAAAAGTAGGAAACTTAATTCTCTACAAAAAAGGTCTCTTAACATTTTGCCATAGCTCGCTTCGTTTCCGAGATATTTGCAGATTTATCTCAAGGGAAGGGGCCTGACGGACATATTTCGAGATATTTCTTCTTGTTGTTCTTCTTCTGCACAGCTAAGCTGGAAGTGGCATTTGCGGCTCGCACTAGTGCAGAGTTATCTCAAAGAAAGGGGACACGGTTTTTCTGTATCTCTGTTATGTTGGTGCGGCTTCGGAACTTTTAAATATCTCGATATATCTCGAAAACTACGCTTCTGATCAAAAAATATCATAGAACATAAATTGTAGGAAACATAATTCTCTACAAAAAAGGTCTCTTAACATTTTGCCATAGCTCGCTTCGTTTCCGAGATATTTGCAGATACATCTCAAGGGAAGGGGCCTGACGGACATATTTCGAGATATTTCTTCTTCTTGTTGTTCTTCTTCTGCACAGCTAAGCTGGAAGTGGCATTTGCAGCTCGCAATAGTGCAGAGTTATCTCAAAGAAAGGGGCCCCGGTGTTTCTGTATCTCTATTATGTTGGTGCGGCTTCGGAACTTTTAAATATCTCGATATATCTCGAAAACTACGCTTCTGATCCAAAAATATCATAGAACATAAATTGTAGGAAACATAATTCTCTACAAAAAACGTCTCTTAACATTTTGCCATAGCTGGCTTCGTTTCCGAGATATTTGCAGATTTATCTCAAGGAAAGGGGCCTGACGGACATATTTCGAGATATTTCTTCTTCTTGTTGTTCTTCTTCTGCACAGCTAAGCTGGAAGTGGCAATTGCGGCTCGCACTAGTGTAGAGTTATCTCAAAGAAAGGGGCCACGGTGTTTCTGTATCTCTATTATGTTGGTGCGTCTTCGGAACTTTTAAATATCTCGATATATCTGGAAAACTACGCTTCTGATCCAAAAATATCATAGAACATAAATTGTAGGAAACATAATTCTCTACAAAAAACGTCTCTTAACATTTTGCCATAGCTGGCTTCGTTTCCGAGATATTTGCAGATTTATCTCAAGGGAAGGGGCCTGACGGACATATTCCGAGATATTTCTTCTTCTTGTTGTTCCTCTTCTGCACAGCTAAGCTGGAACTGGCATTTGCAGGTCGCAATAGTGCAGAGTTATCTCAAAGAAAGGGGCCACGGTGTTTCTGTATCTCTATTATGTTGGTGCGGCTTCGGAACTTTTAAATATCTCGAATATCTCGAAAACTACGCTTCTGATCACAAAATATCAAAGAACGTAAATTGTAGGAAACATAATTCTCTACAAAAAAGGTCTCTTAACATTTTGCCATAGCTCGCTTCGTTTCCGAGATATTTGCAGATTTATCTCAAGGGAAGGGGCCTGACGGACATATTGCGAGATATTTCTTCTTCTTGTTGTTCTTCTTCTGCACAGCTAAGCTGGAAGTGGCATTTGCAGCTCGCAATAGTGCAGAGTTATCTCAAAGAAAGGGGCCACGGTGTTTCTGTATCTCTATTATGTTGGTGCGGCTTCGGAACTTTTAAATATCTTGATATATCTCGAGAACTACGCATCTGATCAAAAAATATCATAGAACATAAAAAGTAGGAAACTTAATTCTCTACAAAAAAGGTCTCTTAACATTTTGCCATAGCTCGCTTCGTTTCCGAGATATTTGCAGATTTATCTCAAGGGAAGGGGCCTGACGAACATATTTCGAAATATTTCTTCTTCTTGTTGTTCTTCTTCTGCACAGCTAAGCTGGAAGTGGCATTTGCAGCTCGCAATAGTGCAGAGTTATCTCAAAGAAAGGGCCCACGGTGTTTCTGTACCTCTATTATGTTGGTGCAGCTTCGAAGCTTTTAAATATCTTGACATATCTCGAGAACTACGCATCTGATTAAAAAATATCATAGAACATAAATTGTAGGAAACATAATTCTCTACAAAAAAGGTCTCTTAACGTTTTGCCATAGCTCGCTTCGTTTCCGAGATATTTGCAGATATATCTCAAGGGAAGGGGCCTGCCGGACATATTTCGAGATATTTCTTCTTCTTGTTGTTCTTCTTCTGCACAGCTAAGCTGGAAGTGGCATTTGCGGCTCGCACTAGTGCAGAGTTATCTCAAAGAAAGGGGCCACGGTGTTTCTGTATCTCTATTATGTTGGTGCGGCTTCGGAACTTTTAAATATCTCGATATATCTCGAAAACTACGCTTCTGATCAAAAAATTTCATAGAACATAAATTGTAGGAAACATAATTCTCTACAAAAAAGGTCTCTTAGCATTTTGCCATAGCTCGCTTCGTTTCCGAGATATTTGCAGATATATCTCAAGGGAAGGGGCATGACGGACATATTTCGAGATATTTCTTCTTCTTGTTGTTCTTCTTCTGCACAGCTAAACTGGAAGTGGCATTTCCAGCTCGCAATAGTGCAGAGTTATCTCAAAGAAAGGAGCCACGGTGTTTCTGTATCTCTATTATGTTGGTGCGGCTTCGGAACTTTTAAATATCTTGATATATCTCGAGAACTACGCATCTGATCAAAAAATATCGTAGAACATAAAAAGTAGGAAACTTAATTCTCTACAAATAAAGTGTCTTAACATTTTGCCATAGCTCGCTTCGTTTCCGAGATATTTGCAGATTTATCTGAAGGGAAAGGGCCTGACGGACATATTTCGAGATATTTCTTCTTCTTGTTGTTCTTCTTCTGCACAGCTAAGCTGGAAGTGGCATTTGCAGCTCGCAATAGTGCAGAGTTATCTCAAAGAAAGGGGCCACGGTGGTTCTGTATCTCTATTATGTTGGTGCGGCTTCGGAACTTTTAAATATCTTGATATATCTCGAGAACTGCGCATCTGATCAAAAAATATCATAGAACATAAAAAGTAGGAAACTTAATTCTCTACAAAAAAGGTCTCTTAACATTTTGCCATAGCTCGCTTCGTTTCCGAGATATTTGCAGATTTATCTGAAGGGAAGGGGCCTAACGGACATATTTCGAGATATTTCTTCTTCTTGTTGTTCTTCGTCTGCACAGCTAAACTGGAAGTGGCATTTCCAGCTCGCGATAGTGCAGAGTTATCTCAAAGAAAGGAGCCACGGTGTTTCTGTATCTCTATTCTGTTGGTGCGGCTTCGGAACTTTTAAATATCTTGATATATCTCGAGAACTACGCATCTGATCAAAAAATATCATAGAACATAAAAAGTAGGAAACTTAATTCTCTACAAAAAAGGTCTCTTAACATTTTGCCATAGCTCGCTTCGTTTCCGAGATATTTGCAGATTTATCTCAAGGGAAGGGGCATGACGGACATATTTCGAGATATTTCTTCTTCTTGTTGTTCTTCTTCTGCACAGCTAAGCTGGAAGTGGCATTTGCGGCTCGCACTAGTGCAGAGTTATCTCAAAGAAAGGGGCCACGGTGTTTCTGTATCTCTATTATGTTGGTGCGGCTTCGGAACTTTTAAATATCTCGATATATCTCGAAAACTACGCTTCTGATCAAAAAATATCATAGAACATAAATTGTAGGAAACATAATTCTCTACAAAAAAGGTCTCTTAACATTTTGCCATAGCTCGCTTCGTTTCCGAGATATTTGCAGATATATCTCAAGGGAAGGGGCCTGACGGACATATTTCGAGATATTTCTTCTTCTTGTTGTTCTTCTTCTGCACAGCTAAGCTGAAAGTGGCATTTACAGCTCGCAATAGTGCAAAGTTATCTCAAAGAAAGGGGCCACGGTGTTTCTGTATCTCTATTATGTTGGTGCGGCTTCGGAACTTTTAAATATCTCGATGTATCTCGAAAACTACGCTTCTGATCAAAAAATATCATACAACATAAATTGTAGGAAACTTAATTCTCTACAAAAAAGGTCTCTTAACATTTTGCCATAGCTCTCTTCGTTTCCGAGATATTTGCAGATTTATCTCAAGGGAAGGGGCCTGACGGACATATTTCGAGATATTTCTTCTTCTTGTTGTTCTTCTTCTGCACAGCTAAACTGGAAGTGGCATTTCCAGCTCGCAATAGTTCAGAGTTATCTCAAAGAAAGGGGCCACGGTGTTTCTGTATCTCTATTATGTTGGTGCGGCTTCGGAACTTTTAAATATCTTGATATATCTCGAGAACTACGCATCTGATCAAAAAATATCATAGAACATAAAAAGTAGGAAACTTAATTCTCTACAAAAAAGGTCTCTTAACATTTTGCCATAGCTCGCTTCGTTTCCGAGATATTTGCAGGTTTATCTCAAGGGAAGGGGCCTAACGGACATATTTCGAGATATTTCTTCTTCTTGTTGTTCTTCTTCTGCACAGCTAAACTGGAAGTGGCATTTCCAGCTCGCAATAGTGCAGAGTTATCTCAAAGAAAGGAGCCACGGTGTTTCTGTATCTCTATTCTGTTGGTGCGGCTTCGGAACTTTTAAATATCTTGATATATCTCGAGAACTACGCATCTGATCAAAAAATATCGTAGAACATAAAAAGTAGGAAACTTAATTCTCTACAAAAAAGGTCTCTTAACATTTTGCCATAGCTCTCTTCGTTTCCGAGATATTTGCAGATTTATCTCAAGGGAAGGGGCATGACGGACATATTTCGAGATATTTCTTCTTCTTGTTGTTCTTCTTCTGCACAGCTAAGCTGGAAGTGGCATTTGCGGCTCGCACTAGTGCAGAGTTATCTCAAAGAAAGGGGCCACGGTGTTTCTGTATCTCTATTATGTTGGTGCGGCTTCGGAACTTTTAAATATCTCGATATATCTCGAAAACTACGCTTCTGATCAAAAAATATCATAGAACATAAATTGTAGGAAACATAATTCTCTACAAAAAAGGTCTCTTAACATTTTGCCATAGCTCGCTTCGTTTCCGAGATATTTGCAGATATATCTCAAGGGAAGGGGCCTGACGGACATATTTCGAGATATTTCTTCTTCTTGTTGTTCTTCTTCTGCACAGCTAAGCTGAAAGTGGCATTTACAGCTCGCAATAGTGCAAAGTTATCTCAAAGAAAGGGGCCACGGTGTTTCTGTATCTCTATTATGTTGGTGCGGCTTCGGAACTTTTAAATATCTCGATGTATCTCGAAAACTACGCTTCTGATCAAAAAATATCATACAACATAAATTGTAGGAAACTTAATTCTCTACAAAAAAGGTCTCTTAACATTTTGCCATAGCTCTCTTCGTTTCCGAGATATTTGCAGATTTATCTCAAGGGAAGGGGCCTGACGGACATATTTCGAGATATTTCTTCTTCTTGTTGTTCTTCTTCTGCACAGCTAAACTGGAAGTGGCATTTCCAGCTCGCAATAGTTCAGAGTTATCTCAAAGAAAGGGGCCACGGTGTTTCTGTATCTCTATTATGTTGGTGCGGCTTCGGAACTTTTAAATATCTTGATATATCTCGAGAACTACGCATCTGATCAAAAAATATCATAGAACATAAAAAGTAGGAAACTTAATTCTCTACAAAAAAGGTCTCTTAACATTTTGCCATAGCTCGCTTCGTTTCCGAGATATTTGCAGGTTTATCTCAAGGGAAGGGGCCTAACGGACATATTTCGAGATATTTCTTCTTCTTGTTGTTCTTCTTCTGCACAGCTAAACTGGAAGTGGCATTTCCAGCTCGCAATAGTGCAGAGTTATCTCAAAGAAAGGAGCCACGGTGTTTCTGTATCTCTATTCTGTTGGTGCGGCTTCGGAACTTTTAAATATCTTGATATATCTCGAGAACTACGCATCTGATCAAAAAATATCGTAGAACATAAAAAGTAGGAAACTTAATTCTCTACAAAAAAGGTCTCTTAACATTTTGCCATAGCTCTCTTCGTTTCCGAGATATTTGCAGATTTATCTCAAGGGAAGGGGCATGACGGACATATTTCGAGATATTTCTTCTTCTTGTTGTTCTTCTTCTGCACAGCTAAGCTGGAAGTGGCATTTGCGGCTCGCACTAGTGCAGAGTTATCTCAAAGAAAGGGGCCACGGTGTTTCTGTATCTCTATTATGTTGGTGCGGCTTCGGAACTTTTAAATATCTCGATATATCTCGAAAACTACGCTTCTGATCAAAAAATATCATAGAACGTAAATTGTAGGACACATAATTCTCTACAAAAAAGGTCTCTTAACATTTTGCCATAGCTCGCTTCGTTTCCGAGATATTTGCAGATATATCTCAAGGGAAGGGGCCCGACGGACATATTTCGAGATATTTCTTCTTCTTGTTGTTCTTCTTCTGCACAGCTAAGCTGGAAGTGGCATTTACAGCTCGCAATAGTGCAAAGTTATCTCAAAGAAAGGGGCCACGGTGTTTCTGTATCTCTATTATGTTGGTGCGGCTTCGGAACTTTTAAATATCTTGATATATCTCGAGAACTGCGCATCTGATCAAAAAATATCATAGAAGATAAAAAGTAGGAAACTTAATTCTCTACAAAAAAGGTCTCTTAACATTTCGCCATAGCTCTCTTCGTTTCCGAGATATTTGCAGATTTATCTCAAGGGAAGGGGCCTGACGGACATATTTCGAGATATTTCTTCTTCTTGTTGTTCTTCTTCTGCACAGCTAAGCTGGAAGTGGCATTTGCAGCTCGCAATAGTGCAGAGTTATCTCAAAGAAAGGGGCCACGGTGTTTCTGTATCTCTATTATGTTGGTGCGGCTTCGGAACTTTTAAATATCTTGATATATCTGGAGAACTACGCATCTGATCAAAAAATATCATAGAACATAAAAAGTAGGAAACTTAATTCTCTACAAAAAAGGTCTCTTAACATTTTGCCATAGCTCTCTTCGTTTCCGAGATATTTGCAGATTTATCTCAAGGGAAGGGGCCTGACGGACATATTTCGAGATATTTCTTCTTCTTGTTGTTCTTCTTCTGCACGGCTAAGCTGGAAGTGGCATTTGCAGCTCGCAATAGTGCAGAGTTATCTCAAAGAAAGGGGCCACGGTGTTTCTGTATCTCTATTATGTTGGTGCGGCTTCGGAACTTTTAAATATCTTGATATATCTCGAGAACTACGCATCTGATCAAAAAATATCATAGAACATAAAAAGTAGGAAACTTAATTCTCTACAAAAAAGGTCTCTTAACATTTTGCCATAGCTCGCTTCGTTTCCGAGATATTTGCAGACTCAGCTCAAAGGAACTGGCCTGACGGACATATTTCGAGATATTTCTTCTTCTTGTTGTTCTTCCTCTGCACAGCTAAGCTGGAAGTGGCATCTGCAGCTCGCAATAGTGCAGAGTTATCTCAAAGAAAGGGGCCACGGTGTTTCTGTATCTCTATTATGTTGGTGCGGCTTCGGAACTTTTAAATATCTCGATATATCTCGAAAACTACGCTTCTGATCAAAAAATATCATAGAAGATAAATTGTAGGAAACATAATTCTCTACAAAAAAGGTCTCTTAACATTTTGCCATAGCTCGCTTCGTTTCCGAGATATTTGCAGATTTATCTCAAGGGAAGGGGCCTAACGGACATATTTCGAGATATTTCTTCTTCTTGTTGTTCTTCTTCTGCACAGCTAAGCTGGAAGTGGCATTTGCAGCTCGCAATAGTGCAGAGTTATCTCAAAGAAAGGGGCCACGGTGTTTCTGTATCTCTATTATGTTGGTGCGGCTTCGGAACTTTTAAATATCTTGATATATCTCGAGAACTACGCATCTGATCAAAAAATATCATAGAACATAAAAAGTAGGAAACTTAATTCTCTACAAAAAAGGTCTCTTAACATTTTGCCATAGCTCGCTTCGTTTCCGAGATATTTGCAGATTCAGCTCAAAGGAACTGGCCTGACGGACATATTTCGAGATATATCTTCTTCTTGTTGTTCTTCCTCTGCACAGCTAAGCTGGAAGTGGCATCTGCAGCTCGCAATAGTGCAGAGTTATCTCAAAGAAAGGGGCCACGGTGTTTCTGTATCTCTATTATGTTGGTGCGGCTTCGGAACTTTTAAATATCTCGATATATCTCGAAAACTACGCTTCTGATCAAAAAATATCATAGAAGATAAACTGTAGGAAACATAATTCTCTACAAAAAAGGTCTCTTAACATTTTGCCATAGCTCGCTTCGTTTCCGAGATATTTGCAGATTTATCTCAAGGGAAGGGGCCTAACGGACATATTTCGAGATATTTCTTCTTCTTGTTGTTCTTCTTCTGCACAGCTAAGCTGGAAGTGGCATTTGCAGCTCGCAATAGTGCAGAGTTATCTCAAAGAAAGGGGCCACGGTGTTTCTGTATCTCTATTATGTTGGTGCGGCTTCGGAACTTTTAAATATCTTGATATATCTCGAGAACTGCGCATCTGATCAAAAAATATCATAGAACATAAAAAGTAGGAAACTTAATTCTCTACAAAAAAGGTCTCTTAACATTTTGCCATAGCTCGCTTCGTTTCCGAGATATTTGCAGATTTATCTCAAGGGAAGGGGCCTAACGGACATATTTCGAGATATTTTTGCTTCTTGTTGTTCTTCTTCTGCACAGCTAAACTGGAAGTGGCATTTCCAGCTCGCAATAGTGCAGAGTTATCTCAAAGAAAGGGGCCACGGTGTTTCTGTATCTCTATTATGTTGGTGCGGCTTCGGAACTTTTAAATATCTTGATATATCTCGAGAACTACGCATCTGATCAAAAAATATCATAGAACATAAAAAGTAGGAAACTTAATTCTCTACAAAAAAGGTGTCTTAACATTTTGCCATAGCTCGCTTCGTTTCCGAGATATTTGCAGATATATCTCAAGGGAAGGGGCCTGACGGACATATTTCGAGATATTTCTTCTTCTTGTTGTTCTTCTTCTGCACAGCTAAGCTGAAAGTGGCATTTACAGCTCGCAATAGTGCAAAGTTATCTCAAAGAAAGGGGCCACGGTGTTTCTGTATCTCTATTATGTTGGTGCGGCTTCGGAACTTTTAAATATCTCGATATATCTCGAGAACTACGCATCTGATCAAAAAATATCGTAGAACATAAAAAGTAGGAAACTTAATTCTCTACAAAAAAGGTCTCTTAACATTTTGCCATAGCTCTCTTCGTTTCCGAGATATTTGCAGATTTATCTCAAGGGAAGGGGCCTGACGGACATATTTCGAGATATTTCTTCTTCTTGTTGTTCTTCTTCTGCACAGCTAAGCTGGAAGTGGCATTTGCGGCTCGCACTAGTGCAAAGTTATCTCAAAGAAAGGGGCCACGGTGTTTCTGTATCTCTATTATGTTGGTGCGGCTTCGGAACTTTTAAATATCTCGATATATCTCGAAAACTACGCTTCTGATCAAAAAATATCATGGAACATAAATTGTAGGAAAGATAATTCTCTACAAAAAAGGTCTCTCAACATTTTGCCATAGCTCACTTCGTTTCCGAGATATTTGCAGATATATCTCAAGGGAAGGGGCCTGACGGACATATTTCGAGATATTTCTTCTTCTTGTTGTTCTTCTTCTGCACAGCTAAGCTGGAAGTGGCATTTCCAGCTCGCAATAGTGCAGAGTTATCTCAAAGAGAGGGGCCACGGTGTTTCTGTATCTCTATTATGTTGGTGCGCCTTCGGAACTTTTAAATATCTTGATATATCTCGAGAACTACGCATCTGATGAAAAAATATCATAGAAGGTAAAAAGTAGGAAACTTAATTCTCTACAAAAAACGTCTCTTAACATTTTGCCATAGCTCGCTTCGTTTCCGAGATATTTGCAGATTCAGCTCAAAGGAACTGGCCTGACGGACATATTTCGAGATATTTCTTCTTCTTGTTGTTCTTCTTCTGCACAGCTAAGCTGGAAGTGGCATTTACAGCTCGCAATAGTGCAGAGTTATCTCAAAGAGAGGGGCCACGGTGTTTCTGTATCTCTATTATGTTGGTGCGGCTTCGGAACTTTTAAATATCTTGATATATCTCGAGAACTACGCATCTGATCAAAAAATATCATAGAAGATAAAAAGTAGGAAACTTAATTCTCTACAAAAAAGGTCTCTTAACATTTTGCCATAGCTCAGTTCGTTTCCGAGATATTTGCAGATTTATCTCAAGGGAAGTGGCCTGACGGACATATTTCGAGATATTTCTTCTTCTTGTTGTTCTTCTTCTGCACAGCTAAGCTGGAAGTGGCATTTGCGGCTCGCACTAGTGCAGAGTTATCTCAAAGAAAGGGGCCACGGTGTTTCTGTATCTCTATTATGTTGGTGCGGCTTCGGAACTTTTAAATATCTCGATATATCTCGAAAACTACGCCTCTGATCAAAAAATATCATAGAACATAAATTGTAGGAAACATAATTCTCTACAAAAAAGGTCTCTTAACATTTTGCCATAGGTCACTTCGTTTCCGAGATATTTGCAGATATATCTCAAGGGAAGGGGCCTGACGGACATATTTCGAGATATTTCTTCTTCTTGTTGTTCTTCTTCTGCACAGCTAAGCTGGAAGTGGCATTTACAGCTCGCAATAGTGCAGAGTTATATCAAAGAAAGGGGCCACGGTGTTTCTGTATCTCTATTATGTTGGTGCGGCTTCGGAACTTTTAAATATCTTGATATATCTCGAGAACTACGCATCTGATCAAAAAATATCATAGAACATCAAAAGTAGGAAACTTAATTCTCTACAAAAAAGGTCTCTTAACATTTTGCCATAGCTCGCTTCGTTTCCGAGATATTTGCAGATTCAGCTCAAAGGAACTGGCCTGACGGACATATTTCGAGATATTTCTTCTTCTTGTTGTTCTTCTTCTGCACAGCTAAGCTGGAAGTGGCATTTCCAGCTCGCAATAGTGCAGAGTTATCTCAAGGAGAGGGGCCACGGTGTTTCTGTATCTCTATTATGTTGGTGCGGCTTCGGAACTTTTAAATATCTTGATATATCTCGAGAACTACGCATCTGATGAAAAAATATCATAGAAGGTAAAAAGTAGGAAACTTAATTCTCTACAAAAAAGGTCTCTTAACATTTTGCCATAGCTCGCTTCGTTTCCGAGATATTTGCAGATTTATCTCAAGGGAAGGGGCCTGACGGACATATTTCGAGATATTTCTTCTTCTTGTTGTTCTTCTTCTGCACAGCTAAGCTGGAAGTGGCATTTGCGGCTCGCACTAGTGCAGAGTTATCTCAAAGAAAGGGGCCACGGTGTTTCTGTATCTCTATTATGTTGGTGCGGCATCGGAACTTTTAAATATCTCGATATATCTCGAAAACTACGCTTCTGATCAAAAAATATCATAGAACATAAATTGTAGGAAACATAATTCTCTACAGAAAACGTCTCTTAACATTTTGCCATAGCTCGCTTCGTTTCCGAGATATTTGCAGATTCAGCTCAAAGGAACTGGCCTGACGGACATATTTCGAGATATTTCTTCTTCTTGTTGTTCTTCTTCTGCACAGCTAAGCTGGAAGTGGCATTTACAGCTCGCAATAGTGCAGAGTTATCTCAAAGAAAGGGGCCACGGTGTTTCTGTATCTCTATTATGTTGGTGCGGCTTCGGAACTTTTAAATATCTTGATATATCTCGAGAACTACGCATCTGATCAAAAAATATCATAGAAGATAAACAGTAGGAAGCTTAATTCTCTACAAAAAAGGTCTCTTAACATTTTGCCATAGCTCGCTTCGTTTCCGAGATATTTGCAGATTTATCTCAAGGGAAGGGGCCTGACGGACATATTTCGAGATATTTCTTCTTCTTGTTGTTCGTCTTCTGCACAGCTAAGCTGGAAGTGGCATTTGCGGCTCGCACTAGTGCAGAGTTATCTCAAAGAAAGGGGCCACGGTGTTTCTGTATCTCTATTATGTTGGTGCGGCTTCGGAACTTTTAAATATCTCGATATATCTCGAAAACTACGCTTCTGATCAAAAAATATCATAGAACATAAATTGTAGGAAACATAATTCTCTACAAAAAAGGTCTCTTAACATTTTGCCATAGCTCACTTCGTTTCCGAGATATTTGCAGATATATCTCAAGGGAAGGGGCCTGACGGACATATTTCGAGATATTTCTTCTTCTTGTTGTTCTTCTTCTGCACAGCTAAGCTGGAAATGGCATTTACAGCTCGCAATAGTGCAGAGTTATCTCAAAGAAAGGGGCCACGGTGTTTCTGTATCTCTATTATGTTGGTGCGGCTTCGGAACTTTTAAATATCTTGATATATCTCGAGAACTACGCATCTGATCAAAAAATATCATAGAAGATAAAAAGTAGGAAGCTTAATTCTCTACAAAAAAGGTCTCTTAACATTTTGCCATAGCTCGCTTCGTTTCCGAGATATTTGCAGATTTATCTCAAGGGAAGGGGCCTGACGGACATATTTCGAGATATTTCTTCTTCTTGTGGTTCGTCTTCTGCACAGCTAAGCTGGAAGTGGCATTTGCGGCTCGCACTAGTGCAGGGTTATCTCAAAGAAAGGGGCCACGGTGTTTCTGTATCTCTATTATGTTGGTGCGGCTTCGGAACTTTTAAATATCTCGATATATCTCGAAAACTACGCTTCTGATCAAAAAATATCATAGAACATAAATTGTAGGAAACATAATTCTCTACAAAAAAGGTCTCTTAACATTTTGCCATAGCTCACTTCGTTTCCGAGATATTTGCAGATACATCTCAAGGGAAGGGGCCTGACGGACATATTTCGAGATATTTCTTCTTCTTGTTGTTCTTCTTCTGCACAGCTAAGCTGGAAGTGGCATTTGCAGCTCGCAATAGTGCAGAGTTATCTCAAAGAAAGGGGCCGCGGTGTTTCTGTATCTCTATTATGTTGGTGCGGCTTCGGAACTTTCAAATATCTTGATATATCTCGAGAACTACGCATCTGATCAAAAAATATCATATAACATAAAAAGTAGGAAACTTAATTCTCTACAAAAAAGGTCTCTTAACATTTTGCCATAGCTCGCTTCGTTTCCGAGATATTTGCACATTTATCTCAAGGGAAGGGGCCTAACGGACATATTTCGAGATATTTCTTCTTCTTGTTGTTCTTCTTCTGCAAAGCTAAACTGGAAGTGGCATTTCCAGCTCGCAATAGTGCAGAGTTATCTCAAAGAGAGGGGCCACGGTGTTTCTGTATCTCTATTATGTTGGTGCGGCTTCGGAACTTTTAAATATCTTGATATATCTCGAGAACTACGCATCTGATCAAAAAATATCATAGAAGATAAAAAGTAGGAAACTTAATTCTCTACAAAAAACGTCTCTTAACATTTTGCCATAGCTCGCTTCGTTTCCGAGATATTTGCAGATTTATCTCAAGGGAAGGGGCCTGACGGACATATTTCGAGATATTTCTTCTTCTTGTTGTTCTTCTTCTGCACAGCTAAGCTGGAAGTGGCATTTGCGGCTCGCACTAGTGCAGAGTTATCTCAAAGAAAGGGGCCACGGTGTTTCTGTATCTCCATTATGTTGGTGCGGCTTCGGAACTTTTAAATATCTCGATATATCTCGAAAACTACGCTTCTGATCAAAAAATATCATAGAACATAAATTGTAGGAAACATAATTCTCTACAAAAAACGTCTCTTAACATTTTGCCATAGCTCGCTTCGTTTCCGAGATATTTGCAGATTCAGCTCAAAGGAACTGGCCTGACGGACATATTTCGAGATATTTCTTCTTCTTGTTGTTCTTGCTCTGCACAGCTAAGCTGGAAGTGGCATTTGCAGCTCGCAATAGTGCAGAGTTATCTCAAAGAAAGGGGCCACGGTGTTTCTGTATCTCTATTATGTTGGTGCGGCTTCGGAACTTTTAAATATCTCGATATATCTCGAGAACTGCGCATCTGATCAAAAAATATCATAGAACATAAAAAGTAGGAAACTTAATTCTCTACAAAAAAGGTCTCTTAACATTTTGCCATAGCTCTCTTCGTTTCCGAGATATTTGCAGATTTATCTCAAGGGAAGGGGCCTGACGGACATATTTCGAAATATTTCTGCTTCTTGTTGTTCTTCTTCTGCACAGCTAAACGGGAAGTGGCATTTCCAGCTCGCAATAGTGCAGAGTTATCTCAAAGAGAGGGGCCACGGTGTTTCTGTATCTCTATTATGTTGGTGCGGCTTCGGAACTTTTAAATATCTTGATATATCTCGAGAACTACGCATCTGATCCAAAAATATCATAGAAGATAAAAAGTAGGAAACTTAATTCTCTACAAAAAAGGTCTCTTAACATTTTGCCATAGCTCGCTTCGTTTCCGAGATATTTGCAGATTTATCTCAAGGGAAGGGGCCTGACGGACATATTTCGAGATATTTCTTCTTCTTGTTGTACTTCTTCTGCACAGCTAAACTGGAAGTGGCATTTCCAGCTCGCAATAGTGCAGAGTTATCTCAAAGAGAGGGGCCACGGTGTTTCTGTATCCCTATTATGTTGGTGCGGCTTCGGAACTTTTAAATATCTTGATATATCTCGAGAACTACGCATCTGATCAAAAAATATCATAGAACATAAAAAGTAGGAAACTTAATTCTCTACAAAAAAGGTCTCTTAACATTTTGCCATAGCTCGCTTCGTTTCCGAGATATTTGCAGATTTATCTCAAGGGAAGGGGCCTAACGGACATATTTCGAGATATTTCTTCTTCTTGTTGTTCTTCTTCTGCACAGCTAAACTGGAAGTGGCATCTCCAGCTCGCAATAGTGCAGAGTTATCTCAAAGAAAGGAGCCACGGTGTTTCTGTATCTCTATTATGTTGGTGCGGCTTCGGAACTTTTAAATATCTTGATATATCTCGAGAACTACGCATCTGATCAAAAAATATCATAGAACATAAAAAGTAGGAAACTTAATTCTCTACAAAAAAGGTCTCTTAACATTTTGCCATAGCTCGCTTCGTTTCCGAGATATTTGCAGATTTATCTCAAGAGAAGGGGCCTGACGGACATATTTCGAGATATTTCTTCTTCTTGTTGTTCTTCTTCTGCACAGCTAAGCTGGAAGTGGCATTTGCGGCTCGCACTAGAGCAGAGTTATCTCAAAGAAAGGGGCCACGGTGTTTCTGTATCTCTATTATGTTGGTGCGGCTTCGGAACTTTTAAATATCTTGATATATCTCGAGAACTACGCATCTGATCAAAAAATATCATAGAACATAAAAAGTAGGAAACTTAATTCTCTACAAAAAAGGTCTCTTAACATTTTGCCATAGCTCGCTTCGTTTCCGAGATATTTGCAGATATATCTCAAGGGAAGGGGCCTGACGGACATATTTCGAGATATTTCTTCTTCTTGTTGTTCTTCTTCTGCACAGCTAAGCTGGAAGTGGCATTTGCGGCTCGCACTATTGCAGAGTTATCTCAAAGAAAGGGGCCACGGTGTTTCTTTATCTCTATTATGTTGGTGCGGCTTCGGAACTTTTAAATATCTCGATATATCCCGAAAACTACGCTTCTGATCAAAAAATATCATAGAACATAAATTGTAGGAAACATAATTCTCTACAAAAAAGGTCTCTTAACATTTTGCCATAGCTCGCTTCGTTTCCGAGATATTTGCAGATATATCTCAAGGGCAGGGGCCTGACGGACATATTTCGAGATATTTCTTCTTCTTGTTGTTCTTCTTCTGCACAGCTAAGCTGGAAGTGGCATTTACAGCTCGCAATAGTGCAGAGTTACCTCAAAGAAAGGGGCCACGGTGTTTCTGTATCTCTATTATGTTGGTGCGGCTTCGGAACTTTTAAATATCTTGATATATCTCGAGAACTACGCATCTGATCAAAAAATATCATAGAACATAAAAAGTAGGAAACTTAAATCTCTACAAAAAAGGTCTCTTAACATTTTGCCATAGCTCGCTTCGTTTCCGAGATATTTGCAGATTTATCTCAAGGGAAGGGGCCTAACGGACATATTTCGAGATATTTCTTCTTCTTGTTGTTCTTCTTCTGCACAGCTAAGCTGGAAGTGGCATTTGCGGCTCGCACTAGTGCAGAGTTATCTCAAAGAAAGGGGCCACGGTGTTTCTGTATCTCTATTATGTTGGTGCGGCTTCGGAACTTTTAAATATCTTGATATATCTCGAGAACTACGCGTCTGATCAAAAAATATCATAGAACATAAAAAGTAGGAAACATAATTCTCTACAAAAACGGTCTCTTAAGATTTTGCCATAGCTCGCTTCGTTTCCGAGATATTTGCAGATATATGTCAAGGGAAGGGGCCTGACGGACATATTTCGAGATATTTCTTCTTCTTGTTGTTCTTCTTCTGCACAGCTAAGCTGGAAGTGGCATTTGCGGCTCGCACTAGTGCACAGTTATCTCAAAGAAAGGGGCCACGGTGTTTCTGTATCTCTATTATGTTGGTGCGTCTTCGGAACTTTTAAATATCTCGATATATCTCGAAAACTACGCTTCTGATCAAAAAATATCATAGAACATAAATTGTAGGAAACATAATTCTCTACAAAAAACGTCTCTTAACATTTTGCCATAGCTCGCTTCGTTTCCGAGATATTTGCAGATTCAGCTCAAAGGAACTGGCCTGACGGACATATTTCGAGATACTTCTTCTTCTTGTTGTTCTTCCTCTGCACAGCTAAGCTGGAAGTGGCATTTGCAGCTCGCAATAGTGCAGAGTTATCTCAAAGAAAGGGGCCACGGTGTTTCTGTATCTCTATTATGTTGGTGCGGCTTCGGAACTTTTAAATATCTTGATATATCTCGAGAACTACGCATCTGATCAAAAAATATCATAGAACATAAAAAGTAGGAAACTTAATTCTCTACAAAAAAGGTCTCTTAACATTTTGCCATAGCTCGCTTCGTTTCCGAGATATTTGCAGATTTATCTCAAGGGAAGGGGCCTAACGGACATATTTCGAGATATTTCTTCTTCTTGTTGTTCTTCTTCTGCACAGCTAAACTGGAAGTGGCATTTCCAGCTCGCAATAGTGCAGAGTTATCTCAAAGAAAGGGGCCACGGTGTTTCTGTATCTCTATTATGTTGGTGCGGCTTCGGAACTTTTAAATATCTTGATATATCTCGAGAACTACGCATCTGATCAAAAAATATCATAGAACATAAAAAGTAGGAAACTTAATTCTCTACAAAAAAGGTCTCTTAACATTTTGCCATAGCTCGCTTCGTTTCCGAGATATTTGCAGATATATGTCAAGGGAAGGGGCCTGACGGACATATTTCGAGATATTTCTTCTTCTTGTTGTTCTTCTTCTGCACAGCTAAGCTGGAAGTGGCATTTGCGGCTCGCACTAGTGCACAGTTATCTCAAAGAAAGGGGCCACGGTGTTTCTGTATCTCTATTATGTTGGTGCGTCTTCGGAACTTTTAAATATCTCGATATATCTCGAAAACTACGCTTCTGATCAAAAAATATCATAGAACATAAATTGTAGGAAACATAATTCTCTACAAAAAACGTCTCTTAACATTTTGCCATAGCTCGCTTCGTTTCCGAGATATTTGCAGATTCAGCTCAAAGGAACTGGCCTGACGGACATATTTCGAGATACTTCTTCTTCTTGTTGTTCTTCCTCTGCACAGCTAAGCTGGAAGTGGCATTTGCAGCTCGCAATAGTGCAGAGTTATCTCAAAGAAAGGGGCCACGGTGTTTCTGTATCTCTATTATGTTGGTGCGGCTTCGGAACTTTTAAATATCTTGATATATCTCGAGAACTACGCATCTGATCAAAAAATATCATAGAACATAAAAGGTAGGAAACTTAATTCTCTACAAAAAAGGTCTCTTAACATTTTGCCATAGCTCGCTTCGTTTCCGAGATATTTGCAGATTTATCTCAAGGGAAGGGGCCTAACGGACATATTTCGAGATATTTCTTCTTCTTGTTGTTCTTCTTCTGCACAGCTAAACTGGAAGTGGCATTTCCAGCTCGCAATAGTGCAGAGTTATCTCAAAGAAAGGGGCCACGGTGTTTCTGTATCTCTATTATGTTGGTGCGGCTTCGGAACTTTTAAATATCTTGATATATCTCGAGAACTACGCATCTGATCAAAAAATATCATAGAACATAAAAAGTAGGAAACTTAATTCTCTACAAAAAAGGTCTCTTAACATTTTGCCATAGCTCGCTTCGCTTCCGAGATATTTGCAGATTTATCTCAAGGGAAGGGGCCTAACGGACATATTTCGAGATATTTCTTCTTCTTGTTGTTCTTCTTCTGCACAGCTAAGCTGGAAGTGGCATTTGCGGCTCGCACTAGTGCACAGTTATCTCAAAGAAAGGGGCCACGGTGTTTCTGTATCTCTATTATGTTGGTGCGGCTTCGGAACTTTTAAGTATCTCGATATATCTCGAAAACTACGCTTCTGATCAAAAAATATCATAGAACATAAATTGTAGGAAACATAATTCTCTACAAAAAACGTCTCTTAACATTTTGCCATAGCTCGCTTCGTTTCCGAGATATTTGCAGATTCAGCTCAAAGGAACTGGCCTGACGGACATATTTCGAGATATTTCTTCTTCTTGTCGTTCTTCCTCTGCACAGCTAAGCTGGAAGTGGCATTTGTAGCTCGCAATCGTGCAGAGTTATCTCAAAGAAAGGGGCCACGGTGTTTCTGTATCTCTATTATGTTGGTGCGGCTTCGGAACTTTTAAGTATCTCGATATATCTCGAAAACTACGCTTCTGATCAAAAAATATCATAGAACATAAATTGTAGGAAACGTAATTCTCTACAAAAAACGTCTCTTAACATTTTGCCATAGCTCGCTTCGTTTCCGAGATATTTGCAGATTCACCTCAAAGGAACTGGCGTGACGGACATATTTCGAGATATTTCTTCTTCTTGTTGTTCTTCCTCTGCACAGCTAAGCTGGAAGTGGCATTTGCAGCTCGCAATAGTGCAGAGTTATCTCAAAGAAAGGGGCCACGGTGTTTCTGTATCTCTATTATGATGGTGCGGCTTCGGAACTTTTAAATATCTCGATATATCTCGAAAACTACGCTTCTGATCAAAAAATATCATAGAACCTAAATTGTAGAAAACATAATTCTCTACAAAAAAGGTCTCTTAACATTTTGCCATAGCTCGCTTCGTTTCCGAGATATTTGCAGATATATCTCAAGGGAAGGGGCCTGACGGACATATTTCGAGATATTTCTTCTTCTTGTTGTTCTTCTTCTGCACAGCTAAGCTGGAAGTGGCATTTGCAGCTCGCAATAGTGCAGAGTTATCTCAAAGAAAAGGGCCACGGTGTTTCTGTATCTCTATTATGTTGGTGCGGCTTCGGAACTTTTAAATATCTTGATATATCTCGAGAACTACGCATCGGATCAAAAAATATCATAGAACATAAAAAGTAGGAAGCTTAATTCTCTACAAAAAAGGTCTCTCAACATTTTGCCATAGCTCGCTTCGTTTCCGAGATATTTGCAGATTTATCTCAAGGGAAGGGGCCTAACGGACATATTTCGAGATATTTCTTCTTCTTGTTGTTCTTCTTCTGCACAGCTAAGCTGGAAGTGGCATTTGCGGCTCGCACTAGTGCAGAGTTATCTCAAAGAAAGGGGCCACGGTGTTTCTGTATCTCTATTATGTTGGTGCGGTTTCGGAACTTTTAAATATCTTGATATATCTCGAGAACTACGCATCTGATCAAAAAATATCATAGAACATAAAAAGTAGGAAACTTAATTCTCTACAAATAAGGTCTCTTAACATTTTGCCATAGCTCGCTTCGTTTCCGAGATATTTGCAGATTTATCTCAAGGGAAGGGGCCTGACGACATATTTCGAGATATTTCTTCTTCTTGTTGTTCTTCTTCTGCACAGCTAAGCTGGAAGTGGCATTTGCAGCTCGCAATAGTGCAGAGTTATCTCAAAGAAAGGGGCCACGGTGTTTCTGTATCTCTATTATGTTGGTGCGGCTTCGGAACTTTTAAGTATCTCGATATATCTCGAAAACTACGCTTCTGATCAAAAAATATCATAGAACATAAATTGTAGGAAACATAATTCTCTACAAAAAACATCTCTTAACATTTTGCCATAGCTCGCTTCGTTTCCGAGATATTTGCAGATTCAGCTCAAAGGAACTGGCGTGACGGACATATTTCGAGATATTTCTTCTTCTTGTTGTTCTTCCTCTGCACAGCTAAGCTGGAAGTGGCATTTGCAGCTCGCAATAGTGCAGAGTTATCTCAAAGAAAGGGGCCACGGTGTTTCTGTATCTCTATTATGATGGTGCGGCTTCGGAACTTTTAAATATCTTGATATATCTCGAGAACTACGCATCTGATCAAAAAATATCATAGAACATAAAAAGTAGAAAACTTAATTCTCTACAAAAAAGGTTTCTTAACATTTTGCCATAGCTCGCTTCGTTTCCGAGATATTTGCATATTTATCTCAAGGGAAGGGGCCTGACGGACATATTTCGAGATATTTCTTCTTCTTGTTGTTCTTCTTCTGCACAGCTAAGCTGGAAGTGGCATTTACAGCTCGCAATAGTGCAGAGTTATCTCAAAGAAAAGGGCCACGGTGTTTCTGTATCTCTATTATGTTGGTGCGGCTTCGGAACTTTTAAATATCTTGATATATCTCGAGAACTACGCATCTGATCGAAAAATGTGATAGAACATGAAAAGTAGGAAACTTAATTCTCTACAAAAAAGGTCTCTTAACATTTTGCCATAGCTCTCTTCGTTTCCGAGATATTTGCAGATTTATCTCAAGGGAAGGGGCCTGACGACATATTTCGAGATATTTCTTCTTCTTGTTGTTCTTCTTCTGCACAGCTAAGCTGGAAGTGGCATTTGCAGCTCGCAATAGTGCAGAGTTATCTCAAAGAAAGGGGCCACGGTGTTTCTGTATCTCTATTATGTTGGTGCGGCTTCGGAACTTTTAAATATCTTGATATATCTCGAGAACCACGCGTCTGATCAGAAAATATCATAGAACATAAAAAGTAGGAAACATAATTCTCTACAAAAACGGTCTCTTAACATTTTGCCATAGCTCGCTTCGTTTCCGAGATATTTGCAGATATATCTCAAGGGAAGGGGCCTGACGGACATATTTCGAGATATTTCTTCTTCTTGTTGTTCTTCTTCTGCACAGCTAAGCTGGAAGTGGCATTTGCGGCTCGCACTGGTGCACAGTTATCTCAAAGAAAGGGGCCACGGTGTTTCTGTATCTCTATTATGTTGGTGCGGCTTCGGAACTTTTAAGTATCTCGATATATCTCGAAAACTACGCTTCTGATCAAAAAATATCATAGAACATAAATTGTAGGAAACATAATTCTCTACAAAAAACGTCTCTTAACATTTTGCCATAGCTCGCTTCGTTTCCGAGATATTTGCAGATTTATCTCAAGGGAAGGGGCCTGACGGACATATTTCGAGATATTTCTTCTTCTTGTTGTTCTTCTTCTGCACAGCTAAGCTGGAAGTGGCATTTGCGGCTCGCACTAGTGCACAGTTATCTCAAAGAAAGGGGCCACGGTGTTTCTGTATCTCTATTATGTTGGTGCGGCTTCGGAACTTTTAAATATCTCGATATATCTCGAAAACTACGCTTCTGATCAAAAAATATCGTAGAACATAAATTGTAGGAAACATAATTCTCTACAAAAAAGGTCTCTTAACATTTTGCCATAGCTCGCTTCGTTTCCGAGATATTTGCAGATATATCTCAAGGGAAGGGGCCTGACGGACATATTTCGAGATATTTCTTCTTCTTGTTGTCCTTCTTCTGCACAGCTAAGCTGGAAGTGGCATTTACAGCTCGCAATAGTGCAGAGTTATCTCAAAGAAAGGGGCCACGGTGTTTCTGTATCTCTATTATGTTGGTGCGGCTTCGGAACTTTTAAATATCTTGATATATCTCGAGAACTACGCATCTGATCAAAAAATATCATAGAAGATAAAAAGTGGGAAACTTAATTCCCTACAAAAAAGGTCTCTTAACATTTTGCCATAGCTCGCTTCGTTTCCGAGATATTTGCAGATTTATCTCAAGGGAAGGGGCCTGACGGACATATTTCAAGATATTTCTTCTTCTTGTTGTTCTTCTTCTGCACAGCTAAGCTGGAAGTAGCATTTGCGGCTCGCACTAGTGCAGAGTTATCTCAAAGAAAGGGGCCACGGTGTTTCTGTATCCCTACTATGTTGGTGCGGCTTCGGAACTTTTAAATATCTCGATATATCTCGAAAACTACGCTTCTGATCAAAAAATATCATAGAACATAAATTGTAGGAAACATAATTGTCTACAAAAAACGTCTCTTAATATTTTGCCATAGCTCGCTTCGTTTCCGAGACATTTGCAGATTCAGCTCAAAGGAACTGGCCTGACGGACATATTTCGAGATATTTCTTCTTCTTGTTGTTCTTCTTCTGCACAGCTAAGCTGGAAGTGGCATTTGCAGCTCGCAATAGTGCAGAGTTATCTCAAAGAAAAGGGCCACGGTGTTTCTGTATCTCTATTATGTTGGTGCGGCTTCGGAACTTTTAAATATCTTGATATATCTCGAGAACTACGCATCGGATCAAAAAATATCATAGAACATAAAAAGTAGGAAGCTTAATTCTCTACAAAAAAGGTCTCTCAACATTTTGCCATAGCTCGCTTCGTTTCCGAGATATTTGCAGATTTATCTCAAGGGAAGGGGCCTAACGGACATATTTCGAGATATTTCTTCTTCTTGTTGTTCTTCTTCTGCACAGCTAAGCTGGAAGTGGCATTTGCGGCTCGCACTAGTGCAGAGTTATCTCAAAGAAAGGGGCCACGGTGTTTCTGTATCTCTATTATGTTGGTGCGGTTTCGGAACTTTTAAATATCTTGATATATCTCGAGAACTACGCATCTGATCAAAAAATATCATAGAACATAAAAAGTAGGAAACTTAATTCTCTACAAATAAGGTCTCTTAACATTTTGCCATAGCTCGCTTCGTTTCCGAGATATTTGCAGATTTATCTCAAGGGAAGGGGCCTCACGGACATATTTCGAGATATTTCTTCTTCTTGTTGTTCTTCTTCTGCACAGCTAAGCTGGAAGTGGCATTTGCAGCTCGCAATAGTGCAGAGATATCTCAAAGAAAGGGGCCACGGTGTTTCTGTATCTCTATTATGTTGGTGCGGCTTCGGAACTTTTAAATATCTTGATATATCTCGAGAACTACGCATCTGATCGAAAAATGTGATAGAACATGAAAAGTAGGACACTTAATTCTCTACAAAAAAGGTCTCTTAACATTTTGCCATAGCTCTCTTCGTTTCCGAGATATTTGCAGATTTATCTCAAGGGAAGGGGCCTGACGACATATTTCGAGATATTTCTTCTTCTTGTTGTTCTTCTTCTGCACAGCTAAGCTGGAAGTGGCATTTGCAGCTCGCAATAGTGCAGAGTTATCTCAAAGAAAGGGGCCACGGTGTTTCTGTATCTCTATTATGTTGGTGCGGCTTCGGAACTTTTAAGTATCTCGATATATCTCGAAAACTACGCTTCTGATCAAAAAATATCATAGAACATAAATTGTAGGAAACATAATTCTCTACAAAAAACATCTCTTAACATTTTGCCATAGCTCGCTTCGTTTCCGAGATATTTGCAGATTCAGCTCAAAGGAACTGGCGTGACGGACATATTTCGAGATATTTCTTCTTCTTGTTGTTCTTCCTCTGCACAGCTAAGCTGGAAGTGGCATTTGCAGCTCGCAATAGTGCAGAGTTATCTCAAAGAAAGGGGCCACGGTGTTTCTGTATCTCTATTATGATGGTGCGGCTTCGGAACTTTTAAATATCTTGATATATCTCGAGAACTACGCATCTGATCAAAAAATATCATAGAACATAAAAAGTAGAAAACTTAATTCTCTACAAAAAAGGTTTCTTAACATTTTGCCATAGCTCGCTTCGTTTCCGAGATATTTGCATATTTATCTCAAGGGAAGGGGCCTGACGGACATATTTCGAGATATTTCTTCTTCTTGTTGTTCTTCTTCTGCACAGCTAAGCTGGAAGTGGCATTTACAGCTCGCAATAGTGCAGAGTTATCTCAAAGAAAAGGGCCACGGTGTTTCTGTATCTCTATTATGTTGGTGCGGCTTCGGAACTTTTAAATATCTTGATATATCTCGAGAACTACGCATCTGATCGAAAAATGTGATAGAACATGAAAAGTAGGAAACTTAATTCTCTACAAAAAAGGTCTCTTAACATTTTGCCATAGCTCTCTTCGTTTCCGAGATATTTGCAGATTTATCTCAAGGGAAGGGGCCTGACGACATATTTCGAGATATTTCTTCTTCTTGTTGTTCTTCTTCTGCACAGCTAAGCTGGAAGTGGCATTTGCAGCTCGCAATAGTGCAGAGTTATCTCAAAGAAAGGGGCCACGGTGTTTCTGTATCTCTATTATGTTGGTGCGGCTTCGGAACTTTTAAATATCTTGATATATCTCGAGAACCACGCGTCTGATCAGAAAATATCATAGAACATAAAAAGTAGGAAACATAATTCTCTACAAAAACGGTCTCTTAACATTTTGCCATAGCTCGCTTCGTTTCCGAGATATTTGCAGATATATCTCAAGGGAAGGGGCCTGACGGACATATTTCGAGATATTTCTTCTTCTTGTTGTTCTTCTTCTGCACAGCTAAGCTGGAAGTGGCATTTGCGGCTCGCACTGGTGCACAGTTATCTCAAAGAAAGGGGCCACGGTGTTTCTGTATCTCTATTATGTTGGTGCGGCTTCGGAACTTTTAAGTATCTCGATATATCTCGAAAACTACGCTTCTGATCAAAAAATATCATAGAACATAAATTGTAGGAAACATAATTCTCTACAAAAAACGTCTCTTAACATTTTGCCATAGCTCGCTTCGTTTCCGAGATATTTGCAGATTTATCTCAAGGGAAGGGGCCTGACGGACATATTTCGAGATATTTCTTCTTCTTGTTGTTCTTCTTCTGCACAGCTAAGCTGGAAGTGGCATTTGCGGCTCGCACTAGTGCACAGTTATCTCAAAGAAAGGGGCCACGGTGTTTCTGTATCTCTATTATGTTGGTGCGGCTTCGGAACTTTTAAATATCTCGATATATCTCGAAAACTACGCTTCTGATCAAAAAATATCGTAGAACATAAATTGTAGGAAACATAATTCTCTACAAAAAAGGTCTCTTAACATTTTGCCATAGCTCGCTTCGTTTCCGAGATATTTGCAGATATATCTCAAGGGAAGGGGCCTGACGGACATATTTCGAGATATTTCTTCTTCTTGTTGTCCTTCTTCTGCACAGCTAAGCTGGAAGTGGCATTTACAGCTCGCAATAGTGCAGAGTTATCTCAAAGAAAGGGGCCACGGTGTTTCTGTATCTCTATTATGTTGGTGCGGCTTCGGAACTTTTAAATATCTTGATATATCTCGAGAACTACGCATCTGATCAAAAAATATCATAGAAGATAAAAAGTGGGAAACTTAATTCCCTACAAAAAAGGTCTCTTAACATTTTGCCATAGCTCGCTTCGTTTCCGAGATATTTGCAGATTTATCTCAAGGGAAGGGGCCTGACGGACATATTTCAAGATATTTCTTCTTCTTGTTGTTCTTCTTCTGCACAGCTAAGCTGGAAGTAGCATTTGCGGCTCGCACTAGTGCAGAGTTATCTCAAAGAAAGGGGCCACGGTGTTTCTGTATCCCTACTATGTTGGTGCGGCTTCGGAACTTTTAAATATCTCGATATATCTCGAAAACTACGCTTCTGATCAAAAAATATCATAGAACATAAATTGTAGGAAACATAATTGTCTACAAAAAACGTCTCTTAATATTTTGCCATAGCTCGCTTCGTTTCCGAGACATTTGCAGATTCAGCTCAAAGGAACTGGCCTGACGGACATATTTCGAGATATTTCTTCTTCTTGTTGTTCTTCCTCTGCACAGCTAAGCTGGAAGTGGCATTTGCAGCTCGCAATAGTGCAGAGTTATCTCAAAGAACGGGGCCACGGTGTTTCTGTATCTCTATTATGTTGGTGCGGCTTCGGAACTTTTAAATATCTCGATATATCTCGAAAACTACGCTTCTGATCAAAAAATATCATAGAACATAAATTGTAGGAAGCATAATTCTCTACAAAAAAGGTCTCTTAACATTTTGCCATAGCTCGCTTCGTTTCCGAGATATTTGCAGATATATCTCAAGGGAAGGGGCCTGACGGACATATTTCGAGATATTTCTTCTTCTTGTTGTTCTTCTTCTGCACAGCTAAGCTGGAAGTGGCATTTGCGGCTCGCACTAGTGCAGAGTTATCTCAAAGAAAGGGGCCACGGTGTTTCTGTATCTCTATTATGTTGGTGCGGCTTCGGAACTTTTAAATATCTTGATATATCTCGAGAACTACGCCTCTGATCGAAAAATATCATAGAACATAAAAAGTAGGAAACTTAATTCTCTACAAAAAAGGTCTCTTAACATTTTGCCATAGCTCGCTTCGTTTCCGAGATATTTGCAGATTTATCTCAAGGGAAGGGGCCTGACGGACATATTTCGAGATATTTCTCCTTCTTGTTGTTCTTCTTCTGCCCAGCTAAGCTGGAAGTGGCATTTGCAGCGCGCAATAGTGCAGAGTTATCTCAAAGAAAGGGGCCACGGTGTTTCTGTATCTCTATTATGTTGGTGCGGCTTCGGAACTTTTAAATATCTTGATATATCTCGAGAACTACGCATCTGATCAAAAAATATCATAGAAGATAAAAAGTACGAAACTTAATTCCCTACAAAAAAGGTCTCTTAACATTTTGCCATAGCTCGCTTCGTTTCCGAGATATTTGCAGATTTATCTCAAGGGAAGGGGCCTGACGGACATATTTCGAGATATTTCTTCTTCTTGTTGTTCTTCTTCTGCACAGCTAAGCTGGAAGTAGCATTTGCGGCTCGCACTAGTGCAGAGTTATCTCAAAGAAAGGGGCCACGGTGTTTCTGTATCCCTATTATGTTGGTGCGGCTTCGGAACTTTTAAATATCTCGATATATCTCGAAAACTACGCTTCTGATCAAAAAATATCATAGAACATAAATTGTAGGAAACATGATTGTCTACAAAAAACGTCTCTTAATATTTTGCCATAGCTCGCTTCGTTTCCGAGACATTTGCAGATTCAGCTCAAAGGAACTGGCCGGACGGACATATTTCGAGATATTTCTTCTTCTTGTTGTTCTTCTTCTGCACAGCTAAGCTGGAAGTGGCATTTGCAGCTCGCAATAGTGCAGAGTTATCTCAACGAAAGGGGCCACGGTGTTTCTGTATCTCTATTATGTTGGTGCGGCTTCGGAACTTTTAAATATCTCGATATATCTCGAAAACTACGCTTCTGATCAAAAAATATCATAGAACATAAATTGTAGAAAGCATAATTCTCTACAAAAATGGTCTCTTAACATTTTGCCATAGCTCGCTTCGTTTCCGAGATATTTGCAGATATATCTCAAGGGAAGGGGCCTGACGGACATATTTCGAGATATTTCTTCTTCTTGTTGTTCTTCTTCTGCACAGCTAAGCTGGAAGTGGCATTTGCAGCTCGCAATAGTGCAGAGTTATCTCAAAGAGAGGGGCCACGGTGTTTCTGTATCTCTATTATGTTTGGTGCGGCTTCGGAACTTTTAAGTATCTTGATCTATCTCGAGAACTACGCTTCTGATCAAAAAATATCATCGAACATAAAAAGTAGGAAACTTAATTCTCTACAAAAAAGGTCTCTTAACATTTTGCCATAGCTCGCTTCGTTTCCGAGATATTTGCAGATTTATCTCAAGGGAAGGGTCCTGATGGACATATTTCGAGATATTTCTTCTTCTTGTTGTTCTTCTTCTGCACAGCTAAACTGGAAGTGGCATTTCCAGCTCGCAATCGTGCAGAGTTATCTCAAAGAAAGGGGCCACGGTGTTTCTGTATCTCTATTATGTTGGTGCGGCTTCGGAACTTTTAAATATCTTGATATATCTCGAGAACTACGCCTCTGATCGAAAAATATCATAGAACATAAAAAGTAGGAAACATAATTCTCTACAAAAAAGGTCTCTTAACATTTTGCCATAGCTCGCTTCGTTTCCGAGATATTTGCAGATTCAGATCAAAGGAACTGGCCTGACGGACATATTTCGAGATATTTCTTCTTCTTGTTGTTCTTCCTCTGCACAGCTAAGCTGGAAGTGGCATTTGCGGCTCGCAATAGTGCAGAGTTATCTCAAAGAAAGGGGCCACGGTGTTTCTGTATCTCTATTATGTTGGTGCGGCTTCGGAACTTTTAAATATCTTGATATATCTCGAGAACTACGCATCTGATCAAAAAATATCATAGAACATAAAAAGTAGGAAACTTAATTCTCTACAAAAAAGGTCTCTTAACATTTTGCCATAGCTCGCTTCGTTTCCGAGATATTTGCAGATTTATCTCAAGGGAAGGGGCCTGACGGACATATTTCGAGATATTTCTTCTTCTTGTTGTTCTTCTTCTGCACAGCTAAGCTGGAAGTGGCATTTGCGGCTCGCACTAGTGCAGAGTTATCTCAAAGAAAGGGGCCACGGTGTTTCTGTATCCCTATTATGTTGGTGCGGCTTCGGAACTTTTAAATATCTCGATATATCTCGAAAACTACGCTTCTGATCAAAAAATATCATAGAACATCAATTGTAGGAAACATAATTCTCTACAAAAAACGTCTCTTAACATTTTGCCATAGCTCGCTTCGTTTCCGAGATATTTGCAGATTCAGCTCAAAGGAACTGGCCTGACGGACATATTTCGAGATATTTCTTCTTCTTGTTGTTCTTCCTCTGCACAGCTAAGCTGGAAGTGGCATTTGCAGCTCGCAATAGTGCAGAGTTATCTCAAAGAAAGGGGCCACGGTGTTTCTGTATTTCTATTATGTTGGTGCGGCTTCGGAAGTTTTAAATATCTTGATATATCTCGAGAACTACGCATCTGATCAAAAAATATCATAGAACATAAAAAGTAGGAAACTTAATTCTCTACAAAAAAGGTCTCTTAATATTTTGCCATAGCTCGCTTCGTTTCCGAGATATGTGCAGATTTATCTCAAGGGAAGGGGCCTGACGGACATATTTCGAGATATTTCTTCTTCTTGTTGTTCTTCTTCTGCACAGCTAAGCTGGAAGTGGCATTTGCGGCTCGCACTAGTGCAGAGTTATCTCAAAGAAAGGGGCCACGGTGTTTCTGTATCCCTATTATGTTGGTGCGGCTTCGGAACTTTTAAATATCTCGATATATCTCGAAAACTACGCTTCTGATCAAAAAATATCATAGAACATCAATTGTAGGAAACATAATTCTCTACAAAAAACGTCTCTTAACATTTTGCCATAGCTCGCTTCGTTTCCGAGATATTTGCAGATTCAGCTCAAAGGAACTGGCCTGACGGACATATTTCGAGATATTTCTTCTTCTTGTTGTTCTTCCTCTGCACAGCTAAGCTGGAAGTGGCATTTGCAGCTCGCAATAGTGCAGAGTTATCTCAAAGAATGGGGCCACGGTGTTTCTGTATTTCTATTATGTTGGTGCGGCTTCGGAAGTTTTAAATATCTTGATATATCTCGAGAACTACGCATCTGATCAAAAAATATCATAGAACATAAAAAGTAGGAAACTTAATTCTCTACAAAAAAGGTCTCTTAATATTTTGCCATAGCTCGCTTCGTTTCCGAGATATGTGCAGATTTATCTCAAGGGAAGGGGCCTGACGGACATATTTCGAGATATTTCTTCTTCTTGTTGTTCTTCTTCTGCACAGCTAAGCTGGAAGTGGCATTTACAGCTCGCAATAGTGCAGAGTTATCTCAAAGAAGGGGGCCACGGTGTTTCTGTATCTCTATTATGTTGGTGCGGCTTCGGAACTTTTAAATATCTTGATATATCTCGAGAACTACGCATCTGATCAAAAAATATCATAGAACATAAAAAGTAGGAAACCTAATTCTCTACAAAAAAGGTCTCTTAACATTTTGCCATAGCTCTCTTCGTTTCCGAGATATTTGCAGATTTATCTCAAGGGAAGGGGCCTGACGGACATATTTCGAGATATTTCTTCTTCTTGTTGTTCTTCTTCTGCACAGCTAAGCTGAAAGTGGCATTTGCAGCTCGCAATAGTGCAGAGTTATCTCAAAGAAAGGGGCCACGGTGTTTCTGTATCTCTATTATGTTGGTGCGGCTTCGGAACTTTTAAATATCTTGATATATCTCGAGAACTACGCATCTGATCAAAAAATATCATAGAACATAAAAAGTAGGAAACTTAATTCTCTACAAAAAAGGTCGCTTAACATTTTGCCATAGCTCGCTTCGTTTCCGAGATATTTGCAGATTTATCTCAAGGGAAGGGACCTGACGGACATATTTCGAGATATTTCTTCTTCTTGTTGTTCTTCTTCTGCACAGCTAAGCTTGAAGTGGCATTTGCGGCTCGCACTAGTGCAGAGTTATCTCAACGAAAGGGGCCACGGTGTTTCTGTATCTCTATTATGTTGGTGCGGCTTCGGAACTTTTAAATATCTCGATATATCTCGAAAACTACGCTTCTGATCAAAAAATATCATAGAACATAAATTGTAGAAAGCATAATTCTCTACAAAAAAGGTCTCTTAACATTTTGCCATAGCTCGCTTCGTTTCCGAGATATTTGCAGATATATCTCAAGGGAAGGGGCCTGACGGTCATATTTCGAGATATTTCTTCTTCTTGTTGTTCTTCTTCTGCACAGCTAAGCTGGAAGTGGCATTTGCAGCTCGCAATAGTGCAGAGTTATCTCAAAGAGAGGGGCCACGGTGTTTCTGTATCTCTATTATGTTTGGTGCGGCTTCGGAACTTTTAAGTATCTTGATCTATCTCGAGAACTACGCTTCTGATCAAAAAATATCATAGAACATAAATTGTAGGAAATATAATTCTCTACAAAAAACGTCTCTTAACATTTTGCCATAGCTCGCTTCGTTTCCGAGATATTTGCAGATTTATCTCAAGGGAAGTGGCCTGACGGACATATTTCGAGATATTTCTTGTTCTTGTTGTTCTTCTTCTGCACAGCTAAGCGGGAAGTGGCATTTGCGGCTCGCACTAGTGCAGAGTTATCTCAAAGAAAGGGGCCACGGTGTTTCTGTATCCCTATTATGTTGGTGTGGCTTCGGAACTTTTAAATATCTCGATATATCTCGAAAACTACGCTTCTGATCAAAAAATATCATAGAACATAAATTGTAGGAAACATAATTCTCTACAAAAAACGTCTCTTAACATTTTGCCATAGCTCGCTTCGTTTCCGAGATATTTGCAGATTCAGCTCAAAGGAACTGGCCTGACGGACATATTTCGAGATATTTCTTCTTCTTGTTGTTCTTCCTCTGCACAGCTAAGCTGGAAGTGGCATTTGCAGCTCGCAATAGTGCAGAGTTATCTCAAAGAAAGGGGCCACGGTGTTTCTGTATCTCTATTATGTTGGTGCGGCTTCGGAACTTTTAAATATCTTGATATATCTCGAGAACTACGCATCTGATCAAAAAATATCATAGAACATAAAAAGTAGGAAACTTAATTCTCTACAAAAAAGGTCTCTTAACATTTTGCCATAGCTCGCTTCGTTTCCGAGATATTTGCAGATTTATCTCAAGGGAAGGGGCCTGACGGACATATTTCGAGATATTTCTTCTTCTTGTTGTTCTTCTTCTGCCCAGCTAAGCTGGAAGTGGCATTTGCAGCGCGCAATAGTGCAGAGTTATCTCAAAGAAAGGGGCCACGGTGTTTCTGTATCTCTATTATGTTGGTGCGGCTTCGGAACTTTTAAATATCTTGATATATCTCGAGAACTACGCATCTGATCAAAAAATATCATACTACATAAAAGGTAGGAAACTTAATTCTCTACAAGAAAGGTCTCTAAACATTTTGCCATAGCTCGCTTCGTTTCCGAGATATTTGCAGATTTATCTCAAGGGAAGGGGCCTGACGGACATATTTCGAGATATTTCTTCTTCTTGTTGTTCTTCTTCTGCACAGCTAAACTGGAAGTGGCATTTCCAGCTCGCAATAGTGCAGAGTTATCTCAACGAGAGGGGCCACGGTGTTTCTGTATCTCTATTATGTTGGTGCGGCTTCGGAACTTTTAAATATCTTGATATATCTCGAGAACTACGCATCTGATCAAAAAATATCATAGAAGATAAAAAGTAGGAAACTTAATTCCCTACAAAAAAGGTCTCTTAACATTTTGCCATAGCTCGCTTCGTTTCCGAGATATTTGCAGATTTATCTCAAGGGAAGGGGCCTGACGGACATATTTCGAGATATTTCTTCTTCTTGTTGTTCTTCTTCTGCACAGCTAAGCTGGAAGTGGCATTTGCAGCTCGCACTAGTGCAGAGTTATCTCAAAGAAAGGGGCCACGGTGTTTCTGTATCTCTATTATGTTGGTGCGGCTTCGGAACTTTTAAATATCTTGATATATCTCGAGAACTACGCATCTGATTAAAAAATATCATAGAACATAAAAAGTAGGAAACATAATTCTCTACAAAAAAGGTCTCTTAACATTTTGCCATAGCTCGCTTCGTTTCCGAGATATTTGCAGATTCAGATCAAAGGAACTGGCCTGACGGACATATTTCGAGATATTTCTTCTTCTTGTTGTTCTTCCTCTGCACAGCTAAGCTGGAAGTGGCATTTGCGGCTCGCAATAGTGCAGAGTTATCTCAAAGAAAGGGGCCACGGTGTTTCTGTATCTCTATTATGTTGGTGCGGCTTCGGAACTTTTAAATATCTTGATATATCTCGAGAACTACGCATCTGATCAAAAAATATCATAGAACATAAAAAGTAGGAAACTTAATTCTCTACAAAAAAGGTCTCTTAACATTTTGCCATAGCTCGCTTCGTTTCCGAGATATTTGCAGATTTATCTCAAGGGAAGGGGTCTGACGGACATATTTCGAGATATTTCTTCTTCTTGTTGTTCTTCTTCTGCACAGCTAAGCTGGAAGTGGCATTTGCGGCTCGCACTAGTGCAGAGTTATCTCAAAGAAAGGGGCCACGGTGTTTCTGTATCCCTATTATGTTGGTGCGGCTTCGGAACTTTTAAATATCTCGATATATCTCGAAAACTACGCTTCTGATCAAAAAATATCATAGAACATAAATTGTAGGAAACATAATTCTCTACAAAAAACGTCTCTTAACATTTTGCCATAGCTCGCTTCGTTTCCGAGATATTTGCAGATTCAGCTCAAAGGAACTGGCCTGACGGACATATTTCGAGATATTTCTTCTTCTTGTTGTTCTTCCTCTGCACAGCTAAGCTGGAAGTGGCATTTGCAGCTCGCAATAGTGCAGAGTTATCTCAAAGAAAGGGGCCACGGTGTTTCTGTATCTCTATTATGTTGGTGCGGCTTCGGAACTTTTAAATATCTTGATATATCTCGAGAACTACGCATCTGATCAAAAAATATCATAGAACATAAAAAGTAGGAAACTTAATTCTCTACAAAAAAGGTCTCTTAACATTTTGCCATAGCTCGCTTCGTTTCCGAGATATTTGCAGATTTATCTCAAGGGAAGGGGCCTGACGGACATATTTCGAGATATTTCTTCTTCTTGTTGTTCTTCTTCTGCCCAGCTAAGCTGGAAGTGGCATTTGCAGCGCGCAATAGTGCAGAGTTATCTCAAAGAAAGGGGCCACGGTGTTTCTGTATCTCTATTATGTTGGTGCGGCTTCGGAACTTTTAAATATCTTGATATATCTCGAGAACTACGCATCTGATCAAAAAATATCATACTACATAAAAGGTAGGAAACTTAATTCTCTACAAGAAAGGTCTCTAAATATTTTGCCATAGCTCGCTTCGTTTCCGAGATATTTGCAGATTTATCTCAAGGGAAGGGGCCTGACGGACATATATCGAGATATTTCTTCTTCTTGTTGTTCTTCTTCTGCACAGCTAAACTGGAAGTGGCATTTCCAGCTCGCAATAGTGCAGAGTTATCTCAACGAGAGGGGCCACGGTGTTTCTGTATCTCTATTATGTTGGTGCGGCTTCGGAACTTTTAAATATCTTGATATATCTCGAGAACTACGCATCTGATCAAAAAATATCATAGAAGATAAAAAGTAGGAAACTTAATTCCCTACAAAAAAGGTCTCTTAACATTTTGCCATAGCTCGCTTCGTTTCCGAGATATTTGCAGATTTATCTCAAGGGAAGGGGCCTGACGGACATATTTCGAGATATTTCTTCTTCTTGTTGTTCTTCTTCTGCACAGCTAAGCTGGAAGTGGCATTTGCAGCTCGCACTAGTGCAGAGTTATCTCAAAGAAAGGGGCCACGGTGTTTCTGTATCTCTATTATGTTGGTGCGGCTTCGGAACTTTTAAATATCTTGATATATCTCGAGAACTACGCATCTGATTAAAAAATATCATAGAACATAAAAAGTAGGAAACATAATTCTCTACAAAAAAGGTCTCTTAACATTTTGCCATAGCTCGCTTCGTTTCCGAGATATTTGCAGATTCAGATCAAAGGAACTGGCCTGACGGACATATTTCGAGATATTTCTTCTTCTTGTTGTTCTTCCTCTGCACAGCTAAGCTGGAAGTGGCATTTGCGGCTCGCAATAGTGCAGAGTTATCTCAAAGAAAGGGGCCACGGTGTTTCTGTATCTCTATTATGTTGGTGCGGCTTCGGAACTTTTAAATATCTTGATATATCTCGAGAACTACGCATCTGATCAAAAAATATCATAGAACATAAAAAGTAGGAAACTTAATTCTCTACAAAAAAGGTCTCTTAACATTTTGCCATAGCTCGCTTCGTTTCCGAGATATTTGCAGATTTATCTCAAGGGAAGGGGTCTGACGGACATATTTCGAGATATTTCTTCTTCTTGTTGTTCTTCTTCTGCACAGCTAAGCTGGAAGTGGCATTTGCGGCTCGCACTAGTGCAGAGTTATCTCAAAGAAAGGGGCCACGGTGTTTCTGTATCCCTATTATGTTGGTGCGGCTTCGGAACTTTTAAATATCTCGATATATCTCGAAAACTACGCTTCTGATCAAAAAATATCATAGAACATAAATTGTAGGAAACATAATTCTCTACAAAAAACGTCTCTTAACATTTTGCCATAGCTCGCTTCGTTTCCGAGATATTTGCAGATTCAGCTCAAAGGAACTGGCCTGACGGACATATTTCGAGATATTTCTTCTTCTTGTTGTTCTTCCTCTGCACAGCTAAGCTGGAAGTGGCATTTGCAGCTCGCAATAGTGCAGAGTTATCTCAAAGAAAGGGGCCACGGTGTTTCTGTATTTCTATTATGTTGGTGCGGCTTCGGAAGTTTTAAATATCTTGATATATCTCGAGAACTACGCATCTGATCAAAAAATATCATAGAACATAAAAAGTAGGAAACCTAATTCTCTACAAAAAAGGTCTCTTAACATTTTGCCATAGCTCTCTTCGTTTCCGAGATATTTGCAGATTTATCTCAAGGGAAGGGGCCTGACGGACATATTTCGAGATATTTCTTCTTCTTGTTGTTCTTCTTCTGCACAGCTAAGCTGAAAGTGGCATTTGCAGCTCGCAATAGTGCAGAGTTATCTCAAAGAAAGGGGCCACGGTGTTTCTGTATCTCTATTATGTTGGTGCGGCTTCGGAACTTTTAAATATCTTGATATATCTCGAGAACTACGCATCTGATCAAAAAATATCATAGAAGATAAAAAGTAGGAAACTTAATTCTCTACAAAAAAGGTCGCTTAACATTTTGCCATAGCTCGCTTCGTTTCCGAGATATTTGCATATTTATCTCAAGGGAAGGGGCCTGACGGACATATTTCGAGATATTTCTTCTTCTTGTTGTTCTTCTTCTGCACAGCTAAGCTGGAAGTGGCATTTGCGGCTCGCACTAGTGCAGAGTTATCTCAAAGAAAGGGGACACGGTGTTTCTGTATCTCTATTATGTTGGTGCGGCTTCGGAACTTTTAAATATCTCGATATATCTCGAAAACTACGCTTCTGATCAAAAAATATCATAGAACATAAAAAGTAGGAAACTTAATTCTCTACGAAAACGGTCTCTTAACATTTTGCCATAGCTCGCTTCGTTTCCGAGATATTTGCAGATTTATCTCAAGGGAAGGGGCCTAACGGACATATTTCGAGATATTTCTTCTTCTTGTTGTTCTTCTTCTGCACAGCTAAACTGGAAGTGGCATTTCCAGCTCGCAATCGTGCAGAGTTATCTCAAAGAAAGGGGCCACGGTGTTTCTGTATCTCTATTATGTTGGTGCGGCTTCGGAACTTTTAAATATCTTGATATATCTCGAGAACTACGCATTTGATCAAAAAATATCATAGAACATAAAAAGTAGGAAACTTAATTCTCTACAAAAAAGGTCTCTTAACATTTTGCCATAGCTCGCTTCGTTTCCGAGATATTTGCAGATTTATCTCAAGGGAAGGGGCCTGACGGACATATTTCGAGATATTTCTTCTTCTTGTTGTTCTTCTTCTGCACAGCTGAGCTGGAAGTGGCATTTCCAGGTCGCAATAGTGCAGAGTTATCTCAAAGAAAGGGGCCACGGTGTTTCTGTATCTCTATTATGTTGGTGCGGCTTCGGAACTTTTAAATATCTCGATATATCTCGAAAACTACGCTTCTGATCAAAAAATATCATAGAACATAAATTGTAGGAAACATAATTCTCTACAAAAAAGGTCTCTTAACATTTTGCCATAGCTCGCTTCGTTTCCGAGATATTTGCAGATTTATCTCAAGGGAAGGGTCCTGATGGACATATTTCGACATATTTCTTCTTCTTGTTGTTCTTCTTCTGCACAGCTAAACTGGAAGTGGCATTTCCAGCTCGCAATCGTGCAGAGTTATCTCAAAGAAAGGGGCCACGGTGTTTCTGTATCTCTATTATGTTGGTGCGGCTTCGGAACTTTTAAATATCTCGATATATCTCGAAAACTACGCTTCTGATCAAAAAATATCATAGAACATAAAAAGTAGGAAACTTAATTCTCTACAAAAAAGGTCTCTTAACATTTTGCCATAGCTCGCTTCGTTTCCGAGATATTTGCAGATTCATCTCAAGGGAAGGGGTCTGACGGATATATTTCGAGATATTTCTTCTGCTTGTTGTTCTTCTTCTGCACAGCTAAGCTCGAAGTGGCATTTGCAGCTCGCAATAGTGCAGAGTTATCTCAAAGAAAGAGGCCACGGTGTTTCTGTACCTCTATTATGTTGGTGCAGCTTCGGAACTTTTAAATATCTTGATATATCTCGAGAACTACGCATCTGATCAAAAAATATCATCGAACATAAAAAGTAGGAAACTTAATTCTCTACAAAAAAGGTCTCTTAACATTTTGCCATAGCTCGCTTCGTTTCCGAGATATTTGCAGATTTATCTCAAGGGAAGGGTCCTGATGGACATATTTCGAGATATTTCTTCTTCTTGTTGTTCTTCTTCTGCACAGCTAAACTGGAAGTGGCATTTCCAGCTCGCAATCGTGCAGAGTTATCTCAAAGAAAGGGGCCACGGTGTTTCTGTATCTTTATTATGTTGGTGCGGCTTCGGAACTTTTAAATATCTCGATATATCTCGAAAACTACGCTTCTGATCAAAAAATATCATAGAACATAAAAAGTAGGAAACTTAATTCTCTACGAAAACGGTCTCTTAACATTTTGCCATAGCTCGCTTCGTTTCCGAGATATTTGCAGATTTATCTCAAGGGAAGGGGCCTAACGGACATATTTCGAGATATTTCTTCTTCTTGTTGTTCTTCTTCTGCACAGCTAAACTGGAAGTGGCATTTCCAGCTCGCAATCGTGCAGAGTTATCTCAAAGAAAGGGGCCACGGTGTTTCTGTATCTCTATTATGTTGGTGCGGCTTCGGAACTTTTAAATATCTCGATATATCTCGAAAACTACGCTTCTGATCAAAAAATATCATAGAACATAAATTGTAGGAAACATAATTCTCTACAAAAAAGGTCTCTTAACATTTTGCCATACCTCGCTTCGTTTCCGAGATATTTGCAGATTTATCTCAAGGGAAGGGTCCTGATGGACATATTTCGACATATTTCTTCTTCTTGTTGTTCTTCTTCTGCACAGCTAAACTGGAAGTGGCATTTCCAGCTCGCAATCGTGCAGAGTTATCTCAAAGAAAGGGGCCACGGTGTTTCTGTATCTCTATTATGTTGGTGCGGCTTCGGAACTTTTAAATATCTCGATATATCTCGAAAACTACGCTTCTGATCAAAAAATATCATAGAACATAAAAAGTAGGAAACTTAATTCTCTACAAAAAAGGTCTCTTAACATTTTGCCATAGCTCGCTTCGTTTCCGAGATATTTGCAGATTTATCTCAAGGGAAGGGGCCTGACGGACATATTTCGAGATATTTCTTCTTCTTGTTGTTCTTCTTCTGCACAGCTGAGCTGGAAGTGGCATTTCCAGGTCGCAATAGTGCAGAGTTATCTCAAAGAAAGGGGCCACGGTGTTTCTGTATCTCTATTATGTTGGTGCGGCTTCGGAACTTTTAAATATCTCGATATATCTCGAAAACTACGCTTCTGATCAAAAAATATCATAGAACATAAATTGTAGGAAACATAATTCTCTACAAAAAAGGTCTCTTAACATTTTGCCATAGCTCGCTTCGTTTCCGAGATATTTGCAGATTTATCTCAAGGGAAGGGTCCTGATGGACATATTTCGACATATTTCTTCTTCTTGTTGTTCTTCTTCTGCACAGCTAAACTGGAAGTGGCATTTCCAGCTCGCAATCGTGCAGAGTTATCTCAAAGAAAGGGGCCACGGTGTTTCTGTATCTCTATTATGTTGGTGCGGCTTCGGAACTTTTAAATATCTCGATATATCTCGAAAACTACGCTTCTGATCAAAAAATATCATAGAACATAAAAAGTAGGAAACTTAATTCTCTACAAAAAAGGTCTCTTAACATTTTGCCATAGCTCGCTTCGTTTCCGAGATATTTGCAGATTCATCTCAAGGGAAGGGGTCTGACGGATATATTTCGAGATATTTCTTCTGCTTGTTGTTCTTCTTCTGCACAGCTAAGCTCGAAGTGGCATTTGCAGCTCGCAATAGTGCAGAGTTATCTCAAAGAAAGAGGCCACGGTGTTTCTGTACCTCTATTATGTTGGTGCAGCTTCGGAACTTTTAAATATCTTGATATATCTCGAGAACTACGCATCTGATCAAAAAATATCATCGAACATAAAAAGTAGGAAACTTAATTCTCTACAAAAAAGGTCTCTTAACATTTTGCCATAGCTCGCTTCGTTTCCGAGATATTTGCAGATTTATCTCAAGGGAAGGGTCCTGATGGACATATTTCGAGATATTTCTTCTTCTTGTTGTTCTTCTTCTGCACAGCTAAACTGGAAGTGGCATTTCCAGCTCGCAATCGTGCAGAGTTATCTCAAAGAAAGGGGCCACGGTGTTTCTGTATCTCTATTATGTTGGTGCGGCTTCGGAACTTTTAAATATCTTGATATATCTCGAGAACTACGCCTCTGGTCGAAAAATATCATAGAACATAAAAAGTAGGAAACTTAATTATCTACAAAAAAGGTCTCTTAACATTTTGCCATAGCTCGCTTCGTTTCCGAGATATTTGCAGATTTATCTCAAGGGAAGGGGCCTGACGGACATATTTCGAGATATTTCTTCTTCTTGTTGTTCTTCTTCTGCACAGCTAAGCTGGAAGTGGCATTTGCGGCTCGCACTAGTGCAGAGTTATCTCAAAGAAAGGGGCCACGGTGTTTCTGTATCCCTATTATGTTGGTGCGGCTTCGGAACTTTTAAATATCTCGATATATCTCGAAAACTACGCTTCTGATCAAAAAATATCATAGAACATAAATTGTAGGAAACATAATTCTCTACAAAAAACGTCTCTTAACATTTTGCCATAGCTCGCTTCGTTTCCGAGATATTTGCAGATTCAGCTCAAAGGAACTGGCCTGACGGACATATTTCGAGATATTTCTTCTTCTTGTTGTTCTTCCTCTGCACAGCTAAGCTGGAAGTGGCATTTGCAGCTCGGAATAGTGCAGAGTTATCTCAAAGAAAGGGGCCACGGTGTTTCTGTATCTCTATTATGTTGGTGCGGCTTCGGAACTTTTAAATATCTTGATATATCTCGAGAACTACGCATCTGATCAAAAAATATCATAGAACATAAAAAGTAGGAAACTTAATTCTCTACAAAAAAGGTCTCTTAACATTTTGCCATAGCTCGCTTCGTTTCCGAGATATTTGCAGATATATCTCAAGGGAAGGGGCCTGACGGACATATTTCGAGATATTTCTTCTTCTTGTTGTTCTTCTTCTGCACAGCTAAGCTGGAAGTGGCATTTGCAGCTCGCAATAGTGCAGAGTTATCTCAAAGAGAGGGGCCACGGTGTTTCTGTATCTCTATTATGTTTGGTGCGGCTTCGGAACTTTTAAGTATCTTGATCTATCTCGAGAACTACGCTTCTGATCAAAAAATATCATAGAACATAAATTGTAGGAAATATAATTCTCTACAAAAAACGTCTCTTAACATTTTGCCATAGCTCGCTTCGTTTCCGAGATATTTGCAGATTTATCTCAAGGGAAGTGGCCTGACGGACATATTTCGAGATATTTCTTCTTCTTGTTGTTCTTCTTCTGCACAGCTAAGCGGGAAGTGGCATTTGCGGCTCGCACTAGTGCAGAGTTATCTCAAAGAAAGGGGCCACGGTGTTTCTGTATCTCTATTATGTTGGTGCGGCTTCGGAACTTTTAAATATCTTGATATATCTCGAGAACTACGCATCTGATCAAAAAATATCATACTACATAAAAGGTAGGAAACTTAATTCTCTACAAGAAAGGTCTCTAAACATTTTGCCATAGCTCGCTTCGTTTCCGAGATATTTGCAGATTTATCTCAAGGGAAGGGGCCTGACGGACATATTTCGAGATATTTCTTCTTCTTGTTGTTCTTCTTCTGCACAGCTAAACTGGAAGTGGCATTTCCAGCTCGCAATAGTGCAGAGTTATCTCAACGAGAGGGGCCACGGTGTTTCTGTATCTCTATTATGTTGGTGCGGCTTCGGAACTTTTAAATATCTTGATATATCTCGAGAACTACGCATCTGATCAAAAAATATCATAGAAGATAAAAAGTAGGAAACTTAATTCCCTACAAAAAAGGTCTCTTAACATTTTGCCATAGCTCGCTTCGTTTCCGAGCTATTTGCAGATTTATCTCAAGGGAAGGGGCCTGACGGACATATTTCGAGATATTTCTTCTTCTTGTTGTTCTTCTTCTGCACAGCTAAGCTGGAAGTGGCATTTGCAGCTCGCACTAGTGCAGAGTTATCTCAAAGAAAGGGGCCACGGTGTTTCTGTATCTCTATTATGTTGGTGCGGCTTCGGAACTTTTAAATATCTTGATATATCTCGAGAACTACGCATCTGATTAAAAAATATCATAGAGCATAAATTGTAGGAAACATAATTCTCTACAAAAAACGTCTCTTAACATTTTGCCATAGCTCGCTTCGTTTCCGAGATATTTGCAGATTCAGCTCAAAGGAACTGGCCTGACGGACATATTTCGAGATATTTCTTCTTCTTGTTGTTCTTCTTCTGCACAGCTAAACTGGAAGTGGCATTTCCAGCTCGCAATCGTGCAGAGTTATCTCAAAGAAAGGGGCCACGGTGTTTCTGTATCTCTATTATGTTGGTGCGGCTTCGGAACTTTTAAATATCTCGATATATCTCGAAAACTACGCTTCTGATCAAAAAATATCATAGAACATAAAAAGTAGGAAACTTAATTCTCTACAAAAAAGGTCTCTTAACATTTTGCCATAGCTCGCTTCGTTTCCGAGATATTTGCAGATTTATCTCAAGGGAAGGGGCCTGACGGACATATTTCGAGATATTTCTTCTTCTTGTTGTTCTTCTTCTGCACAGCTACGCTTGAAGTGGCATTTGCGGCTCGCACTAGTGCAGAGTTATCTCAACGAAAGGGGCCACGGTGTTTCTGTATCTCTATTATGTTGGTGCGGCTTCGGAACTTTTAAATATCTCGATATATCTCGAAAACTACGCTTCTGATCAAAAAATATCATAGAACATAAATTGTAGAAAGCATAATTCTCTACAAAAAAGGTCTCTTAACATTTTGCCATAGCTCGCTTCGTTTCCGAGATATTTGCAGATATATCTCAAGGGAAGGGGCCTGACGGACATATTTCGAGATATTTCTTCTTCTTGTTGTTCTTCTTCTGCACAGCTAAGCTGGAAGTGGCATTTGCAGCTCGCAATAGTGCAGAGTTATCTCAAAGAGAGGGGCCACGGTGTTTCTGTATCTCTATTATGTTTGGTGCGGCTTCGGAACTTTTAAGTATCTTGATCTATCTCGAGAACTACGCTTCTGATCAAAAAATATCATAGAACATAAATTGTAGGAAATATAATTCTCTACAAAAAACGTCTCTTAACATTTTGCCATAGCTCGCTTCGTTTCCGATATATTTGCAGATTTATCTCAAGGGAAGTGGCCTGACGGACATATTTCGAGATATTTCTTCTTCTTGTTGTTCTTCTTCTGCACAGCTAAGCGGGAAGTGGCATTTGCGGCTCGCACTAGTGCAGAGTTATCTCAAAGAAAGGGGCCACGGTGTTTCTGTATCCCTATTATGTTGGTGCGGCTTCGGAACTTTTAAATATCTCGATATATCTCGAAAACTACGCTTCTGATCAAAAAATATCATAGAACATAAATTGTAGGAAACATAATTCTCTACAAAAAACGTCTCTTAACATTTTGCCATAGCTCGCTTCGTTTCCGAGATATTTGCAGATTCAGCTCAAAGGAACTGGCCTGACGGACATATTTCGAGATATTTCTTCTTCTTGTTGTTCTTCCTCTGCACAGCTAAGCTGGAAGTGGCATTTGCAGCTCGCAATAGTGCAGAGTTATCTCAAAGAAAGGGGCCACGGTGTTTCTGTATCTCTATTATGTTGGTGCGGCTTCGGAACTTTTAAATATCTTGATATATCTCGAGAACTACGCATCTGATCAAAAAATATCATAGAACATAAAAAGTAGGAAACTTAATTCTCTACAAAAAAGGTCTCTTAACATTTTGCCGTAGCTCGCTTCGTTTCCGAGATATTTGCAGATTTATCTCAAGGGAAGGGGCCTGACGGACATATTTCGAGATATTTCTTCTTCTTGTTGTTCTTCTTCTGCCCAGCTAAGCTGGAAGTGGCATTTGCAGCGCGCAATAGTGCAGAGTTATCTCAAAGAAAGGGGCCACGGTGTTTCTGTATCTCTATTATGTTGGTGCGGCTTCGGAACTTTTAAATATCTTGATATATCTCGAGAACTACGCATCTGATCAAAAAATATCATACTACATAAAAGGTAGGAAACTTAATTCTCTACAAGAAAGGTCTCTAAACATTTTGCCATAGCTCGCTTCGTTTCCGAGATATTTGCAGATTTATCTCAAGGGAAGGGGCCTGACGGACATATTTCGAGATATTTCTTCTTCTTGTTGTTCTTCTTCTGCACAGCTAAACTGGAAGTGGCATTTCCAGCTCGCAATAGTGCAGAGTTATCTCAACGAGAGGGGCCACGGTGTTTCTGTATCTCTATTATGTTGGTGCGGCTTCGGAACTTTTAAATATCTTGATATATCTCGAGAACTACGCATCTGATCAAAAAATATCATAGAAGATAAAAAGTAGGAAACTTAATTGCCTACAAAAAAGGTCTCTTAACATTTTGCCATAGCTCGCTTCGTTTCCGAGATATTTGCAGATTTATCTCAAGGGAAGGGGCCTGACGGACATATTTCGAGATATTTCTTCTTCTTGTTGTTCTTCTTCTGCACAGCTAAGCTGGAAGTGGCATTTGCAGCTCGCACTAGTGCAGAGTTATCTCAAAGAAAGGGGCCACGGTGTTTCTGTATCTCTATTATGTTGGTGCGGCTTCGGAACTTTTAAATATCTTGATATATCTCGAGAACTACGCATCTGATTAAAAAATATCATAGAACATAAAAAGTAGGAAACATAATTCTCTACAAAAAAGGTCTCTTAACATTTTGCCATAGCTCGCTTCGTTTCCGAGATATTTGCAGATTCAGATCAAAGGAACTGGCCTGACGGACATATTTCGAGATATTTCTTCTTCTTGTTGTTCTTCCTCTGCACAGCTAAGCTGGAAGTGGCATTTGCGGCTCGCAATAGTGCAGAGTTATCTCAAAGAAAGGGGCCACGGTGTTTCTGTATCTCTATTATGTTGGTGCGGCTTCGGAACTTTTAAATATCTTGATATATCTCGAGAACTACGCATCTGATCAAAAAATATCATAGAAGATAAAAAGTAGGAAACTTAATTCTCTACAAAAAAGGTCTCTTAACATTTTGCCATAGCTCGCTTCGTTTCCGAGATATTTGCAGATTTATCTCAAGGGAAGGGGCCTGACGGACATATTTCGAGATATTTCTTCTTCTTGTTGTTCTTCTTCTGCACAGCTAAGCTGGAAGTGGCATTTGCGGCTCGCACTAGTGCAGAGTTATCTCAAAGAAAGGGGCCACGGTGTTTCTGTATCCCTATTATGTTGGTGCGGCTTCGGAACTTTTAAATATCTCGATATATCTCGAAAACTACGCTTCTGATCAAAAAATATCATAGAACATAAATTGTAGGAAACATAATTCTCTACAAAAAACGTCTCTTAACATTTTGCCATAGCTCGCTTCGTTTCCGAGATATTTGCAGATTCAGCTCAAAGGAACTGGCCTGACGGACATATTTCGAGATATTTCTTCTTCTTGTTGTTCTTCCTCTGCACAGCTAAGCTGGAAGTGGCATTTGCAGCTCGCAATAGTGCAGAGTTATCTCAAAGAAAGGGGCCACGGTGTTTCTGTATTTCTATTATGTTGGTGCGGCTTCAGAAGTTTTAAATATCTTGATATATCTCGAGAACTACGCATCTGATCAAAAAATATCATAGAACATAAAAAGTAGGAAACTTAATTCTCTACAAAAAAGGTCTCTCAATATTTTGCCATAGCTCGCTTCGTTTCCGAGATATGTGCAGATTTATCTCAAGGGAAGGGGCCTGACGGACATATTTCGAGATATTTCTTCTTCTTGTTGTTCTTCTTCTGCACAGCTAAGCTGGAAGTGGCATTTACGGCTCGCAATAGTGCAGAGTTATCTCAAAGAAGAGGGCCACGGTGTTTCTGTATCTCTATTATGTTGGTGCGGCTTCGGAACTTTTAAATATCCTGATATATCTCGAGAACTACGCATCTGATCAAAAAATATCATAGAACATAAAAAGTAGGAAACCTAATTCTCTACAAAAAAGGTCTCTTAACATTTTGCCATAGCTCTCTTCGTTTCCGAGATATTTGCAGATTTATCTCAAGGGAAGGGGCCTGACGGACATATTTCGAGATATTTCTTCTTCTTGTTGTTCTTCTTCTGCACAGCTAAGCTGAAAGTGGCATTTGCAGCTCGCAATAGTGCAGAGTTATCTCAAAGAAAGGGGCCACGGTGTTTCTGTATCTCTATTATGTTGGTGCGGCTTCGGAACTTTTAAATATCTTGATATATCTCGAGAACTACGCATCTGATCAAAAAATATCATAGAACATAAAAAGTAGGAAACTTAATTCTCTACAAAAAAGGTCGCTTAACATTTTGCCATAGCTCGCTTCGTTTCCGAGATATTTGCATATTTATCTCAAGGGAAGGGGCCTGACGGACATATTTCGAGATATTTCTTCTTCTTGTTGTTCTTCTTCTGCACAGCTAAGCTGGAAGTGGCATTTACAGCTCGCAATAGTGCAGAGTTATCTCAAAGAAAGGGGCCACGGTGTTTCAGTATCTCTATTATGTTGGTGCGGCTTCGGAACTTTTAAATATCTTGATATATCTCGAGAACTACGCATCTGATCAAAAAATATCATAGAACATAAAAAGTAGGAAACTTATTTTCTACAAAAAAGGTCTCTTAACATTTTGCCATAGCCCGCTTCGTTTCCGAGATATTTGCAGATTTATCTCAAGGGAAGGGGCCTGACGGACATATTTCGAGATATTTCTTCTTCTTGTTGTTCTTCTTCTGCACAGCTAAGCTGGAAGTGGCATTTGCGGCTCGCACTAGTGCAGAGTTATCTCAAAGAAAGGGGCCACGGTGTTTCTGTATCCCTATTATGTTGGTGCGGCTTCGGAACTTTTTATATCTCGATATATCTCGAAAACTACGCTTCTGATCAAAAAATATCATAGAACATAAATTGTAGGAAACATAACTCTCTACAAAAAACGTCTCTTAACATTTTGCCATAGCTCGCTTCGTTTCCGAGATATTTGCAGATTCAGCTCAAAGGAACTGGCCTGACGGACATATTTCGAGATATTTCTTGTTCTTGTAGTTCTTCCTCTGCACAGCTAAGCTGGAAGTGGCATTTGCAGCTCGCAATAGTGCAGAGTTATCTCAAAGAAAGGGGCCACGGTGTTTCTGTATCTCTATTATGTTGGTGCGGCTTCGGAACTTTTAAATATCTTGATATATCTCGAGAACTACGCATCTGATCAAAAAATATCATAGAACATAAAAAGTAGGAAACCTAATTCTCTACGAAAAAGGTCTCTTAACATTTTGCCATAGCTCTCTTCGTTTCCGAGATATTTGCAGATTTATCTCAAGGGAAGGGGCCTGACGGACATATTTCGAGATATTTCTTCTTCTTGTTGTTCTTCTTCTGCACAGCTAAGCTGAAAGTGGCATTTGCAGCTCGCAATAGTGCAGAGTTATCTCAAAGAAAGGGGCCACGGTGTTTCTGTATCTCTATTATGTTGGTGCGGCTTCGGAACTTTTAAATATCTTGATATATCTCGAGAACTACGCATCTGATCAAAAAATATCATAGAACATAAAAAGTAGGAAACTTAATTCTCTACAAAAAAGGTCGCTTAACATTTTGCCATAGCTCGCTTCGTTTCCGAGATATTTGCATATTTATCTCAAGGGAAGGGGCCTGACGGACATATTTCGAGATATTTCTTCTTCTTGTTGTTCTTCTTCTGCACAGCTAAGCTGGAAGTGGCATTTGCGGCTCGCACTAGTGCAGAGTTATCTCAAAGAAAGGGGCCACGGTGTTTCTGTATCTCTATTATGTTGGTGCGGCTTCGGAACTTTTCAATATCTTGATATATCTCGAGAACTACGCATCTGATCAAAAAATATCATAGAACATAAAAAGTAGGAAACTTAATTCGCTACAAAAAAGGTCTCTTAACATTTTGCCATAGCTCGCTTCGTTTCCGAGATATTTGCAGATTTATCTCAAGGGAAGGGGCCTAACGGACATATTTCGTAATATTTCTTCTTCATGTTGTTCTTCTTCTGCACAGCTAAGCTGGAAGTGGCATTTGCAGCTCGCAATAGTGCAGAGTTATCTCAAAGAAAGGGGCCACGGTGTTTCTGTATCTCTATTATGTTGGTGCGGCTTCGGAACTTTTAAATATCTTGGTATATCTCGAGAACTACGCATCTGATCAAAAAATATCATAGAACATAAAAAGTAGGGAACTTAATTCTCTACAAAAAAGTCTGTTAACATTTTGCCATAGCTCGCTTCGTTTCCGAGATATTTGCAGATTTATCTCAAGGGAAGGGGCCTGACGGACATACTTCGAGATATTTCTTCTTCTTGTTGTTCTTCTTCTGCACAGCTAAGCTGGAAGTGGCATTTGCAGCTCGCAATAGTGCAGAGTTATCTCAAAGAAAGGGGCCACGGTGTTTCTGTATCTCTATTATGTTGGTGCGGCTTCGGAACTTTTAAATATCTTGATATATCTCGAGAACTACGCATCTGATCAAAAAATATCGTAGAACATAAAAAGTAGGAAACTTAATTCTCTACAAATAAGGTCTCTAAACATTTTGCCATAGCTCGCTTGGTTTCCGAGATATCTGCAGATTTATCTCAAGGGAAGGGGCCTGACGGACATATTTCGAGATATTCCTTCTTCTTGTTGTTCTTCTTCTGCACAGCTAAGCTGGAAGTGGCATTTGCAGCTCGCAATAGTGCAGAGTTATCTCAAAGAAAGGGGCCACGGTGTTTCTGTACCTCTATTATGTTGGTGCAGCTTCGGAGCTTTTAAATATCTTGATATATCTCGAGAACTACGCATCTGATCAAAAAGTAGGAAACTTAATTCTCTACAAAAAAGGTCTCTTAACATTTTCCCATAGCTGGCATCGTTTCCGAGATATTTGCAGATTTAGCTCAAGGGAAGGGGCCTGACGGACATATTCCGAGATATTTCTTCTTCTTGTTGTTCCTCTTCTCCACAGCTAAGCTGGAAGTGGCATTTGCAGGTCGCAATAGTGCAGAGTTATCTCAAAGAAAGGGGCCACGGTGTTTCTGTATCTATTATGTTGGTGCGGCTTCGGAACTTTTAAATATCTCGATATATCTCGAAAACTACGCTTCTGATCAAAAAATATCAGAGAACGTAAATTGTAGGAAACATAATTCTCTACAAAAAAGGTCTCTCCACATTTTGCCATAGCTCGCTTCGTTTCCGAGATATTTGCAGATTTATCTCAAGGGAAGGGGCCTGACGGACATATTTCGAGATATTTCTTCTTCTTGTTGTTCTTCTTCTGCACAGCTAAGCTGGAAGTGGCATTTGCAGCTCGCAATAGTGCAGAGTTATCTCAAAGAAAGGGGCCACGGTGTTTCTGTATCTCTATTATGTTGGTGCGGCTTCGGAACTTTTAAATATCTTGATATATCTCGAGAACTACGCATCTGATCAAAAAATATCGTAGAACATAAAAAGTAGGAAACTTAATTCTCTACAAATAAGGTCTCTAAACATTTTGCCATAGCTCGCTTGGTTTCCGAGATATTTGCAGATTTATCTCAAGGGAAGGGGCCTGACGGACATATTTCGAGATATTCCTTCTTCTTGTTGTTCTTCTTCTGCACAGCTAAGCTGGAAGTGGCATTTGCAGCTCGCAATAGTGCAGAGTTACCTCAAAGAAAGGGGCCACGGTGTTTCTGTATCTCTATTATGTTGGTGCCGCTTCGGAACTTTTAAATATCAGGATATATCTCGAGAACTACGCATCTGATCAAAAAATATCATAGAACATAAAAAGTAGGAAACTTAATTCTCTACAAAAATGGTCTCTTAACATTTTGCCATAGCTCGCTTCGTTTCCGAGATATTTGCAGATTTAGCTCAAGGGAAGGGGCCTGACGGACATATTCCGAGATATTTCTTCTTCTTGTTGTTCCTCTTCTGCACAGCTAAGCTGGAAGTGGCATTTGCAGGTCGCAATAGTGCAGAGTTATCTCAAAGAAAGGGGCCACGGTGTTTCTGTATCTCTATTATGTTGGTGCGGCTTCGGAACTTTTAAATATCTCGATATATCTCGAAAACTACGCTTCTGATCAAAAAATATCGTAGAACATAAAAAGTAGGAAACTTAATTCTCTACAAATAAGGTCTCTAAACATTTTGCCATAGCTCGCTTGGTTTCCGAGATATTTGCAGATTTATCTCAAGGGAAGGGGCCTGACGGACATATTTCGAGATATTCCTTCTTCTTGCTGTTCTTCTTCTGCACAGCTAAGCTGGAAGTGGCATTTGCAGCTCGCAATAGTGCAGAGTTACCTCAAAGAAAGGGGCCACGGTGTTTCTGTATCTCTATTATGTTGGTGCCGCTTCGGAACTTTTAAATATCAGGATATATCTCGAGAACTACGCATCTGATCAAAAAATATCATAGAACATAAAAAGTAGGAAACTTAATTCTCTACAAAAATGGTCTCTTAACATTTTGCCATAGCTCGCTTCGTTTCCGAGATATTTGCAGATTTAGCTCAAGGGAAGGGGCCTGACGGACATATTCCGAGATATTTCTTCTTCTTGTTGTTCCTCTTCTGCACCGCTAAGCTGGAAGTGGCATTTGCAGCTCGCAATAGTGCAGAGTTATCTCAAAGAAAGGGGCCACGGTGTCTCTGTACCTCTATTATGTTGGTGCAGCTTCGGAGCTTTTAAATATCTTGATATATCTCGAGAACTACGCATCTGATCAAAAAATATCATAGAACATAAAAAGTAGGAAACTTAATTCTCTACAAAAAAGGTCTCTTAACATTTTCCCATAGCTGGCATCGTTTCCGAGATATTTGCAGATTTAGCTCAAGGGAAGGGGCCTGACGGACATATTTCGAGATATTCCTTCTTCTTGTTGTTCTTCTTCTGCACAGCTAAGCTGGAAGTGGCATTTGCAGCTCGCAATAGTGCGGAGTTATCTCAAAGAAAGGGGCCACGGTGTTTCTGTACCTCTATTATGTTGGTGCAGATTCGGAGCTTTTAAATATCTTGATATATCTCGAGAACTACGCATCTGATCAAAAAATATCATAGAACCTAAAAAGTAGGAAACTTAATTCTCTACAAAAATGGTCTCTTAACATTTTGCCATAGCTCGCTTCGTTTCCGAGATATTTGCAGATTTATCTCAAGGGAAGGGGCCTGACGGACATATTTCGAAATATTTCTTATTCTTGTTGTTCTTCTTCTGCACAGCTAAGCTGGAAGTGGCATTTGCAGCTCGCAATAGTGCAGAGTTATCTCAAAGAAAGGGGCCACGGTGTTTCTGTACCTCTATTATGTTGGTGCAGCTTCGGAGCTTTTAAATATCTTGATATATCTCGAGAACTACGCATCTGATCAAAAAGTAGGAAACTTAATTCTCTACAAAAAAGGTCTCTTAACATTTTCCCATAGCTGGCATCGTTTCCGAGATATTTGCAGATTTAGCTCAAGGGAAGGGGCCTGACGGACATATTCCGAGATATTTCTTCTTCTTGTTGTTCCTCTTCTGCACAGCTAAGCTGGAAGTGGCATTTGCAGGTCGCAATAGTGCAGAGTTATCTCAAAGAAAGGGGCCACGGTGTTTCTGTATCTCTATTATGTTGGTGCGGCTTCGGAACTTTTAAATATCTCGATATATCTCGAAAACTACGCTTCTGATCAAAAAATATCAGAGAACGTAAATTGTAGGAAACATAATTCTCTACAAAAAAGGTCTCTTAACATTTTGCCATAGCTCGCTTCGTTTCCGAGATATTTGCAGATTTATCTCAAGGGAAGGGGCCTGACGGACATATTTCGAGATATTTCTTCTTCTTGTTGTTCTTCTTCTGCACAGCTAAGCTGGAAGTGGCATTTGCAGCTCGCAATAGTGCAGAGTTATCTCAAAGAAAGGGGCCACGGTGTTTCTGTATCTCTATTATGTTGGTGCGGCTTCGGAACTTTTAAATATCTTGATATATCTCGAGAACTACGCATCTGATCAAAAAATATCATAGAACATAAAAAGTAGGAAACCTAATTTTCTACAAAAAAGGTCTCTTAACATTTTGCCGTAGCTCGCTTCGTTTCCGAGATATTTGCAGATTTATCTCAAGGGAAGGGGCCTGACGGACATATTTCGAAATATTTCTTATTCTGGTTGTTCTTCTTCTGCACAGCTAAGCTGGAAGTGGCATTTGCAGCTCGCAATAGTGCAGAGTTATCTCAAAGAAAGGGGCCACGGTGTTTCTGTACCTCTATTATGTTGGTGCAGCTTCGGAGCTTTTAAATATCTTGATATATCTCGAGAACTACGCATCTGATCAAAAAATATCATAGAACATAAAAAGTAGGAAACTTAATTCTCTACAAAAATGGTCTCTTAACATTTTGCCATAGCTCGCTTCGTTTCCGAGATATTTGCAGATTTATCTCAAGGGAAGGGGCCTGACGGACATATTTCGAAATATTTCTTATTCTTGTTGTTCTTCTTCTGCACAGCTAAGCTGGAAGTGGCATTTGCAGCTCGCAATAGTGCAGAGTTATCTCAAAGAAAGGGGCCACGGTGTTTCTGTACCTCTATTATGTTGGTGCAGCTTCGGAGCTTTTAAATATCTTGATATATCTCGAGAACTACGCATCTGATCAAAAAGTAGGAAACTTAATTCTCTACAAAAAAGGTCTCTTAACATTTTCCCATAGCTGGCATCGTTTCCGAGATATTTGCAGATTTAGCTCAAGGGAAGGGGCCTGACGGACATATTCCGAGATATTTCTTCTTCTTGTTGTTCTTCCTCTGCACAGCTAAGCTGGAAGTGGCATTTGCAGCTCGCAATAGTGCAGAGTTATCTCAAAGAACGGGGCCACGGTGTTTCTGTATCTCTATTATGTTGGTGCGGCTTCGGAACTTTTAAATATCTCGATATATCTCGAAAACTACGCTTCTGATCAAAAAATATCATAGAACATAAATTGTAGGAAGCACAATTCTCTACAAAAAAGGTATCTTAACATTTTGCCATAGCTCGCTTCGTTTCCGAGATATTTGCAGATTTATCTCAAGGGAAGGGGCCTGACGGACATATTCCGAGATATTTCTTCTTCTTGTTGTTGTTCTTCTGCACAGCTAAGCTGGAAGTGGCATTTGCAGCTCGCAATAGTGCAGAGTTATCTCAAAGAAAGGGGCCACGGTGTTTCTGTATCTCTATTATGTTGGTGCGGCTTCGGAACTTTTAAATATCTTGATATATCTCGAGAACTACGCATCTGATCAAAAAATATCGTAGAACATAAAAAGTAGGAAACTTAATTCTCTACAAATAAGGTCTCTAAACATTTTGCCATAGCTCGCTTGGTTTCCGAGATATTTGCAGATTTATCTCAAGGGAAGGGGCCTGACGGACATATTTCGAGATATTCCTTCTTCTTGTTGTTCTTCTTCTGCACAGCTAAGCTGGAAGTGGCATTTGCAGCTCGCAATAGTGCAGAGTTACCTCAAAGAAAGGGGCCACGGTGTTTCTGTATCTCTATTATGTTGGTGCCGCTTCGGAACTTTTAAATATCAGGATATATCTCGAGAACTACGCATCTGATCAAAAAATATCATAGAACATAAAAAGTAGGAAACTTAATTCTCTACAAAAATGGTCTCTTAACATTTTGCCATAGCTCGCTTCGTTTCCGAGATATTTGCAGATTTAGCTCAAGGGAAGGGGCCTGACGGACATATTCCGAGATATTTCTTCTTCTTGTTGTTCCTCTTCTGCACAGCTAAGCTGGAAGTGGCATTTGCAGGTCGCAATAGTGCAGAGTTATCTCAAAGAAAGGGGCCACGGTGTTTCTGTATCTCTATTATGTTGGTGCGGCTTCGGAACTTTTAAATATCTCGATATATCTCGAAAACTACGCTTCTGATCAAAAAATATCGTAGAACATAAAAAGTAGGAAACTTAATTCTCTACAAATAAGGTCTCTAAACATTTTGCCATAGCTCGCTTGGTTTCCGAGATATTTGCAGATTTATCTCAAGGGAAGGGGCCTGACGGACATATTTCGAGATATTCCTTCTTCTTGCTGTTCTTCTTCTGCACAGCTAAGCTGGAAGTGGCATTTGCAGCTCGCAATAGTGCAGAGTTACCTCAAAGAAAGGGGCCACGGTGTTTCTGTATCTCTATTATGTTGGTGCCGCTTCGGAACTTTTAAATATCAGGATATATCTCGAGAACTACGCATCTGATCAAAAAATATCATAGAACATAAAAAGTAGGAAACTTAATTCTCTACAAAAATGGTCTCTTAACATTTTGCCATAGCTCGCTTCGTTTCCGAGATATTTGCAGATTTAGCTCAAGGGAAGGGGCCTGACGGACATATTCCGAGATATTTCTTCTTCTTGTTGTTCCTCTTCTGCACCGCTAAGCTGGAAGTGGCATTTGCAGCTCGCAATAGTGCAGAGTTATCTCAAAGAAAGGGGCCACGGTGTTTCTGTACCTCTATTATGTTGGTGCAGCTTCGGAGCTTTTAAATATCTTGATATATCTCGAGAACTACGCATCTGATCAAAAAATATCATAGAACATAAAAAGTAGGAAACTTAATTCTCTACAAAAAAGGTCTCTTAACATTTTCCCATAGCTGGCATCGTTTCCGAGATATTTGCAGATTTAGCTCAAGGGAAGGGGCCTGACGGACATATTTCGAGATATTCCTTCTTCTTGTTGTTCTTCTTCTGCACAGCTAAGCTGGAAGTGGCATTTGCAGCTCGCAATAGTGCAGAGTTATCTCAAAGAAAGGGGCCACGGTGTTTCTGTACCTCTATTATGTTGGTGCAGCTTCGGAGCTTTTAAATATCTTGATATATCTCGAGAACTACGCATCTGATCAAAAAATATCATAGAAGATAAAAAGTAGGAAACTTAATTCTCTACAAAAATGGTCTCTCAACATTTTGCCATAGCTCGCTTCGTTTCCGAGATATTTGCAGATTTATCTCAAGGGAAGGGGCCTGACGGACATATTTCGAAATATTTCTTATTCTTGTTGTTCTTCTTCTGCACAGCTAAGCTGGAAGTGGCATTTGCAGCTCGCAATAGTGCAGAGTTATCTCAAAGAAAGGGGCCACGGTGTTTCTGTACCTCTATTATGTTGGTGCAGCTTCGGAGCTTTTAAATATCTTGATATATCTCGAGAACTACGCATCTGATCAAAAAGTAGGAAACTTAATTCTCTACAAAAAAGGTCTCTTAACATTTTCCCATAGCTGGCATCGTTTCCGAGATATTTGCAGATTTAGCTCAAGGGAAGGGGCCTGACGGACATATTCCGAGATATTTCTTCTTCTTGTTGTTCCTCTTCTGCACAGCTAAGCTGGAAGTGGCATTTGCAGGTCGCAATAGTGCAGAGTTATCTCAAAGAAAGGGGCCACGGTGTTTCTGTATCTCTATTATGTTGGTGCGGCTTCGGAACTTTTAAATATCTCGATATATCTCGAAAACTACGCTTCTGATCAAAAAATATCAGAGAACGTAAATTGTAGGAAACATAATTCTCTACAAAAAAGGTCTCTTAACATTTTGCCATAGCTCGCTTCGTTTCCGAGATATTTGCAGATTTATCTCAAGGGAAGGGGCCTGACGGACATATTTCGAGATATTTCTTCTTCTTGTTGTTCTTCTTCTGCACAGCTAAGCTGGAAGTGGCATTTGCAGCTCGCAATAGTGCAGAGTTATCTCAAAGAAAGGGGCCACGGTGTTTCTGTATCTCTATTATGTTGGTGCGGCTTCGGAACTTTTAAATATCTTGATATATCTCGAGAACTACGCATCTGATCAAAAAATATCATAGAACATAAAAAGTAGGAAACCTAATTTTCTACAAAAAAGGTCTCTTAACATTTTGCCGTAGCTCGCTTCGTTTCCGAGATATTTGCAGATTTATCTCAAGGGAAGGGGCCTGACGGACATATTTCGAGATATTCCTTCTTCTTGTTGTTCTTCTTCTGCACAGCTAAGCTGGAAGTGGCATTTGCAGCTCGCAATAGTGCAGAGTTATCTCAAAGAAAGGGGCCACGGTGTTTCTGTACCTCTATTATGTTGGTGCAGCTTCGGAGCTTTTAAATATCTTGATATATCTCGAGAACTACGCATCTGATCAAAAAATATCATAGAACATAAAAAGTAGGAAACTTAATTCTCTACAAAAATGGTCTCTTAACATTTTGCCATAGCTCGCTTCGTTTCCGAGATATTTGCAGATTTATCTCAAGGGAAGGGGCCTGACGGACATATTTCGAAATATTTCTTATTCTTGTTGTTCTTCTTCTGCACAGCTAAGCTGGAAGTGGCATTTGCAGCTCGCAATAGTGCAGAGTTATCTCAAAGAAAGGGGCCACGGTGTTTCTGTACCTCTATTATGTTGGTGCAGCTTCGGAGCTTTTAAATATCTTGATATATCTCGAGAACTACGCATCTGATCAAAAAGTAGGAAACTTAATTCTCTACAAAAAAGGTCTCTTAACATTTTCCCATAGCTGGCATCGTTTCCGAGATATTTGCAGATTTAGCTCAAGGGAAGGGGCCTGACGGACATATTCCGAGATATTTCTTCTTCTTGTTGTTCCTCTTCTGCACAGCTAAGCTGGAAGTGGCATTTGCAGGTCGCAATAGTGCAGAGTTATCTCAAAGAAAGGGGCCACGGTGTTTCTGTATCTCTATTATGTTGGTGCGGCTTCGGAACTTTTAAATATCTCGATATATCTCGAGAACTACGCATCTGATCAAAAAATATCGTAGAACATAAAAAGTAGGAAACTTAATTCTCTACAAAAATGGTCTCTTAACATTTTGCCATAGCTCGCTTCGTTTCCGAGATATTTGCAGATTTATCTCAAGGGAAGGGGCCTGACGGACATATTTCGAGATCTTTCTTCTTCTTGTTGTTCTTCTTCTGCACAGCTAAGCTGGAAGTGGCATTTGCAGCTCGCAATAGTGCAGGGTTATCGCAAAGAAAGGGGCCACGGTGTTTCTGTATCTCTATTATGTTGGTGCGGCTTCGGAACTTTTAAATATCTTGATATATCTCGAGAACTACGCATCTGATCAAAAAATATCGTAGAACATAAAAAGTAGGAAACTTAATTCTCTACAAATAAGGTCTCTAAACATTTTGCCATAGCTCGCTTGGTTTCCGAGATATTTGCAGATTTATCTCAAGGGAAGGGGCCTGACGGACATATTTCGAGATATTCCTTCTTCTTGTTGTTCTTCTTCTGCACAGCTAAGCTGGAAGTGGCATTTGCAGCTCGCAATAGTGCAGAGTTACCTCAAAGAAAGGGGCCACGGTGTTTCTGTATCTCTATTATGTTGGTGCCGCTTCGGAACTTTTAAATATCAGGATATATCTCGAGAACTACGCATCTGATCAAAAAATATCATAGAACATAAAAAGTAGGAAACTTAATTCTCTACAAAAATGGTCTCTTAACATTTTGCCATAGCTCGCTTCGTTTCCGAGATATTTGCAGATTTAACTCAAGGGAAGGGGCCTGACGGACATATTCCGAGATATTTCTTCTTCTTGTTGTTCCTCTTCTGCACAGCTAAGCTGGAAGTGGCATTTGCAGGTCGCAATAGTGCAGAGTTATCTCAAAGAAAGGGGCCACGGTGTTTCTGTATCTCTATTATGTTGGTGCGGCTTCGGAACTTTTAAATATCTCGATATATCTCGAAAACTACGCTTCTGATCAAAAAATATCAGAGAACGTAAATTGTAGGAAACATAATTCTCTACAAAAAAGGTCTCTTAACATTTTGCCATAGCTCGCTTCGTTTCCGAGATATTTGCAGATTTATCTCAAGGGAAGGGGCCTGACGGACATATTTCGAAATATTTCTTATTCTTGTTGTTCTTCTTCTGCACAGCTAAGCTGGAAGTGGCATTTGCAGCTCGCAATAGTGCAGAGTTATCTCAAAGAAAGGGGCCACGGTGTTTCTGTACCTCTATTATGTTGGTGCAGCTTCGGAGCTTTTAAATATCTTGATATATCTCGAGAACTACGCATCTGATCAAAAAATATCATAGAACATAAAAAGTAGGAAACGTAATTCTCTACAAAAATGGTCTCTTAACATTTTGCCATAGCTCGCTTCGTTTCCGAGATATTTGCAGACTTATCTCAAGGGAAGGGGCCTGACGGACATATTTCGAAATATTTCTTATTCTTGTTGTTCTTCTTCTGCACGGCTAAGCTGGAAGTGGCATTTGCAGCTCGCAATAGTGCAGAGTTATCTCAAAGAAAGGGGCCACGGTGTTTCTGTACCTCTATTATGTTGGTGCAGCTTCGGAGCTTTTAAATATCTCGATATATCTCGAAAACTACGCTTCTGATCAAAAAATATCAGACAACGTAAATTGTAGGAATCCTAATTTTCTACAAAAAAGGTCTCTTAACATTTTGCCATAGCTCGCTTCGTTTCCGAGATATTTGCAGATTTATCTCAAGGGAAGGGGCCTGACGGACATATTTCGAGATATTTCTTCTTCTTGATGTTCTTCTTCTGCACAGCTAAGCTCGAAGTGGCATTTGCAGCTCGCAATAGTGCAGAGTTATCTCAAAGAAAGGGGCCACGGTGTTTCTGTATCTCTATTATGTTGGTGCGGCTTCGGAACTTTTAAATATCTTGATATATCTCGAGAACTACGCATCTGATCAAAAAATATCGTAGAACATAAAAAGTAGGAAACTTAATTCTCTACAAATAAGGTCTCTAAACATTTTGCCATAGCTCGCTTGGTTTCCGAGATATTTGCAGATTTATCTCAAGGGAAGGGGCCTGACGGACATATTTCGAGATATTCCTTCTTCTTGTTGTTCTTCTTCTGCACAGCTAAGCTGGAAGTGGCATTTGCAGCTCGCAATAGTGCAGAGTTACCTCAAAGAAAGGGGCCACGGTGTTTCTGTATCTCTATTATGTTGGTGCCGCTTCGGAACTTTTAAATATCAGGATATATCTCGAGAACTACGCATCTGATCAAAAAATATCGTAGAACATAAAAAGTAGGAAACTTAATTCTCTACAAAAATGGTCTCTTAACATTTTGCCATAGCTCGCTTCGTTTCCGAGATATTTGCAGATTTATCTCAAGGGAAGGGGCCTGACGGACATATTTCGAGATATTTCTCCTTCTTGTTGTTCTTCTTCTGCACAGCTAAGCTGGAAGTGGCATTTGCAGCTCGCAATAGTGCAGGGTTATCGCAAAGAAAGGGGCCACGGTGTTTCTGTATCTCTATTATGTTGGTGCGGCTTCGGAACTTTTAAATATCTTGATATATCTCGAGAACTACGCATCTGATCAAAAAATATCGTAGAACATAAAAAGTAGGAAACTTAATTCTCTACAAATAAGGTCTCTAAACATTTTGCCATAGCTCGCTTGGTTTCCGAGATATTTGCAGATTTATCTCAAGGGAAGGGGCCTGACGGACATATTTCGAGATATTCCTTCTTCTTGTTGTTCTTCTTCTGCACAGCTAAGCTGGAAGTGGCATTTGCAGCTCGCAATAGTGCAGAGTTACCTCAAAGAAAGGGGCCACGGTGTTTCTGTATCTCTATTATGTTGGTGCCGCTTCGGAACTCTTAAATATCAGGATATATCTCGAGAACTACGCATCTGATCAAAAAATATCATAGAACATAAAAAGTAGGAAACTTAATTCTCTACAAAAATGGTCTCTTAACATTTTGCCATAGCTCGCTTCGTTTCCGAGATATTTGCAGATTTAGCTCAAGGGAAGGGGCCTGACGGACATATTCCGAGATATTTCTTCTTCTTGTTGTTCCTCTTCTGCACAGCTAAGCTGGAAGTGGCATTTGCAGGTCGCAATAGTGCAGAGTTATCTCAAAGAAAGGGGCCACGGTGTTTCTGTATCTCTATTATGTTGGTGCGGCTTCGGAACTTTTAAATATCTCGATATATCTCGAAAACTACGCTTCTGATCAAAAAATATCAGAGAACGTAAATTGTAGGAAACATAATTCTCTACAAAAAAGGTCTCTTAACATTTTGCCATAGCTCGCTTCGTTTCCGAGATATTTGCAGATTTATCTCAAGGGAAGGGGCCTGACGGACATATTTCGAAATATTTCTTATTCTTGTTGTTCTTCTTCTGCACAGCTAAGCTGGAAGTGGCATTTGCAGCTCGCAATAGTGCAGAGTTATCTCAAAGAAAGGGGCCACGGTGTTTCTGTACCTCTATTATGTTGGTGCAGCTTCGGAGCTTTTAAATATCTTGATATATCTCGAGAACTACGCATCTGATCAAAAAATATCATAGAACATAAAAAGTAGGAAACTTAATTCTCTACAAAAATGGTCTCTTAACATTTTGCCATAGCTCGCTTCGTTTCCGAGATATTTGCAGACTTATCTCAAGGGAAGGGGCCTGACGGACATATTTCGAAATATTTCTTATTCTTGTTGTTCTTCTTCTGCACGGCTAAGCTGGAAGTGGCATTTGCAGCTCGCAATAGTGCAGAGTTATCTCAAAGAAAGGGGCCACGGTGTTTCTGTACCTCTATTATGTTGGTGCAGCTTCGGAGCTTTTAAATATCTTGATATATCTCGAGAACTACGCATCTGATCAAAAAATATCATAGAACATAAAAAGTAGGAAACTTAATTCTCTACAAAAAAGGTCTCTTAACATTTTCCCATAGCTGGCATCGTTTCCGAGATATTTGCAGATTTAGCTCAAGGGAAGGGGCCTGACGGACATATTCCGAGATATTTCTTCTTCTTGTTGTTCCTCTTCTGCACAGCTAAGCTGGAAGTGGCATTTGCAGGTCGCAATAGTGCAGAGTTATCTCAAAGAAAGGGGCCACGGTGTTTCTGTATCTCTATTATGTTGGTGCGGCTTCGGAACTTTTAAATATCTCGATATATCTCGAAAACTACGCTTCTGATCAAAAAATATCAGAGAACGTAAATTGTAGGAATCCTAATTTTCTACAAAAAAGGTCTCTTAACATTTTGCCATAGCTCGCTTCGTTTCCGAGATATTTGCAGATTTATCTCAAGGGAAGGGGCCTGACGGACATATTTCGAGATATTTCTTCTTCTTGATGTTCTTCTTCTGCACAGCTAAGCTGGAAGTGGCATTTGCAGCTCGCAATAGTGCAGAGTTATCTCAAAGAAAGGGGCCACGGTGTTTCTGTATCTCTATTATGTTGGTGCGGCTTCGGAACTTTTAAATATCTTGATATATCTCGAGAACTACGCATCTGATCAAAAAATATCGTAGAACATAAAAAGTAGGAAACTTAATTCTCTACAAATAAGGTCTCTAAACATTTTGCCATAGCTCGCTTGGTTTCCGAGATATTTGCAGATTTATCTCAAGGGAAGGGGCCTGACGTACATATTTCGAGATATTCCTTCTTCTTGTTGTTCTTCTTCTGCACAGCTAAGCTGGAAGTGGCATTTGCAGCTCGCAATAGTGCAGAGTTATCGCAAAGAAAGGGGCCACGGTGTTTCTGTATCTCTATTATGTTGGTGCGGCTTCGGAACTTTTAAGTATCTTGATATATCTCGAGAACTACGCATCTGATCAAAAAATATCATAGAACATAAAAAGTAGGAAACCTAATTTTCTACAAAAAAGGTCTCTTGACATTTTGCCGTAGCTCGCTTCGTTTCCGAGATATTTGCAGATTTATCTCAAGGGAAGGGGCCTGACGGACATATTTCGAAATATTTCTTATTCTTGTTGTTCTTCTTCTGCACAGCTAAGCTGGAAGTGGCATTTGCAGCTCGCAATAGTGCAGAGTTATCTCAAAGAAAGGGGCCACGGTGTTTCTGTACCTCTATTATGTTGGTGCAGCTTCGGAGCTTTTAAATATCTTGATATATCTCGAGAACTACGCATCTGATCAAAAAATATCATAGAACATAAAAAGTAGGAAACTTAATTCTCTACAAAAAAGGTCTCAACATTTTGCCATAGCTCGCTTCGTTTCCGAGATATTTGCAGATTTATCTCAAGGGAAGGGGCCTGACGGACATATTTCGAAATATTTCTTATTCTTGTTGTTCTTCTTCTGCACAGCTAAGCTGGAAGTGGCATTTGCAGCTCGCAATAGTGCAGAGTTATCTCAAAGAAAGGGGCCACGGTGTTTCTGTATCTCTATTATGTTGGTGCGGCTTCGGAACTTTTAAATATCTTGATATATCTCGAGAACTACGCATCTGTTCAAAAAATATCATAGAACATAAAAAGTAGGAATCCTAATTTTCTACAAAAAAGGTCTCTTAACATTTTGCCGTAGCTCGCTTCGTTTCCGAGATATTTGCAGATTTATCTCAAGGGAAGGGGCCTGACGGACATATTTCGAGATATTTCTTCTTCTTGTTGTTCTTCTTCTGCACAGCTAAGCTGGAAGTGGCATTTGCAGCTCGCAATAGTGCAGGGTTATCGCAAAGAAAGGGGCCACGGTGTTTCTGTATCTCTATTATGTTGGTGCGGCTTCGGAACTTTTAAATATCTTGATATATCTCGAGAACTACGCATCTGTTCAAAAAATATCATAGAACATAAAAAGTAGGAATCCTAATTTTCTACAAAAAAGGTCTCTTAACATTTTGCCGTAGCTCGCTTCGTTTCCGAGATATTTGCAGATTTATCTCAAGGGAAGGGGCCTGACGGACATATTTCCAGATATTTCTTCTTCTTGTTGTTCTTCTTCTGCACAGCTAAGCTGGAAGTGGCATTTGCAGCTCGCAATAGTGCAGAGTTATCGCAAAGAAAGGGGCCACGGTGTTTCTGTATCTCTATTATGTTGGTGCGGCTTCGGAACTATTAAGTATCTTGATATATCTCGAGAACTACGCATCTGATCAAAAAATATCATAGAACATAAAAAGTAGGAAACCTAATTTTCTACAAAAAAGCTCTCTTGACATTTTGCCGTAGCTCGCTTCGTTTCCGAGATATTTGCAGATTTATCTCAAGGGAAGGGGCCTGACGGACATATTTCGAAATATTTCTTATTCTTGTTGTTCTTCTTCTGCACAGCTAAGCTGGAAGTGGCATTTGCAGCTCGCAATAGTGCAGAGTTATCTCAAAGAAAGGGGCCACGGTGTTTCTGTACCTCTATTATGTTGGTGCAGCTTCGGAGCTTTTAAATATCTTGATATATCTCGAGAACTACGCATCTGATCAAAAAATATCATAGAACATAAAAAGTAGGAAACTTAATTCGCTACAAAAAAGGTCTCTTAACATTTTGCCATAGCTCGCTTCGTTTCCGAGATATTTGCAGATTTATCTCAAGGGAAGGGGCCTGACGGACATATTTCGAAATATTTCTTATTCTTGTTGTTCTTCTTCTGCACAGCTAAGCTGGAAGTGGCATTTGCAGCTCGCAATAGTGCAGAGTTATCTCAAAGAAAGGGGCCACGGTGTTTCTGTATCTCTATTATGTTGGTGCGGCTTCGGAACTATTAAGTATCTTGATATATCTCGAGAACTACGCATCTGATCAAAAAATATCATAGAACATAAAAAGTAGGAAACCTAATTTTCTACAAAAAAGCTCTCTTGACATTTTGCCGTAGCTCGCTTCGTTTCCGAGATATTTGCAGATTTATCTCAAGGGAAGGGGCCTGACGGACATATTTCGAAATATTTCTTATTCTTGTTGTTCTTCTTCTGCACAGCTAAGCTGGAAGTGGCATTTGCAGCTCGCAATAGTGCAGAGTTATCTCAAAGAAAGGGGCCACGGTGTTTCTGTACCTCTATTATGTTGGTGCAGCTTCGGAGCTTTTAAATATCTTGATATATCTCGAGAACTACGCATCTGATCAAAAAATATCATAGAACATAAAAAGTAGGAAACTTAATTCTCTACAAAAAAGGTCTCTTAACATTTTACCATAGCTCGCTTCGTTTCCGAGATATTTGCAGATTTATCTCAAGGGAAGGGGCCTGACGGACATATTTCGAAATATTTCTTATTCTTGTTGTTCTTCTTCTGCACAGCTAAGCTGGAAGTGGCATTTGCAGCTCGCAATAGTGCAGAGTTATCTCAAAGAAAGGGGCCACGGTGTTTCTGTATCTCTATTATGTTGGTGCGGCTTCGGAACTTTTAAATATCTCGATATATCTCGAAAACTACGCTTCTGATCAAAAAATATCAGAGAACGTAAATTGTAGGAAACATAATTCTCTACAAAAAAGGTCTCTTAACATTTTGCCGTAGCTCGCTTCGTTTCCGAGATATTTGCAGATTTATCTCAAGGGAAGGGGCCTGACGGACATATTTCGAAATATTTCTTATTCTTGTTGTTCTTCTTCTGCACAGCTAAGCTGGAAGTGGCATTTGCAGCTCGCAATAGTGCAGAGTTATCTCAAAGAAAGGCGCCACGGTGTTTCTGTACCTCTATTATGTTGGTGCCGCTTCGGAACTTTTAAATATCAGGATATATCTCGAGAACTACGCATCTGATCAAAAAATATCATAGAACATAAAAAGTAGGAAACTTAATTCTCTACAAAAATGGTCTCTTAACATTTTGCCATAGCTCGCTTGGTTTCCGAGATATTTGCAGATTTATCTCAAGGGAAGGGGCCTGACGGACATATTTCGAGATATTTCTTCTTCTGCACAGCTAAGCTGGAAGTGGCATTTGCAGCTCGCAATAGTGCAGAGTTACCTCAAAGAAAGGGGCCACGGTGTTTCTGTATCTCTATTATGTTGGTGCGGCTTCGGAACTTTTAAATATCTTGATATATCTCGAGAACTACGCATCTGTTCAAAAATTATCATAGAACATAAAAAGTAGGAATCCTAATTTTCTACAAAAAAGGTCTCTTAACATTTTGCCGTAGCTCGCTTCGTTTCCGAGATATTTGCACATTTATCTCAAGGGAAGGGGCCTGACGGACATATTTCGAGATATTTCTTCTTCTTGTTGTTCTTCTTCTGCACAGCTAAGCTGGAAGTGGCATTTGCAGCTCGCAATAGTGCAGAGTTACCTCAAAGAAAGGGGCCACGGTGTTTCTGTATCTCTATTATGTTGGTGCCGCTTCGGAACTTTTAAATATCAGGATATATCTCGAGAACTACGCATCTGATCAAAAAATATCATAGAACATAAAAAGTAGGAATCCTAATTTTCTACAAAAAAGGTCTCTTAACATTTTGCCGTAGCTCGCTTCGTTTCCGAGATATTTGCAGATTTATCTCAAGGGAAGGGGCCTGACGGACATATTTCCAGATATTTCTTCTTCTTGTTGTTCTTCTTCTGCACAGCTAAGCTGGAAGTGGCATTTGCAGCTCGCAATAGTGCAGAGTTATCTCAAAGAAAGGGGCCACGGTGTTTCTGTATCTCTATTATGTTGGTGCGGCTTCGGAACTTTTAAATATCTTGATATATCTCGAGAACTACGCATCTGATCAAAAAATATCGTAGAACATAAAAAGTAGGAAACTTAATTCTCTACAAATAAGGTCTCTTAACATTTTGCGATAGCTCGCTTGGTTTCCGAGATATTTGCAGATTTATCTCAAGGGAAGGGGCCTGACGGACATATTTCGAGATATTCCTTCTTCTTGTTGTTCTTCTTCTGCACAGCTAAGCTGGAAGTGGCATTTGCAGCTCGCAATAGTGCAGAGTTACCTCAAAGAAAGGGGCCACGGTGTTTCTGTATCTCTATTATGTTGGTGCCGCTTCGGAACTTTTAAATATCAGGATATATCTCGAGAACTACGCATCTGATCAAAAAATATCATAGAACATAAAAAGTAGGAAACTTAATTCTCTACAAAAATGGTCTCTTAACATTTTGCCATAGCTCGCTTCGTTTCCGAGATATTTGCAGATTTATCTCAAGGGAAGGGGCCTGACGGACATATTTCGAAATATTTCTTATTCTTGTTGTTCTTCTTCTGCACAGCTAAGCTGGAAGTGGCATTTGCAGCTCGCAATAGTGCAGAGTTATCTCAAAGAAAGGGGCCACGGTGTTTCTGTACCTCTATTATGTTGGTGCAGCTTCGGAGCTTTTAAATATCTTGATATATCTCGAGAACTACGCATCTGATCAAAAAATATCATAGAACATAAAAAGTAGGAAACTTAATTCTCTACAAAAAAGGTCTCTTAACATTTTCCCATAGCTGGCATCGTTTCCGAGATATTTGCAGATTTAGCTCAAGGGAAGGGGCCTGACGGACATATTCCGAGTTATTTCTTCTTCTTGTTGTTCCTCTTCTGCACAGCTAAGCTGGAAGTGGCATTTGCAGGTCGCAATAGTGCAGAGTTATCTCAAAGAAAGGGGCCACGGTGTTTCTGTATCTCTATTATGTTGGTGCGGCTTCGGAACTTTTAAATATCTCGATATATCTCGGAAACTACGCTTCTGATCAAAAAATATCGGAGAACGTAAATTGTAGGAAACATAATTCTCTACAAAAAAGGTCTCTAAACATTTTGCCATAGCTCGCTTCGTTTCCGAGATATTCGCAGATTTATCTCAAGGGAAGGGGCCTGACGGACATATTTCGAGATATTCCTTCTTCTTGTTGTTCTTCTTCTGCACAGCTAAGCTGGAAGTGGCATTTGCAGCTCGCAATAGTGCAGAGTTATCGCAAAGAAAGGGGCCACGGTGTTTCTGTATCTCTATTATGTTGGTGCGGCTTCGGAACTTTTAAGTATCTTGATATATCTCGAGAACTACGCATCTGATCAAAAAATATCATAGAACATAAAAAGTAGGAAACCTAATTTTCTACAAAAAAGGTCTCTTGACATTTTGCCGTAGCTCGCTTCGTTTCCGAGATATTTGCAGATTTATCTCAAGGGAAGGGGCCTGACGGACATATTTCGAAATATTTCTTATTCTTGTTGTTCTTCTTCTGCACAGCTAAGCTGGAAGTGGCATTTGCAGCTCGCAATAGTGCAGAGTTATCTCAAAGAAAGGGGCCACGGTGTTTCTGTACCTCTATTATGTTGGTGCAGCTTCGGAGCTTTTAAATATCTTGATATATCTCGAGAACTACGCATCTGATCAAAAAATATCATAGAACATAAAAAGTAGGAAACTTAATTCTCTACAAAAAAGGTCTCAACATTTTGCCATAGCTCGCTTCGTTTCCGAGATATTTGCAGATTTATCTCAAGGGAAGGGGCCTGACGGACATATTTCGAAATATTTCTTATTCTTGTTGTTCTTCTTCTGCACAGCTAAGCTGGAAGTGGCATTTGCAGCTCGCAATAGTGCAGAGTTATCTCAAAGAAAGGGGCCACGGTGTTTCTGTATCTCTATTATGTTGGTGCGGCTTCGGAACTTTTAAATATCTTGATATATCTCGAGAACTACGCATCTGTTCAAAAAATATCATAGAACATAAAAAGTAGGAATCCTAATTTTCTACAAAAAAGGTCTCTTAACATTTTGCCGTAGCTCGCTTCGTTTCCGAGATATTTGCAGATTTATCTCAAGGGAAGGGGCCTGACGGACATATTTCGAGATATTTCTTCTTCTTGTTGTTCTTCTTCTGCACAGCTAAGCTGGAAGTGGCATTTGCAGCTCGCAATAGTGCAGGGTTATCGCAAAGAAAGGGGCCACGGTGTTTCTGTATCTCTATTATGTTGGTGCGGCTTCGGAACTTTTAAATATCTTGATATATCTCGAGAACTACGCATCTGTTCAAAAAATATCATAGAACATAAAAAGTAGGAATCCTAATTTTCTACAAAAAAGGTCTCTTAACATTTTGCCGTAGCTCGCTTCGTTTCCGAGATATTTGCAGATTTATCTCAAGGGAAGGGGCCTGACGGACATATTTCCAGATATTTCTTCTTCTTGTTGTTCTTCTTCTGCACAGCTAAGCTGGAAGTGGCATTTGCAGCTCGCAATAGTGCAGAGTTATCGCAAAGAAAGGGGCCACGGTGTTTCTGTATCTCTATTATGTTGGTGCGGCTTCGGAACTATTAAGTATCTTGATATATCTCGAGAACTACGCATCTGATCAAAAAATATCATAGAACATAAAAAGTAGGAAACCTAATTTTCTACAAAAAAGCTCTCTTGACATTTTGCCGTAGCTCGCTTCGTTTCCGAGATATTTGCAGATTTATCTCAAGGGAAGGGGCCTGACGGACATATTTCGAAATATTTCTTATTCTTGTTGTTCTTCTTCTGCACAGCTAAGCTGGAAGTGGCATTTGCAGCTCGCAATAGTGCAGAGTTATCTCAAAGAAAGGGGCCACGGTGTTTCTGTACCTCTATTATGTTGGTGCAGCTTCGGAGCTTTTAAATATCTTGATATATCTCGAGAACTACGCATCTGATCAAAAAATATCATAGAACATAAAAAGTAGGAAACTTAATTCGCTACAAAAAAGGTCTCTTAACATTTTGCCATAGCTCGCTTCGTTTCCGAGATATTTGCAGATTTATCTCAAGGGAAGGGGCCTGACGGACATATTTCGAAATATTTCTTATTCTTGTTGTTCTTCTTCTGCACAGCTAAGCTGGAAGTGGCATTTGCAGCTCGCAATAGTGCAGAGTTATCTCAAAGAAAGGGGCCACGGTGTTTCTGTATCTCTATTATGTTGGTGCGGCTTCGGAACTATTAAGTATCTTGATATATCTCGAGAACTACGCATCTGATCAAAAAATATCATAGAACATAAAAAGTAGGAAACCTAATTTTCTACAAAAAAGCTCTCTTGACATTTTGCCGTAGCTCGCTTCGTTTCCGAGATATTTGCAGATTTATCTCAAGGGAAGGGGCCTGACGGACATATTTCGAAATATTTCTTATTCTTGTTGTTCTTCTTCTGCACAGCTAAGCTGGAAGTGGCATTTGCAGCTCGCAATAGTGCAGAGTTATCTCAAAGAAAGGGGCCACGGTGTTTCTGTACCTCTATTATGTTGGTGCAGCTTCGGAGCTTTTAAATATCTTGATATATCTCGAGAACTACGCATCTGATCAAAAAATATCATAGAACATAAAAAGTAGGAAACTTAATTCTCTACAAAAAAGGTCTCTTAACATTTTACCATAGCTCGCTTCGTTTCCGAGATATTTGCAGATTTATCTCAAGGGAAGGGGCCTGACGGACATATTTCGAAATATTTCTTATTCTTGTTGTTCTTCTTCTGCACAGCTAAGCTGGAAGTGGCATTTGCAGCTCGCAATAGTGCAGAGTTATCTCAAAGAAAGGGGCCACGGTGTTTCTGTATCTCTATTATGTTGGTGCGGCTTCGGAACTTTTAAATATCTCGATATATCTCGAAAACTACGCTTCTGATCAAAAAATATCAGAGAACGTAAATTGTAGGAAACATAATTCTCTACAAAAAAGGTCTCTTAACATTTTGCCGTAGCTCGCTTCGTTTCCGAGATATTTGCAGATTTATCTCAAGGGAAGGGGCCTGACGGACATATTTCGAAATATTTCTTATTCTTGTTGTTCTTCTTCTGCACAGCTAAGCTGGAAGTGGCATTTGCAGCTCGCAATAGTGCAGAGTTATCTCAAAGAAAGGCGCCACGGTGTTTCTGTACCTCTATTATGTTGGTGCCGCTTCGGAACTTTTAAATATCAGGATATATCTCGAGAACTACGCATCTGATCAAAAAATATCATAGAACATAAAAAGTAGGAAACTTAATTCTCTACAAAAATGGTCTCTTAACATTTTGCCATAGCTCGCTTGGTTTCCGAGATATTTGCAGATTTATCTCAAGGGAAGGGGCCTGACGGACATATTTCGAGATATTTCTTCTTCTGCACAGCTAAGCTGGAAGTGGCATTTGCAGCTCGCAATAGTGCAGAGTTACCTCAAAGAAAGGGGCCACGGTGTTTCTGTATCTCTATTATGTTGGTGCGGCTTCGGAACTTTTAAATATCTTGATATATCTCGAGAACTACGCATCTGTTCAAAAATTATCATAGAACATAAAAAGTAGGAATCCTAATTTTCTACAAAAAAGGTCTCTTAACATTTTGCCGTAGCTCGCTTCGTTTCCGAGATATTTGCACATTTATCTCAAGGGAAGGGGCCTGACGGACATATTTCGAGATATTTCTTCTTCTTGTTGTTCTTCTTCTGCACAGCTAAGCTGGAAGTGGCATTTGCAGCTCGCAATAGTGCAGAGTTACCTCAAAGAAAGGGGCCACGGTGTTTCTGTATCTCTATTATGTTGGTGCCGCTTCGGAACTTTTAAATATCAGGATATATCTCGAGAACTACGCATCTGATCAAAAAATATCATAGAACATAAAAAGTAGGAATCCTAATTTTCTACAAAAAAGGTCTCTTAACATTTTGCCGTAGCTCGCTTCGTTTCCGAGATATTTGCAGATTTATCTCAAGGGAAGGGGCCTGACGGACATATTTCCAGATATTTCTTCTTCTTGTTGTTCTTCTTCTGCACAGCTAAGCTGGAAGTGGCATTTGCAGCTCGCAATAGTGCAGAGTTATCTCAAAGAAAGGGGCCACGGTGTTTCTGTATCTCTATTATGTTGGTGCGGCTTCGGAACTTTTAAATATCTTGATATATCTCGAGAACTACGCATCTGATCAAAAAATATCGTAGAACATAAAAAGTAGGAAACTTAATTCTCTACAAATAAGGTCTCTTAACATTTTGCGATAGCTCGCTTGGTTTCCGAGATATTTGCAGATTTATCTCAAGGGAAGGGGCCTGACGGACATATTTCGAGATATTCCTTCTTCTTGTTGTTCTTCTTCTGCACAGCTAAGCTGGAAGTGGCATTTGCAGCTCGCAATAGTGCAGAGTTACCTCAAAGAAAGGGGCCACGGTGTTTCTGTATCTCTATTATGTTGGTGCCGCTTCGGAACTTTTAAATATCAGGATATATCTCGAGAACTACGCATCTGATCAAAAAATATCATAGAACATAAAAAGTAGGAAACTTAATTCTCTACAAAAATGGTCTCTTAACATTTTGCCATAGCTCGCTTCGTTTCCGAGATATTTGCAGATTTATCTCAAGGGAAGGGGCCTGACGGACATATTTCGAAATATTTCTTATTCTTGTTGTTCTTCTTCTGCACAGCTAAGCTGGAAGTGGCATTTGCAGCTCGCAATAGTGCAGAGTTATCTCAAAGAAAGGGGCCACGGTGTTTCTGTACCTCTATTATGTTGGTGCAGCTTCGGAGCTTTTAAATATCTTGATATATCTCGAGAACTACGCATCTGATCAAAAAATATCATAGAACATAAAAAGTAGGAAACTTAATTCTCTACAAAAAAGGTCTCTTAACATTTTCCCATAGCTGGCATCGTTTCCGAGATATTTGCAGATTTAGCTCAAGGGAAGGGGCCTGACGGACATATTCCGAGTTATTTCTTCTTCTTGTTGTTCCTCTTCTGCACAGCTAAGCTGGAAGTGGCATTTGCAGGTCGCAATAGTGCAGAGTTATCTCAAAGAAAGGGGCCACGGTGTTTCTGTATCTCTATTATGTTGGTGCGGCTTCGGAACTTTTAAATATCTCGATATATCTCGGAAACTACGCTTCTGATCAAAAAATATCGGAGAACGTAAATTGTAGGAAACATAATTCTCTACAAAAAAGGTCTCTAAACATTTTGCCATAGCTCGCTTCGTTTCCGAGATATTCGCAGATTTATCTCAAGGGAAGGGGCCTGACGGACATATTTCGAGATATTCCTTCTTCTTGTTGTTCTTCTTCTGCACAGCTAAGCTGGAAGTGGCATTTGCAGCTCGCAATAGTGCAGAGTTACCTCAAAGAAAGGGGCCACGGTGTTTCTGTATCTCTATTATGTTGGTGCCGCTTCGGAACTTTTAAGTATCTTGATATATCTCGAGAACTACGCATCTGATCAAAAAATATCATAGAACATAAAAAGTAGGAATCCTAATTTTCTACAAAAAAGGTCTCTTAACATTTTGCCGTAGCTCGCTTCGTTTCCGAGATATTTGCAGATTTATCTCAAGGGAAGGGGCCTGACGGACATATTTCGAGATATTTCTTCTTCTTGTTGTTCTTCTTCTGCACAGCTAAGCTGGAAGTGGCATTTGCAGCGCGCAATAGTGCAGAGTTATCTCAAAGAAAGGGGCCACGGTGTTTCTGTATCTCTATTATGTTGGTGCGGCTTCGGAACTTTTAAATATCTTGATATATCTCGAGAACTACGCATCTGATCAAAAAATATCGTAGAACATAAAAAGTAGGAAACTTAAATCTCTACAAGTAAGGTCTCTTAACATTTTGCCATAGCTCGTTTCGTTTCCGAGATATTTGCAGATTTATCTCAAGGGAAGGGGCCTGACGGACATATTTCGAGATATTTCTTCTTCTTGTTGTTCTTCTTCTGCACAGCTAAGCTGGAAGTGGCATCTGCAGCTCGCAATAGTGCAGAGTTACCTCAAAGAAAGGGGCCACGGTGTTTCTGTATCTCTATTATGTTGGTGCCGCTTCGGAACTTTTAAATATCAGGATATATCTCGAGAACTACGCATCTGATCAAAAAATATCATAGAACATAAAAAGTAGGAATCCTAATTTTCTACAAAAAAGGTCTCTTAACATTTTGCCGTAGCTCGCTTCGTTTCCGAGATATTTGCAGATTTATCTCAAGGGAAGGGGCCTGACGGACATATTTCGAGATATTTCTTCTTCTTGTTGTTCTTCTTCTGCACAGCTAAGCTGGAAGTGGCATTTGCAGCTCGCAATAGTGCAGAGTTATCTCAAAGAAAGGGGCCACGGTGTTTCTGTATCTCTATTATGTTGGTGCGGCTTCGGAACTTTTAAATATCTTGATATATCTCGAGAACTACGCATCTGATCGAAAAATATCATAGAACATAAAAAGTAGCAAACTTAATTCTCTACAAAAGAGGTCTCTTAACATTTTGCCATAGCTCGCTTCGTTTCCGAGATATTTGCAGATTTATCTCAAGAGAAGGGGCCTGACGGACATATTTCGAGATATTTCTTCTTCTTGTTGTTCTTCTTCTGCACAGCTAAGCTGGTAGTGGCATTTGCAGCTCGCAATAGTGCAGAGTTATCTCAAAGAAAGGGGCCACGGTGTTTCTGTATCTCTATTATGTTGGTGCGGCTTCGGAACTTTTAAATATCTTGATATATCTCGAGAACTACGCATCTGATCGAAAAATATCATAGAACATAAAAAGTAGGAAACTTAATTCTCTACAAAAGAGGTCTCTTAACATTTTGCCATAGGTCGCTTCGTTTCCGAGATATTTGCAGATTTATCTCAAGGGAAGGGGCCTGACGGACATATTTCGAGATATTTCTTCTTTTTGTTGTTCTTCTTCTGCACAGCTAAGCTGGAAGTGGCATTTGCAGCTCGCAATAGTGCAGAGTTATCTCAAAGAAAGGGGCCACGGTGTTTCTGTATCTCTATTATGTTGGTGCGGCTTCGGAACTTTCAAATACCTTGATATATCTCGAGAACTACGCATCTGATCAAAAAATATCATAGAACATAAAAAGTAGGAATCCTAATTTTCTACAAAAAAGGTCTCTTAACATTTTGCCGTAGCTCGCTTTGTTTCCGAGATATTTGCAGATTTATCTCAAGGGAAGGGGCCTGACGGACATATTTCGAGATATTTCTTCTTTTTGTTGTTCTTCTTCTGCACAGCTAAGCTGGAAGTGGCATTTGCAGTTCGCAATAGTGCAGAGTTACCTCAAAGACAGGGGCCACGGTGTTTCTGTATCTCTATTATGTTGATGCGGCTTCGGAACTTTTAAATATCTTGATATATCTCGAGAACTACGCATCCGATCAAAAAATATCATAGAACACAAAAAGTAGGAAACTTAATTCTCTACAAAAAAGGTCTCTTAACATTTTGCCATAGCTCGCTTCGTTTCCGAGATATTTGCAGATTTATCTCGAGGGAAGGGGCCTGACGGACATATTTCGAGATATTTCTTCTTCTTGTTGTTCTTCTTCTGCACAGCTAAGCTGGAAGTGGCATTTGCAGCTCGCAATAGTGCAGAGTTATCTCAAAGAAAGGGGCCACGGTGTTTCTGTATCTCTATTATGTTGGTGCGGCTTCGGAACTTTTAAATATCTTGATATATCTCGAGAACTACGCATCTGATTGAAAAATATCATAGAACATAAAAAGTAGCAAACTTAATTCTCTACAAAAGAGGTCTCTTAACATTTTGCCATAGCTCGCTTCGTTTCCGAGATATTTGCAGATTTATCTCAAGAGAAGGGGCCTGACGGACATATTTCGAGATATTTCTTCTTCTTGTTGTTCTTCTTCTGCACAGCTAAGCTGGAAGTGGCATTTGCGGCTCGCTCTAGTGCAGAGTTATCTCAAAGAAAGGGGCCACGGTGTTTCTGTATCTCTATTATGTTGGTGAGGCTTTGGAACTTTTAAATATCTCGATATATCTCGAAAACTACGCTTCTGATCAAAAAATATCATAGAACATAAATTGTAGGAAACATAATTCTCTACAAAAAAGGTCTCTTAACATTTTGCCATACCTCGCTTCGTTTCCGAGATATTTGCAGATATATCTAAAGGGAAGGGGCCTGACGGACATATTTCGAGATATTTCTTCTTCTTGTTGTTCTTCTTCTGCACAGCTAAGCTGGAAGTGGCATTTGCGGCTCGCACTAGTGCAGAGTTATCTCAAAGAAAGGGGCCACGGTGTTTCTGTATCTCTATTATGTTGGTGCGGCTTTGGAACTTTTAAATATCTCGATATATCTCGAAAACTACGCTTCTGATCAAAAAATATCATAGAACATAAATTGTAGGAAACATAATTCTCTACAAAAAAGGTCTCTTAACATTTTGCCATAGCTCGCTTCGTTTCCGAGATATTTGCAGATATATCTCAAGGGAAGGGGCCTGACGGACATATTTCGAGATATTTCTTCTTCTTGTTGTTCTTCTTCTGCACAGCTAAGCTGGAAGTGGCATTTACAGCTCGCAATAGTGCAGAGTTATCTCAAAGAAAGGGGCCACGGTGTTTCTGTATCTCTATTATGTTGGTGCGGTTTCGGAACTTTTAAATATCTTGATATATCTCGAGAACTACGCATCTGATCAAAAAATATCATAGAACATAAAAAGTAGGAAACTTAATTCTCTACAAATAAGGTCTCTTAACATTTTGCCATAGCTCGCTTCGTTTCCGAGATATTTGCAGATTTATCTCAAGGGAAGGGGCCTGACGGACATATTTCGAGATATTTCTTCTTCTTGTTGTTCTTCTTTTGCGCAGCTAAGCTGGAAGTGGCATTTGCAGCTCGCAATAGTGCAGAGATATCTCAAAGAAAGGGGCCACGCTGTTTCTGTATCTCTATTATGTTGGTGCGGCTTCGGAACTTTTAAATATCTTGATATATATCGAGAGCTACGCGTCTGATCAAAAAATATCATAGACCATAAAAAGTAGGAAACATAATTCTCTACAAAAAAGGTCTCTTATCATTTTGCCATAGCTCGCTTCGTTTCCGAGATATTTGCAGATATATCTCAAGGGAAGGGGCCTGACGGACATATTTCGAGATATTTCTTCTTCTTGTTGTTCTTCTTCTGCACAGCTAAGCTGGAAGTGGCATTTGCAGCTCGCAATAGTGCAGAGTTATCTCAAAGAAAGGGGCCACGGTGTTTCTGTATCTCTATTATGTTGGTGCGGCTTCGGAACTTTTAAATATCTTGATATATCTCGAGAACTACGCATCTGATCAAAAAATATCATAGAACATAAAAAGTAGGAAACTTAATTCTCTACAAAAAAGGTCTCTTAACATTTTGCCATAGCTCGCTTCGTTTCCGAGATATTTGCAGATTTATCTCAAGGGAAGGGGCCTGACGGACATACTTCGAGATATTTCTTCTTCTTGTTGTTCTTCTTCTGCACAGCTAAGCTGGAAGTGGCATTTACAGCTCGCAATAGTGCGGAGTTATCTCAAAGAAAGGGGCCACGGTGTTTCTGTATCTCTATTTTGTTGGTGCGGTTTCGGAACTTTTAAATATCTTGATATATCTCGAGAACTACGCATCTGATCAAAAAATATCATAGAACATAAAAAGTAGGAAACTTAATTCTCTACAAATAAGGTCTCTTAACATTTTGCCAATGCTCGCTTCGTTTCCGAGATATTTGCAGATTTATCTCAAGGGAAGGGGCCTGACGGACATATTTCGAGATATTTCTTCTTCTTGTTGTTCTTCTTCTGCGCAGCTAAGCTGGAAGTGGCATTTGCAGCTCGCAATAGTGCAGAGATATCTCAAAGAAAGGGGCCACGCTGTTTCTGTATCTCTATTATGTTGGTGCGGCTTCGGAACTTTTAAATATCTTGATATATATCGAGAACTACGCATCTGATCAAAAAATATCATAGAACATAAAAAGTAGGAAACTTAATTCTCTACAAAAAAGGTCTCTTAACATTTTGCCATAGCTCGCTTCGTTTCCGAGATATTTGCAGATTTATCTCAAGGGAAGGGGCCTGACGGACATATTTCGAGATATTTCTTCTTCTTGTTGTTCTTCCTCTGCACAGCTAAGCTGGAAGTGGCATTTGCAATTCGCAATAGTGCAGAGTTATCTCAAAGAAAGGGGCCACGGTGTTTCTGTATCTCTATTATGTTGGTGCGGCTTCGGAACTTTTAAATATCTTGATATAGCTCGAGAACTACGCATCTGATCAAAAAATATCATAGAAGATAAAAAGTAGGAAACTTAATTCTCTACAAAAAAGGTCTCTTAACATTTTGCCATAGCTCGCTTCGTTTCCGAGATATTTGCAGATTTATCTCAAGGGAAGGGGCCTGACGGACATATTTCGAGATATTTCTTCTTCTTGTTGTTCTTCTTCTGCACAGCTAAGCTGGAAGTGGCATTTGCGGCTCGCACTAGTGCAGAGTTATCTCGAAGAAAGGGGCCACGGTGTTTCTGTATCTCTATTATGTTGGTGCGGCTTTGGAACTTTTAAATATCTCGATGTATCTCGAAAACTACGCTTCTGATCAAAAAATATCATAGAGCATAAATTGTAGGAAACATAATTCTCTACAAAAAAGGTCTCTTAACATTTTGCCATAGCTCGCTTCGTTTCCGAGATATTTGCAGATATATCTCAAGGGAAGGGGCCTGACGGACATATTTCGAGATATTTCTTCTTCTTGTTGTTCTTCTTCTGCACAGCTAAGCTGGAAGTGGCATTTACAGCTCGCAATAGTGCAGAGTTATCTCAAAGAAAGGGGCCACGGTGTTTCTGTATCTCTATTATGTTGGTGCGGCTTCGGAACTTTTAAATATCTTGATATATCTCGAGAACTACGCATCTGATCAAAAAATATCATAGAATATAAAAAGTAGGAAACTTAATTCTCTACAAAAAAGGTCTCTTAACATTTTGCCATAGCTCGCTTCGTTTCCGAGATATTTGCAGATTTATCTCAAGGGAAGGGGCCTGGCGGACATATTTCGAGATATTTCTTCTTCTTGTTGTTCTTCTTCTGCACAGCTAAGCTGGAAGTGGCATTTACAGCTCGCAATAGTGCAGAGTTATCTCAAAGAAAGGGGCCACGGTGTTTCTGTATCTCTATTATGTTGGTGCGGCTTCGGAACTTTTAAATATCTTGATATATCTCGAGAACTACGCATCTGATCAAAAAATATCATAGAATATAAAAAGTAGGAAACTTAATTCTCTACAAAAAAGGTCTCTTAACATTTTGCCATAGCTCGCTTCGTTTCCGAGATATTTGCAGATTTATCTCAAGGGAAGGGGCCTGGCGGACATATTTCGAGATATTTCTTCTTCTTGTTGTTCTTCTTCTGCACAGCTAAGCTGGAAGTGGCATTTGCGGCTCGCACTAGTGCAGAGTTATCTCAAAGAAAGGGGCCACGGTGTTTCTGTATCCCTATTATGTTGGTGCGGCTTCGGAACTTTTAAATATCTCGATATATCTCGAAAACTACGCTTCTGACCAAAAAATATCATAGAACATAAATTGTAGGAAACATAATTCTCTACAAAAAACGTCTCTTAACATTTTGCCATAGCTCGCTTCGTTTCCGAGATATTTGCAGATTCAGCTCAAAGGAACTGGCCTGACGGACATATTTCGAGATATTTCTTCTTCTTGTTGTTCTTCCTCTGCACAGCTAAGCTGGAAGTGGCATTTGCAGCTCGCAATAGTGCAGAGTTATCTCAAAGAAAGGGGCCACGGTGTTTCTGTATCCCTATTATGTTGGTGCGGCTTCTGAACTTTTAAATATCTCGATATATCTCGAAAACTACGCTTCTGACCAAAAAATATCATAGAACATAAATTGTAGGAAACATAATTCTCTACAAAAAACGTCTCTTAACATTTTGCCATAGCTCGCTTCGTTTCCGAGATATTTGCAGATTCAGCTCAAAGGAACTGGCCTGACGGACATATTTCGAGATATTTCTTCTTCTTGTTGTTCTTCCTCTGCACAGCTAAGCTGGAAGTGGCATTTACGGCTCGCACTAGTGCAGAGTTATCTCAAAGAAAGGGGCCACGGTGTTTCTGTATCCCTATTATGTTGGTGCGGCTTCGGAACTTTTAAATATCTCGATATATCTCGAAAACTACGCTTCTGATCAAAAAATATCATAGAACATAAATTGTAGGAAACATAATTCTCTACAAAAAACGTCTCTTAACATTTTGCCATAGCTCGCTTCGTTTCCGAGATATTTGCCGATTCAGCTCAAAGGAACTGGCCTGATGGACATATTTCGAGATATTTCTTCTTCTTGTTGTTCTTCCTCAGCACAGCTAAGCTGGAAGTGGCATTTGCAGCTCGCAATAGTGCAGAGTTATCTCAAAGAAAGGGGCCACGGTGTTTCTGTATCTCTATTATGTTGGTGCGGCTTCGGAGCTTTTAAATATCTTGATATATCTCGAGAACTACGCATCTGATCAAAAAATATCATAGAACATAAATTGTAGGAAACATAATTCTCTACAAAAAAGGTCTCTTAACATTTTGTCATAGCTCGCTTCGTTTCCGAGATATTTGCAGATATATCTCAAGGGAAGGGGCCTGACGGACATATTTCGAGATATTTCTTCTTCTTGTTGTTCTTCTTCTGCACAGCTAAGCTGGAAGTGGCATTTACAGCTCGCAATAGTGCAGAGTTATCTCAAAGAAAGGGGCCACGGTGTTTCTGTATCTCTATTATGTTGGTGCGGCTTCGGAACTTTTAAATATCTTGATATATCTCGAGAACTACGCATCTGATCAAAAAATATCATAGAACATAAAAAGTAGGAAACTTAATTCTCTACAAAAGAGGTCTCTTAACATTTTGCCATAGCTCGCTTAGTTTCCGAGATATTTGCAGATTTATCTCAAGGGAAGGGGCCTAACGGACATATTTCGAGATATTTCTTCTTCTTGTTGTTCTTCTTCTGCACAGCTAAACTGGAAGTGGCATTTCCAGCTCGCAATAGTGCAGAGTTATCTCAAAGAGAGGGGCCACGGTGTGTCTGTATCTCTATTATGTTGGTGCGGCTTCGGAACTTTTAAATATCTTGATATATCTCGAGAACTACGCATCTGATCAAAAAATATCATAGAAGATAAATTGTAGGAAACATAATTCTCTACAAAAAAGGTCTCTTAACATTTTGCCATACCTCGCTTCGTTTCCGAGATATTTGCAGATATATCTCAAGGGAAGGGGCCTGACGGACATATTTCGAGATATTTCTTCTTCTTGTTGTTCTTCTTCTGCACAGCTAAGCTGGAAGTGGCATTTGCGGCTCGCACTAGTGCAGAGTTATCTCAAAGAAAGGGGCCACGGTATTTCTGTATCCCTATTATGTTGGTGCGGCTTCGGAACTTTTAAATATCTTGATATATATCGAGAGCTACGCGTCTGATCAAAAAATATCATAGAACATAAAAAGTAGGAAACATAATTCTCTACAAAAAAGGTCTCTTAACATTTTGCCATAGCTCGCTTCGTTTCCGAGATATTTGCAGATATATCTCAAGGGAAGGGGCCTGACGGACATATTTCGAGATATTTCTTCTTCTTGTTGTTCTTCTGCTGCACAGCTAAGCTGGAAGTGGCATTTACAGCTCGCAATAATGCAGAGTTATCTCAAAGAAAGGGGCCACGGTGTTTCTGTATCTCTATTATGTTGGTGCGGCTTCGGAACTTTTAAATATCTCGATATATCTCGAAAACTACGCTTCTGATCAAAAAATATCATAGAACATAAATTGTAGGAAACATAATTCTCTACAAAAAAGGCCTCTTAACATTTTGCCATAGCTCGCTTCGTTTCCGAGATATTTGCAGATATATCTCAAGGGAAGGGGCCGGACGGACATATTTCGAGATATTTCTTCTTCTTGTTGTTCTTCCTCTGCACAGCTAAGCTGGAAGTGGCATTTGCAGCTCGCACTAGTGCAGAGTTATCTCAAAGAAAGGGGCCACGGTGTTTCTGTATCTCTATTATGTTGGTGCGGTTTCGGAACTTTTAAATATCTTGATATATCTCGAGAACTACGCATCTGATCAAAAAATATCATAGAACATAAAAAGTAGGAAACTTAATTCTCTACAAATAAGGTCTCTTAACATTTTGCCATAGCTCGCTTCGTTTCCGAGATATTTGCAGATTTATCTCAAGGGAAGGGGCCTGTCGGACATATTTCGAGATATTTCTTCTTCTTGTTGTTCTTCTTCTGCGCAGCTAAGCTGGAAGTGGCATTTGCAGCTCGCAATAGTGCAGAGATATCTCAAAGAAAGGGGCCACGCTGTTTCTGTATCTCTATTATGTTGGTGCGGCTTCGGAACTTTTAAATATCTTGATATATATCGAGAGCTACGCGTCTGATCAAAAAATATCATAGAACATAAAAAGTAGGAAACATAATTCTCTACAAAAAAGGTCTCTTAACATTTTGCCATAGCTCGCTTCGTTTCCGAGATATTTGCAGATATATCTCAAGGGAAGGGGCCTGACGGACATATTTCGAGATATTTCTTCTTCTTGTTGTTCTTCTTCTGCACAGCTAAGCTGGAAGTGGCATTTGCAGCTCGCAATAGTGCAAGGTTATCTCAAAGAAAGGGGCCACGGTGTTTCTGTATCTCTATTATGTTGGTGCGGCTTCGGAACTTTTAAATATCTTGATATATCTCGAGAACTACGCATCTGATCAAAAAATATCATAGAATATAAAAAGTAGGAAACTTAATTCTCTACAAAAAAGGTCTCTTAACATTTTGCCATAGCTCGCTTCGTTTCCGAGATATTTGCAGATTTATCTCAAGGGAAGGGGCCTGGCGGACATATTTCGAGATATTTCTTCTTCTTGTTGTTCTTCTTCTACACAGCTAAGCTGGAAGTGGCATTTGCGGCTCGCACTAGTGCAGAGTTATCTCAAAGAAAGGGGCCACGGTGTTTCTGTATCCCTATTATGTTGGTGCGGCTTCGGAACTTTTAAATATCTCGATATATCTCGAAAACTACGCTTCTGACCAAAAAATATCATAGAACATAAATTGTAGGAAACATAATTCTCTACAAAAAACGTCTCTTAACATTTTGCCATAGCTCGCTTCGTTTCCGAGATATTTGCAGATTCAGCTCAAAGGAACTGGCCTGACGGACATATTTCGAGATATTTCTTCTTCTTGTTGTTCTTCCTCTGCACAGCTAAGCTGGAAGTGGCATTTGCAGCTCGCAATAGTGCAGAGTTATCTCAAAGAAAGGGGCCACGGTGTTTCTGTATCCCTATTATGTTGGTGCGGCTTCTGAACTTTTAAATATCTCGATATATCTCGAAAACTACGCTTCTGACCAAAAAATATCATAGAACATGAATTGTAGGAAACATAATTCTCTACAAAAAACGTCTCTTAACATTTTGCCATAGCTCGCTTCGTTTCCGAGATATTTGCAGATTCAGCTCAAAGGAACTGGCCTGACGGACATATTTCGAGATATTTCTTCTTCTTGTTGTTCTTCCTCTGCACAGCTAAGCTGGAAGTGGCATTTACGGCTCGCACTAGTGCAGAGTTATCTCAAAGAAAGGGGCCACGGTGTTTCTGTATCCCTATTATGTTGGTGCGGCTTCGGAACTTTTAAATATCTCGATATATCTCGAAAACTACGCTTCTGATCAAAAAATATCATAGAACATAAATTGTAGGAAACATAATTCTCTACAAAAAACGTCTCTTAACATTTTGCCATAGCTCGCTTCGTTTCCGAGATATTTGCCGATTCAGCTCAAAGGAACTGGCCTGATGGACATATTTCGAGATATTTCTTCTTCTTGTTGTTCTTCCTCAGCACAGCTAAGCTGGAAGTGGCATTTGCAGCTCGCAATAGTGCAGAGTTATCTCAAAGAAAGGGGCCACGGTGTTTCTGTATCTCTATTATGTTGGTGCGGCTTCGGAGCTTTTAAATATCTTGATATATCTCGAGAACTACGCATCTGATCAAAAAATATCATAGAACATAAATTGTAGGAAACATAATTCTCTACAAAAAAGGTCTCTTAACATTTTGTCATAGCTCGCTTCGTTTCCGAGATATTTGCAGATATATCTCAAGGGAAGGGGCCTGACGGACATATTTCGAGATATTTCTTCTTCTTGTTGTTCTTCTTCTGCACAGCTAAGCTGGAAGTGGCATTTACAGCTCGCAATAGTGCAGAGTTATCTCAAAGAAAGGGGCCACGGTGTTTCTGTATCTCTATTATGTTGGTGCGGCTTCGGAACTTTTAAATATCTTGATATATCTCGAGAACTACGCATCTGATCAAAAAATATCATAGAACATAAAAAGTAGGAAACTTAATTCTCTACAAAAGAGGTCTCTTAACATTTTGCCATAGCTCGCTTAGTTTCCGAGATATTTGCAGATTTATCTCAAGGGAAGGGGCCTAACGGACATATTTCGAGATATTTCTTCTTCTTGTTGTTCTTCTTCTGCACAGCTAAACTGGAAGTGGCATTTCCAGCTCGCAATAGTGCAGAGTTATCTCAAAGAGAGGGGCCACGGTGTGTCTGTATCTCTATTATGTTGGTGCGGCTTCGGAACTTTTAAATATCTTGATATATCTCGAGAACTACGCATCTGATCAAAAAATATCATAGAACATAAATTGTAGGAAACATAATTCTCTACAAAAAAGGTCTCTTAACATTTTGCCATACCTCGCTTCGTTTCCGAGATATTTGCAGATATATCTCAAGGGAAGGGGCCTGACGGACATATTTCGAGATATTTCTTCTTCTTGTTGTTCTTCTTCTGCACAGCTAAGCTGGAAGTGGCATTTGCGGCTCGCACTAGTGCAGAGTTATCTCAAAGAAAGGGGCCACGGTATTTCTGTATCCCTATTATGTTGGTGCGGCTTCGGAACTTTTAAATATCTTGATATATATCGAGAGCTACGCGTCTGATCAAAAAATATCATAGAACATAAAAAGTAGGAAACATAATTCTCTACAAAAAAGGTCTCTTAACATTTTGCCATAGCTCGCTTCGTTTCCGAGATATTTGCAGATATATCTCAAGGGAAGGGGCCTGACGGACATATTTCGAGATATTTCTTCTTCTTGTTGTTCTTCTGCTGCACAGCTAAGCTGGAAGTGGCATTTACAGCTCGCAATAATGCAGAGTTATCTCAAAGAAAGGGGCCACGGTGTTTCTGTATCTCTATTATGTTGGTGCGGCTTCGGAACTTTTAAATATCTCGATATATCTCGAAAACTACGCTTCTGATCAAAAAATATCATAGAACATAAATTGTAGGAAACATAATTCTCTACAAAAAAGGTCTCTTAACATTTTGCCATAGCTCGCTTCGTTTCCGAGATATTTGCAGATATATCTCAAGGGAAGGGGCCGGACGGACATATTTCGAGATATTTCTTCTTCTTGTTGTTCTTCCTCTGCACAGCTAAGCTGGAAGTGGCATTTGCAGCTCGCACTAGTGCAGAGTTATCTCAAAGAAAGGGGCCACGGTGTTTCTGTATCTCTATTATGTTGGTGCGGTTTCGGAACTTTTAAATATCTTGATATATCTCGAGAACTACGCATCTGATCAAAAAATATCATAGAACATAAAAAGTAGGAAACTTAATTCTCTACAAATAAGGTCTCTTAACATTTTGCCATAGCTCGCTTCGTTTCCGAGATATTTGCAGATTTATCTCAAGGGAAGGGGCCTGACGGACATATTTCGAGATATTTCTTCTTCTTGTTGTTCTTCTTCTGCGCAGCTAAGCTGGAAGTGGCATTTGCAGCTCGCAATAGTGCAGAGATATCTCAAAGAAAGGGGCCACGCTGTTTCTGTATCTCTATTATGTTGGTGCGGCTTCGGAACTTTTAAATATCTTGATATATATCGAGAGCTACGCGTCTGATCAAAAAATATCATAGAACATAAAAAGTAGGAAACATAATTCTCTACAAAAAAGGTCTCTTAACATTTTGCCATAGCTCGCTTCGTTTCCGAGATATTTGCAGATATATCTCAAGGGAAGGGGCCTGACGGACATATTTCGAGATATTTCTTCTTCTTGTTGTTCTTCTTCTGCACAGCTAAGCTGGAAGTGGCATTTGCAGCTCGCAATAGTGCAGAGTTATCTCAAAGAAAGGGGCCACGGTGTTTCTGTATCTCTATTATGTTGGTGCGGCTTCGGAACTTTTAAATATCTTGATATATCTCGAGAACTACGCATCTGATCAAAAAATATCATAGAACATAAATTGTAGGAAACATAATTCTCTACAAAAAAGGTCTCTTAACATTTTGTCATAGCTCGCTTCGTTTCCGAGATATTTGCAGATATATCTCAAGGGAAGGGGCCTGACGGACATATTTCGAGATATTTCTTCTTCTTGTTGTTCTTCTTCTGCACAGCTAAGCTGGAAGTGGCATTTACAGCTCGCAATAGTGCAGAGTTATCTCAAAGAAAGGGGCCACGGTGTTTCTGTATCTCTATTATGTTGGTGCGGCTTCGGAACTTTTAAATATCTCGATATATCTCGAAAATTACGCTTCTGATCAAAAAATATCATAGAACATAAATTGTAGGTAACGTAATTCTCTACAAAAAAGGTCTCTTAACATTTTGCCATAGCTCGCTTCGTTTCCGAGATATTTGCAGATATATCTCAAGGGAAGGGGCCGGACGGACATATTTCGAGATATTTCTTCTTCTTGTTGTTCTTCCTCTGCACAGCTAAGCTGGAAGTGGCATTTGCAGCTCGCACTAGTGCAGAGTTATCTCAAAGAAAGGGGCCACGGTGTTTCTGTATCTCTATTATGTTGGTGCGGTTTCGGAACTTTTAAATATCTTGATATATCTCGAGAACTACGCATCTGATCAAAAAATATCATAGAACATAAAAAGTAGGAAACTTAATTCTCTACAAATAAGGTCTCTTAACATTTTGCCATAGCTCGCTTCGTTTCCGAGATATTTGCAGATTTATCTCAAGGGAAGGGGCCTGACGGACATATTTCGAGATATTTCTTCTTCTTGTTGTTCTTCTTCTGCGCAGCTAAGCTGGAAGTGGCATTTGCAGCTCGCAATAGTGCAGAGATATCTCAAAGAAAGGGGCCACGCTGTTTCTGTATCTCTATTATGTTGGTGCGGCTTCGGAACTTTTAAATATCTTGATATATATCGAGAGCTACGCGTCTGATCAAAAAATATCATAGAACATAAAAAGTAGGAAACATAATTCTCTACAAAAAAGGTCTCTTAACATTTTGCCATAGCTCGCTTCGTTTCCGAGATATTTGCAGATATATCTCAAGGGAAGGGGCCTGACGGACATATTTCGAGATATTTCTTCTTCTTGTTGTTCTTCTTCTGCACAGCTAAGCTGGAAGTGGCATTTGCAGCTCGCAATAGTGCAGAGTTATCTCAAAGAAAGGGGCCACGGTGTTTCTGTATCTCTATTATGTTGGTGCGGCTTCGGAACTTTTAAATATCTTGATATATCTCGAGAACTACGCATCTGATCAAAAAATATCATAGAACATAGATTGTAGGAAATATAATTCTCTACAAAAAAGGTCTCTTAACATTTTGTCATAGCTCGCTTCGTTTCCGAGATATTTGCAGATATATCTCAAGGGAAGGGGCCTGACGGACATATTTCGAGATATTTCTTCTTCTTGTTGTTCTTCTTCTGCACAGCTAAGCTGGAAGTGGCATTTACAGCTCGCAATAGTGCAGAGTTATCTCAAAGAAAGGGGCCACGGTGTTTCTGTATCTCTATTATGTTGGTGCGGCTTCGGAACTTTTAAATATCTTGATATATCTCGAGAACTACGCATCTGATCAAAAAATATCATAGAACATAAAAAGTACGAAACTTAATTCTCTACAAAAGAGGTCTCTTAACATTTTGCCATAGCTCGCTTAGTTTCCGAGATATTTGCAGATTTATCTCAAGGGAAGGGGCCTAACGGACATATTTCGAGATATTTCTTCTTCTTGTTGTTCTTCTTCTGCACAGCTAAACTGGAAGTGGCATTTGCAGCTCGCACTAGTGCAGAGTTATCTCAAAGAAAGGGGCCACGGTGTTTCTGTATCTCTATTATGTTGGTGCGGTTTCGGAACTTTTAAATATCTTGATATATCTCGAGAACTACGCATCTGATCAAAAAATATCATAGAACATAAAAAGTAGGAAACTTAATTCTCTACAAATAAGGTCTCTTAACATTTTGCCATAGCTCGCTTCGTTTCCGAGATATTTGCAGATTTATCTCAAGGGAAGGGGCCTGACGGACATATTTCGAGATATTTCTTCTTCTTGTTGTTCTTCTTCTGCGCAGCTAAGCTGGAAGTGGCATTTGCAGCTCGCAATAGTGCAGAGATATCTCAAAGAAAGGGGCCACGCTGTTTCTGTATCTCTATTATGTTGGTGCGGCTTCGGAACTTTTAAATATCTTGATATATATCGAGAGCTACGCGTCTGATCAAAAAATATCATAGAACATAAAAAGTAGGAAACATAATTCTCTACAAAAAAGGTCTCTCAACATTTTGCCATAGCTCGCTTCGTTTCCGAGATATTTGCAGATATATCTCAAGGGAAGGGGCCTGACGGACATATTTCGAGATATTTCTTCTTCTTGTTGTTCTTCTTCTGCACAGCTAAGCTGGAAGTGGCATTTGCAGCTCGCAATAGTGCAGAGTTATCTCAAAGAAAGGGGCCACGGTGTTTCTGTATCTCTATTATGTTGGTGCGGCTTCGGAACTTTTAAATATCTTGATATATCTCGAGAACTACGCATCTGATCAAAAAATATCATAGAACATAGATTGTAGGAAATATAATTCTCTACAAAAAAGGTCTCTTAACATTTTGTCATAGCTCGCTTCGTTTCCGAGATATTTGCAGATATATCTCAAGGGAAGGGGCCTGACGGACATATTTCGAGATATTTCTTCTTCTTGTTGTTCTTCTTCTGCACAGCTAAGCTGGAAGTGGCATTTACAGCTCGCAATAGTGCAGAGTTATCTCAAAGAAAGGGGCCACGGTGTGTCTGTATCTCTATTATGTTGGTGCGGCTTCGGAACTTTTAAATATCTTGATATATCTCGAGAACTACGCATCTGATCAAAAAATATCATAGAACATAAAAAGTAGGAAACTTAATTCTCTACAAAAGAGGTCTCTTAACATTTTGCCATAGCTCGCTTAGTTTCCGAGATATTTGCAGATTTATCTCAAGGGAAGGGGCCTAACGGACATATTTCGAGATATTTCTTCTTCTTGTTGTTCTTCTTCTGCACAGCTAAACTGGAAGTGGCATTTCCAGCTCGCAATAGTGCAGAGTTATCTCAAAGAGAGGGGCCACGGTGTGTCTGTATCTCTATTATGTTGGTGCGGCTTCGGAACTTTTAAATATCTTGATATATCTCGAGAACTACGCATCTGATCAAAAAATATCATAGAAGATAAAAAGTAGGAAACTTAATTCTCTACAAAAAAGGTCTCTTAACATTTTGCCATAGCTCGCTTCGTTTCCGAGATATTTGCAGATATATCTCAAGGGAAGGGGCCTGACGGACATATTTCGAGATATTTCTTCTTCTTGTTGTTCTTCTTCTGCACAGCTAAGCTGGAAGTGGCATTTGCGGCTCGCACTAGTGCAGAGTTATCTCAAAGAAAGGGGCCAGGGTGTTTCTGTATCCCTATTATGTTGGTGCGGCTTCGGAACTTTTAAATATCTCGATATATCTCGAAAACTACGCTTCTGATAAAAAAATATGATAGAACATAAATTGTAGGAAACATAATTCTCTACAAAAAAGGTCTCTTAACATTTTGCCATACCTCGCTTCGTTTCCGAGATATTTGCAGATATATCTCAAGGGAAGGGGCCTGACGGACATATTTCGAGATATTTCTTCTTCTTGTTGTTCTTCTTCTGCACAGCTAAGCTGGAAGTGGCATTTGCGGCTCGCACTAGTGCAGAGTTATCTCAAAGAAAGGGGCCACGGTGTTTCTGTATCTCTATTATGTTGTTGCGGTTTCGGAACTTTTAAATATCTTGATATATCTCGAGAACTACGCATCTGATCAAAACATATCATAGAACATAAAAAGTAGGAAACTTAATTCTCTACAAATAAGGTCTCTTAACATTTTGCCATAGCTCGCTTCGTTTCCGAGATATTTGCAGATTTATCTCAAGGGAAGGGGCCTGACGGACATATTTCGAGATATTTCTTCTTCTTGTTGTTCTTCTTCTGCGCAGCTAAGCTGGAAGTGGCATTTCCAGCTCGCAATAGTGCAGAGATATCTCAAAGAAAGGGGCCACGCTGTTTCTGTATCTCTATTATGTTGGTGCGGCTTCGGAACTTTTAAATATCTTGATATATCTCGAGAACTACGCATCTGATCAAAAAATATCATAGAAGATAAAAAGTAGGAAACTTAATTCTCTACAAAAAAGGTCTCTTAACATTTTGCCATAGCTCGCTTCGTTTCCGAGATATTTGCAGATTTATCTCAAGGGAAGGGGCCTGACGGACATATTTCGAGATATTTCTTCTTCTTGTTGTTCTTCTTCTGCGCAGCTAAGCTGGAAGTGGCATTTGCAGCTCGCAATAGTGCAGAGTTATCTCAAAGAAAGGGGCCACGGTGTTTCTGTATCTCTATTATGTTGGTGCGGCTTCGGAACTTTTAAATATCTTGATATATCTCGAGAACTACGCATCTGATCAAAAAATATCATAGAACATAAATTGTAGGAAACATAATTCTCTACAAAAAAGGTCTCTTAACATTTTGTCATAGCTCGCTTCGTTTCCGAGATATTTGCAGATATATCTCAAGGGAAGGGGCCTGACGGACATATTTCGAGATATTTCTTCTTCTTGTTGTTCTTCTTCTGCACAGCTAAGCTGGAAGTGGCATTTACAGCTCGCAATAGTGCAGAGTTATCTCAAAGAAAGGGGCCACGGTGTTTCTGTATCTCTATTATGTTGGTGCGGCTTCGGAACTTTTAAATATCTTGATATATCTCGAGAACTACGCATCTGATCAAAAAATATCATAGAACATAAAAAGTAGGAAACTTAATTCTCTACAAAAGAGGTCTCTTAACATTTTGCCATAGCTCGCTTAGTTTCCGAGATATTTGCAGATTTATCTCAAGGGAAGGGGCCTAACGGACATATTTCGAGATATTTCTTCTTCTTGTTGTTCTTCTTCTGCACAGCTAAACTGGAAGTGGCATTTCCAGCTCGCAATAGTGCAGAGTTATCTCAAAGAGAGGGGCCACGGTGTGTCTGTATCTCTATTATGTTGGTGCGGCTTCGGAACTTTTAAATATCTTGATATATCTCGAGAACTACGCATCTGATCAAAAAATATCATAGAAGATAAAAAGTAGGAAACTTAATTCTGTACAAAAAAGGTCTCTTAACATTTTGCCATAGCTCGCTTCGTTTCCGAGATATTTGCAGATTTATCTCAAGGGAAGGGGCCTGACGGACATATTTCGAGATATTTCTTCTTCTTGTTGTTCTTCTTCTGCGCAGCTAAGCTGGAAGTGGCATTTGCAGCTCGCAATAGTGCAGAGATATCTCAAAGAAAGGGGCCACGCTGTTTCTGTATCTCTATTATGTTGGTGCGGCTTCGGAACTTTTAAATATCTTGATATATCTCGAGAACTACGCATCTGATCAAAAAATATCATAGAAGATAAAAAGTAGGAAACTTAATTCTCTACAAAAAAGGTCTCTTAACATTTTGCCATAGCTCGCTTCGTTTCCGAGATATTTGCAGATTTATCTCAAGGGAAGGGGCCTGACGGACATATTTCGAGATATTTCTTCTTCTTGTTGTTCTTCTTCTGCACAGCTAAGCTGGAAGTGGCATTTGCGGCTCGCACTAGTGCAGAGTTATCTCAAAGAAAGGGGCCACGGTGTTTCTGTATCTCTATTATGTTGGTGCGGCTTTGGAACTTTTAAATATCTCGATATATCTCGAAAACTACGCTTCTGATCAAAAAATATCATAGAACATAAATTGTAGGAAACATAATTCTCTACAAAAAAGGTCTCTTAACATTTTGCCATAGCTCGCTTCGTTTCCGAGATATTTGCAGATATATCTCAAGGGAAGGGGCCTGACGGACATATTTCGAGATATTTCTTCTTCTTGTTGTTCTTCTTCTGCACAGCTAAGCTGGAAGTGGCATTTGCAGCTCGCACTAGTGCAGAGTTATCTCAAAGAAAGGGGCCACGGTGTTTCTGTATCTCTATTATGTTGGTGCGGTTTCGCAACTTTTAAATATCTTGATATATCTCGAGAACTACGCATCTGATTAAAAAATATCATAGAGCATAAAAAGTAGGAAACTTAATTCTCTACAAATAAGGTCTCTTAACATTTTGCCATAGCTCGCTTCGTTTCCGAGATATTTGCAGATTTATCTCAAGGGAAGGGGCCTGACGGACATATTTCGAGATATTTCTTCTTCTTGTTGTTCTTCTTCTGCGCAGCTAAGCTGGAAGTGGCATTTGCAGCTCGCAATAGTGCAGAGATATCTCAAAGAAAGGGGCCACGGTGTTTCTGTATCTCTATTATGTTGGTGCGGCTTCGGAACTTTTAAATATCTTGATATATATCGAGAGCTACGCGTCTGATCAAAAAATATCATAGAACATAAAAAGTAGGAAACTTAATTCTCTACAAAACAGGTCTCTTAACATTTTGCCATAGCTCGCTTAGTTTCCGAGATATTTGCAGATTTATCTCAAGGGAAGGGGCCTAACGGACATATTTCGAGATATTTCTTCTTCTTGTTGTTCTTCTTCTGCACAGCTAAACTGGAAGTGGCATTTCCAGCTCGCAATAGTGCAGAGTTATCTCAAAGAGAGGGGCCACGGTGTGTCTGTATCTCTATTATGTTGGTGCGGCTTCGGAACTTTTAAATATCTTGATATATCTCGAGAACTACGCATCTGATCAAAAAATATCATAGAAGATAAAAAGTAGGAAACTTAATTCTCTACAAAAAAGGTCTCTTAACATTTTGCCATAGCTCGCTTCGTTTCCGAGATATTTGCAGATTTATCTCAAGGGAAGGGGCCTGACAGACATATTTCGAGATATTTCTTCTTCTTGTTGTTCTTCTTCTGCACAGCTAAGCTGGAAGTGGCATTTGCGGCTCGCACTAGTGCAGAGTTATCTCAAAGAAAGGGGCCACGGTATTTCTGTATCCCTATTATGTTGGTGCGGCTTCGGAACTTTTAAATATCTCGATATATCTCGAAAACTACGCTTCTGATCAAAAAATATCGTAGAACATAAATTGTAGGAAACATAATTCTCTACAAAAAAGGTCTCTTAACATTTTGCCATACCTCGCTTCGTTTCCGAGATATTTGCAGATATATCTCAAGGGAAGGGGCCTGACGGACATATTTCGAGATATTTCTTCTTCTTGTTGTTCTTCTTCTGCACAGCTAAGCTGGAAGTGGCATTTGCGGCTCGCACTAGTGCAGAGTTATCTCAAAGAAAGGGGCCACGGTGTTTCTGTATCTCTATTATGTTGGTGCGGCTTCGGAACTTTTAAATATCTCGATATATCTCGAAAACTACGCTTCTGATCAAAAAATATCATAGAACATAAATTGTAGGAAACATAATTCTCTACAAAAAAGGTCTCTTAACATTTTGTCATAGCTCGCTTCGTTTCCGAGATATTTGCAGATATATCTCAAGGGAAGGGGCCTGACGGACATATTTCGAGATATTTCTTCTTCTTGTTGTTCTTCTCCTGCACAGCTAAGCTGGAAGTGGCATTTACAGCTCGCAATAGTGCAGAGTTATCTCAAAGAAAGGGGCCACGGTGTTTCTGTAGCTCTATTATGTTGGTGCGGCTTCGGAATTTTTAAATATCTTGATATATCTCGAGAACTACGCATCTGATCAAAAAATATCATAGAACATAAAAAGTAGGAAACTTAATTCTCTACAAAAGACGTCTCTTAACATTTTGCCATAGCTCGCTTCGTTTCCGAGATATTTGCAGATTTATCTCAAGGGAAGGGGCCTAACGGACATATTTCGAGATATTTCTTCTTCTTGTTGTTCTTCTTCTGCACAGCTAAACTGGAAGTGGCATTTACAGCTCGCAATAGTGCAGAGTTATCTCAAAGAAAGGGGCCACGGTGTTTCTGTATCTCTATTATGTTGGTGCGGCTTCGGAACTTTTAAATATCTCGATATATCTCGAAAACTACGCTTCTGATCAAAAAATATCATAGAACATAAATTGTAGGAAATATAATTCTCTACAAAAAACGTCTCTTAACATTTTGCCATAGCTCGCTTCGTTTCCGAGATATTTGCAGATTCAGCTCAAAGGAACGGGCCTGACGGACATATTTCGAGATACTTCTTCTTCTTGTTGTTCTTCCTCTGCACAGCTAAGCTGGAAGTGGCATTTGCAGCTCGCAATAGTGCAGAGTTATCTCAAAGAAAGGGGCCACGGTGTTTCTGTATCTCTATTATGTTGGTGCGGCTTCGGAACTTTTAAATATCTCGATATATCTCGAAAACTACGCTTCTGATCAGAAAATATCATAGAACATAAATTGTAGGAAACATAATTCGCTACAAAAAAGGTCTCTCAACATTTTGCCATAGCTCGCTTCGTTTCCGAGATATTTGCAGATTTATCTCAAGGGAAGGGGCCTAACGGACATATTTCGAGATATTTCTTCTTCTTGTTGTTCTTCTTCTGCACAGCTAAACTGGAAGTGGCATTTCCAGCTCGCAATAGTGCAGAGTTATCTCAAAGAAAGGGGCCACGGTGTTTCTGTATCTCTATTATGTTGGTGCGGCTTCGGAACTTTTAAATATCTTGATATATCTCGAGAACTACGCATCTGATCAAAAAATATCATAGAACATAAAAAGTAGGAAACTTAATTCTCTACAAAAGAGGTCTCTTAACATTTTGCCATAGCTCGCTTCGTTTCCGAGATATTTGCAGATTTATCTCAAGGGAAGGGGCCTAACGGACATATTTCGAGATATTTCTTCTTCTTGTTGTTCTTCTTCTGCACAGCTAAACTGGAAGTGGCATTTCCAGCTCGCAATAGTGCAGAGTTATCTCAAAGAGAGGGGCCACGGTGTTTCTGTATCTCTATTATGTTGGTGCGGCTTCGGAACTTTTAAATATCTTGATATATCTCGAGAACTACGCATCTGATCAAAAAATATCATAGAAGATAAAAAGTAGGAAACTTAATTCTCTACAAAAAAGGTCTCTTAACATTTTGCCATAGCTCGCTTCGATTCCGAGATATTTGCAGATTTATCTCAAGGGAAGGGGCCTGACGGACATATTTCGAGATATTTCTTCTTCTTGTTGTTCTTCTTCTGCACAGCTAAGCTGGAAGTGGCATTTGCGGCTCGCACTATTGCAGAGTTATCTCAAAGAAAGGGACCACGGTGTTTCTGTATCTCTATTATGTTGGTGCGGCTTCGGAACTTTTAAATATCTCGATATATCTCGAAAACTACGCTTCTGATCAAAAAATATCATAGAACATAAATTGTAGGAAACATAATTCGCTACAAAAAAGGTCTCTCAACATTTTGCCATAGCTCGCTTCGTTTCCGAGATATTTGCAGATATATCTCAAGGGCAGGGGCCTGACGGACATATTTCGAGATATTTCTTCTTCTTGTTGTTCTTCTTCTGCACAGCTAAGCTGGAAGTGGCATTTGCGGCTCGCAATAGTGCAGAGTTATCTCAAAGAAAGGGGCCACGGTGTTTCTGTATCTCTATTATGTTGGTGCGGCTGCGGAACTTTTAAATATCTTGATATATCTCGAGAACTACGCATCTGATCAAAAAATATCATAGAACATAAAAAGTAGGAAACTTAATTCTCTACAAAAATGGTCTCTTAACATTTTGCCATAGCTCCCTTCGTTTCCGAGATATTTGCAGACTTATCTCAAGGGAAGGGGCCTAACGGACATATTTCGAGATATTTCTTCTTCTTGTTGTTCTTCTTCTGCACAGCTAAACTGGAAGTGGCATTTCCAGCTCGCAATAGTGCAGAGTTATCTCAAAGAAAGGAGCCACGGTGTTTCTGTATCTCTATTATGTTGGTGCGGCTTCGGAACTTTTAAATATCTTGATATATCTCGAGAACTACGCATCTGATCAAAAAATATCATAGAACATAAAAAGTAGGAAACTTAATTCTCTACAAAAAAGGTCTCTTAACATTTTGCCATACCTCGCTTCGTTTCCGAGATATTTGCAGATTCAGCTCAAAGGAACGGGCCTGACGGACATATTTCGAGATACTTCTTTTTCTTGTTGTTCTTCCTCTGCACAGCTAAGCTGGAAGTGGCATTTGCAGCTCGCAATAGTGCAGAGTTATCTCAAAGAAAGGGGCCACGGTGTTTCTGTATCTCTATTATGTTGGTGCGGCTTCGGAACTTTTAAATATCTCGATATATCTCGAAAACTACGCTTCTGATCAAAAAATATCATAGAACATAAATTGTAGGAAACATAATTCGCTACAAAAAAGGTCTCTCAACATTTTGCCATAGCTCGCTTCGTTTCCGAGATATTTGCAGATTTATCTCAAGGGAAGGGGCCTGACAGACATATTTCGAGATATTTCTTCTTCTTGTTGTTCTTCTTCTGCACAGCTAAGCTGGAAGTGGCATTTGCGGCTCGCACTAGTGCAGAGTTATCTCAAAGAAAGGGGCCACGGTATTTCTGTATCCCTATTATGTTGGTGCGGCTTCGGAACTTTTAAATATCTCGATATATCTCGAAAACTACGCTTCTGATCAAAAAATATCGTAGAACATAAATTGTAGGAAACATAATTCTCTACAAAAAAGGTCTCTTAACATTTTGCCATACCTCGCTTCGTTTCCGAGATATTTGCAGATATATCTCAAGGGAAGGGGCCTGACGGACATATTTCGAGATATTTCTTCTTCTTGTTGTTCTTCTTCTGCACAGCTAAGCTGGAAGTGGCATTTGCGGCTCGCACTAGTGCAGAGTTATCTCAAAGAAAGGGGCCACGGTGTTTCTGTATCTCTATTATGTTGGTGCGGCTTCGGAACTTTTAAATATCTCGATATATCTCGAAAACTACGCTTCTGATCAAAAAATATCATAGAACATAAATTGTAGGAAACATAATTCTCTACAAAAAAGGTCTCTTAACATTTTGTCATAGCTCGCTTCGTTTCCGAGATATTTGCAGATATATCTCAAGGGAAGGGGCCTGACGGACATATTTCGAGATATTTCTTCTTCTTGTTGTTCTTCTCCTGCACAGCTAAGCTGGAAGTGGCATTTACAGCTCGCAATAGTGCAGAGTTATCTCAAAGAAAGGGGCCACGGTGTTTCTGTAGCTCTATTATGTTGGTGCGGCTTCGGAATTTTTAAATATCTTGATATATCTCGAGAACTACGCATCTGATCAAAAAATATCATAGAACATAAAAAGTAGGAAACTTAATTCTCTACAAAAGACGTCTCTTAACATTTTGCCATAGCTCGCTTCGTTTCCGAGATATTTGCAGATTTATCTCAAGGGAAGGGGCCTAACGGACATATTTCGAGATATTTCTTCTTCTTGTTGTTCTTCTTCTGCACAGCTAAACTGGAAGTGGCATTTACAGCTCGCAATAGTGCAGAGTTATCTCAAAGAAAGGGGCCACGGTGTTTCTGTATCTCTATTATGTTGGTGCGGCTTCGGAACTTTTAAATATCTCGATATATCTCGAAAACTACGCTTCTGATCAAAAAATATCATAGAACATAAATTGTAGGAAATATAATTCTCTACAAAAAACGTCTCTTAACATTTTGCCATAGCTCGCTTCGTTTCCGAGATATTTGCAGATTCAGCTCAAAGGAACGGGCCTGACGGACATATTTCGAGATACTTCTTCTTCTTGTTGTTCTTCCTCTGCACAGCTAAGCTGGAAGTGGCATTTGCAGCTCGCAATAGTGCAGAGTTATCTCAAAGAAAGGGGCCACGGTGTTTCTGTATCTCTATTATGTTGGTGCGGCTTCGGAACTTTTAAATATCTCGATATATCTCGAAAACTACGCTTCTGATCAGAAAATATCATAGAACATAAATTGTAGGAAACATAATTCGCTACAAAAAAGGTCTCTCAACATTTTGCCATAGCTCGCTTCGTTTCCGAGATATTTGCAGATTTATCTCAAGGGAAGGGGCCTAACGGACATATTTCGAGATATTTCTTCTTCTTGTTGTTCTTCTTCTGCACAGCTAAACTGGAAGTGGCATTTCCAGCTCGCAATAGTGCAGAGTTATCTCAAAGAAAGGGGCCACGGTGTTTCTGTATCTCTATTATGTTGGTGCGGCTTCGGAACTTTTAAATATCTTGATATATCTCGAGAACTACGCATCTGATCAAAAAATATCATAGAACATAAAAAGTAGGAAACTTAATTCTCTACAAAAGAGGTCTCTTAACATTTTGCCATAGCTCGCTTCGTTTCCGAGATATTTGCAGATTTATCTCAAGGGAAGGGGCCTAACGGACATATTTCGAGATATTTCTTCTTCTTGTTGTTCTTCTTCTGCACAGCTAAACTGGAAGTGGCATTTCCAGCTCGCAATAGTGCAGAGTTATCTCAAAGAGAGGGGCCACGGTGTTTCTGTATCTCTATTATGTTGGTGCGGCTTCGGAACTTTTAAATATCTTGATATATCTCGAGAACTACGCATCTGATCAAAAAATATCATAGAAGATAAAAAGTAGGAAACTTAATTCTCTACAAAAAAGGTCTCTTAACATTTTGCCATAGCTCGCTTCGATTCCGAGATATTTGCAGATTTATCTCAAGGGAAGGGGCCTGACGGACATATTTCGAGATATTTCTTCTTCTTGTTGTTCTTCTTCTGCACAGCTAAGCTGGAAGTGGCATTTGCGGCTCGCACTATTGCAGAGTTATCTCAAAGAAAGGGACCACGGTGTTTCTGTATCTCTATTATGTTGGTGCGGCTTCGGAACTTTTAAATATCTCGATATATCTCGAAAACTACGCTTCTGATCAAAAAATATCATAGAACATAAATTGTAGGAAACATAATTCGCTACAAAAAAGGTCTCTCAACATTTTGCCATAGCTCGCTTCGTTTCCGAGATATTTGCAGATATATCTCAAGGGCAGGGGCCTGACGGACATATTTCGAGATATTTCTTCTTCTTGTTGTTCTTCTTCTGCACAGCTAAGCTGGAAGTGGCATTTGCGGCTCGCAATAGTGCAGAGTTATCTCAAAGAAAGGGGCCACGGTGTTTCTGTATCTCTATTATGTTGGTGCGGCTGCGGAACTTTTAAATATCTTGATATATCTCGAGAACTACGCATCTGATCAAAAAATATCATAGAACATAAAAAGTAGGAAACTTAATTCTCTACAAAAATGGTCTCTTAACATTTTGCCATAGCTCCCTTCGTTTCCGAGATATTTGCAGACTTATCTCAAGGGAAGGGGCCTAACGGACATATTTCGAGATATTTCTTCTTCTTGTTGTTCTTCTTCTGCACAGCTAAACTGGAAGTGGCATTTCCAGCTCGCAATAGTGCAGAGTTATCTCAAAGAAAGGAGCCACGGTGTTTCTGTATCTCTATTATGTTGGTGCGGCTTCGGAACTTTTAAATATCTTGATATATCTCGAGAACTACGCATCTGATCAAAAAATATCATAGAACATAAAAAGTAGGAAACTTAATTCTCTACAAAAAAGGTCTCTTAACATTTTGCCATACCTCGCTTCGTTTCCGAGATATTTGCAGATTCAGCTCAAAGGAACGGGCCTGACGGACATATTTCGAGATACTTCTTTTTCTTGTTGTTCTTCCTCTGCACAGCTAAGCTGGAAGTGGCATTTGCAGCTCGCAATAGTGCAGAGTTATCTCAAAGAAAGGGGCCACGGTGTTTCTGTATCTCTATTATGTTGGTGCGGCTTCGGAACTTTTAAATATCTCGATATATCTCGAAAACTACGCTTCTGATCAAAAAATATCATAGAACATAAATTGTAGGAAACATAATTCGCTACAAAAAAGGTCTCTCAACATTTTGCCATAGCTCGCTTCGTTTCCGAGATATTTGCAGATTTATCTCAAGGGAAGGGGCCTAACGGACATATTTCGAGATATTTCTTCTTCTTGTTGTTCTTCTTCTGCACAGCTAAACTGGAAGTGGCATTTCCAGCTCGCAATAGTGCAGAGTTATCTCAAAGAAAGGGGCCACGGTGTTTCTGTATCTCTATTATGTTGGTGCGGCTTCGGAACTTTTAAATATCTTGATATATCTCGAGAACTACGCATCTGATCAAAAAATATCATAGAACGTAAAAAGTAGGAAACTTAATTCTCTACAAAAAAGGTCTCTTAACATTTTGCCATAGCTCGCTTCGTTTCCGAGATATTTGCAGATTTATCACAAGGGAAGGGGCCTGACGGACATATTTCGAGATATTTCTTCTTCTTGTTGTTCTTCTTCTGCACAGCTAAGCTGGAAGTGGCATTTGCGGCTCGCACTATTGCAGAGTTATCTCAAAGAAAGGGGCCACGGTGTTTCTGTATCTCTATTATGTTGGTGCGGCTTCGGAACTTTTAAATATCTCGATATATCTCGAAAACTACGCTTCTGATCAAAAAATATCATAGAACATAAATTGTAGGAAACATACTTCGCTACAAAAAAGGTCTCTCAACATTTTGCCATAGCTCGCTTCGTTTCCGAGATATTTGCAGATATATCTCAAGGGAAGGGGCCTAACGGACATATTTCGAGATATTTCTTCTACTTGTTGTTCTTCTTCTGCACAGCTAAGCTGGAAGTGGCATTTGCGGCTCGCACTATCGCAGAGTTATCTCAAAGAAAGGGGCCACGGTGTTTCTGTATCTCTATTATGTTGGTGCGGCTTCGGAACTTTTAAATATCTTGATATATCTCGAGAACTACGCATCTGATCAAAAATATCATACAACATAAAAAGTAGGAAACTGAATTCTCTACAAAAAAGGTCTCTTAACATTTCGCCATAGCTCGCTTCGTTTCCGAGATATTTGCAGATTCAGCTCAAAGGAACGGGCCTGACGGACATATTTCGAGATACTTCTTTTTCTTGTTGTTCTTCCTCTGCACAGCTAAGCTGGAAGTGGCATTTGCAGCTCGCAATAGTGCAGAGTTATCTCAAAGAAAGGGGCCACGGTGTTTCTGTATCTCTATTATGTTGGTGCGGCTTCGGAACTTTTAAATATCTCGATATATCTCGAAAACTACGCTTCTGATCAAAAAATATCGTAGAACATAAATTGTAGGAAACATAATTCTCTACAAAAAACGTCTCTTAACATTTTGCCATAGCTCGCTTCGTTTCCGAGATATTTGCAGATTCAGCTCAAAGGAACGGGCCTGACGGACATATTTTGAGATACTTCTTTTTCTTGTTGTTCTTCCTCTGCACAGCTAAGCTGGAAGTGGCATTTGCAGCTCGCAATAGTGCAGAGTTATCTCAAAGAAAGGGGCCACGGTGTTTCTGTATCTCTATTATGTTGGTGCGGCTTCGGAACTTTTAAATATCTTGATATATCTCGAGAACTACGCATCTGATCAAAAAATATCATAGAACATAAAAAGTAGGAAACTTAATTCTCTACAAAAAAGGTCTCTTAACATTTTGCCATAGCTCGCTTCGTTTCCGAGATATTTGCAGATTTATCTCAAGGGAAGGGGCCTGACGGACATATTTCGAGATATTTCTTCTTCTAGTTGTTCTTCTTCTGCACAGCTAAGCTGGAAGTGGCATTTGCGGCTCGCACTAGTGCAGAGTTATCTCAAAGAAAGGGGCCACGGTGTTTCTGTATCTCTATTATGTTGGTGCGGCTTCGGAACTTTTAAATATCTTGATATATCTCGAGAACTACGCATCTGATCAAAAAATATCATAGAACATAAAAAGTAGGAAACTTAATTCTCTACAAAAAAGGTCTCTTAACATTTTGCCATAGCTCGCTTCGTTTCCGAGATATTTGCAGGTTTATCTCAAGGGAAGGGGCCTGACGGACATATTTCGAGATATTTCTTCTTCTTGTTGTTCTTCTTCTGCACAGCTAAGCTGGAAGTGGCATTTGCGGCTCGCACTATTGCAGAGTTATCTCAAAGAAAGGGGCCACGGTGTTTCTGTATCTCTATTATGTTGGTGCGGCTTCGGAACTTTTAAATATCTCGATATATCTCGAAAACTACGCTTCTGATCAAAAAATATCATAGAACATAAATTGTAGGAAACATAATTCTCTACAAAAAAGGTCTCTCAACATTTTGCCATAGCCCGCTTCGTTTCCGAGATATTTGCAGATATATCTCAAGGGCAGGGGCCTGACGGACATATTTCGAGATATTTCTTCTTCTTGTTGTTCTTCTTCTGCACAGCTAAGCTGGAAGTGGCATTTACAGCTCGCAATAGTGCAGAGTTATCTCAAAGAAAGGGGCCACGGTGTTTCTGTATCTCTATTATGTTGGTGCGGCTTCGGAACTTTTAAATATCTTGATATATCTCGAGAACTACGCTTCTGATCAAAAAATATCATAGAACATAAATTGTAGGAAACATAATTCTCTACAAAAAACGTCTCTTAACATTTTGCCATAGCTCGCTTCGTTTCCGAGATATTTGCAGATTCAGCTCAAAGGAACGGGCCTGACGGACATATTTCGAGATACTTCTTTTTCTTGTTGTTCTTCCTCTGCACAGCTAAGCTGGAAGTGGCATTTGCGGCTCGCACTATCGCAGAGTTATCTCAAAGAAAGGGGCCACGGTGTTTCTGTATCTCTATTATGTTGGTGCGGCTTCGGAACTTTTAAATATCTTGATATATCTCGAGAACTACGCATCTGATCAAAAATATCATACAACATAAAAAGTAGGAAACTTAATTCTCTACAAAAAAGGTCTCTTAACATTTCGCCATAGCTCGCTTCGTTTCCGAGATATTTGCAGATTCAGCTCAAAGGAACGGGCCTGACGGACATATTTCGAGATACTTCTTTTTCTTGTTGTTCTTCCTCTGCACAGCTAAGCTGGAAGTGGCATTTGCAGCTCGCAATAGTGCAGAGTTATCTCAAAGAAAGGGGCCACGGTGTTTCTGTATCTCTATTATGTTGGTGCGGCTTCGGAACTTTTAAATATCTCGATATATCTCGAAAACTACGCTTCTGATCAAAAAATATCGTAGAACATAAATTGTAGGAAACATAATTCTCTACAAAAAACGTCTCTTAACATTTTGCCATAGCTCGCTTCGTTTCCGAGATATTTGCAGATTCAGCTCAAAGGAACGGGCCTGACGGACATATTTTGAGATACTTCTTTTTCTTGTTGTTCTTCCTCTGCACAGCTAAGCTGGAAGTGGCATTTGCAGCTCGCACTAGTGCAGAGTTATCTCAAAGAAAGGGGCCACGGTGTTTCTGTATCTCTATTATGTTGGTGCGGCTTCGGAACTTTTAAATATCTTGATATATCTCGAGAACTACGCATCTGATCAAAAAATATCATAGAACATAAAAAGTAGGAAACTTAATTCTCTACAAAAAAGGTCTCTTAACATTTTGCCATAGCTCGCTTCGTTTCCGAGATATTTGCAGATTTATCTCAAGGAAAGGGGCCTGACGGACATATTTCGAGATATTTCTTCTTCTTGTTGTTCTTCTTCTGCACAGCTAAGCTGGAAGTGGCATTTACAGCTCGCAATAGTGCAGAGTTATCTCAAAGAAAGGGGCCACGGTGTTTCTGTATCTCTAATATGTTGGTGCGGCTTCGGAACTTTTAAGTATCTCGATATATCTCGAAAACTACGCTTCTGATCAAAAAATATCATAGAACATAAATTGTAGGAAACATAATTCTCTACAAAAAACGTCTCTTAACATTTTGCCATAGCTCGCTTCGTTTCCGAGATATTTGCAGATTCAGCTCAAAGGAACTGGCCTGACGGACATATTTCGAGATATTTCTTCTTCTTGTTGTTCTTCCTCTGCACAGCTAAGCTGGAAGTGGCATTTGCGGCTCGCACTAGTGCAGAGTTATGTCAAAGAAAGGGGCCACGGTGTTTCTGTATCTCTATTATGTTGGTGCGGCTTCGGAACTTTTAAATATCTCGATATATCTCGAAAACTACGCTTCTGATCAAAAAATATCATAGAACATAAATTGTAGGAAACATAATTCTCTACAAAAAACGTCTCTTAACATTTTGCCATAGCTCGCTTCGTTTCCGAGATATTTGCAGATTCAGCTCAAAGGAACTGGCCTGACGGACATATTTCGAGATATTTCTTCTTCTTGTTGTTCTTCCTCTGCACAGCTAAGCTGGAAGTGGCATTTGCAGCTCGCAATAGTGCAGAGTTATCTCAAAGAAAGGGGCCACGGTGTTTCTGTATCTCTATTATGTTGGTGCGGCTTCGGAACTTTTAAATATCTTGATATATCTCGAGAACTACGCATCTGATCAAAAAATATCATAGAACATAAAAAGTAGGAAACTTAATTCTCTACAAAAAAGGTCTCTCAACATTTTGCCATAGCTCGCTTCGTTTCCGAGATATTTGCAGATTTATCTCAAGGAAAGGGGCCTGACGGACATATTTCGAGATATTTCTTCTTCTTGTTGTTCTTCTTCTGCACAGCTAAGCTGGAAGTGGCATTTACAGCTCGCAATAGTGCAGAGTTATCTCAAAGAAAGGGGCCACGGTGTTTCTGTATCTCTAATATGTTGGTGCGGCTTCGGAACTTTTAAGTATCTCGATATATCTCGAAAACTACGCTTCTGATCAAAAAATATCATACAACATAAATTGTAGGAAACATAATTCTCTACAAAAAACGTCTCTTAACATTTTGCCATAGCTCGCTTCGTTTCCGAGATATTTGCAGATTCAGCTCAAAGGAACGGGCCTGACGGACATATTTCGAGATACTTCTTTTTCTTGTTGTTCTTCCTCTGCACAGCTAAGCTGGAAGTGGCATTTGCAGCTCGCAATAGTGCAGAGTTATCTCAAAGAAAGGGGCCACGGTGTTTCTGTATCTCTATTATGTTGGTGCGGCTTCGGAACTTTTAAATATCTCGATATATCTCGAAAACTACGCTTCTGATCAAAAAATATCATAGAACATAAATTGTAGGAAACATAATTCTCTACAAAAAAGGTCTCTGAACATTTTGCCATAGCTCGCTTCGTTTCCGAGATATTTGCAGATATATCTCAAGGGAAGGGGCCTAACGGACATATTTCGAGATATTTCTTCTTCTTGTTGTTCTTCTTCTGCACAGCTAAGCTGGAAGTGGCATTTACAGCTCGCAATAGTGCAGAGTTATCTCAAAGAAAGGAGCCACGGTGTTTCTGTATCTCTATTATGTTGGTGCGGCTTCGGAACTTTTAAGTATCTCGATATATCTCGAAAACTACGCTTCTGATCAAAAAATATCATAGAACATAAATTGTAGGAAACATAATTCTCTACAAAAAACGTCTCTTAACATTTTGCCATAGCTCGCTTCGTTTCCGAGATATTTGCAGATTCAGCTCAAAGGAACTGGCCTGACGGACATATTTCGAGATATTTCTTCTTCTTGTTGTTCTTCCTCTGCACAGCTAAGCTGGAAGTGGCATTTGCAGCTCGCAATAGTGCAGAGTTATCTCAAAGAAAGGGGCCACGGTGTTTCTGTATCTCTATTATGTTGGTGCGGCTTCGGAACTTTTAAATATCTTGATATATCTCGAGAACTACGCATCTGATCAAAAAATATCATAGAACATAAAAAGTAGGAAACTTAATTCTCTACAAAAAAGGTCTCTTAACATTTTGCCATAGCTCGCTTCGTTTCCGAGATATTTGCAGATTTATCTCAAGGAAAGGGGCCTGACGGACATATTTCGAGATATTTCTTCTTCTTGTTGTTCTTCTTCTGCACAGCTAAGCTGGAAGTGGCATTTACAGCTCGCAATAGTGCAGAGTTATCTCAAAGAAAGGGGCCACGGTGTTTCTGTATCTCTAATATGTTGGTGCGGCTTCGGAACTTTTAAGTATCTCGATATATCTCGAAAACTACGCTTCTGATCAAAAAATATCATAGAACATAAATTGTAGGAAACATAATTCTCTACAAAAAACGTCTCTTAACATTTTGCCATAGCTCGCTTCGTTTCCGAGATATTTGCAGATTCAGCTCAAAGGAACTGGCCTGACGGACATATTTCGAGATATTTCTTCTTCTTGTTGTTCTTCCTCTGCACAGCTAAGCTGGAAGTGGCATTTGCGGCTCGCACTAGTGCAGAGTTATGTCAAAGAAAGGGGCCACGGTGTTTCTGTAACTCTATTATGTTGGTGCGGCTTCGGAACTTTTAAATATCTCGATATATCTCGAAAACTACGCTTCTGATCAAAAAATATCATAGAACATAAATTGTAGGAAACATAATTCTCTACAAAAAACGTCTCTTAACATTTTGCCATAGCTCGCTTCGTTTCCGAGATATTTGCAGATTCAGCTCAAAGGAACTGGCCTGACGGACATATTTCGAGATATTTCTTCTTCTTGTTGTTCTTCCTCTGCACAGCTAAGCTGGAAGTGGCATTTGCAGCTCGCAATAGTGCAGAGTTATCTCAAAGAAAGGGGCCACGGTGTTTCTGTATCTCTATTATGTTGGTGCGGCTTCGGAACTTTTAAATATCTTGATATATCTCGAGAACTACGCATCTGATCAAAAAATATCATAGAACATAAAAAGTAGGAAACTTAATTCTCTACAAAAAAGGTCTCTCAACATTTTGCCATAGCTCGCTTCGTTTCCGAGATATTTGCAGATTTATCTCAAGGAAAGGGGCCTGACGGACATATTTCGAGATATTTCTTCTTCTTGTTGTTCTTCTTCTGCACAGCTAAGCTGGAAGTGGCATTTACAGCTCGCAATAGTGCAGAGTTATCTCAAAGAAAGGGGCCACGGTGTTTCTGTATCTCTAATATGTTGGTGCGGCTTCGGAACTTTTAAGTATCTCGATATATCTCGAAAACTACGCTTCTGATCAAAAAATATCATAGAACATAAATTGTAGGAAACATAATTCTCTACAAAAAACGTCTCTTAACATTTTGCCATAGCTCGCTTCGTTTCCGAGATATTTGCAGATTCAGCTCAAAGGAACTGGCCTGACGGACATATTTCGAGATATTTCTTCTTCTTGTTGTTCTTCCTCTGCACAGCTAAGCTGGAAGTGGCATTTGCGGCTCGCACTAGTGCAGAGTTATGTCAAAGAAAGGGGCCACGGTGTTTCTGTATCTCTATTATGTTGGTGCGGCTTCGGAACTTTTAAATATCTCGATATATCTCGAAAACTACGCTTCTGATCAAAAAATATCATAGAACGTAAATTGTAGGAAACATTATTCTCTACAAAAAAGGTCTCTTAACATTTTGCCATAGCTCGCTTCGTTTCCGAGATATTTGCAGATTCATCTCAAGGGAAGTGGCCTGACGGACATATTTCGAGACATTTCTTCTTCTTGTTGTTCTTCTTCTGCACAGCTAAGCTGGAAGTGGCATTTGCAGCTCGCAGTAGTGCAGAGTTATCCCAAAGAAAGGGGCCATGGTGTTTCTGTATCTCTATTATGTTGGTGCGGCTTCGGAACTTTTAAATATCTTGATATATCTCGAGAACTACGCATCTGATCAAAAAATATCATAGAACATAAATTGTAGGAAACATAATTCTCTACAAAAAAGGTCTCTAAACATTTTGCCATAGCTCGCTTCGTTTCCGAGATATTTGCAGATTTATCTCAAGGGAAGGGGCCTGACGGACATATTTCGAGATATTTCTTCTTCTTGTTGTTCTTCTTCTGCACAGCTAAGCTGGAAGTGGCATTTGCAGCTCGCAATAGTGCAGAGTTATCTCAAAGAAAGGGGCCACGGTGTTTCTGTATCTCTATTATGTTGGTGCTGCTTCGGAACTTTTAAATATCTTGATATATCTCGAGAACTACGCATCTGATCAAAAAATATCATAGAACACAAAAAGTAGGAAACTTAATTCTCTACAAAAAAGGTCTCTTAACATTTTGCCATAGCTCGCTTCGTTTCCGAGATATTTGCAGATTTATCTCAAGGGAAGGGGCCTGACGGACATATTTCGAGTTATTTCTTCTTCTTGTTGTTCTTCTTCTGCACAGCTGAGCTGGAAGTGGCATTTGCAGGTCGCAATAGTGCAGAGTTATCTCAAAGAAAGGGGCCACGGTGTTTCTGTATCTCTATTATGTTGGTGCGGCTTCGGAACTTTTAAATATCTCGATATATCTCGAAAACTACGCTTCTGATCAAAAAATATCATAGAACGTAAATTGTAGGAAATATTATTCTCTACAAAAAAGGTCTCTTAACATTTTGCCATAGCTCGCTTCGTTTCCGAGATATTTGCAGATTCATCTCAAGGGAAGGGGTCTGACGGACATATTTCGAGATATTTCTTCTTCTTGTTGTTCTTCTTCTGCACAGCTAAGCTCGAAGCGGCATTTGCAGCTCGCAATAGTGCATAGTTATCTCAAAGAAAGAGGCCACGGTGTTTCTGTACCTCTATTATGTTGGTGCAGCTTCGGAACTTTTAAATATCTTGATATATCTCGAGAACTACGCATCTGATCAAAAAATATCATACTACATAAAAAGTAGGAAACTTAATTCTCTACAAGAAAGGTCTCTAAACATTTTGCCATAGCTCGCTTCGTTTCCGAGATATTTGCAGATTTATCTCAAGGGAAGGGGCCTGACGGACATATTTCGAGATATTTCTTCTTCTTGTTGTTCTTCTTCTGCACAGCTAAGCTGGAAGTGGCATTTGCGGCTCGCCCTAGTGCAGAGTTATCTCAAAGAAAGGGGCCACGGTGTTTCTGTATCTCTATTATGTTGGTGCGGCTTCGGAACTTTTAAATATCTCGATATATCTTGAAAACTACGCTTCTGATCGAAAAATATCATAGAACATAAATTGTAGGAAACATAATTCTCTACAAAAAACGTCTCTTAACATTTTGCCATAGCTCGCTTCGTTTCCGAGATATTTGCAGATTCATCTCAAGGGAAGGGGTCTGACGGACATATTTCGAGATATTTCTTCTTCTTGTTGTTCTTCTTCTGCACAGCTAAGCTGGAAGTGGCATTTGCAGCTCGCAATAGTGCAGAGTTATCTCAAAGAGAGGGGCCACGGTGTTTCTGTATCTCTATTATGTTGGTGCGGCTTCGGAACTTTTAAATATCTTGATATATCTCGAGAACTACGCATCTGATCAAAAAATATCATAGAAGATAAAAAGTAGGAAACTTAATTCTGTACAAAAAAGGTCTCTTAACATTTTGCAATAGCTCGCTTCGTTTCCGAGATATTTGCATATTTATCTCAAGGGAAGGGGCCTGACGGACATATTTCGAGATATTTCTTCTTCTTGTTGTTCTTCTTCTGCACAGCTAAGCTGGAAGTGGCATTTGCGGCTCGCACTAGTGCAGAGTTATCTCAAAGAAAGGGGCCACGGTGTTTCTGTATCTCTATTATGTTGGTGCGTCTTCGGAACTTTTAAATATCTTGATATATCTCGAGAACTACGCATCTGATCAAAAAATATCATAGAACATGAAAAGTAGGAAACTTAATTCTCTACAAAAAAGGTCTCTTAACATTTTGCCATAGCTCTCTTCGTTTCCGAGATATTTGCAGATTTATCTCAAGGGAAGGGGCCTGACGGACATATTTCGAGATATTTCTTCTTCTTGTTGTTCTTCTTCTGCACAGCTAAGCTCGAAGTGGCATTTGCAGCTCGCAATAGTGCAGAGTTATCTCAAAGAAAGAGGCCACGGTGTTTCTGTACCTCTATTATGTTGGTGCAGATTCGGAACTTTTAAATATCTTGATATATCTCGAGAACTACGCATCTGATCAAAAAATATCATCGAACATAGAAAGCAGGAAACTTAATTCTCTACAAAAAAGGTCTCTTAACATTTTGCCATAGCTCTCTTCGTTTCCGAGATATTTGCAGATTCAGCTCAAAGGAACTGGCCTGACGGACATATTTCGAGATATTTCTTCTTCTTGTTGTTCTTCCTCTGCACAGCTAAGCTGGAAGTGGCATTTGCAGCTCGCAATAGTGCAGAGTTATCTTAAAGAAAGGGGCCACGGTGTTTCTGTATCTCTATTATGTAGGTGCGGCTTCGGAACTTTTAAATATCTTGATATATCTCGAGAACTACGCATCTGATCAAAAAATGTCATACAACATAAAAAGTAGGAAACTTAATTCTCTACAAAAAAGGTCTCTTAACATTTTGCCATAGCTCGCTTCGTTTCCGAGATATTTGCATATTTATCTCAAGGGAAGGGGCCTGACGGACATATTTCGAGATATTTCTTCTTCTTGTTGTTCTTCTTCTGCACAGCTAAGCTGGAAGTGGCATTTGCAGCTCGCAATAGTGCAGAGTTATCTCAAAGAAAGGGGCCACGGTGTTTCTGTATCTCTATTATGTTGGTGCTGCTTCGGAACTTTTAAATATCTTGATATATCTCGAGAACTACGCATCTGATCAAAAAATATCATAGAACACAAAAAGTAGGAAACTTAATTCTCTACAAAACAGGTCTCTTAACATTTTGCCATAGCTCGCTTCGTTTCCGAGATATTTGCAGATTTATCTCAAGGGAAGGGGCCTGACGGACATATTTCGAGTTATTTCTTCTTCTTGTTGTTCTTCTTCTGCACAGCTGAGCTGGAAGTGGCATTTGCAGGTCGCAATAGTGCAGAGTTATCTCAAAGAAAGGGGCCACGGTGTTTCTGTATCTCTATTATGTTGGTGCGGCTTCGGAACTTTTAAATATCTCGATATATCTCGAAAACTACGCTTCTGATCAAAAAATATCATAGAACATGAATTGTAGGAAACATAATTCTCTACAAAAAAGGTCTCTTAACATTTTGCCATAGCTCGCTTCGTTTCCGAGATATTTGCAGATTTATCTCAAGGGAAGGGGCCTAACGGACATATTTCGAGATATTTCTTCTTCTTGTTGTTCTTCTTCTGCACAGCTAAACTGGAAGTGGCATTTCCAGCTCGCAATAGTGCAGAGTTATCTCAAAGAAAGCAGCCACGGTGTTTCTGTATCTCTATTATGTTGGTGCGGCTTCGGAACTTTTAAATATCTTGATATATCTCGAGAACTACGCATCTGATCAAAAAATATCATAGAACATAAAAAGTAGGAAACTTAATTCTCTACAAAAAAGGTCTCTTAACATTTTGCCATAGCTCGCTTCGTTTCGGAGATATTTGCAGATTTATCTCAAGGGAAGGGGCCTAACGGACATATTTCGAGATATTTCTTCTTCTTGTTGTTCTTCTTCTGCACAGCTAAACTGGAAGTGGCATTTCCAGCTCGCAATAGTGCAGAGTTATCTCAAAGAAAGGGGCCACGGTGTTTCTGTATCTCTATTATGTTGGTGCGGCTTCGGAACTTTTAAATATCTTGATATATCTCGAGAACTACGCATCTGATCAAATAATATCATAGAACACAAAAAGTAGGAAACTTAATTCTCTACAAAAAAGGTCTCTTAACATTTTGCCATAGCTCGCTTCGTTTCCGAGATATTTGCAGATTTATCTCAAGGGAAGGGGCCTGACGGACATATTTCGAGATATTTCTTCTTCTTGTTGTTCTTCTTCTGCACAGCTGAGCTGGAAGTGGCATTTGCAGGTCGCAATAGTGCAGAGTTATCTCAAAGAAAGGGGCCACGGTGTTTCTGTATCTCTATTATGTTGGTGCGGCTTCGGAACTTTTAAATATCTCGATATATCTCGAAAACTACGCTTCTGATCAAAAAATATCATAGAACATAAATTGTAGGAAACATTATTCTCTACAAAAAAGGTCTCTTAACATTTTGCCATAGCTCGCTTTGTTTCCGAGATATTTGCAGATTCATCTCAAGGGAAGGGGTCTGACGGACATATTTCGAGATATTTCTTCTTCTTGTTGTTCTTCTTCTGCACAGCTAAGCTCGAAGCGGCATTTGCAGCTCGCAATAGTGCAGAGTTATCTCAAAGAAAGAGGCCACGGTGTTTCTGTACCTCTATTATGTTGGTGCAGCTTCGGAACTTTTAAATATCTTGATATATCTCGAGAACTACGCATCTGATCAAAAAATATCATACTACATAAAAAGTAGGAAACTTAATTCTCTACAAGAAAGGTCTCTAAACATTTTGCCATAGCTCGCTTCGTTTCCGAGATATTTGCAGATTTATCTCAAGGGAAGGGGCCTAACGGACATATTTCGAGATATTTCTTCTTCTTGTTGTTCTTCTTCTGCACAGCTAAACTGGAAGTGGCATTTCCAGCTCGCAATAGTGCAGAGTTATCTCAAAGAAAGCAGCCACGGTGTTTCTGTATCTCTATTATGTTGGTGCGGCTTCGGAACTTTTAAATATCTTGATATATCTCGAGAACTACGCATCTGATCAAAAAATATCATAGAACATAAAAAGTAGGAAACTTAATTCTCTACAAAAAAGGTCTCTTAACATTTTGCCATAGCTCGCTTCGTTTCCGAGATATTTGCAGATTTATCTCAAGGGAAGGGGCCTAACGGACATATTTCGAGATATTTCTTCTTCTTGTTGTTCTTCTTCTGCACAGCTAAACTGGAAGTGGCATTTCCAGCTCGCAATAGTGCAGAGTTATCTCAAAGAAAGGGGCCACGGTGTTTCTGTATCTCTATTATGTTGGTGCGGCTTCGGAACTTTTAAATATCTTGATATATCTCGAGAACTACGCATCTGATCAAATAATATCATAGAACACAAAAAGTAGGAAACTTAATTCTCTACAAAAAAGGTCTCTTAACATTTTGCCATAGCTCGCTTCGTTTCCGAGATATTTGCAGATTTATCTCAAGGGAAGGGGCCTGACGGACATATTTCGAGATATTTCTTCTTCTTGTTGTTCTTCTTCTGCACAGCTGAGCTGGAAGTGGCATTTGCAGGTCGCAATAGTGCAGAGTTATCTCAAAGAAAGGGGCCACGGTGTTTCTGTATCTCTATTATGTTGGTGCGGCTTCGGAACTTTTAAATATCTCGATATATCTCGAAAACTACGCTTCTGATCAAAAAATATCATAGAACATAAATTGTAGGAAACATTATTCTCTACAAAAAAGGTCTCTTAACATTTTGCCATAGCTCGCTTTGTTTCCGAGATATTTGCAGATTCATCTCAAGGGAAGGGGTCTGACGGACATATTTCGAGATATTTCTTCTTCTTGTTGTTCTTCTTCTGCACAGCTAAGCTCGAAGCGGCATTTGCAGCTCGCAATAGTGCAGAGTTATCTCAAAGAAAGAGGCCACGGTGTTTCTGTACCTCTATTATGTTGGTGCAGCTTCGGAACTTTTAAATATCTTGATATATCTCGAGAACTACGCATCTGATCAAAAAATATCATACTACATAAAAAGTAGGAAACTTAATTCTCTACAAGAAAGGTCTCTAAACATTTTGCCATAGCTCGCTTCGTTTCCGAGATATTTGCAGATTTATCTCAAGGGAAGGGGCCTAACGGACATATTTCGAGATATTTCTTCTTCTTGTTGTTCTTCTTCTGCACAGCTAAACTGGAAGTGGCATTTCCAGCTCGCAATAGTGCAGAGTTATCTCAAAGAAAGCAGCCACGGTGTTTCTGTATCTCTATTATGTTGGTGCGGCTTCGGAACTTTTAAATATCTTGATATATCTCGAGAACTACGCATCTGATCAAAAAATATCATAGAACATAAAAAGTAGGAAACTTAATTCTCTACAAAAAAGGTCTCTTAACATTTTGCCATAGCTCGCTTCGTTTCCGAGATATTTGCAGATTTATCTCAAGGGAAGGGGCCTAACGGACATATTTCGAGATATTTCTTCTTCTTGTTGTTCTTCTTCTGCACAGCTAAACTGGAAGTGGCATTTCCAGCTCGCAATAGTGCAGAGTTATCTCAAAGAAAGGGGCCACGGTGTTTCTGTATCTCTATTATGTTGGTGCGGCTTCGGAACTTTTAAATATCTTGATATATCTCGAGAACTACGCATCTGATCAAAAAATATCATAGAACACAAAAAGTAGGAAACTTAATTCTCTACAAAAAAGGTCTCTTAACATTTTGCCATAGCTCGCTTCGTTTCCGAGATATTTGCAGATTCATCTCAAGGGAAGGGGTCTGACGGACATATTTCGAGATATTTCTTCTTCTTGTTGTTCTTCTTCTGCACAGCTAAGCTCGAAGCGGCATTTGCAGCTCGCAATAGTGCAGAGTTATCTCAAAGAAAGAGGCCACGGTGTTTCTGTACCTCTATTATGTTGGTGCAGCTTCGGAACTTTTAAATATCTTGATATATCTCGAGAACTACGCATCTGATCAAAAAATATCATCGAACATAAAAAGTAGGAAACTTAATTCTCTACAAAAAAGGTCTCTAAACATTTTGCCATAGCTCGCTTCGTTTCCGAGATATTTGCAGATTTATCTCAAGGGAAGGGGCCTGACGGACATATTTCGAGATATTTCTTCTTCTTGTTGTTCTTCTTCTGCACAGCTAAGCTGGAAGTGGCATTTGCGGCTCGCACTAGTGCAGAGTTATCTCAAAGAAAGGGGCCACGGTGTTTCTGTATCTCTATTATGTTGGTGCGGCTTCGGAACTTTTAAATATCTTGATATATCTCGAGAACTACGCATCTGATCAAAAAATATCGTAGAACATGAAAAGTAGGAAACTTAATTCTCTACAAAAAAGGTCTCTTAACATTTTGCCATAGCTCTCTTCGTTTCCGAGATATTTGCAGATTTATCTCAAGGGAAGGGGCCTGACGGACATATTTCGAGATATTTCTTCTTCTTGTTGTTCTTCTTCTGCACAGCTAAGCTCGAAGTGGCATTTGCAGCTCGCAATAGTGCAGAGTTATCTCAAAGAAAGAGGCCACGGTGTTTCTGTACCTCTATTATGTTGGTGCAGCTTCGGAACTTTTAAATATCTTGATATATCTCGAGAACTACGCATCTGATCAAAAAATATTATCGAACATAAAAAGTAGGAAACTTAATTCTCTACAAAAAAGGTCTCTTAACATTTTGCCATAGCTCTCTTCGTTTCCGAGATATTTGCAGATTCAGCTCAAAGGAACTGGCCTGACGGACATATTTCGAGATATTTCTTCTTCTTGTTGTTCTTCCTCTGCACAGCTAAGCTGGAAGTGGCATTTGCAGCTCGCAATAGTGCAGAGTTATCTTAAAGAAAGGGGCCACGGTGTTTCTGTATCTCTATTATGTAGGTGCGGCTTCGGAACTTTTAAATATCTTGATATATCTCGAGAACTACGCATCTGTTCAAAAAATGTCATAGAACATAAAAAGTAGGAAACTTAATTCTCTACAAAAAAGGTCTCTTAACATTTTGCCATAGCTCGCTTCGTTTCCGAGATATTTGGAGATTTATCTCAAGGGAAGGGGCCTGACGGACATATTTCGAGTTATTTCTTCTTCTTGTTGTTCTTCTTCTGCACAGCTGAGCTGGAAGTGGCATTTGCAGGTCGCAATAGTGCAGAGTTATCTCAAAGAAAGGGGCCACGGTGTTTCTGTATCTCTATTATGTTGGTGCGGCTTCGGAACTTTTAAATATCTCGATATATCTCGAAAACTACGCTTCTGACCAAAAAATATCATAGAACGTAAATTGTAGGAAACATTATTCTCTACAAAAAAGGTCTCTTAACATTTTGCCATAGCTCGCTTCGTTTCCGAGATATTTGCAGATTCATCTCAAGGGAAGGGGTCTGACGGACATATTTCGAGATATTTCTTCTTCTTGTTGTTCTTCTTCTGCACAGCTAAGCTGGAAGTGGCATTTGCAGGTCGCAATAGTGCAGAGTTATCTCAAAGAAAGGGGCCACGGTGTTTCTGTATCTCTATTATGTTGGTGCGGCTTCGGAACTTTTAAATATCTCGATATATCTTGAAAACTACGCTTCTGATCGAAAAATATCATAGAACATAAATTGTAGGAAACATAATTCTCTACAAAAAACGTCTCTTAACATTTTGCCATAGCTCGCTTCGTTTCCGAGATATTTGCAGATTCATCTCAAGGGAAGGGGTCTGACGGACATATTTCGAGATATTTCTTCTTCTTGTTGTTCTTCTTCTGCACAGCTAAGCTGGAAGTGGCATTTGCAGCTCGCAATAGTGCAGAGTTATCTCAAAGAGAGGGGCCACGGTGTTTCTGTATCTCTATTATGTTGGTGCGGCTTCGGAACTTTTAAATATCTTGATATATCTCGAGAACTACGCATCTGATCAAAAAATATCATAGAAGATAAAAAGTAGGAAACTTAATTCTCTACAAAAAAGGTCTCTTAACATTTTGCCATAGCTCGCTTCGTTTCCGAGATATTTGCATATTTATCTCAAGGGAAGGGACCTGACGGACATATTTCGAGATATTTCTTCTTCTTGTTGTTCTTCTTCTGCACAGCTAAGCTGGAAGTGGCATTTGCGGCTCGCACTAGTGCAGAGTTATCTCAAAGAAAGGGGCCACGGTGTTTCTGTATCTCTATTATGTTGGTGCGGCTTCGGAACTTCTAAATATCTAGATACATCTCGAGAACTACGCATCTGATCAAAAAATATCATAGAACATGAAAAGTAGGAAACTTAATTCTCTACAAAAAAGGTCTCTTAACATTTTGCCATAGCTCTCTTCGTTTCCGAGATATTTGCAGATTTATCTCAAGGGAAGGGGCCTGACGGACATATTTCGAGATATTTCTTCTTCTTGTTGTTCTTCTTCTGCACAGCTAAGCTCGAAGTGGCATTTGCAGCTCGCAATAGTGCAGAGTTATCTCAAAGAAAGAGGCCACGGTGTTTCTGTACCTCTATTATGTTGGTGCAGCTTCGGAACTTTTAAATATCTTGATATATCTCGAGAACTACGCATCTGATCAAAAAATATCATCGAACATAAAAAGTAGGAAACTTAATTCTCTACAAAAAAGGTCGCTTAACATTTTGCCATAGCTCTCTTCGTTTCCGAGATATTTGCAGATTTATCTCAAGGGGAGGGGCCTGACGGACATATTTCGAGTTATTTCTTCTTCTTGTTGTTCTTCTTCTGCACAGCTGAGCTGGAAGTGGCATTTGCAGGTCGCAATAGTGCAGAGTTATCTCAAAGAAAGGGGCCACGGTGTTTCTGTATCTCTATTATGTTGGTGCGGCTTCGGAACTTTTAAATATCTCGATATATCTTGAAAACTACGCTTCTGATCGAAAAATATCATAGAACATAAATTGTAGGAAACATAATTCTCTACAAAAAACGTCTCTTAACATTTTGCCATAGCTCGCTTCGTTTCCGAGATATTTGCAGATTCATCTCAAGGGAAGGGGTCTGACGGACATATTTCGAGATATTTCTTCTTCTTGTTGTTCTTCTTCTACACAGCTAAGCTGGAAGTGGCATTTGCAGCTCGCAATAGTGCAGAGTTATCTCAAAGAGAGGGGCCACGGTGTTTCTGTATCTCTATTATGTTGGTGCGGCTTCGGAACTTTTAAATATCTTGATATATCTCGAGAACTACGCATCTGATCAAAAAATATCATAGAAGATAAAAAGTAGGAAACTTAATTCTCTACAAAAAAGGTCTCTTAACATTTTGCCATAGCTCGCTTCGTTTCCGAGATATTTGCATATTTATCTCAAGGGAAGGGGCCTGACGGACATATTTCGAGATATTTCTTCTTCTTGTTGTTCTTCTTCTGCACAGCTAAGCTGGAAGTGGCATTTGCGGCTCGCACTAGTGCAGAGTTATCTCAAAGAAAGGGGCCACGGTGTTTCTGTATCTCTATTATGTTGGTGCGGCTTCGGAACTTCTAAATATCTAGATACATCTCGAGAACTACGCATCTGATCAAAAAATATCATAGAACATGAAAAGTAGGAAACTTAATTCTCTACAAAAAAGGTCTCTTAACATTTTGCCATAGCTCTCTTCGTTTCCGAGATATTTGCAGATTTATCTCAAGGGAAGGGGCCTGACGGACATATTTCGAGATATTTCTTCTTCTTGTTGTTCTTCTTCTGCACAGCTAAGCTCGAAGTGGCATTTGCAGCTCGCAATAGTGCAGAGTTATCTCAAAGAAAGAGGCCACGGTGTTTCTGTACCTCTATTATGTTGGTGCAGCTTCGGAACTTTTAAATATCTTGATATATCTCGAGAACTACGCATCTGATCAAAAAATATTATCGAACATAAAAAGTAGGAAACTTAATTCTCTACAAAAAAGGTCTCTTAACATTTTGCCATAGCTCTCTTCGTTTCCGAGATATTTGCAGATTCAGCTCAAAGGAACTGGCCTGACGGACATATTTCGAGATATTTCTTCTTCTTGTTGTTCTTCCTCTGCACAGCTAAGCTGGAAGTGGCATTTGCAGCTCGCAATAGTGCAGAGTTATCTTAAAGAAAGGGGCCACGGTGTTTCTGTATCTCTATTATGTAGGTGCGGCTTCGGAACTTTTAAATATCTTGATATATCTCGAGAACTACGCATCTGATCAAAAAATATCATAGAAGATAAAAAGTAGGAAACTTAATTCTCTACAAAAAAGGTCTCTTAACATTTTGCCATAGCTCGCTTCGTTTCCGAGATATTTGCATATTTATCTCAAGGGAAGGGGCCTGACGGACATATTTCGAGATATTTCTTCTTCTTGTTGTTCTTCTTCTGCACAGCTAAGCTGGAAGTGGCATTTGCGGCTCGCACTAGTGCAGAGTTATCTCAAAGAAAGGGGCCACGGTGTTTCTGTATCTCTATTATGTTGGTGCGGCTTCGGAACTTCTAAATATCTAGATACATCTCGAGAACTACGCATCTGATCAAAAAATATCATAGAACATGAAAAGTAGGAAACTTAATTCTCTACAAAAAAGGTCTCTTAACATTTTGCCATAGCTCTCTTCGTTTCCGAGATATTTGCATATTTATCTCAAGGGAAGGGGCCTGACGGACATATTTCGAGATATTTCTTCTTCTTGTTGTTCTTCTTCTGCACAGCTAAGCTGGAAGTGGCATTTGCGGCTCGCACTAGTGCAGAGTTATCTCAAAGAAAGGGGCCACGGTGTTTCTGTATCTCTATTATGTTGGTGCGGCTTCGGAACTTCTAAATATCTAGATACATCTCGAGAACTACGCATCTGATCAAAAAATATCATAGAACATGAAAAGTAGGAAACTTAATTCTCTACAAAAAAGGTCTCTTAACATTTTGCCATAGCTCTCTTCGTTTCCGAGATATTTGCAGATTTATCTCAAGGGAAGGGGCCTGACGGACATATTTCGAGATATTTCTTCTTCTTGTTGTTCTTCTTCTGCACAGCTAAGCTGGAAGTGGCATTTGCGGCTCGCACTAGTGCAGAGTTATCTCAAAGAAAGGGGCCACGGTGTTTCTGTATCTCTATTATGTTGGTGCGGCTTCGGAACTTCTAAATATCTAGATACATCTCGAGAACTACGCATCTGATCAAAAAATATCATAGAACATGAAAAGTAGGAAACTTAATTCTCTACAAAAAAGGTCTCTTAACATTTTGCCATAGCTCTCTTCGTTTCCGAGATATTTGCAGATTTATCTCAAGGGAAGGGGCCTGACGGACATATTTCGAGATATTTCTTCTTCTTGTTGTTCTTCTTCTGCACAGCTAAGCTCGAAGTGGCATTTGCAGCTCGCAATAGTGCAGAGTTATCTCAAAGAAAGAGGCCACGGTGTTTCTGTACCTCTATTATGTTGGTGCAGCTTCGGAACTTTTAAATATCTTGATATATCTCGAGAACTACGCATCTGATCAAAAAATATCATCGAACATAAAAAGTAGGAAACTTAATTCTCTACAAAAAAGGTCGCTTAACATTTTGCCATAGCTCTCTTCGTTTCCGAGATATTTGCAGATTCAGCTCAAAGGAACTGGCCTGACGGACATATTTCGAGATATTTCTTCTTCTTGTTGTTCTTCCTCTGCACAGCTAAGCTGGAAGTGGCATTTGCAGCTCGCAGTAGTGCAGAGTTATCTTAAAGAAAGGGGCCACGGTGTTTCTGTATCTCTATTATGTAGGTGCGGCTTCGGAACTTTTAAATATCTTGATATATCTCGAGAACTACGCATCTGATCAAAAAATGTCATAGAACATAAAAAGTAGGAAACTTAATTCTCTACAAAAAAGGTCTCTTAACATTTTGCCATAGCTCGCTTCGTTTCCGAGATATTTGCATATTTATCTCAAGGGAAGGGGCCTGACGGACATATTTCGAGATATTTCTTCTTCTTGTTGTTCTTCTTCTGCACAGCTAAGCTGGAAGTGGCATTTGCAGCTCGCAATAGTGCAGAGTTATCTCAAAGAAAGGGGCCACGGTGTTTCTGTATCTCTATTATGTTGGTGCGGCTTCGGAACTTTTAAATATCTCGATATATCTTGAAAACTACGCTTCTGATCGAAAAATATCATAGAACATAAATTGTAGGAAACATAATTCTCTACAAAAAACGTCTCTTAACATTTTGCCATAGCTCGCTTCGTTTCCGAGATATTTGCAGATTCATCTCAAGGGAAGGGGTCTGACGGACATATTTCGAGATATTCCTTCTTCTTGTTGTTCTTCTTCTGCACAGCTAAGCTGGAAGTGGCATTTGCAGCTCGCAATAGTGCAGAGTTATCTCAAAGAGAGGGGCCACGGTGTTTCTGTATCTCTATTATGTTGGTGCGGCTTCGGAACTTTTAAATATCTTGATATATCTCGAGAACTACGCATCTGATCAAAAAATATCATAGAAGATAAAAAGTAGGAAACTTAATTCTCTACAAAAAAGGTCTCTTAACATTTTGCCATAGCTCGCTTCGTTTCCGAGATATTTGCATATTTATCTCAAGGGAAGGGGCCTGACGGACATATTTCGAGATATTTCTTCTTCTTGTTGTTCTTCTTCTGCACAGCTAAGCTGGAAGTGGCATTTGCGGCTCGCACTAGTGCAGAGTTATCTCAAAGAAAGGGGCCACGGTGTTTCTGTATCTCTATTATGTTGGTGCGGCTTCGGAACTTCTAAATATCTAGATACATCTCGAGAACTACGCATCTGATCAAAAAATATCATAGAACATGAAAAGTAGGAAACTTAATTCTCTACAAAAAAGGTCTCTTAACATTTTGCCATAGCTCTCTTCGTTTCCGAGATATTTGCAGATTTATCTCAAGGGAAGGGGCCTGACGGACATATTTCGAGATATTTCTTCTTCTTGTTGTTCTTCTTCTGCACAGCTAAGCTCGAAGTGGCATTTGCAGCTCGCAATAGTGCAGAGTTATCTCAAAGAAAGAGGCCACGGTGTTTCTGTACCTCTATTATGTTGGTGCAGCTTCGGAACTTTTAAATATCTTGATATATCTCGAGAACTACGCATCTGATCAAAAAATATCATCGAACATAAAAAGTAGGAAACTTAATTCTCTACAAAAAAGGTCGCTTAACATTTTGCCATAGCTCTCTTCGTTTCCGAGATATTTGCAGATTCAGCTCAAAGGAACTGGCCTGACGGACATATTTCGAGATATTTCTTCTTCTTGTTGTTCTTCCTCTGCACAGCTAAGCTGGAAGTGGCATTTGCAGCTCGCAGTAGTGCAGAGTTATCTTAAAGAAAGGGGCCACGGTGTTTCTGTATCTCTATTATGTAGGTGCGGCTTCGGAACTTTTAAATATCTTGATATATCTCGAGAACTACGCATCTGATCAAAAAATGTCATAGAACATAAAAAGTAGGAAACTTAATTCTCTACAAAAAAGGTCTCTTAACATTTTGCCATAGCTCGCTTCGTTTCCGAGATATTTGCATATTTATCTCAAGGGAAGGGGCCTGACGGACATATTTCGAGATATTTCTTCTTCTTGTTGTTCTTCTTCTGCACAGCTAAGCTGGAAGTGGCATTTGCAGCTCGCAATAGTGCAGAGTTATCTCAAAGAAAGGGGCCACCGTGTTTCTGTATCTCTATTATGTTGGTGCGGCTTCGGAACTTTTAAATATCTCGATATATCTCGAGAACTACGCATCTGATCAAAAAATATCATAGAACACAAAAAGTAGGAAACTTAATTCTCTACAAAAAAGCTCTCTTAACATTTTGCCATAGCTCGCTTCGTTTCCGAGATATTTGCAGATTTATCTCAAGGGAAGGGGCCGGACGGACATATTTCGAGTTATTTCTTCTTCTTGTTGTTCTTCTTCTGCACAGCTGAGCTGGAAGTGGCATTTGCAGGTCGCAATAGTGCAGAGTTATCTCAAAGAAAGGGGCCACGGTGTTTCTGTATCTCTATTATGTTGGTGCGGCTTCGGAACTTTTAAATATCTCGATATATCTTGAAAACTACGCTTCTGATCGAAAAATATCATAGAACATAAATTGTAGGAAACATAATTCTCTACAAAAAACGTCACTTAACATTTTGCCATAGCTCGCTTCGTTTCCGAGATATTTGCAGATTCATCTCAAGGGAAGGGGTCTGACGGACATCTTTCGAGATATTTCTTCTTCTTGTTGTTCTTCTTCTGCACAGCTAAGCTGGAAGTGGCATTTGCAGCTCGCAATAGTGCAGAGTTATCTCAAAGAGAGGGGCCACGGTGTTTCTGTATCTCTATTATGTTGGTGCGGCTTCGGAACTTTTAAATATCTTGATATATCTCGAGAACTACGCATCTGATCAAAAAATATCATAGAAGATAAAAAGTAGGAAACTTAATTCTCTACAAAAAAGGTCTCTTAACATTTTGCCATAGCTCGCTTCGTTTCCGAGATATTTGCATATTTATCTCAAGGGAAGGGGCCTGACGGACATATTTCGAGATATTTCTTCTTCTTGTTGTTCTTCTTCTGCACAGCTAAGCTCGACGCGGCATTTGCAGCTCGCAATAGTGCAGAGTTATCTCAAAGAAAGAGGCCACGGTGTTTCTGTACCCCTATTATGTTGGTGCAGCTTAGGAACTTTTAAATATCTTGATATATCTCGAGAACTACGCATCTGATCAAAAAATATCATCGAACATAAAAAGTAGGAAACTTAATTCTCTACAAGAAAGGTCTCTAAACATTTTGCCATAGCTCGCTTCGTTTCCGAGATATTTGCAGATTTATCTCAAGGGAAGGGGCCTGACGGACATATTTCGAGATATTTCTTCTTCTTGTTGTTCTTCTTCTGCACAGCTAAGCTGGAAGTGGCATTTGCAGCTCGCAATAGTGCAGAGTTATCTCAAAGAAAGGGGCCACGGTGTTTCTGTATCTCTATTATGTTGGTGCGGCTTCGGAACTTTTAAATATCTCGATATATCTCGAAAACTACGCTTCTGATCAAAAAATATCATAGAACATAAAAAGTAGGAAACTTAATTCTCTACAAAAAAGGTCTCTTAACATTTTGCCATAACTCGCTTCGTTTCCGAGATATTTGCAGATTTATCTCAAGGGAAGGGGCCTGACGGGCATATTTCGAGTTATTTCTTCTTCTTGTTGTTCTTCTTCTGCACAGCTGAGCTGGAAGTGGCATTTGCAGGTCGCAATAGTGCAGAGTTATCTCAAAGAAAGGGGCCACGGTGTTTCTGTATCTCTATTATGTTGGTGCGGCTTCGGAACTTTTAAATATCTCGATATATCTTGAAAACTACGCTTCTGATCGAAAAATATCATAGAACATAAATTGTAGGAAACATAATTCTCTACAAAAAACGTCTCTTAACATTTTGCCATAGCTCGCTTCGTTTCCGAGATATTTGCAGATTCATCTCAAGGGAAGGGGTCTGACGGACATATTTCGAGATATTTCTTCTTCTTGTTGTTCTTCTTCTGCACAGCTAAGCTGGAAGTGGCATTTGCAGCTCGCAATAGTGCAGAGTTATCTCAAAGAGAGGGGCCACGGTGTTTCTGTATCTCTATTATGTTGGTGCGGCTTCGGAACTTTTAAATATCTTGATATATCTCGAGAACTACGCATCTGATCAAAAAATATCATAGAAGATAAAAAGTAGGAAACTTAATTCTCTACAAAAAAGGTCTCTTAACATTTTGCCATAGCTCGCTTCGTTTCCGAGATATTTGCATATTTATCTCAAGGGAAGGGGCCTGACGGACATATTTCGAGATATTTCTTCTTCTTGTTGTTCTTCTTCTGCACAGCTAAGCTCGAAGCGGCATTTGCAGCTCGCAATAGTGCAGAGTTATCTCAAAGAAAGAGGCCACGGTGTTTCTGTACCTCTATTATGTTGGTGCAGCTTCGGAACTTTTAAATATCTTGATATATCTCGAGAACTACGCATCTGATCAAAAAATATCATCGAACATAAAAAGTAGGAAACTTAATTCTCTACAAAAAAGGTCTCTTAACATTTTGCCATAGCTCGCTTCGTTTCCGAGATATTTGCAGATTTATCTCAAGGGAAGTGGCCTGACGGACATATTTCGAGATATTTCTTCTTCTTGTTGTTCTTCTTCTGCACAGCTAAGCTGGAAGTGGCATTTGCAGCTCGCAATAGTGCAGAGTTATCCCAAAGAAAGGGGCCACGATGTTTCTGTATCTCTATTATGTTGGTGCGGCTTCGGAACTTTTAAATATCTTGATATATCTCGAGAACTACGCATCTGATCAAAAAATATCATCGAACATAAAAAGTAGGAAACTTAATTCTCTACAAAAAAGGTCTCTTAACATTTTGCCATAGCTCGCTTCGTTTCCGAGATATTTGCAGATTTATCTCAAGGGAAGTGGCCTGACGGACATATTTCGAGATATTTCTTCTTCTTGTTGTTCTTCTTCTGCACAGCTAAGCTGGAAGTGGCATTTGCAGCTCGCAATAGTGCAGAGTTATCCCAAAGAAAGGGGCCACGATGTTTCTGTATGTCTATTATGTTGGTGCGGCTTCGGAACTTTTAAATATCTCGATATATCTCGAAAACTACGCTTCTGATCGAAAAATATCATAGAACATAAATTGTAGGAAACATAATTCTCTACAAAAAAGGTCTCTTAACATTTTGCCATAGCTCGCTTCGTTTCCGAGATATTTGCATATATATCTCAAGGGAAGGGGCCTGACGGACATATTTCGAGATATTTCTTCTTCTTGTTGTTCTTCTTCTGCACAGCTAAGCTGGAAGTGGCATTTGCGGCTCGCACTAGTGCAGAGTTATCTCAAAGAAAGGGGCCACGGTGTTTCTGTATCTCTATTATGTTGGTGCGGCTTCGGAACTTTTAAATATCTCGATATATCTCGACAACTACGCTTCTGATCAAAAAATATGATAGAACATAAAAAGTAGGAAACTTAATTCTCTACAAAAAAGGTCTCTTAACATTTTGCCATAGCTCGCTTCGTTTCCGAGATATTTGCAGATTTATCTCAAGGGAAGGGGCCTAACGGACATATTTCGAGATATTTCTTCTTCTTGTTGTTCTTCTTCTGCACAGCTAAGCTCGAAGCGGCATTTCCAGCTCGCAATAGTGCAGAGTTATCTCAAAGAAAGGGGCCACGGTGTTTCTGTATCTCTATTATGTTGGTGCGGCTTCGGAACTTTTAAATATCTTGATATATCTCGAGAACTACGCATCTGATCAAAAAATATCATAGAACACAAAAAGTAGGAAACTTAATTCTCTACAAAAAAGGTCTCTTAACATTTTGCCATAGCTCGCTTCGTTTCCGAGATATTTGCAGATTTATCTCAAGGGAAGGGGCCTGACGGACATATTTCGAGATATTTCTTCTTCTTGTTGTTCTTCTTCTGCACAGCTGAGCTGGAAGTGGCATTTGCAGGTCGCAATAGTGCAGAGTTATCTCAAAGGGAGGGGCCACGGTGTTTCTGTATCTCTATTATGTTGGTGCGGCTTCGGAACTTTTAAATATCTTGATATATCTCGAGAACTACGCATCTGATCAAAAAATATCATAGAAGATAAAAAGTAGGAAACTTAATTCTCTACAAAAAAGGTCTCTTAACATTTTGCCATAGCTCGCTTCGTTTCCGAGATATTTGCATATTTATCTCAAGGGAAGGGGCCTGACGGACATATTTCGAGATATTTCTTCTTCTTGTTGTTCTTCTTCTGCACAGCTAAGCTGGAAGTGGCATTTGCGGCTCGCACTAGTGCAGAGTTATCTCAAAGAAAGGGGCCACGGTGTTTCTGTATCTGTATTATGTTGGTGCGGCTTCGGAACTTTTAAATATCTCGATATATCTCGAAAACTACGCTTCTGATCAAAAAATATCATAGAACATAAATTGTAGGAAACATAATTCTCTAGAAAAAACGTCTCTTAACATTTTGCCATAGCTCGCTTCGTTTCCGAGATATTTGCAGATTCAGCTCAAAGGAACTGGCCTGACGGACATATTTCGAGATATTTCTTCTTCTTGTTGTTCTTCCTCTGCACAGCTAAGCTGGAAGTGGCATTTGCGGCTCTCACTAGTGCAGAGTTATCTCAAAGAAAGGGGCCACGGTGTTTCTGTATCTCTATTATGTTGGTGCGGCTTCGGAACTTTTAAATATCTCGATATATCTCGAAAACTACGCTTCTGATCAAAAAATATCATAGAACATAAATTGTAGGAAACATAATTCTCTACAAAAAAGGTCGCTTAACATTTTGCCATAGCTCGCTTCGTTTCCGAGATATTTGCAGATATATCTCAAGGGAAGGGGCCTGACGGACATATTTCGAGATATTTCTTCTTCTTGTTGTTCTTCTTCTGCACAGCTAAGCTGGAAGTGGCATTGACAGCTCGAAATAGTGCAGAGTTATCTCAAAGAAAGGGGCCACGGTGTTTCTGTATCTCTATTATGTTGGTGCGGCTTCGGAACTTTTAAATATCTTGATATATCTCGAGAACTACGCATCTGATCAAAAAATATCATAGAACATAAAAAGGAGGAAACTTAATTCTCTACAAAAAAGGTCTCTTAACATTTTGCCATAGCTCGCTTCGTTTCCGAGATATTTGCAGATTTATCTCAAGGGAAGGGGCCTGACGGACATATTTCGAGATATTTCTTCTTCTTGTTGTTCTTCTTCTGCACAGCTAAGCTGGAAGTGGCATTTGCGGCTCGCACTAGTGCAGAGTTATCTCAAAGAAAGGGGCCACGGTGTTTCTGTATCTCTATTATGTTGGTGCGGCTTCGGAACTTTTAAATATCTCGATATATCTCGAAAACTACGCTTCTGATCAAAAAATATCATACAACATAAATTGTAGGAAACATAATTCTCTACAAGAAAGGTTTCTTAACATTTTGCCATAGCTCGCTTCGTTTCCGAGATATTTGCAGATTCAGCTCAAAGGAACTGGCCTGACGGACATATTTCGAGATATTTCTTCTTCTTGTTGTTCCTCCTCTGCACAGCTAAGCTGGAAGTGGCATTTGCAGCTCGCAATAGTGCAGAGTTATCTCAAAGAAAGGGGTCACGGTGTTTCTGTATCTCTATTATGTTGGTGCGGCTTCGGAACTTTTAAATATCTTGATATATCTCGAGAACTACGCATCTGATCAAAAAATATCATAGAACATAAAAAGTAGGAAACTTAATTCTCTACAAAAAAGGTCTCTTAACATTTTGCCATAGCTCGCTTCGTTTCCGAGACATTTGCAGATTTATCTCAAGGGAAGGGGCCTGACGGACATATTTCGAGATATTTCTTCTTCTTGTGGTTCTTCTTCTGCACAGCTAAGCTGGAAGTTGCATTTGCGGCTCGCACTAGTGCACAGTTATCTCAAAGAAAGGGGCCACGGTGTTTCTGTATCTCTATTATGTTGGTGCGTCTTCGGAACTTTTGAATATCTCGATATATCTCGAAAACTACGCTTCTGATCAAAAAATATCATAGAACATAAATTGTAGGAAACATAATTCTCTACAAAAAACGTCTCTTAACATTTTGCCATACCTCGCTTCGTTTCCGAGATATTTGCAGATTCAGCTCAAAGGAACTGGCCTGACGGACATATTTCGAGATATTTCTTCTTCTTGTTGTTCTTCTTCTGCACAGCTAAGCTGGAAGTGGCATTGACAGCTCGAAATAGTGCAGAGTTATCTCAAAGAAAGGGGCCACGGTGTTTCTGTATCTCTATTATGTTGGTGCGGCTTCGGAACTTTTAAATATCTTGATATATCTCGAGAACTACGCATCTGATCAAAAAATGTCATAGAACATGAAAAGTAGGAAACTTAATTCTCTACAAAAAAGGTCTCTTAACATTTTGCCATAGCTCGCTTCGTTTCCGAGATATTTGCATATTTATCTCAAGGGAAGGGGCCTGACGGACATATTTCGAGATATTTCTTCTTCTTGTTGTTCTTCTTCTGCACAGCTAAGCTGGAAGTGGCATTTGCGGCTCGCACTAGTGCAGAGTTATCTCAAAGAAAGGGGCCACGGTGTTTCTGTATCTCTATTATGTTGGTGCGTCTTCGGAACTTTTAAATATCTCGATATATCTCGAAAACTACGCTTCTGATCAAAAAATATCATACAACATAAATTGTAGGAAACATAATTCTCTACAAAAAAGGTCTCTTAACATTTTGCCATAGCTCGCTTCGTTTCCGAGATATTTGCAGATTCAGCTCAAAGGAACTGGCCTGACGGAGATATTTCGAGATATTTCTTCTTCTTGTTGTTCCTCCTCTGCACAGCTAAGCTGGAAGTGGCATTTGCAGCTCGCAATAGTGCAGAGTTATCTTAAAGAAAGGGGCCACGGTGTTTCTGTATCTCTATTATGTTGGTGCGGCTTCGGAACTTTTAAATATCTTGATATATCTCGACAACTACGCATCTGATCAAAAAATGTCATAGAACATAAAAAGTAGGAAACTTAATTCTCTACAAAAAAGGTCTCTTAACATTTTGCCATAGCTCGCTTCGTTTCCGAGATATTTGCATATTTATCTCAAGGGAAGGGGCCTGACGGACATATTTCGAGATATTTCTTCTTCTTGTTGTTCTTCTTCTGCACAGCTAAGCTGGAAGTGGCATTTGCGGCTCGCACTAGTGCAGAGTTATCTCAAAGAAAGGGGCCACGGTGTTTCTGTATCTCTATTATGTTGGTGCGGCTTCGGAACTTTTAAATATCTCAATATATCTCGAAAACTACGCTTCTGATCAAAAAATATCATAGAACATAAAAAGTAGGAAACTTAATTCTCTACAAAAAAGGTCTCTTAACATTTTGCCATAGCTCGCTTCGTTTCCGAGATATTTGCAGATTTATCTCAAGGGAAGGGGCCTAACGGACATATTTCGAGATATTTCTTCTTCTTGTTGTTCTTCTTCTGCACAGCTAAACTGGAAGTGGCATTTCCAGCTCGCAATAGTGCAGAGCTATCTCAAAGAAAGGGGCCACGGTGTTTCTGTATCTCTATTATGTTGGTGCGGTTTCGGAACTTTTAAATATCTTGATATATCTCGAGAACTACGCATCTGATCAAAAAATATTATAGAACATAAAAAGTAGGAAACTTAATTCTCTACAAAAAAGGTCTCTTAACATTTTGCCATAGCTCGCTTCGTTTCCGAGATATTTGCAGATTTATCTCAAGGGAAGGGGCCTGACGGACGTATTTCGAGATATTTCTTCTTCTTGTTGTTCTTCTTCTGCACAGCTAAGCTGGAAGTGGCATTTGCAGCTCGCAATAGTGCAGAGTTATCTCAAAGAAAGGGGCCACGGTGTTTCTGTATCTCTATTATGTTGGTGCGGCTTCGGAACTTTTAAATATCTCGATATATCTCGAAAACTACGCTTCTGATCAAAAAATATCATAGAACGTAAATTGTAGGAAACATTATTCTCTACAAAAAAGGTCTCTTAACATTTTGCCATAGCTCGCTTCGTTTCCGAGATATTTGCAGATTCATCTCAAGGGAAGGGGTCTGACGGACATATTTCGAGATATTTCTTCTTCTTGTTGTTCTTCTTCTGCACAGCTAAGCTCGAAGCGGCATTTGCAGCTCGCAATAGTGCAGAGTTATCTCAAAGAAAGAGGCCACGGTGTTTCTGTACCTCTATTATGTTGGTGCAGCTTCGGAACTTTTAAATATCTTGATATATCTCGAGAACTACGCATCTGATCAAAAAATATCATCGAACATAAAAAGTAGGAAACTTAATTCTCTACAAAAAAGGTCTCTTAACATTTTGCCATAGCTCGCTTCGTTTCCGAGATATTTGCAGATTTATCTCAAGGGAAGTGGCCTGACGGACATATTTCGAGATATTTCTTCTTCTTGTTGTTCTTCTTCTGCACAGCTAAGCTCGAAGCGGCATTTGCAGCTCGCAATAGTGCAGAGTTATCTCAAAGAAAGAGGCCACGGTGTTTCTGTACCTCTATTATGTTGGTGCAGCTTCGGAACTTTTAAATATCTTGATATATCTCGAGAACTACGCATCTGATCAAAAAATATCATCGAACATAAAAAGTAGGAAACTTAATTCTCTACAAAAAAGGTCTCTTAACATTTCGCCATAGCTCGCTTCGTTTCCGAGATATTTGCAGATATATCTCAAGGGAAGGGGCCTGACGGACATATTTCGAGATATTTCTTCTTCTTGTTGTTCTTCTTCTGCACAGCTAAGCTGGAAGTGGCATTTCCAGCTCGCAATAGTGCAGAGTTATCTCAAAGAAAGGGGCCACGGTGTTTCTGTATCTCTATTATGTTGGTGCGGTTTCGGAACTTTTAAATATCTTGATATATCTCGAGAACTACGCATCTGATCAAAAAATATCATAGAACATAAAAAGTAGGAAACTTAATTCTCTACAAAAAAGGTCTCTTAACATTTTGCCATAGCTCGCTTCGTTTCCGAGATATTTGCAGATTTATCTCAAGGGAAGGGGCCTGACGGACGTATTTCGAGATATTTCTTCTTCTTGTTGTTCTTCTTCTGCACAGCTGAGCTGGAAGTGGCATTTGCAGGTCGCAATAGTGCAGAGTTATCTCAAAGAAAGGGGCCACGGTGTTTCTGTATCTCTATTATGTTGGTGCGGCTTCGGAACTTTTAAATATCTCGATATATCTCGAAAACTACGCTTCTGATCAAAAAATATCATAGAACGTAAATTGTAGGAAACATTATTCTCTACAAAAAAGGTCTCTTAACATTTTGCCATAGCTCGCTTCGTTTCCGAGATATTTGCAGATTCATCTCAAGGGAAGGGGTCTGACGGACATATTTCGAGATATTTCTTCTTCTTGTTGTTCTTCTTCTGCACAGCTAAGCTCGAAGCGGCATTTGCAGCTCGCAATAGTGCAGAGTTATCTCAAAGAAAGAGGCCACGGTGTTTCTGTACCTCTATTATGTTGGTGCAGCTTCGGAAATTTTAAATATCTTGATATATCTCGAGAACTACGCATCTGATCAAAAAATATCATCGAACATAAAAAGTAGGAAACTTAATTCTCTACAAAAAAGGTCTCTTAACATTTTGCCATAGCTCGCTTCGTTTTCGAGATATTTGCAGATTTATCTCAAGGGAAGTGGCCTGACGGACATATTTCGAGATATTTCTTCTTCTTGTTGTTCTTGTTCTGCACAGCTAAGCTGGAAGTGGCATTTGCAGCTCGCAATAGTGCAGAGTTATCCCAAAGAAAGGGGCCACGGTGTTTCTGTATCTCTATTATGTTGGTGCGGCTTCGGAACTTTTAAATATCTTGATATATCTCGAGAACTACGGATCTGATCAAAAAATATCATACTACATAAAAAGTAGGAAACTTAATTCTCTACAAGAAAGGTCTCTAAACATTTTGCCATAGCTCGCTTCGTTTCCGAGATATTTGCAGATTTATCTCAAGGGAAGGGGCCTGACGGACATATTTCGAGATATTTCTTCTTCTTGTTGTTCTTCTTCTGCACAGCTAAGCTGGAAGTGGCATTTGCAGCTCGCAATAGTGCAGAGTTATCTCAAAGAGAGGGGCCACGGTGTTTCTGTATCTCTATTATGTTGGTGCGGCTTCGGAACTTTTAAATATCTTGATATATCTCGAGAACTACGCATCTGATCAAAAAATATCATAGAAGATAAAAAGTAGGAAACTTAATTCTCTACAAAAAAGGTCTCTTAACATTTCGCCATAGCTCGCTTCGTTTCCGAGATATTTGCAGATATATCTCAAGGGAAGGGGCCTGACGGACATATTTCGAGATATTTCTTCTTCTTGTTGTTCTTCTTCTGCACAGCTAAGCTGGAAGTGGCATTTGCGGCTCGCACTAGTGCACAGTTATCTCAAAGAAAGGGGCCACGGTGTTTCTGTATCTCTATTATGTTGGTGCGTCTTCGGAACTTTTAAATATCTCGATATATCTCGAAAACTACGCTTCTGATCAAAAAATATCGTAGAACGTAAATTGTAGGAAACATTATTCTCTACAAAAAAGGTCTCTTAACATTTTGCCATAGCTCGCTTCGTTTCCGAGATATTTGCAGATTCATCTCAGGGGAAGGGGTCTGACGGACATATTTCGAGATATTTCTTCTTCTTGTTGTTCTTCTTCTGCACAGCTAAGCTGGAAGTGGCATTTGCGGCTCGCACTAGTGCACAGTTATCTCAAAGAAAGGGGCCACGGTGTTTCTGTATCTCTATTATGTTGGTGCGGCTTCGGAACTTTTAAATATCTTGATATATCTCGAGAACTACGCATCTGATCAAAAAATATCATAGAACATCAAAAGTAGGAAACTTAATTCTCTACAAAAAAGGTCTCTTAACATTTTGCCATAGCTCGCTTCGTTTCCGAGATATTTGCAGATTTATCTCAAGGGAAGGGGCCTGACGGACATATTTCGAGATATTTCTTCTTGTTGTTGTTCTTCTTCTGCACAGCTAAGCTGGAAGTGGCATTTGCGGCTCGCACTAGTGCAGAGTTATCTCAAAGAAAGGGGCCACGGTGTTTCTGTATCTCTATTATGTTGGTGCGGCTTCGGAACTTTTAAATATCTCGATATATCTCGAAAACTACGCTTCTGATCAAAAAATATCATAGAACGTAAATTGTAGGAAACATTATTCTCTACAAAAAAGGTCTCTTAACATTTTGCCATAGCTCGCTTCGTTTCCGAGATATTTGCAGATTCATCTCAAGGGAAGGGGTCTGACGGACATATTTCGAGATATTTCTTCTTCTTGTTGTTCTTCTTCTGCACAGCTAAGCTCGAAGCGGCATTTGCAGCTCGCAATAGTGCAGAGTTATCTCAAAGAAAGAGGCCACGGTGTTTCTGTACCTCTATTATGTTGGTGCAGCTTCGGAACTTTTAAATATCTTGATATATCTCGAGAACTACGCATCTGATCAAAAAATATCATCGAACATAAAAAGTAGGAAACTTAATTCTCTACAAAAAATGTCTCTTAACATTTTGCCATAGCTCGCTTCGTTTCCGAGATATTTGCAGATTTATCTCAAGGGAAGTGGCCTGACGGACATATTTCGAGATATTTCTTCTTCTTGTTGTTCTTGTTCTGCACAGCTAAGCTGGAAGTGGCATTTGCAGCTCGCAATAGTGCAGAGTTATCCCAAAGAAAGGGGCCACGGTGTTTCTGTATCTCTATTATGTTGGTGCGGCTTCGGAACTTTTAAATATCTTGATATATCTCGAGAACTACGGATCTGATCAAAAAATATCATACTACATAAAAAGTAGGAAACTTAATTCTCTACAAGAAAGGTCTCTAAACATTTTGCCATAGCTCGCTTCGTTTCCGAGATATTTGCAGATTTATCTCAAGGGAAGGGGCCTGACGGACATATTTCGAGATATTTCTTCTTCTTGTTGTTCTTCTTCTGCACAGCTAAGCTGGAAGTGGCATTTGCAGCTCGCAATAGTGCAGAGTTATCTCAAAGAGAGGGGCCACGGTGTTTCTGTATCTCTATTATGTTGGTGCGGTTTCGGAACTTTTAAATATCTTGATATATCTCGAGAACTACGCATCTGATCAAAAAATATCATAGAACATAAAAAGTAGGAAACTTAATTCTCTACAAAAAAGGTCTCTTAACATTTTGCCATAGCTCGCTTCGTTTCCGAGATATTTGCAGATTTATCTCAAGGGAAGTGGCCTGACGGACATATTTCGAGATATTTCTTCTTCTTGTTGTTCTTGTTCTGCACAGCTAAGCTGGAAGTGGCATTTGCAGCTCGCAATAGTGCAGAGTTATCCCAAAGAAAGGGGCCACGGTGTTTCTGTATCTCTATTATGTTGGTGCGGCTTCGGAACTTTTAAATATCTTGATATATCTCGAGAACTACGGATCTGATCAAAAAATATCATACTACATAAAAAGTAGGAAACTTAATTCTCTACAAGAAAGGTCTCTAAACATTTTGCCATAGCTCGCTTCGTTTCCGAGATATTTGCAGATTTATCTCAAGGGAAGGGGCCTGACGGACATATTTCGAGATATTTCTTCTTCTTGTTGTTCTTCTTCTGCACAGCTAAGCTGGAAGTGGCATTTGCAGCTCGCAATAGTGCAGAGTTATCTCAAAGAGAGGGGCCACGGTGTTTCTGTATCTCTATTATGTTGGTGCGGCTTCGGAACTTTTAAATATCTTGATATATCTCGAGAACTACGCATCTGATCAAAAAATATCATAGAAGATAAAAAGTAGGAAACTTAATTCTCTACAAAAAAGGTCTCTTAACATTTCGCCATAGCTCGCTTCGTTTCCGAGATATTTGCAGATATATCTCAAGGGAAGGGGCCTGACGGACATATTTCGAGATATTTCTTCTTCTTGTTGTTCTTCTTCTGCACAGCTAAGCTGGAAGTGGCATTTGCGGCTCGCACTAGTGCACAGTTATCTCAAAGAAAGGGGCCACGGTGTTTCTGTATCTCTATTATGTTGGTGCGTCTTCGGAACTTTTAAATATCTCGATATATCTCGAAAACTACGCTTCTGATCAAAAAATATCGTAGAACGTAAATTGTAGGAAACATTATTCTCTACAAAAAAGGTCTCTTAACATTTTGCCATAGCTCGCTTCGTTTCCGAGATATTTGCAGATTCATCTCAGGGGAAGGGGTCTGACGGACATATTTCGAGATATTTCTTCTTCTTGTTGTTCTTCTTCTGCACAGCTAAGCTGGAAGTGGCATTTGCGGCTCGCACTAGTGCACAGTTATCTCAAAGAAAGGGGCCACGGTGTTTCTGTATCTCTATTATGTTGGTGCGTCTTCGGAACTTTTAAATATCTCGATATATCTCGAAAACTACGCTTCTGATCAAAAAATATCATAGAACGTAAATTGTAGGAAACATTATTCTCTACAAAAAAGGTCTCTTAACATTTTGCCATAGCTCGCTTCGTTTCCGAGATATTTGCAGATTCATCTCAGGGGAAGGGGTCTGACGGACATATTTCGAGATATTTCTTCTTCTTGTTGTTCTTCTTCTGCACAGCTAAGCTGGAAGTGGCATTTGCAGCTCGCAATAGTGCAGAGTTATCTCAAAGAGAGGGGCCACGGTGTTTCTGTATCTCTATTATGTTGGTGAGGCTTCGGAACTTTTAAGTATCTTGATCTATCTCGAGAACTACGCATCTGATCAAAAAATATCATAGAAGATAAAAAGTAGGAAACTTAATTCTCTACAAAAAAGGTCTCTTAACATTTCGCCATAGCTCGCATCGTTTCCGAGATATTTGCAGATTTATCTCAAGGGAAGTGGCCTGACGGACATATTTCGAGATATTTCTTCTTCTTGTTGTTCTTCTTCTGCACAGCTAAGCTGGAAGTGGCATTTGCGGCTGGCACTAGTGCAGAGTTATCTCAAAGAAAGGGGCCACGGTGTTTCTGTATCCCTATTATGTTGGTGCGGCTTCGGAACTTTTAAATATCTCGATATATCTCGAAAACTACGCTTCTGATCAAAAAATATCATAGAACATAAATTGTAGGAAACATAATTCTCTACAAAAAACGTCTCTTAACATTTTGCCATAGCTCGCTTCGTTTCCGAGATATTTGCAGATTCAGCTCAAAGGAACTGGCCTGACGGACATATTTCGAGATATTTCTTCTTCTTGTTGTTCTTCCTCTGCACAGCTAAGCTGGAAGTGGCATTTGCAGCTCGCAATAGTGCAGAGTTATCCCAAAGAAAGGGGCCACGGTGTTTCTGTATCTCTATTATGTTGGTGCGGCTTCGGAACTTTTAAATATCTTGATATATCTCGAGAACTACGGATCTGATCAAAAAATATCATACTACATAAAAAGTAGGAAACTTAATTCTCTACAAGAAAGGTCTCTAAACATTTTGCCATAGCTCGCTTCGTTTCCGAGATATTTGCAGATTTATCTCAAGGGAAGGGGCCTGACGGACATATTTCGAGATATTTCTTCTTCTTGTTGTTCTTCTTCTGCACAGCTAAGCTGGAAGTGGCATTTGCAGCTCGCAATAGTGCAGAGTTATCTCAAAGAGAGGGGCCACGGTGTTTCTGTATCTCTATTATGTTGGTGCGGTTTCGGAACTTTTAAATATCTTGATATATCTCGAGAACTACGCATCTGATCAAAAAATATCATAGAACATAAAAAGTAGGAAACTTAATTCTCTACAAAAAAGGTCTCTTAACATTTTGCCATAGCTCGCTTCGTTTCCGAGATATTTGCAGATTTATCTCAAGGGAAGTGGCCTGACGGACATATTTCGAGATATTTCTTCTTCTTGTTGTTCTTGTTCTGCACAGCTAAGCTGGAAGTGGCATTTGCAGCTCGCAATAGTGCAGAGTTATCCCAAAGAAAGGGGCCACGGTGTTTCTGTATCTCTATTATGTTGGTGCGGCTTCGGAACTTTTAAATATCTTGATATATCTCGAGAACTACGGATCTGATCAAAAAATATCATACTACATAAAAAGTAGGAAACTTAATTCTCTACAAGAAAGGTCTCTAAACATTTTGCCATAGCTCGCTTCGTTTCCGAGATATTTGCAGATTTATCTCAAGGGAAGGGGCCTGACGGACATATTTCGAGATATTTCTTCTTCTTGTTGTTCTTCTTCTGCACAGCTAAGCTGGAAGTGGCATTTGCAGCTCGCAATAGTGCAGAGTTATCTCAAAGAGAGGGGCCACGGTGTTTCTGTATCTCTATTATGTTGGTGCGGCTTCGGAACTTTTAAATATCTTGATATATCTCGAGAACTACGCATCTGATCAAAAAATATCATAGAAGATAAAAAGTAGGAAACTTAATTCTCTACAAAAAAGGTCTCTTAACATTTCGCCATAGCTCGCTTCGTTTCCGAGATATTTGCAGATATATCTCAAGGGAAGGGGCCTGACGGACATATTTCGAGATATTTCTTCTTCTTGTTGTTCTTCTTCTGCACAGCTAAGCTGGAAGTGGCATTTGCGGCTCGCACTAGTGCACAGTTATCTCAAAGAAAGGGGCCACGGTGTTTCTGTATCTCTATTATGTTGGTGCGTCTTCGGAACTTTTAAATATCTCGATATATCTCGAAAACTACGCTTCTGATCAAAAAATATCGTAGAACGTAAATTGTAGGAAACATTATTCTCTACAAAAAAGGTCTCTTAACATTTTGCCATAGCTCGCTTCGTTTCCGAGATATTTGCAGATTCATCTCAGGGGAAGGGGTCTGACGGACATATTTCGAGATATTTCTTCTTCTTGTTGTTCTTCTTCTGCACAGCTAAGCTGGAAGTGGCATTTGCGGCTCGCACTAGTGCACAGTTATCTCAAAGAAAGGGGCCACGGTGTTTCTGTATCTCTATTATGTTGGTGCGTCTTCGGAACTTTTAAATATCTCGATATATCTCGAAAACTACGCTTCTGATCAAAAAATATCATAGAACGTAAATTGTAGGAAACATTATTCTCTACAAAAAAGGTCTCTTAACATTTTGCCATAGCTCGCTTCGTTTCCGAGATATTTGCAGATTCATCTCAGGGGAAGGGGTCTGACGGACATATTTCGAGATATTTCTTCTTCTTGTTGTTCTTCTTCTGCACAGCTAAGCTGGAAGTGGCATTTGCAGCTCGCAATAGTGCAGAGTTATCTCAAAGAGAGGGGCCACGGTGTTTCTGTATCTCTATTATGTTGGTGAGGCTTCGGAACTTTTAAGTATCTTGATCTATCTCGAGAACTACGCATCTGATCAAAAAATATCATAGAAGATAAAAAGTAGGAAACTTAATTCTCTACAAAAAAGGTCTCTTAACATTTCGCCATAGCTCGCATCGTTTCCGAGATATTTGCAGATTTATCTCAAGGGAAGTGGCCTGACGGACATATTTCGAGATATTTCTTCTTCTTGTTGTTCTTCTTCTGCACAGCTAAGCTGGAAGTGGCATTTGCGGCTCGCACTAGTGCAGAGTTATCTCAAAGAAAGGGGCCACGGTGTTTCTGTATCCCTATTATGTTGGTGCGGCTTCGGAACTTTTAAATATCTCGATATATCTCGAAAACTACGCTTCTGATCAAAAAATATCATAGAACATAAATTGTAGGAAACATAATTCTCTACAAAAAACGTCTCTTAACATTTTGCCATAGCTCGCTTCGTTTCCGAGATATTTGCAGATTCAGCTCAAAGGAACTGGCCTGACGGACATATTTCGAGATATTTCTTCTTCTTGTTGTTCTTCCTCTGCACAGCTAAGCTGGAAGTGGCATTTGCAGCTCGCAATAGTGCAGAGTTATCTCAAAGAAAGGGGCCACGGTGTTTCTGTATCTCTATTATGTTCGTGCGGCTTCGGAACTTTTAAATATCTTGATATATCTCGAGAACTACGCATCTGATCAAAAAATATCATAGAACATAAAAAGTAGGAAACTTAATTCTCTACAAAAAAGGTCTCTTAACATTTTGCCATAGCTCGCTTCGTTTCCGAGATATTTGCAGATTTATCTCAAGGGAAGGGGCCTGACGGACATATTTCGAGATATTTCTTCTTCTTGTTGTTCTTCTTCTGCACAGCTAAGCTGGAAGTGGCATTTGCAGCTCGCACTAGTGCAGAGTTATCTCAAAGAAAGGGGCCACGGTGTTTCTGTATCTCTATTATGTTGGTGCGGCTTCGGAACTTTTAAATATCTCGATATATCTCGAAAACTACGCTTCTGATCAAAAAATATCGTAGAACATAAATTGTAGGAAACATAATTCTCTACAAAAAAGGTCTCTTAACATTTTGCGATAGCTCGCTTCGTTTCCGAGATATTTGCAGATTCAGCTCAAAGGAACTGGCCTGACGGACATATTTCGAGATATTTCTTCTTCTTGTTGTTCTTCCTCTGCACAGCTAAGCTGGAAGTGGCATTTGCAGCTCGCAATAGTGCAGAGTTATCTCAAAGAAAGGGGCCACGGTGTTTCTGTATCTCTATTATGTTGGTGCGGCTTCGGAACTTTTAAATATCTTGATATATCTCGAGAACTACGCATCTGATCAAAAAATATCATAGAACATCAAAAGTAGGAAACTTAATTCTCTACAAAAAAGGTCTCTTAACATTTTGCCATAGCTCGCTTCGTTTCCGAGATATTTGCAGATTTATCTCAAGGGAAGGGGCCTGACGGACATATTTCGAGATATTTCTTCTTCTTGTTGTTCTTCTTCTGCACAGCTAAGCTGGAAGTGGCATTTGCGGCTCGCACTAGTGCAGAGTTATCTCAAAGAAAGGGGCCACGGTGTTTCTGTATCTCTATTATGTTGGTGCGGCTTCGGAACTTTTAAATATCTCGATATATCTCGAAAACTACGCTTCTGATCAAAAAATATCATAGAACGTAAATTGTAGGAAACATTATTCTCTACAAAAAAGGTCTCTTAACATTTCGCCATAGCTCGCTTCGTTTCCGAGATATTTGCAGATATATCTCAAGGGAAGGGGCCTGACGGACATATTTCGAGATATTTCTTCTTCTTGTTGTTCTTCTTCTGCACAGCTGAGCTGGAAGTGGCATTTGCAGGTCGCAATAGTGCAGAGTTATCTCAAAGAAAGGGGCCACGGTGTTTCTGTATCTCTATTATGTTGGTGCGGCTTCGGAACTTTTAAATATCTCGATATATCTCGAAAACTACGCATCTGATCAAAAAATATCATAGAAGATAAAAAGTAGGAAACTTAATTCTCTACAAAAAAGGTCTCTTAACATTTCGCCATAGCTCGCTTCGTTTCCGAGATATTTGCAGATATATCTCAAGGGAAGGGGCCTGACGGACATATTGCGAGATATTTCTTCTTCTTGTTGTTCTTCTTCTGCACAGCTAAGCTGGAAGTGGCATTTGCGGCTCGCACTAGTGCACAGTTATCTCAAAGAAAGGCGCCACGGTGTTTCTGTATCTCTATTATGTTGGTAAGGCTTCGGAACTTTTAAATATCTTGATATATCTCGAGAACTACGGATCTGATCAAAAAATATCGTAGAACGTAAATTGTAGGAAACATTATTCTCTACAAGAAAGGTCTCTAAACATTTTGCCATAGCTCGCTTCGTTTCCGAGATATTTGCAGATTTATCTCAAGGGAAGGGGCCTGACGGACATATTTCGAGATATTTCTTCTTCTTGTTGTTCTTCTTCTGCACAGCTAAGCTGGAAGTGGCATTTGCAGCTCGCAATAGTGCAGAGTTATCTCAAAGAGAGGGGCCACGGTGTTTCTGTATCTCTATTATGTTGGTGCGGCTTCGGAACTTTTAAATATCTTGATATATCTCGAGAACTACGCATCTGATCAAAAAATATCATAGAAGATAAAAAGTAGGAAACTTAATTCTCTACAAAAAAGGTCTCTTAACATTTCGCCATAGCTCGCTTCGTTTCCGAGATATTTGCAGATATATCTCAAGGGAAGGGGCCTGACGGACATATTTCGAGATATTTCTTCTTCTTGTTGTTCTTCTTCTGCACAGCTAAGCTGGAAGTGGCATTTCCAGCTCGCAATAGTGCAGAGTTATCTCAAAGAAAGGGGCCACGGTGTTTCTGTATCTCTATTATGTTGGTGCGGTTTCGGAACTTTTAAATATCTTGATATATCTCGAGAACTACGCATCTGATCAAAAAATATCATAGAACATAAAAAGTAGGAAACTTAATTCTCTACAAAAAAGGTCTCTTAACATTTTGCCATAGCTCGCTTCGTTTCCGAGATATTTGCAGATTTATCTCAAGGGAAGGGGCCTGACGGACGTATTTCGAGATATTTTTTCTTCTTGTTGTTCTTCTTCTGCACAGCTGAGCTGGAAGTGGCATTTGCAGGTCGCAATAGTGCAGAGTTATCTCAAAGAAAGGGGCCACGGTGTTTCTGTATCTCTATTATGTTGGTGCGGCTTCGGAACTTTTAAATATCTCGATATATCTCGAAAACTACGCTTCTGATCAAAAAATATCATAGAACGTAAATTGTAGGAAACATTATTCTCTACAAAAAAGGTCTCTTAACATTTTGCCATAGCTCGCTTCGTTTCCGAGATATTTGCAGATTCATCTCAAGGGAAGGGGTCTGACGGACATATTTCGAGATATTTCTTCTTCTTGTTGTTCTTCTTCTGCACAGCTAAGCTCGAAGCGGCATTTGCAGCTCGCAATAGTGCAGAGTTATCTCAAAGAAAGAGGCCACGGTGTTTCTGTACCTCTATTATGTTGGTGCAGCTTCGAAAATTTTAAATATCTTGATATATCTCGAGAACTACGCATCTGATCAAAAAATATCATCGAACATAAAAAGTAGGAAACTTAATTCTCTACAAAAAAGGTCTCTTAACATTTTGCCATAGCTCGCTTCGTTTCCGAGATATTTGCAGATTTATCTCAAGGGAAGTGGCCTGACGGACATATTTCGAGATATTTCTTCTTCTTGTTGTTCTTGTTCTGCACAGCTAAGCTGGAAGTGGCATTTGCAGCTCGCAATAGTGCAGAGTTATCCCAAAGAAAGGGGCCACGGTGTTTCTGTATCTCTATTATGTTGGTGCGGCTTCGGAACTTTTAAATATCTTGATATATCTCGAGAACTACGGATCTGATCAAAAAATATCATACTACATAAAAAGTAGGAAACTTAATTCTCTACAAGAAAGGTCTCTTAACATTTTGCCATAGCTCGCTTCGTTTCCGAGATATTTGCAGATTCAGCTCAAAGGAACTGGCCTGACGGACATATTTCGAGATATTTCTTCTTCTTGTTGTTCTTCCTCTGCACAGCTAAGCTGGAAGTGGCATTTGCAGCTCGCAATAGTGCAGAGTTATCTCAAAGAAAGGGGCCACGGTGTTTCTGTATCTCTATTATGTTCGTGCGGCTTCGGAACTTTTAAATATCTTGATATATCTCGAGAACTACGCATCTGATCAAAAAATATCATAGAACATAAAAAGTAGGAAACTTAATTCTCTACAAAAAAGGTCTCTTAACATTTTGCCATAGCTCGCTTCGTTTCCGAGATATTTGCAGATTTATCTCAAGGGAAGGGGCCTGACGGACATATTTCGAGATATTTCTTCTTCTTGTTGTTCTTCTTCTGCACAGCTAAGCTGGAAGTGGCATTTGCAGCTCGCAATAGTGCAGAGTTATCTCAAAGAGAGGGGCCACGGTGTTTCTGTATCTCTATTATGTTGGTGCGGCTTCGGAACTTTTAAATATCTTGATATATCTCGAGAACTACGCATCTGATCAAAAAATATCATAGAAGATAAAAAGTAGGAAACTTAATTCTCTACAAAAAAGGTCTCTTAACATTTCGCCATAGCTCGCTTCGTTTCCGAGATATTTGCAGATATATCTCAAGGGAAGGGGCCTGACGGACATATTTCGAGATATTTCTTCTTCTTGTTGTTCTTCTTCTGCACAGCTAAGCTGGAAGTGGCATTTGCGGCTCGCACTAGTGCACAGTTATCTCAAAGAAAGGGGCCACGGTGTTTCTGTATCTCTATTATGTTGGTGCGTCTCCGGAACTTTTAAATATCTCGATATATCTCGAAAACTACGCTTCTGATCAAAAAATATCATAGAACGTAAATTGTAGGAAACATTATTCTCTACAAAAAAGGTCTCTTAACATTTTGCCATAGCTCGCTTCGTTTCCGAGATATTTGCAGATTCATCTCAGGGGAAGGGGTCTGACGGACATATTTCGAGATATTTCTTCTTCTTGTTGTTCTTCTTCTGCACAGCTAAGCTGGAAGTGGCATTTGCAGCTCGCAATAGTGCAGAGTTATCTCAAAGAGAGGGGCCACGGTGTTTCTGTATCTCTATTATGTTGGTGAGGCTTCGGAACTTTTAAGTATCTTGATCTATCTCGAGAACTACGCATCTGATCAAAAAATATCATAGAAGATAAAAAGTAGGAAACTTAATTCTCTACAAAAAAGGTCTCTTAACATTTCGCCATAGCTCGCATCGTTTCCGAGATATTTGCAGATTTATCTCAAGGGAAGTGGCCTGACGGACATATTTCGAGATATTTCTTCTTCTTGTTGTTCTTCTTCTGCACAGCTAAGCTGGAAGTGGCATTTGCGGCTCGCACTAGTGCAGAGTTATCTCAAAGAAAGGGGCCACGGTGTTTCTGTATCCCTATTATGTTGGTGCGGCTTCGGAACTTTTAAATATCTCGATATATCTCGAAAACTACGCTTCTGATCAAAAAATATCATAGAACATAAATTGTAGGAAACATAATTCTCTACAAAAAACGTCTCTTAACATTTTGCCGTAGCTCGCTTCGTTTCCGAGATATTTGCAGATTCAGCTCAAAGGAACTGGCCTGACGGACATATTTCGAGATATTTCTTCTTCTTGTTGTTCTTCCTCTGCACAGCTAAGCTGGAAGTGGCATTTGCAGCTCGCAATAGTGCAGAGTTATCTCAAAGAAAGGGGCCACGGTGTTTCTGTATCTCTATTATGTTCGTGCGGCTTCGGAACTTTTAAATATCTTGATATATCTCGAGAACTACGCATCTGATCAAAAACTATCATAGAACATAAAAAGTAGGAAACTTAATTCTCTACAAAAAAGGTCTCTTAACATTTTGCCATAGCTCGCTTCGTTTCCGAGATATTTGCAGATTTATCTCAAGGGAAGGGGCCTGACGGACATATTTCGAGATATTTCTTCTTCTTGTTGTTCTTCTTCTGCACAGCTAAGCTGGAAGTGGCATTTGCAGCTCGCACTAGTGCAGAGTTATCTCAAAGAAAGGGGCCACGGTGTTTCTGTATCTCTATTATGTTGGTGCGGCTTCGGAACTTTTAAATATCTCGATATATCTCGAAAACTACGCTTCTGATCAAAAAATATCGTAGAACATAAATTGTAGGAAACATAATTCTCTACAAAAAAGGTCGCTTAATATTTTGCGATAGCTCGCTTCGTTTCCGAGATATTTGCAGATTCAGCTCAAAGGAACTGGCCTGACGGACATATTTCGAGATATTTCTTCTTCTTGTTGTTCTTCCTCTGCACAGCTAAGCTGGAAGTGGCATTTGCAGCTCGCAATAGTGCAGAGTTATCTCAAAGAAAGGGGCCACGGTGTTTCTGTATCTCTATTATGTTGGTGCGGCTTCGGAACTTTTAAATATCTTGATATATCTCGAGAACTACGCATCTGATCAAAAAATATCATAGAACATCAAAAGTAGGAAACTTAATTCTCTACAAAAAAGGTCTCTTAACATTTTGCCATAGCTCGCTTCGTTTCCGAGATATTTGCAGATTTATCTCAAGGGAAGGGGCCTGACGGACATATTTCGAGATATTTCTTCTTCTTGTTGTTCTTCTTCTGCACAGCTAAGCTGGAAGTGGCATTTGCGGCTCGCACTAGTGCAGAGTTATCTCAACGAAAGGGGCCACAGTGTTTCTGTATCTCTATTATGTTGGTGCGGCTTCGGAACTTTTAAATATCTCGATATATCTCGAAAACTACGCTTCTGATGAAAAAATATCATAGAACATAAATTGTAGGAAACATAATTCTCTACAAAAAAGGTCTCTTAACATTTTGCCATAGCTCGCTTCGTTTCCGAGATATTTGCAGATTCAGCTCAAAGGAACTGGCCTGACGGACATATTTCGAGATATTTCTTCTTCTTGTTGTTCTTCCTCTGCACAGCTAAGCTGGAAGTGGCATTTGCAGCTCGCAATAGTGCAGAGTTATCTCAAAGAAAGGGGCCACGGTGTTTCTGTATCTCTATTATGTTGGTGCGGCTTCGGAACTTTTAAATATCTTGATATATCTCGAGAACTACGCATCTGATCAAAAAATATCATAGAACATAAAAAGTAGGAAACTTAATTCTCTACAAAAAAGGTCTCTTAACATTTTGCCATAGCTCGCTTCGTTTCCGAGATATTTGCAGATTTATCTCAAGGGAAGGGGCCTGACGGACATATTTCGAGATATTTCTTCTTCTTGTTGTTCTTCTTCTGCACAGCTAAGCTGGAAGTGGCATTTACAGCTCGCAATAGTGCAGAGTTATCTCAAAGAAAGGGGCCACGGTGTTTCTGTATCTCTATTATGTTGGTGCGGCTTCGGAACTTTTAAATATCTCGATATATCTCGAAAACTACGCTTCTGATCAAAAAATATCATAGAACATAAATTGTAGGAAACATAATTCTCTACAAAAAACGTCTCTTAACATTTTGCCATAGCTCGCTTCGTTTCCGAGATATTTGCAGATATATCTCAAGGGAAGGGGCCTGACGGACATATTTCGAGATATTTCTTCTTCTTGTTGTTCTTCTTCTGCACAGCTTAACTGGAAGTGGCATTTACAGCTCGCAATAGTGCAGAGTTATCTCAAAGAAAGGGGCCACGGTGTTTCTGTATCTCTATTATGTTGGTGCGGCTTCGGAACTTTTAAATATCTTGATATATCTCGAGAACTACGCATCTGATCAAAAAATATCATAGAACATAAAAAGTAGGAAACCTAATTCTCTACAAAAAAGGTCTCTTAACATTTTGCCATAGCTCTCTTCGTTTCCGAGATATTTGCAGATATATCTCAAGGGAAGGGGCCTGACGGACATATTTCGAGATATTTCTTCTTCTTGTTGTTCTTCTTCTGCACAGCTAAGCTGAAAGTGGCATTTGCAGCTCGCAATAGTGCAGAGTTATCTCAAAGAAAGGGGCCACGGTGTTTCTGTATCTCTATTATGTTGGTGCGGCTTCGGAACTTTTAAATATCTTGATATATCTCGAGAACTACGCGTCTGATCAAAAAATATCATAGAACATACAAAGTAGGAAACTTAATTCTCTACAAAAAAGGTCTCTTAACATTTTGCCATAGCTCGCTTCGTTTCCGAGATATTTGCAGATTTATCTCAAGGGAAGGGGCCTGACGGACATATTTCGAGATATTTCTTCTTCTTGTTGTTCTTCTTCTGCACAGCTAAGCTGGAAGTGGCATTTGCGGCTCGCACTAGTGCAGAGTTATCTCAACGAAAGGGGCCACGGTGTTTCTGTATCTCTATTATGTTGGTGCGGCTTCGGAACTTTTAAATATCTCGATATATCTCGAAAACTACGCTTCTGAACAAAAAATATCATAGAACATAAATTGTAGGAAACATAATTCTCTACAAAAAAGGTCTCTTAACATTTTGCCATAGCTCGCTTTGTTTCCGAGATATTTGCAGATTTATCTCAAGGGAAGGGGCCTGACGGACATATTTCGAGATATTTCTTCTTCTTGTTGTTCTTCTTCTGCACAGCTAAGCTGGAAGTGGCATTTGCAGCTCGCAATAGTGCAGAGTTATCTCAAAGAAAGGGGCCACGGTGTTTCTGTATCTCTATTATGTTGGTGCGGCTTCGGAACTTTTAAATATCTCTATATATCTCGAAAACTACGCTTCTGATCAAAAAATATCATAGAACATAAATTGTAGGAAACATAATTCTCTACAAAAAATGTCTCTTAACATTTTGCCATAGCTCGCTTTGTTTCCGAGATATTTGCAGATATATCTCAAGGGAAGGGGCCTGACGGACATATTTCGAGATATTTCTTCTTCTTGTTGTTCTTCTTCTGCACAGCTAAGCTGGAAGTGGCATTTACAGCTCGCAATAGTGCAGAGTTATCTCAAAGAAAGGGGCCACGGTGTTTCTGTATCTCTATTATGTTGGTGCGGCTTCGGAACTTTTAAATATCTTGATATATCTCGAGAACTACGCATCTGATCAAAAAATATCATAGAAGATAAAAAGTAGGAAACTTAATTCTCTACAAAAAAGGTCTCTTAACATTTTCCCATAGCTGGCATCGTTTCCGAGATATTTGCAGATATATCTCAAGGGAAGGGGCCTGACGGACATATTCCGAGATATTTCTTCTTCTTGTTGTTCCTCTTCTGCACAGCTAAGCTGGAAGTGGCATTTGCAGCTCGCAATAGTGCAGAGTTATTTCAAAGAAAGAGGCCACGGTGTTTCTGCACCTCTATTATGTTGGTGCAGCTTCGGAACTTTTAAATATCTTGATATATCTCGAGAACTACGCATCTGATCAAAAAATATCATAGAACATAAAAAGTAGGAAACTTAATTCTCTACAAAAAAGGTCTCTTAACGTTTTGCAATAGCTCGCTTTGTTTCCGAGATATTTGCAGATTTATCTCAAGGGAAGGGTCCTGACGGACATATTTCGAGATATTTCTTCTTCTTGTTGTTCTTCTTCTGCACAGCTAAACTGGAAGTGGCATTTCCAGCTCGCAATAGTGCAGAGTTATCTGAAAGAAAGGGGCCACGGTGTTTTTGTATCTCTATTATGTTGGTGCGGCTTCGGAACTTTTAAATATCTCGATATATCTCGAAAACTACGCTTCTGATCAAAAAATATCATAGAACATAAATTGTAGGAAACATAATTCTCTACAAGAAAGGTCTCTTAACAGTTTGCCATAGCTCGCTTCGTTTCCGAGATATTTGCAGATATATCTCAAGGGAAGGGGCCTGACGGACATATTTCGAGATATTTCTTCTTCTTGTTGTTCTACTTCTGCACAGCTAAGCTAGAAGTGGCATTTACAGCTCGCAATAGTGCATAGTTATCTGAAAGAAAGGGGCCACGGTGTTTCTGTATCTCTATTATGTTGGTGCGGCTTCGGAACTTTTAAATATCACGATATATCTCGAAAACTACGCTTCTGATCAAAAAATATCATAGAAGATAAAAAGTAGGAAACTTAATTCTCTACAAAAAAGGTCTCTTAACATTTTCCCATAGCTGGCATCGTTTCCGAGATATTTGCAGATATATCTCAAGGGAAGGGGCCTGACGGACATATTCCGAGATATTTCTTCTTCTTGTTGTTCCTCTTCTGCACAGCTAAGCTGGAAGTGGCATTTGCAGCTCGCAATAGTGCAGAGTTATCTCAAAGAAAGAGGCCACGGTGTTTCTGCACCTCTATTATGTTGGTGCAGCTTCGGAACTTTTAAATATCTTGATATATCTCGAGAACTACGGATCTGATCAAAAAATATCATAGAACATAAAAAGTAGGAAACTTAATTCTCTACAAAAAAGGTCTCTTAACGTTTTGCAATAGCTCGCTTTGTTTCCGAGATATTTGCAGATTTATCTCAAGGGAAGGGTCCTGACGGACATATTTCGAGATATTTCTTCTTCTTGTTGTTCTTCTTCTGCACAGCTAAACTGGAAGTGGCATTTCCAGCTCGCAATAGTGCAGAGTTATCTGAAAGAAAGGGGCCACGGTGTTTCTGTATCTCTATTATGTTGGTGCGGCTTCGGAACTTTTAAATATCTCGATATATCTCGAAAACTACGCTTCTGATCAAAAAATATCATAGAACATAAATTGTAGGAAACATAGTTCTCTACAAAAAAGGTCTCTTAACAGTTTGCCATAGCTCGCTTCGTTTCCGAGATATTTGCAGATATATCTCAAGGGAAGGGGCCTGACGGACATATTTCGAGATATTTCTTCTTCTTGTTGTTCTTCTTCTGCACAGCTAAGCTGGAAGTGGCATTTACAGCTCGCAATAGTGCATAGTTATCTGAAAGAAAGGGGCCACGGTGTTTCTGTATCTCTATTATGTTGGTGCAGCTTCGGAACTTTTAAATATCTTGATATATCTCGAGAACTACGCATCTGATCAAAAAATATCATAGAACATAAATTGTAGGAAACATAATTCTCTACAAAAAAGGTCTCTTAACATTTTGCCATAGCTCGCTTCGTTTCCGAGATACTTGCCGATTTATCTCAAGGGAAGGGGCCTGACGGACATATTTCGAGATATTTCTTCTTCTTGTTGTTCTTCTTCTGCACAGCTAAGCTGGAAGTGGCATTTGCAGCTCGCAATTGTGCAGAGTTATCTCAAAGAGAGGGGCCACGGTGTTTCTGTATCTCTATTATGTTGGTGCGGCTTCGGAACTTTTAAATATCTTGATATATCTCGAGAACTACGAATCTGGTCAGAAAATATCATAGAAGATAGAAAGTAGGAAACTTAATTCTCTACAAAAAAGGTCTCTTAACATTTTGCCATAGCTCGCTTCGTTTCCGAGATATTTGCAGATTTATCTCAAGGTAAGGGGCCTGACGGACATATTTCGAGATATTTCTTCTTCTTGTTGTTCTTCTTCTGCACAGCTAAGCTGGAAGTGGCATTTGCAGCTCGCAATAGTGCATAGCTATCTGAAAGAAAGGGGCCACGGTGTTTCTGTATCTCTATTATGTTGGTGCGGCTTCGGAACTTTTAAATATCTTGATATATCTCGAGAACTACGCATCTGATCAAAAAATATCATAGAACATAAAAAGTAGGAAACATAATTCGCTACAAAAAAGGTCTCTTAACATTTTGCCATAGCTCGCTTCGTTTCCGAGATATTTGCAGATTTATCTCAAGGGAAGGGGCCTGACGGACATATTTCGAGATATTTCTTCTTCTTGTTGTTCTTCTTCTGCACAGCTAAGCTGGAAGTGGCATTTGCGGCTCGCACTAGTGCAGAGTTATCTCAAAGAAAGGGGCCACGGTGTTTCTGTATCTCTATTATGCTGGTGCGGCTTCGGAACTTTTAAATATCTTGATATATCTCGAGAACTACGCATCTGATCCAAAAATATCATAGAACATAAATAGTAGAAAACCTAATTGTCTACAAAAAAGGTCTCTCAAGATTTTGCCATAGCTCGCTTCGTTTCCGAGATATTTGCAGATTTATCTCAAGGGAAGGGGCCTAACGGACATATTTCCAGATATTTCTTCTTCTTGTTGTTCTTCTTCGGCACAGCTAAGCTGGAAGTGGCATTTGCGGCTCGCACTAGTGCAGAGTTATCTCAAAGAAAGGGGCCACGGTGTTTCAGTATCTCTATTATGTTGGTGCAGCTTCGGAACTTTTAAATATCTTGATGTATCTCGAGAACTACGCATCTGATCAAAAAATATCATGGAACATAAAAAGTAGAAAACTTAATTCTCTACAGAAAAGGTCTCTTCACATTTTGCCATAGCTCGCTTCGTTTCCGAGATATTTGCAGATTTATCTCAAGGGAAGGGGCCTGACGGACATATTTCGAGATATTTCTTCTTCTTGTTGTTCTTCTTCTGCACAGCTAAACTGGACGTGGCATTTCCAGCTCGCAATAGTGCAGAGTTATCTCAAAGAGAGGGGCCACGGTGTTTCTGTATCTCTATTATGTTGGTGCGGCTTCGGAACTTTTAAATATCTCGATATATCTCGAGAACTACGCATCTGATCAAAAAATATCATAGAACATAAATTGTAGGAAACATAATTCTCTACAAAAAAGGTCTCTTAACAGTTTGCCATAGCTCGCTTCGTTTCCGAGATATTTGCAGATATATCTCAAGGGAAGGGGCCTGACGGACATATTTCGAGATATTTCTTCTTCTTGTTGTTCTTCTTCTGCACAGCTAAGCTGGAAGTGGCATTTACAGCTCGCAATAGTGCATAGTTATCTGAAAGAAAGGGGCCACGGTGTTTCTGTATCTCTATTATGTTGGTGCGGCTTCGGAACTTTTAAATATCTCGATATATCTCGAAAACTACGCTTCTGATCAAAAAATATCATAGAACATAAATTGTAGGAAACATAATTCTCTACAAAAAATGTCTCTTAACATTTTGCCATAGCTCGCTTTGTTTCCGAGATATTTGCAGATATATCTCAAGGGAAGGGGCCTGACGGACATATTTCGAGATATTTCTTCTTCTTGTTGTTCTTCTTCTGCACAGCTAAGCTGGAAGTGGCATTTACAGCTCGCAATAGTGCAGAGTTATCTCAAAGAAAGGGGCCACGGTGTTTCTGTATCTCTATTATGTTGGTGCGGCTTCGGAACTTTTAAATATCTCGATATATCTCGAAAACTACGCTTCTGATCAAAAAATATCATAGAACATAAATTGTAGGAAACATAATTCTCTACAAAAAACGTCTCTCAACATTTTGCCATAGCTCGCTTCGTTTCCGAGATATTTGCAGATTCAGCTCAAAGGAACGGGCCTGACGGACATATTTCGAGATACATCTTCTTCTTGTTGTTCTTCCTCTGCACAGCTAAGCTGGAAGTGGCATTTGCAGCTCGCAATAGTGCAGAGTTATCTCAAAGAAAGGGGCCACGGTGTTTCTGTATCTCTATTATGTTGGTGCGGCTTCGGAACTTTTAAATATCTTGATATATCTCGAAAACTACGCATCTGATCAAAAAATATCATAGAACATAAAAAGTAGGAAACTTAATTCTCTACAAAAAAGGTCTCTTAACATTTTGCCATAGCTCGCTTCGTTTCCGAGATATTTGCAGATTTATCTCAAGGGAAGGGGCCTGACGGACATATTTCGAGATATTTCTTCTTCTTGTTGTTCTTCTTCTGCACAGCTGAGCTGGAAGTGGCATTTGCAGGTCGCAATAGTGCAGAGTTATCTCAAAGAAAGGGGCCACGGTGTTTCTGTATCTCTATTATGTTGGTGCGGCTTCGGAACTTTTAAATATCTTGATATACCTCGAGAACTACGCATCTGATCAAAAAATATCATAGAACATAAATTGTAGGAAACATAATTCTCTACAAAAAAGGTCTCTTAACATTTTGCCATAGCTCGCTTCGTTTCCGAGATATTTGCAGATTTATCTCAAGGGAAGGGTCCTGATGGACATATTTCGAGATATTTCTTCTTCTTGTTGTTCTTCTTCTGCACAGCTAAGCTGGAAGTGGCATGTACAGCTCGCAATAGTGCAGAGTTATCTCAAAGAAAGGGGCCACGGTGTTTCTGTATCTCTATTATGTTGGTGCGGCTTCGGAACTTTTAAATATCTCGATATATCTCGAAAACTACGCTTCTGATCAAAAAATATCATAGAACATAAATAGTAGGAAACTTAATTCTCTACAAAAAAGGTCTCTCAACATTTTGCCATAGCTCGCTTCGTTTCCGAGATATTTGCAGATTTATCTCAAGGGAAGGGGCCTGACGGACATATTTCGAGATATTTCTTCTTCTTGTTGTTCTTCTTCTGCACAGCTAAGCTGGAAGTGGCATTTGCGGCTCGCACTAGTGCAGAGTTATCTCAAAGAAAGGGGCCACGGTGTTTCTGTATCTCTATTATGTTGGTGCGGCTTCGGAACTTTTAAATATCTTGATATATCTCGAGAACTACGCATCAGATCAAAAAATATCATAGAACATAAAAAGTAGGAAACTTAATTCTCTACAAAAAAGGTCTCTTAACATTTTGCCATAGCTCTATTCGTTTGCGAGATATTTGCAGATTTATCTCAAGGGAAGAGGCCTAACGGACATATTTCGAGATATTTCTTCTTCTTGTTGTTCTTCTTCTGCACAGCTAAACTGGAAGTGGCATTTCCAGCTCGCAGTAGTGCAGAGTTATCTCAAAGAGAGGGGCCACGGTGTTTCTGTATCTCTATTATGTTGGTGCGGCTTCGGAACTTTTAAATATCTCGATATATCTCGAAAACTACGCTTCTGATCAAAAAATATCATAGAACATAAATTGTAGGAAACATAATTCTCTACAAAAAAGGTCTCTTAACATTTTGCCATAGCTCGCTTCGTTTCCGAGATATTTGCAGATTTATCTCAAGGGAAGGGGCCTGACGGACATATTTCGAGATATTTCTTCTTCTTGTTGTTCTTCTTCTGCACAGCTAAGCTGGAAGTGGCATTTGCAGCTCGCAATAGTGCAGAGTTATCTCAAAGAAAGGGGCCACGGTGTTTCTGTATCTCTATTATGTTGGTGCGGCTTCGGAACTTTTAAATATCTCGATATATCTCGAAAACTACGCTTCTGATCAAAAAATATCATAGAACATAAATTGTAGGAAACATAATTCTCTACAAAAAAGGTCTCTTAACATTTTGCCATAGCTCGCTTCGTTTCCGAGATATTTGCAGATTTATCTCAAGGGAAGGGTCCTGATGGACATATTTCGAGATATTTCTTCTTCTTGTTGTTCTTCTTCTGCACAGCTAAGCTGGAAGTGGCATGTACAGCTCGCAATAGTGCAGAGTTATCTCAAAGAAAGGGGCCACGGTGTTTCTGTATCTCTATTATGTTGGTGCGGCTTCGGAACTTTTAAATATCTCGATATATCTCGAAAACTACGCTTCTGATCAAAAAATATCATAGAACATAAATAGTAGGAAACTTAATTCTCTACAAAAAAGGTCTCTCAACATTTTGCCATAGCTCGCTTCGTTTCCGAGATATTTGCAGATTTATCTCAAGGGAAGGGGCCTGACGGACATATTTCGAGATATTTCTTCTTCTTGTTGTTCTTCTTCTGCACAGCTAAGCTGGAAGTGGCATTTGCGGCTCGCACTAGTGCAGAGTTATCTCAAAGAAAGGGGCCACGGTGTTTCTGTATCTCTATTATGTTGGTGCGGCTTCGGAACTTTTAAATATCTTGATATATCTCGAGAACTACGCATCAGATCAAAAAATATCATAGAACATAAAAAGTAGGAAACTTAATTCTCTACAAAAAAGGTCTCTTAACATTTTGCCATAGCTCTATTCGTTTGCGAGATATTTGCAGATTTATCTCAAGGGAAGAGGCCTAACGGACATATTTCGAGATATTTCTTCTTCTTGTTGTTCTTCTTCTGCACAGCTAAACTGGAAGTGGCATTTCCAGCTCGCAGTAGTGCAGAGTTATCTCAAAGAGAGGGGCCACGGTGTTTCTGTATCTCTATTATGTTGGTGCGGCTTCGGAACTTTTAAATATCTCGATATATCTCGAAAACTACGCTTCTGATCAAAAAATATCATAGAACATAAATTGTAGGAAACATAATTCTCTACAAAAAAGGTCTCTTAACATTTTGCCATAGCTCGCTTCGTTTCCGAGATATTTGCAGATACATCTCAAGGGAAGGGGCCTGACGGACATATTTCGAGATATTTCTTCTTCTTGTTGTTCTTCTTCTGCACAGCTAAGCTGGAAGTGGTATTTACAGCTCGCAATAGTGCAGAGTTATCTCAAAGAAAGGGGCCACGGTGTTTCTGTATCTCTATTATGTTGGTGCGGCTTCGGAACTTTTAAATATCTTGATATATCTCGAGAACTACGCATCTGATCAAAAAATATCATAGAACATAAAACGTAGGAAACTTAATTCTCTACAAAAAAGGTCTCTCAACATTTTGCCATAGCTCGCTTCGTTTCCGAGATATTTGCAGATTTATCTCAAGGGAAGGGGCCTGACGGACGTATTTCGAGATATTTCTTCTTCTTGTTGTTCTTCTTCTGCACAGCTAAGCTGGAAGTGGCATTTGCGGCTCGCACTAGTGCAGAGTTATCTCAAAGAAAGGGGCCACGGTGTTTCTGTATCTCTATTATGTTGGTGCGGCTTCGGAACTTTTAAATATCTTGATATATCTCGAGAACTACGCATCAGATCAAAAAATATCATAGAACATAAAAAGTAGGAAACTTAATTCTCTACAAAAAAGGTCTCTTAACATTTTGCCATAGCTCTATTCGTTTGCGAGATATTTGCAGATTTATCTCAAGGGAAGAGGCCTAACGGACATATTTCGAGATATTTCTTCTTCTTGTTGTTCTTCTTCTGCACAGCTAAACTGGAAGTGGCATTTCCAGCTCGCAGTAGTGCAGAGTTATCTCAAAGAGAGGGGCCACGGTGTTTCTGTATCTCTATTATGTTGGTGCGGCTTCGGAACTTTTAAATATCTCGATATATCTCGAAAACTACGCTTCTGATCAAAAAATATCATAGAACATAAATTGTAGGAAACATAATTCTCTACAAAAAAGGTCTCTTAACATTTTGCCATAGCTCGCTTCGTTTCCGAGATATTTGCAGATTTATCTCAAGGGAAGGGGCCTGACGGACATATTTCGAGATATTTCTTCTTCTTGTTGTTCTTCTTCTGCACAGCTAAGCTGGAAGTGGCATTTGCAGCTCGCAATAGTGCAGAGTTATCTCAAAGAAAGGGGCCACGGTGTTTCTGTATCTCTATTATGTTGGTGCGGCTTCGGAACTTTTAAATATCTCGATATATCTCGAAAACTACGCTTCTGATCAAAAAATATCATAGAACATAAATTGTAGGAAACATAATTCTCTACAAAAAAGGTCTCTTAACATTTTGTCATAGCTCGCTTCGTTTCCGAGATATTTGCAGATATATCTCAAGGGAAGGGGCCTGACGGACATATTTCGAGATATTTCTTCTTCTTGTTGTTCTTCTTCTGCACAGCTAAGCTGGAAGTGGCATTTACAGCTCGCAATAGTGCAGAGTTATCTCAAAGAAAGGGGCCACGGTGTTTCTGTATCTCTATTATGTTGGTGCGGCTTCGGAACTTTTAAATATCTTGATATATCTCGAGAACTACGCATCTGATCAAAAAATATCATAGAACATAAATTGTAGGAAACATAATTCTCTACAAAAAAGGTCTCTTAACATTTTGCCATAGCTCGCTTCGTTTCCGAGATATTTGCAGATTTATCTCAAGGGAAGGGTCCTGATGGACATATTTCGAGATATTTCTTCTTCTTGTTGTTCTTCTTCTGCACAGCTAAGCTGGAAGTGGCATGTACAGCTCGCAATAGTGCAGAGTTATCTCAAAGAAAGGGGCCACGGTGTTTCTGTATCTCTATTATGTTGGTGCGGCTTCGGAACTTTTAAATATCTCGATATATCTCGAAAACTACGCTTCTGATCAAAAAATATCATAGAACATAAATAGTAGGAAACTTAATTCTCTACAAAAAAGGTCTCTCAACATTTTGCCATAGCTCGCTTCGTTTCCGAGATATTTGCAGATTTATCTCAAGGGAAGGGGCCTGACGGACATATTTCGAGATATTTCTTCTTCTTGTTGTTCTTCTTCTGCACAGCTAAGCTGGAAGTGGCATTTGCGGCTCGCACTAGTGCAGAGTTATCTCAAAGAAAGGGGCCACGGTGTTTCTGTATCTCTATTATGTTGGTGCGGCTTCGGAACTTTTAAATATCTTGATATATCTCGAGAACTACGCATCAGATCAAAAAATATCATAGAACATAAAAAGTAGGAAACTTAATTCTCTACAAAAAAGGTCTCTTAACATTTTGCCATAGCTCTATTCGTTTGCGAGATATTTGCAGATTTATCTCAAGGGAAGAGGCCTAACGGACATATTTCGAGATATTTCTTCTTCTTGTTGTTCTTCTTCTGCACAGCTAAACTGGAAGTGGCATTTCCAGCTCGCAGTAGTGCAGAGTTATCTCAAAGAGAGGGGCCACGGTGTTTCTGTATCTCTATTATGTTGGTGCGGCTTCGGAACTTTTAAATATCTCGATATATCTCGAAAACTACGCTTCTGATCAAAAAATATCATAGAACATAAATTGTAGGAAACATAATTCTCTACAAAAAAGGTCTCTTAACATTTTGCCATAGCTCGCTTCGTTTCCGAGATATTTGCAGATACATCTCAAGGGAAGGGGCCTGACGGACATATTTCGAGATATTTCTTCTTCTTGTTGTTCTTCTTCTGCACAGCTAAGCTGGAAGTGGTATTTACAGCTCGCAATAGTGCAGAGTTATCTCAAAGAAAGGGGCCACGGTGTTTCTGTATCTCTATTATGTTGGTGCGGCTTCGGAACTTTTAAATATCTTGATATATCTCGAGAACTACGCATCTGATCAAAAAATATCATAGAACATAAAACGTAGGAAACTTAATTCTCTACAAAAAAGGTCTCTCAACATTTTGCCATAGCTCGCTTCGTTTCCGAGATATTTGCAGATTTATCTCAAGGGAAGGGGCCTGACGGACGTATTTCGAGATATTTCTTCTTCTTGTTGTTCTTCTTCTGCACAGCTAAGCTGGAAGTGGCATTTGCGGCTCGCACTAGTGCAGAGTTATCTCAAAGAAAGGGGCCACGGTGTTTCTGTATCTCTATTATGTTGGTGCGGCTTTGGAACTTTTAAATATCTCGATATATCTCGAAAACTACGCTTCTGACCAAAAAATATCATAGAACATAAATTGTACGAAACATAATTCTCTACAAAAAAGGTCTCTTAACATTTTGCCATAGCTCGCTTCGTTTCCGAGATATTTGCAGATTTATCTCAAGGGAAGGGGCCTGACGGACATATTTCGAGATATTTCTTCTTCTTGTTGTTCTTCTTCTGCACAGCTAAGCTGGAAGTGGCATTTGCAGCTCGCAATAGTGCAGAGTTATCTCAAAGAAAGGGGCCACGGTGTTTCTGTATCTCTATTATGTTGGTGCGGCTTCGGAACTTTTAAATATCTCGATATATCTCGAAAACTACGCTTCTGATCAAAAAATATCATAGAACATAAATTGTAGGAAACATAATTCTCTACAAAAAAGGTCTCTTAACATTTTGTCATAGCTCGCTTCGTTTCCGAGATATTTGCAGATATATCTCAAGGGAAGGGGCCTGACGGACATATTTCGAGATATTTCTTCTTCTTGTTGTTCTTCTTCTGCACAGCTAAGCTGGAAGTGGCATTTGCAGCTCGCAATAGTGCAGAGTTATCTCAAAGAAAGGGGCCACGGTGTTTCTGTATCTCTATTATGTTGGTGCGGCTTCGGAACTTTTAAATATCTTGATATATCTCGAGAACTACGCATCTGATCAAAAAATATCATAGAACATAAAACGTAGGAAACTTAATTCTCTACAAAAAAGGTCTCTCAACATTTTGCCATAGCTCGCTTCGTTTCCGAGATATTTGCAGATTTATCTCAAGGGAAGGGGCCTGACGGACGTATTTCGAGATATTTCTTCTTCTTGTTGTTCTTCTTCTGCACAGCTAAGCTGGAAGTGGCATTTGCGGCTCGCCCTAGTGCAGAGTTATCTCAAAGAAAGGGGCCACGGTGTTTCTGTATCTCTATTATGTTGGTGCGGCTTTGGAACTTTTAAATATCTCGATATATCTCGAAAACTACGCTTCTGACCAAAAAATATCATAGAACATAAATTGTACGAAACATAATTCTCTACAAAAAAGGTCTCTTAACATTTTGCCATAGCTCGCTTCGTTTCCGAGATATTTGCAGATATATCTCAAGGGAAGGGGCCTGACGGACATATTTCGAGATATTTCTTCTTCTTGTTGTTCTTCTCCTGCACAGCTAAGCTGGAAGTGGCATTTACAGCTCGCAATACTGCAGAGTTATCTCAAAGAAAGGGGCCACGGTGTTTTTGTATCTCTATTATGTTGGTGCGGCTTCGGAACTTTTAAATATCTCGATATATCTCGAAAACCACGCTTCTGATCAAAAAATATCATAGAACATAAATTGTAGGAAACATAATTCTCTACAAAAAACGTCTCTTAACATTTTGCCATAGCTCGCTTCGTTTCCGAGATATTTGCAGATTCAGCTCAAAGGAACTGGCCTGACGGACATATTTCGAGATATTTCTTCTTCTTGTTGTTCTTCCTCTGCACAGCTAAGCTGGAAGTGGCATTTGCAGCTCGCAATAGTGCAGAGTTATCTCAAAGAAAGGGGCCACGGTGTTTCTGTATCTCTATTATGTTGGTGCGGCTTCGGAACTTTTAAATATCTTGATATATCTCGAGAACTACGCATCTGATCAAAAAATATCATAGAACATAAAAAGTAGGAAACTTAATTCTCTACAAAAAAGGTCTCTTAACATTTTACCATAGCTCGCTTCGTTTCCGAGATATTTGCAGATTTATCTCAAGGGAAGGGGCCTGACGGACATATTTCGAGATATTTCTTCTTCTTGTTGTTCTTCTTCTGCACAGCTAAGCTGGAAGTGGCATTTGCGGCTCGCACTAGTGCAGAGTTATCTCAAAGAAAGGGGCCACGGTGTTTCTGTATCTCTATTATGTTGGTGCGGCTTCGGAACTTTCAAATATCTCGATATATCTCGAAAACTACGCTTCTGATCAAAAAATATCATAGAACATAAATTGTAGGAAACATAATTCTCTACAAAAAAGGTCTCTTAACATTTTGCCATAGCTCGCTTCGTTTCCGAGATATTTGTAGATTTATCTCAAGGGAAGGGGCCTAACGGACATATTTCGAGATATTTCTTCTTCTTGTTGTTCTTCTTCTGCACAGCTAAACTGGAAGTGGCATTTCCAGCTCGCAATAGTACAGAGTTATCTCAAAGAAAGGGGCCACGGTGTTTCTGTATCTCTATTATGTTGGTGCGGCTTCGGAACTTTTAAATATCTTGATATATCTCGAGAACTACGCATCTGATCAAAAAATATCATAGAACATAATAAGTAGGAAACTCAATTCTCTACAAAAAAGGTCTCTTAACATTTTGCAATAGCTCGCTTCGTTTCCGAGATATTTGCAGATTTATCTCAAGGGAAGGGGCCTCACGGACATATTTCGAGATATTTCTTCTTCTTGTTGTTCTTCTTCTGCACAGCTAAGCTGGAAGTGGCATTTGCGGCTCGCACTAGTGCAGAGTTATCTAAAAGAAAGAAGCCACGGTGTTTCTGTATCTCTATTATGTTGGTGCGGCTTCGGAACTTTTAAATATCTTGATATATCTCGAGAACTACGCGTCTGATCAAAAAATATCATAGAACATAAAAAGTAGGAAACATAATTCCATACAAAAAAGGTCTCTTAACATTTTGCCATAGCTCTCTTCGTTTCCGAGATATTTGCAGATTTATCTCAAGCGAAGGGGCCTGACGGACACATTTCGAGATATTTCTTCTTCTTGTTGTTCTTCTTCTGCACGCTAAGCTGGAAGTGGCATTTGCAGCTCGCAATAGTGCAGAGTTATCTCAAAGAAAGGGGCCACGGTGTTTCTGTATCTCTATTATGTTGGTGCGGCTTCGGAACTTTTAAATATCTTGATATATCTCGAGAACTACGCATCTGATCAAAAAATATCATGGAACATAAAAAGTAGAAAACTTAATTCTCTACAGAAAAGGTCTCTTAACATTTTGCCATAGCTCGCTTCGTTTCCGAGATATTTGCAGATTTATCTCAAGGGAAGTGGCCTGACGGACATATTTCGAGATATTTCTTCTTCTTGTTGTTCTTCTTCTGCACAGCTAAGCTGGAAGTGGCATTTGCGGCTCGCACTAGTGCGGAGTTATCTCAAAGAAAGGGGCCACGGTGTTTCTGTATCTCTATTATGTTGGTGCGGCTTCGGAACTTTTAAATATCTTGATATATCTCGAGAACTACGCATCTGATCCAAAAATATCATAGAACATAAATAGTAGGAAACTTAATTCTCTACAAAAAAGGTCTCTCAACATTTTGCCATAGCTCGCTTCGTTTCCGAGATATTTGCAGATTTATCTCAAGGGAAGGGGCCTAACGGACATATTTCCAGATATTTCTTCTTCTTGTTGTTCTTCTTCTGCACAGCTAAGCTGGAAGTGGCATTTGCGGCTCGCACTAGTGCAGAGTTATCTCAAAGAAAGGGGCCACGGTGTTTCTGTATCTCTATTATGTTGGTGCAGCTTCAGAACTTTTAAATATCTTGATATATCTCGAGAACTACGCATCTGATCAAAAAATATCATGGAACATAAAAAGTAGAAAACTTAATTCTCTACAGAAAAGGTCTCTTAACATTTTGCCATAGCTCGCTTCGTTTCCGAGATATTTGCAGATTTATCTCAAGGGAAGGGGCCTGACGGACATATTTCGAGATATTTCTTCTTCTTGTTGTTCTTCTTCTGCACAGCTAAGCTGGAAGTGGCATTTGCAGCTCGCATTAGTGCAGAGTTATCTCAAACAAAGGGGCCACGGTGTTTCTGTATCTCTATTATGTTGGTGCGGCTTCTTAACTTTTAAATATCTTGATATATCTCGAGAACTACGCATCTGATCAAAAAATATCATAGAACATAAAAAGTAGAAAACTCAATTCTCTACAAAAAAGGTCTCTTAACATTTTGCAATAGCTCGCTTCGTTTCCGAGATATTTGCAGATTTATCTCAAGGGAAGGGGCCCAACGGACATATTTCGTGATATTTCTTCTTCTTGTTGTTCTTCTTCTGCACAGCTAAACTGGAAGTGGCATTTCCAGGTCGCAATAGTGCAGAGTTATCTAAAAGAAAGGAGCCACGGTGTTTCTGTATCTCTATTATGTTGGTGCGGCTTCGGAACTTTTAAATATCTTGATATATCTCGAGAACTACGCGTCTGATCAAAAAATATCATAGAACATAAAAAGTAGGAAACATAATTCCATACAAAAAAGGTCTCTTAACATTTTGCCATAGCTCTCTTCGTTTCCGAGATATTTGCAGATTTATCTCAAGGGAAGGGGCCTGACGGACACATTTCGAGATATTTCTTCTTCTTGTTGTTCTTCTTCTGCACGCTAAGCTGGAAGTGGCATTTGCAGCTCGCAATAGTGCAGAGTTATCTCAAAGAAAGGGGCCACGGTGTTTCTGTATCTCTATTATGTTGGTGCGGCTTCGGAACTTTTAAATATCTTGATATATCTCGAGAACTACGCATCTGATCAAAAAATATCATGGAACATAAAAAGTAGAAAACTGAATTCTCTACAAAAAAGGTCTCTTAACGTTTTGCAATAGCTCGCTTTGTTTCCGAGATATTTGCAGATTTATCTCAAGGGAAGGGTCCTGACGGACATATTTCGAGATATTTCTTCTTCTTGTTGTTCTTCTTCTGCACAGCTAAGCTGGAAGTGGCATTTGCGGCTCGCACTAGTGCGGAGTTATCTCAAAGAAAGGGGCCACGGTGTTTCTGTATCTCTATTATGTTGGTGCGGCTTCGGAACTTTTAAATATCTTGATATATCTCGAGAACTACGCATCTGATCCAAAAATATCATAGAACATAGATAGTAGGAAACTTAATTCTCTACAAAAAAGGTCTCTCAACATTTTGCCATAGCTCGCTTCGTTTCCGAGATATTTGCAGGTTTATCTCAAGGGAAGGGGCCTAACGGACATATTTCCAGATATTTCTTCTTCTTGTTGTTCTTCTTCTGCACAGCTAAGCTGGAAGTGGCATTTGCGGCTCGCACTAGTGCAGAGTTATCTCAAAGAAAGGGGCCACGGTGTTTCTGTATCTCTATTATGTTGGTGCAGCTTCAGAACTTTTAAATATCTTGATATATCTCGAGAACTACGCATCTGATCAAAAAATATCATGGAACATAAAAAGTAGAAAACTTAATTCTCTACAGAAAAGGTCTCTTAACATTTTGCCATAGCTCGCTTCGTTTCCGAGATATTTGCAGATTTATCTCAAGGGAAGGGGCATGACGGACATATTTCGAGATATTTCTTCTTCTTGTTGTTCTTCTTCTGCACAGCTAAACTGGAAGTGGCATTTCCAGCTCGCAATAGTGCAGAGTTATCTCAAAGAAAGGGGCCACGGTGTTTCTGTATCTCTATTATGTTGGTGCTGCTTCGGAACTTTTAAATATCTTGATATATCTCGAGAACTACGCATCTGATCAAAAAATATCGTAGAACATGAAAAGTAGGAAACTTAATTCTCTACAAAAAAGGTCTCTTAACATTTAGCCATAGCTCTCTTCGTTTCCGAGATATTTGCAGATTTATCTCAAGGGAAGGGGCCTGACGGACATATTTCGAGATATTTCTTCTTCTTGTTGTTCTTCTTCTGCACAGCTAAGCTGGAAGTGGCATTTGCGGCTCGCACTAGTGCAGAGTTATCTCAAAGAAAGGGGCCACGGTGTTTCTGTATCTCTATTATGTTGGTGCTGCTTCGGAACTTTTAAATATCTCGATATATCTCGAAAACTACGCTTCTGATCAAAAAATATCATAGAACATAAATTGTAGGAAACATAATTCTCTACAAAAAACGTCTCTTAACATTTTGCCATAGCTCGCTTCGTTTCCGAGATATTTGCAGATTTATCTCAAGGGAAGGGGCCTGACGGACACATTTCGAGATATTTCTTCTTCTTGTTGTTCTTCTTCTGCACAGCTAAGCTGGAAGTGGCATTTGCAGCTCGCAATAGTGCAGAGTTATCTCAAAGAAAGGGGCCACGGTGTTTCTGTATCTCTATTATGTTGGTGCGGCTTCGGAACTTTTAAATATCTTGATATATCTCGAGAACTACGCATCTGATCAAAAAATATCATAGAACATAAAAAGTAGGAAACTTAATTCTCTACAAAAAAGTCTGGTAAGATTTTGCCATAGCTCGCTTCGTTTCCGAGATATTTGCAGATTTATCTCAAGGGAAGGGGCCTAACGGACATATTTCGAGATATTTCTTCTTCTTGTTGTTCTTCTTCTGCACAGCTAAACTGGAAGTGGCATTTCCAGCTCGCAATAGTGCAGAGTTATCTCAAAGAAAGGGGCCACGGTGATTCTGTATCTCTATTATGTTGGTGCGGCTTCTTAACTTTTAAATATCTTGATATATCTCGAGAACTACGCATCTGATCAAAAAATATCATAGAACCTAAAAAGTAGGAAACTCAATTCTCTACAAAAAAGGTCTCTTAACATTTTGCAATAGCTCGCTTCGTTTCCGAGATATTTGCAGATTTATCTCAAGGGAAGGGGCCTGACGGACATATTTCGAGATATTTCTTCTTCTTGTTGTTCTTCTTCTGCACAGCTAAACTGGAAGTGGCATTTCCAGCTCGCAATAGTGCAGAGTTATCTCAAAGAAAGGGGCCACGGTGTTTCTGTATCTCTATTATGTTGGTGCTGCTTCGGAACTTTTAAATATCTTGATATATCTCGAGAACTACGCATCTGATCAAAAAATATCGTAGAACATGAAAAGTAGGAAACTTAATTCTCTACAAAAAAGGTCTCTTAACATTTAGCCATAGCTCTCTTCGTTTCCGAGATATTTGCAGATTTATCTCAAGGGAAGGGGCCTGACGGACATATTTCGAGATATTTCTTCTTCTTGTTGTTCTTCTTCTGCACAGCTAAGCTGGAAGTGGCATTTGCGGCTCGCACTAGTGCAGAGTTATCTCAAAGAAAGGGGCCACGGTGTTTCTGTATCTCTATTATGTTGGTGCTGCTTCGGAACTTTTAAATATCTCGATATATCTCGAAAACTACGCTTCTGATCAAAAAATATCATAGAACATAAATTGTAGGAAACATAATTCTCTACAAAAAACGTCTCTTAACATTTTGCCATAGCTCGCTTCGTTTCCGAGATATTTGCAGATTTATCTCAAGGGAAGGGGCCTGACGGACACATTTCGAGATATTTCTTCTTCTTGTTGTTCTTCTTCTGCACAGCTAAGCTGGAAGTGGCATTTGCAGCTCGCAATAGTGCAGAGTTATCTCAAAGAAAGGGGCCACGGTGTTTCTGTATCTCTATTATGTTGGTGCGGCTTCGGAACTTTTAAATATCTTGATATATCTCGAGAACTACGCATCTGATCAAAAAATATCATAGAACATAAAAAGTAGGAAACTTAATGCTCTACAAAAAAGTCTGGTAAGATTTTGCCATAGCTCGCTTCGTTTCCGAGATATTTGCAGATTTATCTCAAGGGAAGGGGCCTAACGGACATATTTCGAGATATTTCTTCTTCTTGTTGTTCTTCTTCTGCACAGCTAAACTGGAAGTGGCATTTCCAGCTCGCAATAGTGCAGAGTTATCTCAAAGAAAGGGGCCACGGTGATTCTGTATCTCTATTATGTTGGTGCGGCTTCTTAACTTTTAAATATCTTGATATATCTCGAGAACTACGCATCTGATCAAAAAATATCATAGAACCTAAAAAGTAGGAAACTCAATTCTCTACAAAAAAGGTCTCTTAACATTTTGCAATAGCTCGCTTCGTTTCCGAGATATTTGCAGATTTATCTCAAGGGAAGGGGCCTGACGGACATATTTCGAGATATTTCTTCTTCTTGTTGTTCTTCTTCTGCACAGCTAAACTGGAAGTGGCATTTCCAGCTCGCAATAGTGCAGAGTTATCTCAAAGAGAGGGGCCACGGTGTTTCTGTATCTCTATTATGTTGGTGCTGCTTCGGAACTTTTAAATATCTCGATATATCTCGAAAACTACGCTTCTGATCAAAAAATATCATAGAACATAAATTGTAGGAAACATAATTCTCTACAAAAAACGTCTCTTAACATTTTGCCATAGCTCGCTTCGTTTCCGAGATATTTGCAGATTTATCTCAAGGGAAGGGGCCTAACGGACATATTTCGAGATATTTCTTCTTCTTGTTGTTCTTCTTCTGCACAGCTAAGCTGGAAGTGGCATTTGCAGCTCGCATTAGTGCAGAGTTATCTCAAAGAAAGGGGCCACGGTGTTTCTGTATCTCTATTATGTTGGTGCGGCTTCTTAACTTTTAAATATCTTGATATATCTCGAGAACTACGCATCTGATCAAAAAATATCATAGAACATAAAAAGTAGAAAACTCAATTCTCTACAAAAAAGGTCTCTTAACATTTTGCAATAGCTCGCTTCGTTTCCGAGATATTTGCAGATTTATCTCAAGGGAAGGGGCCTAACGGACATATTTCGTGATATTTCTTCTTCTTGTTGTTCTTCTTCTGCACAGCTAAACTGGAAGTGGCATTTCCAGGTCGCAATAGTGCAGAGTTATCTAAAAGAAAGGAGCCACGGTGTTTCTGTATCTCTATTATGTTGGTGCGGCTTCGGAACTTTTAAATATCTTGATATATCTCGAGAACTACGCGTCTGATCAAAAAATATCATAGAACATAAAAAGTAGGAAACATAATTTCATACAAAAAAGGTCTCTTAACATTTTGCCATAGCTCTCTTCGTTTCCGAGATATTTGCAGATTTATCTCAAGGGAAGGGGCCTGACGGACACATTTCGAGATATTTCTTCTTCTTGTTGTTCTTCTTCTGCACGCTAAGCTGGAAGTGGCATTTGCAGCTCGCAATAGTGCAGAGTTATCTCAAAGAAAGGGGCCACGGTGTTTCTGTATCTCTATTATGTTGGTGCGGCTTCGGAACTTTTAAATATCTTGATATATCTCGAGAACTACGCATCTGATCAAAAAATATCATGGAACATAAAAAGTAGATAACTTAATTCTCTACAGAAAAGGTCTCTTAACGTTTTGCCATAGTTCGCTTCGTTTCCGAGATATTTGCAGATTTATCTCAAGGGAAGTGGCCTGACGGACATATTTCGAGATATTTCTTCTTCTTGTTGCTCTTCTTCTGCACAGCTAAGCTGGAAGTGGCATTTGCGGCTCGCACTAGTGCGGAGTTATCTCAAAGAAAGGGGCCACGGTGTTTCTGTATCTCTATTATGTTGGTGCGGCTTCGGAACTTTTAAATATCTTGATATATCTCGAGAACTACGCATCTGATCCAAAAATATCATAGAACATAAATAGTAGGAAACTTAATTCTCTACAAAAAAGGTCTCTCAACATTTTGCCATAGCTTGCTTCGTTTCCGAGATATTTGCAGATTTATCTCAAGGGAAGGGGCCTAACGGACATATTTCCAGATATTTCTTCTTCTCGTTGTTCTTCTTCTGCACAGCTAAGCTGGAAGTGGCATTTGCGGCTCGCACTAGTGCAGAGTTATCTCAAAGAAAGGGGCCACGGTGTTTCTGTATCTCTATTATGTTGGTGAAGCTTCAGAACTTTTAAATATCTTGATATATCTCGAGAACTACGCATCTGATCAAAAAATATCATGGAACATAAAAAGTAGAAAACTTAATTCTCTACAGAAAAGGTCTCTTAACATTTTGCCATAGCTCGCTTCGTTTCCGAGATATTTGCAGATTTATCTCAAGGGAAGGGGCCTGACGGACATATTTCGAGATATTTCTTCTTCTTGTTGTTCTTCTTCTGCACAGCTAAGCTGGAAGTGGCATTTGCAGCTCGCAATAGTGCAGAGTTATCTCAAAGAAAGGGGCCACGGTGTTTCTGTATCTCTATTATGTTGGTGCGGCTTCGGAACTTTTAAATATCTTGATATATCTCGAGATCTACGCATCTGATCAAAAAATATCATAGAACATAAAAAGTAGGAAACTTAATTCTCTACAAAAAAGGTCTCTCAACATTTTGCCATAGCTCGCTTCGTTTCCGAGATACTTGCCGATTTATCTCAAGGGAAGGGGCCTGACGGACATATTTCGAGATATTTCTTCTTCTTGTTGTTCTTCTTCTGCACAGCTAAGCTGGAAGTGGCATTTGCAGCTCGCAATTGTGCAGAGTTATCTCAAAGAGAGGGGCCACGGTGTTTCTGTATCTCTATTATGTTGGTGCGGCTTCGGAACTTTTAAATATCTTGATATATCTCGAGAACTACGAATCTGATCAGAAAATATCATAGAAGATAAAAAGTAGGAAACTTAATTCTCTACAAAAAAGGTCTCTTAACATTTTGCCATAGCTCGCTTCGTTTCCGAGATATTTGCAGATTTATCTCAAGGGAAGGGGCCTGACGGACATATTTCGAGATATTTCTTCTTCTTGTTGTTCTTCTTCTGCACAGCTAAGCTGGAAGTGGCATTTGCGGCTCGCACTAGTGCAGAGTTATCTCAAAGAAAGGGGCCACGGTGTTTCTGTATCTCTATTATGTTGGTGCAGCTTCAGAACTTTTAAATATCTTGATATATCTCGAGAACTACGCATCTGATCAAAAAATATCGTAGAACATGAAAAGTAGGAAACTTAATTCTCTACAAAAAAGGTCTCTTAACATTTAGCCATAGCTCTCTTCGTTTCCGAGATATTTGCAGATTTATCTCAAGGGAAGGGGCCTGACGGACATATTTCGAGATATTTCTTCTTCTTGTTGTTCTTCTTCTGCACAGCTAAGCTGGAAGTGGCATTTGCGGCTCGCACTAGTGCAGAGTTATCTCAAAGAAAGGGGCCACGGTGTTTCTGTATCTCTATTATGTTGGTGCTGCTTCGGAACTTTTAAATATCTCGATATATCTCGAAAACTACGCTTCTGATCAAAAAATATCATAGAACATAAATTGTAGGAAACATAATTCTCTACAAAAAACGTCTCTTAACATTTTGCCATAGCTCGCTTCGCTTCCGAGATATTTGCAGATTTATCTCAAGGGAAGGGGCCTAACGGACATATTTCGAGATATTTCTTCTTCTTGTTGTTCTTCTTCTGCACAGCTAAACTGGAAGTGGCATTTGCGGCTCGCACTAGTGCAGAGTTATCTCAAAGAAAGGGGCCACGGTGTTTCTGTATCTCTATTATGTTGGTGCTGCTTCGGAACTTTTAAATATCTCGATATATCTCGAAAACTACGCTTCTGATCAAAAAATATCATAGAACATAAATTGTAGGAAACATAATTCTCTACAAAAAACGTCTCTTAACATTTTGCCATAGCTCGCTTCGCTTCCGAGATATTTGCAGATTTATCTCAAGGGAAGGGGCCTAACGGACATATTTCGAGATATTTCTTCTTCTTGTTGTTCTTCTTCTGCACAGCTAAACTGGAAGTGGCATTTCCAGCTCGCAATAGTACAGAGTTATCTCAAAGAAAGGGGCCACGGTGTTTCTGTATCTCTATTATGTTGGTGCGGCTTCGGAACTTTTAAATATCTTGATATATCTCGAGAACTACGCATCTGATCAAAAAATATCATAGAACATAAAAAGTAGGAAACTTAATTCTCTACAAAAAAGGTCTCTTAACATTTTGCCATAGCTCTCTTCGTTTCCGAGATATTTGCAGATTTATCTCAAGGGAAGGGGCCTGACGGACACATTTCGAGATATTTCTTCTTCTTGTTGTTCTTCTTCTGCACAGCTAAGCTGGAAGTGGCATTTGCAGCTCGCAATAGTGCAGAGTTATCTCAAAGAAAGGGGCCACGGTGTTTCTGTATCTCTATTATGTTGGTGCGGCTTCGGAACTTTTAAATATCTTGATATATCTCGAGAACTACGCATCTGATCAAAAAATATCATAGAACATAAAAAGTAGGAAACTTCATTCTCTACAAAAAAGTCTGGTAAGATTTTGCCATAGCTCGCTTCGTTTCCGAGATATTTGCAGATTTATCTCAAGGGAAGGGGCCTAACGGACATATTTCGAGATATTTCTTCTTCTTGTTGTTCTTCTTCTGCACAGCTAAACTGGAAGTGGCATTTCCAGCTCGCAATAGTGCAGAGTTATCTCAAAGAAAGGGGCCACGGTGATTCTGTATCTCTATTATGTTGGTGCGGCTTCTTAACTTTTAAATATCTTGATATATCTCGAGAACTACGCATCTGATCAAAAAATATCATAGAACCTAAAAAGTAGGAAACTCAATTCTCTACAAAAAAGGTCTCTTAACATTTTGCAATAGCTCGCTTCGTTTCCGAGATATTTGCAGATTTATCTCAAGGGAAGGGGCCTGACGGACATATTTCGAGATATTTCTTCTTCTTGTTGTTCTTCTTCTGCACAGCTAAACTGGAAGTGGCATTTCCAGCTCGCAATAGTGCAGAGTTATCTCAAAGAGAGGGGCCACGGTGTTTCTGTATCTCTATTATGTTGGTGCTGCTTCGGAACTTTTAAATATCTCGATATATCTCGAAAACTACGCTTCTGATCAAAAAATATCATAGAACATAAATTGTAGGAAACATAATTCTCTACAAAAAACGTCTCTTAACATTTTGCCATAGCTCGCTTCGTTTCCGAGATATTTGCAGATTTATCTCAAGGGAAGGGGCCTAACGGACATATTTCGAGATATTTCTTCTTCTTGTTGTTCTTCTTCTGCACAGCTAAGCTGGAAGTGGCATTTCCAGGTCGCAATAGTGCAGAGTTATCTAAAAGAAAGGAGCCACGGTGTTTCTGTATCTCTATTATGTTGGTGCGGCTTCGGAACTTTTAAATATCTTGATATATCTCGAGAACTACGCATCTGATCAAAAAATATCATGGAACATAAAAAGTAGATAACTTAATTCTCTACAGAAAAGGTCTCTTAACGTTTTGCCATAGCTCGCTTCGTTTCCGAGATATTTGCAGATTTATCTCAAGGGAAGTGGCCTGACGGACATATTTCGAGATATTTCTTCTTCTTGTTGTTCTTCTTCTGCACAGCTAAGCTGGAAGTGGCATTTGCGGCTCGCACTAGTGCGGAGTTATCTCAAAGAAAGGGGCCACGGTGTTTCTGTATCTCTATTATGTTGGTGCGGCTTCGGAACTTTTAAATATCTTGATATATCTCGAGAACTACGCATCTGATCCAAAAATATCATAGAACATAAATAGTAGGAAACTTAATTCTCTACAAAAAAGGTCTCTCAACATTTTGCCATAGCTTGCTTCGTTTCCGAGATATTTGCAGATTTATCTCAAGGGAAGGGGCCTAACGGACATATTTCCAGATATTTCTTCTTCTCGTTGTTCTTCTTCTGCACAGCTAAGCTGGAAGTGGCATTTGCGGCTCGCACTAGTGCAGAGTTATCTCAAAGAAAGGGGCCACGGTGTTTCTGTATCTATTATGTTGGTGCAGCTTCAGAACTTTTAAATATCTTGATATATCTCGAGAACTACGCATCTGATCAAAAAATATCATGGAACATAAAAAGTAGAAAACTTAATTCTCTACAGAAAAGGTCTCTTAACATTTTGCCATAGCTCGCTTCGTTTCCGAGATATTTGCAGATTTATCTCAAGGGAAGGGGCCTGACGGACATATTTCGAGATATTTCTTCTTCTTGTTGTTCTTCTTCTGCACAGCTAAGCTGGAAGTGGCATTTGCAGCTTGCAATAGTGCAGAGTTATCTCAAAGAAAGGGGCCACGGTGTTTCTGTATCTCTATTATGTTGGTGCGGCTTCGGAACTTTTAAATATCTTGATATATCTCGAGATCTACGCATCTGATCAAAAAATATCATAGAACATAAAAAGTAGGAAACTTAATTCTCTACAAAAAAGGTCTCTCAACATTTTGCCATAGCTCGCTTCGTTTCCGAGATACTTGCCGATTTATCTCAAGGGAAGGGGCCTGACGGACATATTTCGAGATATTTCTTCTTCTTGTTGTTCTTCTTCTGCACAGCTAAGCTGGAAGTGGCATTTGCAGCTCGCAATTGTGCAGAGTTATCTCAAAGAGAGGGGCCACGGTGTTTCTGTATCTCTATTATGTTGGTGCGGCTTCGGAACTTTTAAATATCTTGATATATCTCGAGAACTACGAATCTGATCAGAAAATATCATAGAAGATAAAAAGTAGGAAACTTAATTCTCTACAAAAAAGGTCTCTTAACATTTTGCCATAGCTCGCTTCGTTTCCGAGATATTTGCAGATTTATCTCAAGGGAAGGGGCCTGACGGACATATTTCGAGATATTTCTTCTTCTTGTTGTTCTTCTTCTGCACAGCTAAGCTGGAAGTGGCATTTGCGGCTCGCACTAGTGCAGAGTTATCTCAAAGAAAGGGGCCACGGTGTTTCTGTATCTCTATTATGTTGGTGCGGCTTCTTAACTTTTAAATATCTTGATATATCTCGAGAACTACGCATCTGATCAAAAAATATCATAGAACATAGAAAGTAGGAAACTCAATCCTCTACAAAAAAGGTCTCTCAACATTTTGCAATAGCTCGCTTCGTTTTCGAGATATTTGCAGATTTATCTCAAGGGAAGGGGCCTGACGGACATATTTCGAGATATTTCTTCTTCTTGTTGTTCTTCTTCTGCACAGCTAAGCTGGAAGTGGCATTTGCAGCTCGCAATTGTGCAGAGTTATCTCAAAGAGAGGGGCCACGGTGTTTCTGTATCTCTATTATGTTGGTGCGGCTTCGGAACTTTTAAATATCTTGATATATCTCGAGAACTACGCATCTGATCAAAAAATATCACAGAACATAAAAAGTAGGAAACTTAATTCGCTACAAAAAAGGTCTCTTAACATTTTGCCATAGCTCGCTTCGTTTCCGAGATATTTGCAGATTTATCTCAAGGGAAGGGGCCTAACGGACATATTTCGTGATATTTCTTCTTCTTGTTGTTCTTCTTCTGCACAGCTAAACTGGAAGTGGCATTTCCAGGTCGCAATAGTGCAGAGTTATCTAAAAGAAAGGAGCCACGGTGTTTCTGTATCTCTATTATGTTGGTGCGGCTTCGGAACTTTTAAATATCTTGATATATCTCGAGAACTACGCGTCTGATCAAAAAATATCATAGAACATAAAAAGTAGGAAACATAATTCCATACAAAAAAGGTCTCTTAACATTTTGCCATAGCTCGCTTCGTTTCCGAGATATTTGCAGATTTATCTCAAGGGAAGGGGCCTGACGGACATATTTCGAGATATTTCTTCTTCTTGTTGTTCTTCTTCTGCACAGCTAAGCTGGAAGTGGCATATGCAGCTCGCAATAGTGCAGAGTTATCTCAAAGAAAGGGGCCATGGTGTTTCTGTATCTCTATTATGTTGGTGCGGCTTCGGAACTTTTAAATATCTTGATATATCTCGAGATCTACGCATCTGATCAAAAAATATCATAGAACATAAAAAGTAGGAAACTTAATTCTCTACAAAAAAGGTCTCTCAACATTTTGCCATAGCTCGCTTCGTTTCCGAGATACTTGCCGATTTATCTCAAGGGAAGGGGCCTGACGGACATATTTCGAGATATTTCTTCTTCTTGTTGTTCTTCTTCTGCACAGCTAAGCTGGAAGTGGCATTTGCAGCTCGCAATTGTGCAGAGTTATCTCAAAGAGAGGGGCCACGGTGTTTCTGTATCTCTATTATGTTGGTGCGGCTTCGGAACTTTTAAATATCTTGATATATCTCGAGAACTACGAATCTGATCAGAAAATATCATAGAAGATAAAAAGTAGGAAACTTAATTCTCTACAAAAAAGGTCTCTTAACATTTTGCCATAGCTCGCTTCGTTTCCGAGATATTTGCAGATTTATCTCAAGGGAAGGGGCCTGACGGACATATTTCGAGATATTTCTTCTTCTTGTTGTTCTTCTTCTGCACAGCTAAGCTGGAAGTGGCATTTGCGGCTCGCACTAGTGCAGAGTTATCTCAAAGAAAGGGGCCACGGTGTTTCTGTATCTCTATTATGTTGGTGCGGCTTCTTAACTTTTAAATATCTTGTTATATCTCGAGAACTACGCATCTGATCAAAAAATATCATAGAACATAGAAAGTAGGAAACTCAATCCTCTACAAAAAAGGTCTCTCAACATTTTGCAATAGCTCGCTTCGTTTTCGAGATATTTGCAGATTTATCTCAAGGGAAGGGGCCTGACGGACATATTTCGAGATATTTCTTCTTCTTGTTGTTCTTCTTCTGCACAGCTAAGCTGGAAGTGGCATTTGCAGCTCGCAATTGTGCAGAGTTATCTCAAAGAGAGGGGCCACGGTGTTTCCGTATCTCTATTATGTTGGTGCGGCTTCGGAACTTTTAAATATCTTGATATATCTCGAGAACTACGCATCTGATCAAAAAATATCATAGAACATAAAAAGTAGGAAACTTAATTCGCTACAAAAAAGGTCTCTTAACATTTTGCCATAGCTCGCTTCGTTTCCGAGATATTTGCAGATTTATCTCAAGGGAAGGGGCCTAACGGACATATTTCGTGATATTTCTTCTTCTTGTTGTTCTTCTTCTGCACAGCTAAGCTGGAAGTGGCATTTGCAGCTCGCAATAGTGCAGAGTTATCGCAAAGAAAGGGGCCACGGTGTTTCTGTATCTCTATTATGTTGGTGCGGCTTCGGAACTTTTAAATATCTTGATATATCTCGAGAACTACGCATCTGATCAAAAAATATCATAGAACATAAAAAGTAGGAAACCTAATTTTCTACAAAAAAGGTCTCTTAACATTTTGCCGTAGCTCGCTTCGTTTCCGAGATATTTGCAGATTTATCTCAAGGGAAGGGGTCTGACGGACATATTTCGAGATATTTCTTCTTCTTGTTGTTCTTCTTCTGCACAGCTATGCTGGAAGTGGCATTTGCAGCTCGCAATAGTGCAGAGTTATCTCAAAGAAAGGGGCCACGGTGTTTCTGTATCTCTATTATGTTGGTGCGGCTTCGGAACTTTTAAATATCTTGATATATCTCGAGAACTACGCCTCTGATCGAAAAATATCATAGAACATAAAAAGTAGGAAACTTAATTCTCTACAAAAGAGGTCTCTTAATATTTTGCCATAGCTCGCTTCGTTTCCGAGATATTTGCAGATTTATCTCAAGGGAAGGGGCCTGACGGACATATTTCGAGATATTTCTTCTTCTTGTTGTTCTTCTTCTGCACAGCTAAACTGGAAGTGGCATTTCCAGCTCGCAGTAGTGCCGAGTTATCTCAAAGAAAGGGGCCACGGTGTTTCTGTATCTCTATTATGTTGGTGCGGCTTCGGAACTTTTAAATATCTTGATATATCTCGAGAACTACGCATCTGATCAAAAAATATCATAGAACATAAAAAGTAGGAAACTTCATTCTCTACCAAAAAGGTCTCTTAACATTTTGCCATAGCTCGCTTCGTTTCCGAGATATATGCAGATTTATCTCAAGGGAAGGGGCCTGACGGACATATTTCGGGATATTTCTTCTTCTTGTTGTTCTTCTTCTGCACAGCTAAACTGGAAGTGGCATTTCCAGCTCGCAATAGTGCAGAGTTATCTGAAAGAAAGGGGCCACGGTGTTTCTGTATCTCTATTATGTTGGTGCGGCTTCGGAACTTTTAAATATCTCGATATATCTCGAGAACTACGCATCTGATCAAAAAATATCATAGAACATAAAAAGTAGGAAACTTAATTCTCTACAAATAAGGTCTCTTAACATTTTGGCATAGCTCGCTTCGTTTCCGAGATATTTGCAGATTTATCTCAAGGGAAGGGGCCTGACGGACATATTTCGAGATATTTCTTCTTCTTGTTGTTCTTCTTCTCCACAGCTAAGCTGGAAGTGGCATTTGCAGCTCGCAATAGTGCAGAGTTATCTCAAAGAAAGGGGCCACGGTGTTTCTGTACCTCTATTATGTTGGTGCGGCTTCGGAACTTTTAAATATCTTGATATATCTCGAGAACTACGAATCTGATCAGAAAATATCATAGAAGATAAAAAGTAGGAAACTTAATTCTCTACAAAAAAGGTCTCTTAACATTTTGCCATAGCTCGCTTCGTTTCCGAGATATTTGCAGATTTATCTCAAGGGAAGGGGCCTGACGGACATATTTCGAGATATTTCTTCTTCTTGTTGTTCTTCTTCTGCACAGCTAAGCTGGAAGTGGCATTTGCGGCTCGCACTAGTGCAGAGTTATCTCAAAGAAAGGGGCCACGGTGTTTCTGTATCTCTATTATGTTGGTGCGGCTTCTTAACTTTTAAATATCTTGATATATCTCGAGAACTACGCATCTGATCAAAAAATATCATAGAACATAGAAAGTAGGAAACACAATCCTCTACAAAAAAGGTCTCTCACCATTTTGCAATAGCTCGCTTCGTTTTCGAGATATTTGCAGATTTATCTCAAGGGAAGGGGCCTGACGGACATATTTCGAGATATTTCTTCTTCTTGTTGTTCTTCTTCTGCACAGCTAAGCTGGAAGTGGCATTTGCAGCTCGCAATTGTGCAGAGTTATCTCAAAGAGAGGGGCCACGGTGTTTCCGTATCTCTATTATGTTGGTGCGGCTTCGGAACTTTTAAATATCTTGATATATCTCGAGAACTACGCATCTGATCAAAAAATATCATAGAACATAAAAAGTAGGAAACTTAATTCGCTACAAAAAAGGTCTCTTAACATTTTGCCATAGCTCGCTTCGTTTCCGAGATATTTCCAGATTTATCTCAAGGGAAGGGGCCTGACGGACATATTTCGAGATATTTCTTCTTCTTGTTGTTCTTCTTCTGCACAGCTAAGCTGGAAGTGGCATTTGCGGCTCGCACTAGTGCAGAGTTATCTCAAAGAAAGGGGCCACGGTGTTTCTGTATCTCTATTATGTTGGTGCGGCTTCGGAACTTTTAAATATCTCGATATATCTCGAAAACTACGCTTCTGATCAAAAAATATCATAGAACATAAATTGTAGGAAACATAATTCTCTACAAAAAACGTCTCTTAAGATTTTGCCATAGCTCGCTTCGTTTCCGAGATATTTGCAGATTTATCTCAAGGGAAGGGGCCTAACGGACATATTTCGAGATATTTCTTCTTCTTGTTGTTCTTCTTCTGCACAGCTAAGCTGGAAGTGGCATTTGCAGCTCGCAATAGTGCAGAGTTATCTCAAAGAAAGGGGCCACGGTGTTTCTGTATCTCTATTATGTTGGTGCGGCTTCGGAACTTTTAAATATCTTGATATATCTCGAGAACTACGCATCTGATCAAAAAATATCATAGAACATAAAAAGTAGGAAACTTAATTCTCTACAAAAAAGGTCTCTTAACATTTTGCCATAGCTCGCTTCGTTTCCGAGATATTTGCAGATTTATCTCAAGGGAAGGGGCCTGACGGACATATTTCGAGATATTTCTTCTTCTTGTTGTTCTTCTTCTGCACAGCTAGGCTGGAAGTGGCATTTGCGGCTCGCACTAGTGCAGAGTTATCTCAAAGAAAGGGGCCACGGTGTTTCTGTATCTCTATTATGTTGGTGCGGCTTTGGAACTTTTAAATATCTCGATATATCTCGAAAACTACGCTTCTGACCAACAAATATCATAGAACATAAATTGTAGGAAACATAATTCTCTACAAAAAAGGTCTCTTAACATTTTGCCATAGCTCGCTTCGTTTCCGAGATATTTGCAGATATATCTCAAGGGAAGGGGCCTGACGGACATATTTCGAGATATTTCTTCTTCTTGTTGTTCTTCTTCTGCACAGCTAAGCTGGAAGTGGCATTTACAGTTCGCAATAGTGCAGAGTTATCTCAAAGAAAGGGGCCACGGTGTTTCTGTATCTCTATTATGTTGGTGCGGCTTCGGAACTTTTAAATATCTTGATATATCTCGAAAACTACGCTTCTGATCAAAAAATATCATAGAACATAAATTGTAGGAAACATAATTCTCTACAAAAAAGGTCTCTTAACCTTTTGCCATAGCTCGCTTCGTTTCCGAGATATTTGCAGATATATCTCAAGGGAAGGGGCCTAACGGACATATTTCGAGATATTTCTTCTTCTTGTTGTTCTTCTTCTGCACAGCTAAGCTGGAAGTGGCATTTGCAGCTCGCAATAGTGCAGAGTTATCTCAAAGAAAGGGGCCACGGTGTTTCTGTATCTCTATTATGTTGGTGCGGCTTCGGAACTTTTAAATATCTTGATATATCTCGAGAACTACGCATCTGATCAAAAAATATCATAGAACATAAAAAGTAGGAAACATAATTCTCTACAAAAAACGTCTCTTAAGATTTTGCCATAGCTCGCTTCGTTTCCGAGATATTTGCAGATTTATCTCAAGGGAAGGGGCCTGACGGACATATTTCGAGATATTTCTTCTTCTTGTTGTTCTTCTTCTGCACAGCTAAGCTGGAAGTGGCATTTACAGTTCGCAATAGTGCAGAGTTATCTCAAAGAAAGGGGCCACGGTGTTTCTGTATCTCTATTATGTTGGTGCGGCTTCGGAACTTTTAAATATCTTGATATATCTCGAGAACTACGCATCTGATCAAAAAATATCATAGAACATAAAAAGTAGGAAACTTAATTCTCTACAAAAAAGGTCTCTTAACATTTTGCCATAGCTCGCTTCGTTTCCGAGATATTTGCAGATTTATCTCAAGGGAAGGGGCCTAACGGACATATTTCGAGATATTTCTTCTTCTTGTTGTTCTTCTTCTGCACAGCTAAGCTGGAAGTGGCATTTGCAGCTCGCAATAGTGCAGAGTTATCTCAAAGAAAGGGGCCACGGTGTTTCTGTATCTCTATTATGTTGGTGCGGCTTCGGAACTTTTAAATATCTTGATATATCTCGAGAACTACGCATCTGATCAAAAAATATCATAGAACGTAAAAGGTAGGAAACTTAATTCTCTACAAATAAGGTCTCTTAACATTTTGCCATAGCTCGCTTCGTTTCCGAGATATTTGCAGATTTATCTCAAGGGAAGGGGCCTAACGGACATATTTCGAGATATTTTTGCTTCTTGTTGTTCTTCCTCTGCACAGCTAAACTGGAAGTGGCATTTCCAGCTCGCAATAGTGCAGAGTTATCTCAAAGAGAGGGGCCACGGTGTTTCTGTATCTCTATTATGTTGGTGCGGCTTCGGAACTTTTAAATATCTTGATATATCTCGAGAACTACGCATCTGATCAAAAAATATCATAGAACATAAAAAGTAGGAAATATAATTCTCTACAAAAAACGTCTCTTAAGATTTTGCCATAGCTCGCTTCGTTTCCGAGATATTTGCAGATTTATCTCAAGGGAAGGGGCCTAACGGACATATTTCGAGATATTTCTTCTTCTTGTTGTTCTTCTTCTGCACAGCTAAGCTGGAAGTGGCATTTGCAGCTCGCAATAGTGCAGAGTTATCTCAAAGAAAGGGGCCACGGTGTTTCTGTATCTCTATTATGTTGGTGCGGCTTCGGAACTTTTAAATATCTTGATATATCTCGAGAACTACGCATCTGATCAAAAAATATCATAGAACATAAAAAGTAGGAAACTTAATTCTCTACAAAAAAGGTCTCTTAACATTTTGCCATAGCTCGCTTCGTTTCCGAGATATTTGCAGATTTATCTCAAGGGAAGGGGCCTGACGGACATATTTCGAGATATTTCTTCTTCTTGTTGTTCTTCTTCTGCACAGCTAGGCTGGAAGTGGCATTTGCGGCTCGCACTAGTGCAGAGTTATCTCAAAGAAAGGGGCCACGGTGTTTCTGTATCTCTATTATGTTGGTGCGGCTTTGGAACTTTTAAATATCTCGATATATCTCGAAAACTACGCTTCTGACCAACAAATATCATAGAACATAAATTGTAGGAAACATAATTCTCTACAAAAAAGGTCTCTTAACATTTTGCCATAGCTCGCTTCGTTTCCGAGATATTTGCAGATATATCTCAAGGGAAGGGGCCTGACGGACATATTTCGAGATATTTCTTCTTCTTGTTGTTCTTCTTCTGCACAGCTAAGCTGGAAGTGGCATTTGCGGCTCGCACTAGTGCAGAGTTATCTCAAAGAAAGGGGCCACGGTGTTTCTGTATCTCTATTATGTTGGTGCGGCTTCGGAACTTTTAAATATCTCGATATATCTCGAAAACTACGCTTCTGATCAAAAAATATCATAGAACATAAAAAGTAGGAAACTTAATTCTCTACAAAAAAGGTCTCTTAACATTTTGCCATAGCTCGCTTCGTTTCCGAGATATTTGCAGATATATCTCAAGGGAAGGGGCCTGACGGACATATTTCGAGATATTTCTTCTTCTTGTTGTTCTTCTTCTGCACCGCTAAGCTGGAAGTGGCATTTACAGCTCGCAATAGTGCAGAGTTATCTCAAAGAAAGGGGCCACGGTGTTTCTGTATCTCTATTATGTTGGTGCGGCTTCGGAACTTTTAAATATCTTGATATATCTCGAGAACTACGCATCTGATCAAAAAATATCATAGAACGTAAAAAGTAGGAAACTTAATTCTCTACAAATAAGGTCTCTTAACATTTTGCCATAGCTCGCTTCGTTTCCGAGATATTTGCAGATATATCTCAAGGGAAGGGGCCTGACGGACATATTTCGAGATATTTCTTCTTCTTGTTGTTCTTCTTCTGCACCGCTAAGCTGGAAGTGGCATTTACAGCTCGCACTATTGCAGAGTTATCTCAAAGAAAGGGGCCACGGTGTTTCTGTATCTCTATTATGTTGGTGCGGCTTCGGAACTTTTAAATATCTCGATATATCTCGAAAACTACGCTTCTGATCAAAAAATATCATAGAACATAAATTGTAGGAAACATAATTCTCTACAAAAAACGTCTCTTAACATTTTGCCATAGCTCGCTTCGTTTCCGAGATATTTGCAGATTCAGCTCAAAGGAACTGGCCTGACGGACATATTTCGAGATATTTCTTCTTCTTGTTGTTCTTCCTCTGCACAGCTAAGCTGGAAGTGGCATTTGCAGCTCGCAATAGTGCAGAGTTATCTCAAAGAAAGGGGCCACGGTGTTTCTGTATCTCTATTATGTTGGTGCGGCTTCGGAACTTTTAAATATCTTGATATATCTCGAGAACTACGCATCTGATCAAAAAATATCATAGAACATAAAAAGTAGGAAACTTAATTCTCTACAAAAAAGGTCTCTTAACATTTGGCCATAGCTCGCTTCGTTTCCGAGATATTTGCAGATATATCTCAAGGGAAGGGGCCTGACGGACATATTTCGAGATATTTCTTCTTCTTGTTGTTCTTCATCTGCACAGCTAAGCTGGAAGTGGCATTTACAGCTCGCACTAGTGCAGAGTTAACCCAAAGAAAGGGGCCACGGTGTTTCTGTATCTCTATTATGTTGGTGCGGCTTCGGAACTTTTAAATATCTTGATATATCTCGAGAACTACGCATCTGATCAAAAAATGTCATAGAACATAAAAAGTAGGAAACTTAATTCTCTACAAAAAAGGTCTCTTAACATTTTGCCATAGCTCTCTTCGTTTCCGCGATATTTCCAGATTTATCTCAAGGGAAGGGGCCTGACGGACATATTTCGAGATATTTCTTCTTCTTGTTGTTCTTCTTCTGCACAGCTAAGCTGGAAGTGGCATTTGCAGCTCGCAATAGTGCAGAGTTATCTCAAAGAAAGGGGCCACGGTGTTTCTGTATCTCTATTATGTTGGTGCGGCTTCGGAACTTTTAAATATCTTGATATATCTCGAGAACTACGCATCTGATCAAAAAATATCATAGAACATAAAAAGTAGGAAACTTAATTCTCTACAAAAAATGTCTCTTAACATTTTGCCATAGCTCGCTTCGTTTCCGAGATATTTGCATATTTATCTCAAGGGAAGGGGCCTGACGGACATATTTCGAGATATTTCTTCTTCTTGTTGTTCTTCTTCTGCACCGCTAAGCTGGAAGTGGCATTTACAGCTCGCACTATTGCAGAGTTATCTCAAAGAAAGGGGCCACGGTGTTTCTGTATCTCTATTATGTTGGTGCGGCTTCGGAACTTTTAAATATCTCGATATATCTCGAAAACTACGCTTCTGATCAAAAAATATCATAGAACATAAATTGTAGGAAACATAATTCTCTACAAAAAACGTCTCTTAACATTTTGCCATAGCTCGCTTCGTTTCCGAGATATTTGCAGATTCAGCTCAAAGGAACTGGCCTGACGGACATATTTCGAGATATTTCTTCTTCTTGTTGTTCTTCCTCTGCACAGCTAAGCTGGAAGTGGCATTTGCAGCTCGCAATAGTGCAGAGTTATCTCAAAGAAAGGGGCCACGGTGTTTCTGTATCTCTATTATGTTGGTGCGGCTTCGGAACTTTTAAATATCTTGATATATCTCGAGAACTACGCATCTGATCAAAAAATATCATAGAACATAAAAAGTAGGAAACTTAATTCTCTACAAAAAAGGTCTCTTAACATTTGGCCATAGCTCGCTTCGTTTCCGAGATATTTGCAGATATATCTCAAGGGAAGGGGCCTGACGGACATATTTCGAGATATTTCTTCTTCTTGTTGTTCTTCATCTGCACAGCTAAGCTGGAAGTGGCATTTACAGCTCGCACTAGTGCAGAGTTAACCCAAAGAAAGGGGCCACGGTGTTTCTGTATCTCTATTATGTTGGTGCGGCTTCGGAACTTTTAAATATCTTGATATATCTCGAGAACTACGCATCTGATCAAAAAATGTCATAGAACATAAAAAGTAGGAAACTTAATTCTCTACAAAAAAGGTCTCTTAACATTTTGCCATAGCTCTCTTCGTTTCCGCGATATTTCCAGATTTATCTCAAGGGAAGGGGCCTGACGGACATATTTCGAGATATTTCTTCTTCTTGTTGTTCTTCTTCTGCACAGCTAAGCTGGAAGTGGCATTTGCAGCTCGCAATAGTGCAGAGTTATCTCAAAGAAAGGGGCCACGGTGTTTCTGTATCTCTATTATGTTGGTGCGGCTTCGGAACTTTTAAATATCTTGATATATCTCGAGAACTACGCATCTGATCAAAAAATATCATAGAACATAAAAAGTAGGAAACTTAATTCTCTACAAAAAATGTCTCTTAACATTTTGCCATAGCTCGCTTCGTTTCCGAGATATTTGCATATTTATCTCAAGGGAAGGGGCCTGACGGACATATTTCGAGATATTTCTTCTTCTTGTTGTTCTTCTTCTGCACAGCTAAGCTGGAAGTGGCATTTGCGGCTCGCACTAGTGCAGAGTTATCTCAAAGAAAGGGGCCACGGTGTTTCTGTATCTCTATTATGTTGGTGCGGCTTCGGAACTTTTAAATATCTTGATATATCTCGAGAACTACGCATCTGATCAAAAAATATCATAGAACATAAAAAGTAGGAAACTTAATTCTCTACAAAAAAGGTCTCTTAATATTTTGCCATAGCTCGCTTCGTTTCCGAGATATTTGCATATTTATCTCAAGGGAAGGGGCCTGACGGACATATTTCGAGATATTTCTTCTTCTTGTTGTTCTTCTTCTGCACAGCTAAGCTGGAAGTGGCATTTGCGGCTCGCACTAGTGCAGAGTTATCTCAAAGAAAGGGGCCACGGTGTTTCTGTATCTCTATTATGTTGGTGCGGCTTCGGAACTTTTAAATATCTTGATATATCTCGAGAACTACGCATCTGATCAAAAAATATCATAGAACGTAAAAAGTAGGAAACTTAATTCTCTACAAATAAGGTCTCTTAACATTTTGCCATAGCTCGCTTCGTTTCCGAGATATTTGCAGATTTATGTCAAGGGAAGGGGCCTGACGGACATATTTCGAGATATTTCTTCTTCTTGTTGTTCTTCTTCTGCACAGCTAAGCTGGAAGTGGCATTTGCAGCTCGCAATAGTGCAGAGTTATCTCAAAGAAAGGGGCCACGGTGTTTCTGTATCTCTATTATGTTGGTGCGGCTTCGGAACTTTTAAATATCTCGATATATCTCGAAAACTACGCTTCTGATCAAAAAATATCATAGACCATAAAAAGTAGGAAACTTAATTCTCTACAAAAAAGGTCTCTTAAGATTTTGCCATAGCTCGCTTCGTTTCCGAGATATTTGCATATTTATCTCAAGGGAAGGGGCCTGACGGACATATTTCGAGATATTTCTTCTTCTTGTTGTTCTTCTTCTGCACAGCTAAGCTGGAAGTGGCATTTGCGGCTCGCACTAGTGCAGAGTTATCTCAAAGAAAGGGGCCACGGTGTTTCTGTATCTCTATTATGTTGGTGCGGCTTCGGAACTTTTAAAAATCTCGATATATCTCGAAAACTACGCTTCTGATCAAAAAATATCATAGAACATAAATTGTAGGAAATATAATTCTCTACAAAAAAGGTCTCTTAACATTTTGCCATAGCTCGCTTCGTTTCCGAGATATTTGCATATTTATCTCAAGGGAAGGGGCCTGACGGACATATTTCGAGATATTTCTTCTTCTTGTTGTTCTTCTTCTGCACAGCTAAGCTGGAAGTGGCATTTGCGGCTCGCACTAGTGCAGAGTTATCTCAAAGAAAGGGGCCACGGTGTTTCTGTATCTCTATTATGTTGGTGCGGCTTCGGAACTTTTAAATATCTCGATATATCTCGAAAACTACGCTTCTGATCAAAAAATATCATAGAACATAAAAAGTAGGAAACTTAATTCTCTACAAAAAAGGTCTCTTAACATTTTGCCATAGCTCGCTTCGTTTCCGAGATATTTGCAGATTTATCTCAAGGGAAGGGGCCTAACGGACATATTTCGAGATATTTCTTCTTCTTGTTGTTCTTCTTCTGCACAGCTAAACTGGAAGTGGCATTTCCAGCTCGCAATAGTGCAGAGTTATCTCAAAGAAAGGGGCCACGGTGTTTCTGTATCTCTATTATGTTGGTGCGGCTTCGGAACTTTTAAATATCTTGATATATCTCGAGAACTACGCATCTGATCAAAAAATATCATAGAACATAAAAAGTAGGAAACTTAATTCTCTACAAAAAAGGTCTCTTAACATTTTGCCATAGCTCGCTTCGTTTCCGAGATATTTGCATATTTATCTCAAGGGAAGGGGCCTGACGGACATATTTCGAGATATTTCTTCTTCTTGTTGTTCTTCTTCTGCACAGCTAAGCTGGAAGTGGCATTTGCAGCTCGCAATAGTGCAGAGTTATCTCAAAGAAAGGGGCCACGGTGTTTCTGTATCTCTGTTATGTTGGTGCGGCTTCGGAACTTTTAAATATCTTGATATATCTCGAGAACTACGCATCTGATCAAAAAATATCATAGAACATAAAAAGTAGGAAACTTAATTCTCTACAAAAAAGGTCTCTTAACATTTTGCCATAGCTCGCTTCGTTTCCGAGATATTTGCAGATTTATCTCAAGGGAAGGGGCCTAACGGACATATTTCGAGATATTTCTTCTTCTTGTTGTTCTTCTTCTGCACAGCTAAACTGGAAGTGGCATTTCCAGCTCGCAATAGTGCAGAGTTATCTCAAAGAAAGGGGCCACGGTGTTTCTGTATCTCTATTATGTTGGTGCGGCTTCGGAACTTTTAAATATCTTGATATATCTCGAGAACTACGCATCTGATCAAAAAATATCATAGAACATAAAAAGTAGGAAACTTAATTCTCTACAAAAAAGGTCTCTTAACATTTTGCCATAGCTCGCTTCGTTTCCGAGATATTTGCATATTTATCTCAAGGGAAGGGGCCTGACGGACATATTTCGAGATATTTCTTCTTCTTGTTGTTCTTCTTCTGCACAGCTAAGCTGGAAGTGGCATTTGCGGCTCGCACTAGTGCAGAGTTATCTCAAAGAAAGGGGCCACGGTGTTTCTGTATCTCTATTATGTTGGTGCGGCTTCGGAACTTTTAAATATCTCGATATATCTCGAAAACTACGCTTCTGATCAAAAAATATCATAGAACATAAATTGTAGGAAACATAATTCTCTACAAAAAAGGTCTCTTAACATTTTGCCATAGCTCGCTTCGTTTCCGAGATATTTGCAGATATATCTCAAGGGAAGGGGCCTGACGGACATATTTCGAGATATTTCTTCTTCCTGTTGTTCTTCTTCTGCACAGCTAAGCTGGAAGTGGCATTTACAGCTCGCAATAGTGCAGAGTTATCTCAAAGAAAGGGGCCACGGTGTTTCTGTATCTCTATTATGTTGGTGCGGCTTCGGAACTTTTAAATATCTTGATATATCTCGAGAACTACGCATCTGATCAAAAAATATCATAGAACATAAAAGGTAGGAAACTTAATTCTCTACAAAAAAGGTCTCTTAACATTTTGCCATAGCTCGCTTCGTTTCCGAGATATTTGCATATTTATCTCAAGGGAAGGGGCCTGACGGACATATTTCGAGATATTTCTTCTTCTTGTTGTTCTTCTTCTGCACAGCTAAGCTGGAAGTGGCATTTGCGGCTCGCACTAGTGCAGAGTTATCTCAAAGAAAGGGGCCACGGTGTTTCTGTATCTCTATTATGTTGGTGCGGCTTCGGAACTTTTAAATATCTCGATATATCTCGAAAACTACGCTTCTGATCAAAAAATATCATAGAACATAAAAAGTAGGAAACTTAATTCTCTACGAAAAAGGTCTCTTAACATTTTGCCATAGCTCGCTTGGTTTCCGAGATATTTGCAGATTCATCTCAAGGGAAGGGGTCTGACGGACATATTTCGAGATATTTCTTCTTCTTGTTGTTCTTCTTCTGCACAGCTAAGCTCGAAGTGGCATTTGCAGCTCGCAATAGTGCAGAGTTATCTCAAAGAAAGAGGCCACGGTGTTTCTGTACCTCTATTATGTTGGTGCAGCTTCGGAACTTTTAAATATCTTGATATATCTCGAGAACTACGCATCTGATCAAAAAATATCATCGAACATAAAAAGTAGGAAACTTAATTCTCTACAAAAAAGGTCTCTTAACATTTTGCCATAGCTCGCTTCGTTTCCGGGATATTTGCAGATTCAGCTCAAAGGAACTGGCCTGACGGACATATTTCGAGATATTTCTTCTTCTTGTTGTTCTTCTTCTGCACAGCTAAGCTGGAAGTGGCATTTGCGGCTCGCACTAGTGCAGAGTTATCTCAAAGAAAGGGGCCACGGTGTTTCTGTATCTCTATTATGTTGGTGCGGCTTCGGAACTTTTAAATATCTTGATATATCTCGAGAACTACGCATCTGATCAAAAAATATCATAGAACATAAAAAGTAGGAAACTTAATTCTCTACAAAAAAGGTCTCTTAACATTTTGCCATAGCTCGCTTCGTTTCCGAGATATTTGCATATTTATCTCAAGGGAAGGGGCCTGACGGACATATTTCGAGATATTTCTTCTTCTTGTTGTTCTTCTTCTGCACAGCTAAGCTGGAAGTGGCATTTGCGGCTCGCACTAGTGCAGAGTTATCTCAAAGAAAGGGGCCACGGTGTTTCTGTATCTCTATTATGTTGGTGCGGCTTCGGAACTTTTAAATATCTTGATATATCTCGAGAACTACGCATCTGATCAAAAAATATCATAGAACGTAAAAAGTAGGAAACTTAATTCTCTACAAATAAGGTCTCTTAACATTTTGCCATAGCTCGCTTCGTTTCCGAGATATTTGCAGATATATCTCAAGGGAAGGGGCCTGACGGACATATTTCGAGATATTTCTTCTTCTTGTTGTTCTTCTTCTGCACCGCTAAGCTGGAAGTGGCATTTACAGCTCGCAATAGTGCAGAGTTATCTCAAAGAAAGGGGCCACGGTGTTTCTGTATCTCTATTATGTTGGTGCGGCTTCGGAACTTTTAAATATCTTGATATATCTCGAGAACTACGCATCTGATCAAAAAATATCATAGAACGTAAAAAGTAGGAAACTTAATTCTCTACAAATAAGGTCTCTTAACATTTTGCCATAGCTCGCTTCGTTTCCGAGATATTTGCAGATTTATGTCAAGGGAAGGGGCCTGACGGACATATTTCGAGATATTTCTTCTTCTTGTTGTTCTTCTTCTGCACAGCTAAGCTGGAAGTGGCATTTGCAGCTCGCAATAGTGCAGAGTTATCTCAAAGAAAGGGGCCACGGTGTTTCTGTATCTCTATTATGTTGGTGCGGCTTCGGAACTTTTAAATATCTCGATATATCTCGAAAACTACGCTTCTGATCAAAAAATATCATAGACCATAAAAAGTAGGAAACTTAATTCTCTACAAAAAAGGTCTCTTAACATTTTGCCATAGCTCGCTTCGTTTCCGAGATATTTGCATATTTATCTCAAGGGAAGGGGCCTGACGGACATATTTCGAGATATTTCTTCTTCTTGTTGTTCTTCTTCTGCACAGCTAAGCTGGAAGTGGCATTTGCGGCTCGCACTAGTGCAGAGTTATCTCAAAGAAAGGGGCCACGGTGTTTCTGTATCTCTATTATGTTGGTGCGGCTTCGGAACTTTTAAATATCTCGATATATCTCGAAAACTACGCTTCTGATCAAAAAATATCATAGAACATAAAAAGTAGGAAACTTAATTCTCTACAAAAAAGGTCTCTTAACATTTTGCCATAGCTCGCTTCGTTTCCGAGATATTTGCAGATTTATCTCAAGGGAAGGGGCCTAACGGACATATTTCGAGATATTTCTTCTTCTTGTTGTTCTTCTTCTGCACAGCTAAACTGGAAGTGGCATTTCCAGCTCGCAATAGTGCTGAGTTATCTCAAAGAAAGGGGCCACGGTGTTTCTGTATCTCTATTATGTTGGTGCGGCTTCGGAACTTTTAAATATCTTGATATATCTCGAGAACTACGCATCTGATCAAAAAATATCATAGAACATAAAAAGTAGGAAACTTAATTCTCTACAAAAAAGGTCTCTTAACATTTTGCCATAGCTCGCTTCGTTTCCGAGATATTTGCATATTTATCTCAAGGGAAGGGGCCTGACGGACATATTTCGAGATATTTCTTCTTCTTGTTGTTCTTCTTCTGCACAGCTAAGCTGGAAGTGGCATTTGCAGCTCGCAATAGTGCAGAGTTATCTCAAAGAAAGGGGCCACGGTGTTTCTGTATCTCTATTATGTTGGTGCGGCTTCGGAACTTTTAAATATCTTGATATATCTCGAGAACTACGCATCTGATCAAAAAATATCATAGAACATAAAAAGTAGGAAACTTAATTCTCTACAAAAAAGGTCTCTTAACATTTTGCCATAGCTCGCTTCGTTTCCGAGATATTTGCAGATTTATCTCAAGGGAAGGGGCCTAACGGACATATTTCGAGATATTTCTTCTTCTTGTTGTTCTTCTTCTGCACAGCTAAACTGGAAGTGGCATTTCCAGCTCGCAATAGTGCAGAGTTATCTCAAAGAAAGGGGCCACGGTGTTTCTGTATCTCTATTATGTTGGTGCGGCTTCGGAACTTTTAAATATCTTGATATATCTCGAGAACTACGCATCTGATCAAAAAATATCATAGAACATAAAAAGTAGGAAACTTAATTCTCTACAAAAAAGGTCTCTTAACATTTTGCCATAGCTCGGTTCGTTTCCGAGATATTTGCATATTTATCTCAAGGGAAGGGGCCTGACGGACATATTTCGAGATATTTCTTCTTCTTGTTGTTCTTCTTCTGCACAGCTAAGCTGGAAGTGGCATTTGCGGCTCGCACTAGTGCAGAGTTATCTCAAAGAAAGGGGCCACGGTGTTTCTGTATCTCTATTATGTTGGTGCGGCTTCGGAACTTTTAAATATCTCGATATATCTCGAAAACTACGCTTCTGATCAAAAAATATCATAGAACATAAATTGTAGGAAACATAATTCTCTACAAAAAAGGTCTCTTAACATTTTGCCATAGCTCGCTTCGTTTCCGAGATATTTGCAGATATATCTCAAGGGAAGGGGCCTGACGGACATATTTCGAGATATTTCTTCTTCCTGTTGTTCTTCTTCTGCACAGCTAAGCTGGAAGTGGCATTTACAGCTCGCAATAGTGCAGAGTTATCTCAAAGAAAGGGGCCACGGTGTTTCTGTATCTCTATTATGTTGGTGCGGCTTCGGAACTTTTAAATATCTTGATATATCTCGAGAACTACGCATCTGATCAAAAAATATCATAGAACATAAAAGGTAGGAAACTTAATTCTCTACAAAAAAGGTCTCTTAACATTTTGCCATAGCTCGCTTCGTTTCCGAGATATTTGCATATTTATCTCAAGGGAAGGGGCCTGACGGACATATTTCGAGATATTTCTTCTTCTTGTTGTTCTTCTTCTGCACAGCTAAGCTGGAAGTGGCATTTGCGGCTCGCACTAGTGCAGAGTTATCTCAAAGAAAGGGGCCACGGTGTTTCTGTATCTCTATTATGTTGGTGCGGCTTCGGAACTTTTAAATATCTCGATATATCTCGAAAACTACGCTTCTGATCAAAAAATATCATAGAACATAAAAAGTAGGAAACTTAATTCTCTACGAAAAAGGTCTCTTAACATTTTGCCATAGCTCGCTTGGTTTCCGAGATATTTGCAGATTCATCTCAAGGGAAGGGGTCTGACGGACATATTTCGAGATATTTCTTCTTCTTGTTGTTCTTCTTCTGCACAGCTAAGCTCGAAGTGGCATTTGCAGCTCGCAATAGTGCAGAGTTATCTCAAAGAAAGAGGCCACGGTGTTTCTGTACCTCTATTATGTTGGTGCAGCTTCGGAACTTTTAAATATCTTGATATATCTCGAGAACTACGCATCTGATCAAAAAATATCATCGAACATAAAAAGTAGGAAACTTAATTCTCTACAAAAAAGGTCTCTTAACATTTTGCCATAGCTCGCTTCGTTTCCGGGATATTTGCAGATTCAGCTCAAAGGAACTGGCCTGACGGACATATTTCGAGATATTTCTTCTTCTTGTTGTTCTTCTTCTGCACAGCTAAGCTGGAAGTGGCATTTGCGGCTCGCACTAGTGCAGAGTTATCTCAAAGAAAGGGGCCACGGTGTTTCTGTATCTCTATTATGTTGGTGCGGCTTCGGAACTTTTAAATATCTTGATATATCTCGAGAACTACGCATCTGATCAAAAAATATCATAGAACATAAAAAGTAGGAAACTTAATTCTCTACAAAAAAGGTCTCTTAACATTTTGCCATAGCTCGCTTCGTTTCCGAGATATTTGCATATTTATCTCAAGGGAAGGGGCCTGACGGACATATTTCGAGATATTTCTTCTTCTTGTTGTTCTTCTTCTGCACAGCTAAGCTGGAAGTGGCATTTGCGGCTCGCACTAGTGCAGAGTTATCTCAAAGAAAGGGGCCACGGTGTTTCTGTATCTCTATTATGTTGGTGCGGCTTCGGAACTTTTAAATATCTTGATATATCTCGAGAACTACGCATCTGATCAAAAAATATCATAGAACATAAAAAGTAGGAAACTTAATTCTCTACAAAAAAGGTCTCTTAACATTTTGCCATAGCTCGCTTCGTTTCCGAGATATTTGCATATTTATCTCAAGGGAAGGGGCCTGACGGACATATTTCGAGATATTTCTTCTTCTTGTTGTTCTTCTTCTGCACAGCTAAGCTGGAAGTGGCATTTGCGGCTCGCACTAGTGCAGAGTTATCTCAAAGAAAGGGGCCAGGGTGTTTCTGTATCTCTATTATGTTGGTGCGGCTTCGGAACTTTTAAATATCTCGATATATCTCGAAAACTACGCTTCTGATCAAAAAATATCATAGAACATAAATTGTAGGAAACATAATTCTCTACAAAAAAGGTCTCTTAACATTTTGCCATAGCTCGCTTCGTTTCCGAGATATTTGCAGATATATCTCAAGGGAAGGGGCCTGACGGATATATTTCGAGATATTTCTTCTTCCTGTTGTTCTTCTTCTGCACAGCTAAGCTGGAAGTGGCATTTACAGCTCGCAATAGTGCAGAGTTATCTCAAAGAAAGGGGCCACGGTGTTTCTGTATCTCTATTATGTTGGTGCGGCTTCGGAACTTTTAAATATCTTGATATATCTCGAGAACTACGCATCTGATCAAAAAATATCATAGAACATAAAAGGTAGGAAACTTAATTCTCTACAAAAAAGGTCTCTTAACATTTTGCCATAGCTCGCTTCGTTTCCGAGATATTTGCATATTTATCTCAAGGGAAGGGGCCTGACGGACATATTTCGAGATATTTCTTCTTCTTGTTGTTCTTCTTCTGCACAGCTAAGCTGGAAGTGGCATTTGCGGCTCGCACTAGTGCAGAGTTATCTCAAAGAAAGGGGCCACGGTGTTTCTGTATCTCTATTATGTTGGTGCGGCTTCGGAACTTTTAAATATCTCGATATATCTCGAAAACTACGCTTCTGATCAAAAAATATCATAGAACATAAAAAGTAGGAAACTTAATTCTCTACGAAAAAGGTCTCTTAACATTTTGCCATAGCTCGCTTGGTTTCCGAGATATTTGCAGATTCATCTCAAGGGAAGGGGTCTGACGGACATATTTCGAGATATTTCTTCTTCTTGTTGTTCTTCTTCTGCACAGCTAAGCTCGAAGTGGCATTTGCAGCTCGCAATAGTGCAGAGTTATCTCAAAGAAAGAGGCCACGGTGTTTCTGTACCTCTATTATGTTGGTGCAGCTTCGGAACTTTTAAATATCTTGATATATCTCGAGAACTACGCATCTGATCAAAAAATATCATCGAACATAAAAAGTAGGAAACTTAATGCTCTACAAAAAAGGTCTCTTAACATTTTGCCATAGCTCGCTTCGTTTCCGGGATATTTGCAGATTCAGCTCAAAGGAACTGGCCTGACGGACATATTTCGAGATATTTCTTCTTCTTGTTGTTCTTCTTCTGCACAGCTAAGCTGGAAGTGGCATTTGCGGCTCGCACTAGTGCAGAGTTATCTCAAAGAAAGGGGCCACGGTGTTTCTGTATCTCTATTATGTTGGTGCGGCTTCGGAACTTTTAAATATCTCGATATATCTCGAAAACTACGCTTCTGATCAAAAAATATCATAGAACATAAATTGTAGGAAACATAATTCTCTACAAAAAAGGTCTCTTAACATTTTGCCATAGCTCGCTTCGTTTCCGAGATATTTGCAGATATATCTCAAGGGATGGGGCCTGACGGACATATTTCGAGATATTTCTTCTTCTTGTTGTTCTTCCTCTGCACAGCTAAGCTGGAAGTGGCATTTGCAGCTCGCAATAGTGCAGAGTTATCTCAAAGAAAGGGGCCACGGTGTTTCTGTATCTCTATTATGTTGGTGCGGCTTCGGAACTTTTAAATATCTTGATATATCTCGAGAACTACGCATCTGATCAAAAAATATCATAGAACATAAAAAGTAGGAAACTTAATTCTCTACAAAAAAGGTCTCTTAACATTTTGCCATAGCTCGCTTCGTTTCCGAGATATTTGCATATTTATCTCAAGGGAAGGGGCCTGACGGACATATTTCGAGATATTTCTTCTTCTTGTTGTTCTTCTTCTGCACAGCTAAGCTGGAAGTGGCATTTGCGGCTCGCACTAGTGCAGAGTTATCTCAAAGAAAGGGGCCACGGTGTTTCTGTATCTCTATTATGTTGGTGCGGCTTCGGAACTTTTAAATATCTTGATATATCTCGAGAACTACGCATCTGATCAAAAAATATCATAGAACATAAAAAGTAGGAAACTTAATTCTCTACAAAAAAGGTCTCTTAACATTTTGCCATAGCTCGCTTCGTTTCCGAGATATTTGCATATTTATCTCAAGGGAAGGGGCCTGACGGACATATTTCGAGATATTTCTTCTTCTTGTTGTTCTTCTTCTGCACAGCTAAGCTGGAAGTGGCATTTGCGGCTCGCACTAGTGCAGAGTTATCTCAAAGAAAGGGGCCACGGTGTTTCTGTATCTCTATTATGTTGGTGCGGCTTCGGAACTTTTAAAAATCTCGATATATCTCGAAAACTACGCTTCTGATCAAAAAATATCATAGAACATAAATTGTAGGAAACATAATTCTCTACAAAAAAGGTCTCTTAACATTTTGCCATAGCTCGCTTCGTTTCCGAGATATTTGCAGATATATCTCAAGGGAAGGGGCCAGACGGACATATTTCGAGATATTTCTTCTTCTTGTTGTTCTTCTTCTGCACAGCTAAGCTGGAAGTGGCATTTGCGGCTCGCACTAGTGCAGAGTTATCTCAAAGAAAGGGGCCACGGTGTTTCTGTATCTCTATTATGTTGGTGCGGCTTCGGAACTTTTAAATATCTCGATATATCTCGAAAACTACGCTTCTGATCAAAAAATATCATAGAACATAAAAAGTAGGAAACTTAATTCTCTACAAAAAAGGTCTCTTAACATTTTGCCATAGCTCGCTTCGTTTCCGAGATATTTGCATATTTATCTCAAGGGAAGGGGCCTGACGGACATATTTCGAGATATTTCTTCTTCTTGTTGTTCTTCTTCTGCACAGCTAAGCTGGAAGTGGCATTTGCGGCTCGCACTAGTGCAGAGTTATCTCAAAGAAAGGGGCCACGGTGTTTCTGTATCTCTATTATGTTGGTGCGGCTTCGGAACTTTTAAATATCTTGATATATCTCGAGAACTACGCATCTGATCAAAAAATATCATAGAACATAAAAAGTAGGAAACTTAATTCTCTACAAAAAAGGTCTCTTAACATTTTGCCATAGCTCGCTTCGTTTCCGAGATATTTGCATATTTATCTCAAGGGAAGGGGCCTGACGGACATATTTCGAGATATTTCTTCTTCTTGTTGTTCTTCTTCTGCACAGCTAAGCTGGAAGTGGCATTCGCGGCTCGCACTAGTGCAGAGTTATCTCAAAGAAAGGGGCCACGGTGTTTCTGTATCTCTATTATGTTGGTGCGGCTTCGGAACTTTTAAAAATCTCGATATATCTCGAAAACTACGCTTCTGATCAAAAAATATCATAGAACATAAATTGTAGGAAACATAATTCTCTACAAAAAAGGTCTCTTAACATTTTGCCATAGCTCGCTTCGTTTCCGAGATATTTGCAGATATATCTCAAGGGAAGGGGCCTGACGGACATATTTCGAGATATTTCTTCTTCTTGTTGTTCTTCTTCTGCACAGCTAAGCTGGAAGTGGCATTTGCGGCTCGCACTAGTGCAGAGTTATCTCCAAGAAAGGGGCCACGGTGTTTCTGTATCTCTATTATGTTGGTGCGGCTTCGGAACTTTTAAATATCTCGATATATCTCGAAAACTACGCTTCTGATCAAAAAATATCATAGAACATAAAAAGTAGGAAACTTAATTCTCTACAAAAAAGGTCTCTTAACATTTTGCCATAGCTCGCTTCGTTTCCGAGATATTTGCATATTTATCTCAAGGGAAGGGGCCTGACGGACATATTTCGAGATATTTCTTCTTCTTGTTGTTCTTCTTCTGCACAGCTAAGCTGGAAGTGGCATTTGCGGCTCGCACTAGTGCAGAGTTATCTCAAAGAAAGGGGCCACGGTGTTTCTGTATCTCTATTATGTTGGTGCGGCTTCGGAACTTTTAAATATCTCGATATATCTCGAAAACTACGCATCTGATCAAAAAATATCATAGAACATAAAAAGTAGGAAACTTAATTCTCTACAAAAAAGGTCTCTTAACATTTTGCCATAGTTCGCTTCGTTTCCGAGATATTTGCATATTTATCTCAAGGGAAGGGGCCTGACGGACATATTTCGAGATATTTCTTCTTCTTGTTGTTCTTCTTCTGCACAGCTAAGCTGGAAGTGGCATTTGCGGCTCGCACTAGTGCAGAGTTATCTCAAAGAAAGGGGCCACGGTGTTTCTGTATCTCTATTATGTTGGTGCGGCTTCGGAACTTTTAAATATCTCGATATATCTCGAAAACTACGCTTCTGATCAAAAAATATCATAGAACATAAAAAGTAGGAAACATAATTCTCTACAAAAAAGGTCTCTTAACATTTTGCCATAGCTCGCTTCGTTTCCGAGATATTTGCAGATTTATCTCAAGGGAAGGGGCCTAACGGACATATTTCGAGATATTTCTTCTTCTTGTTGTTCTTCTTCTGCACAGCTAAACTGGAAGTGGCATTTCCAGCTCGCAATAGTGCAGAGTTATCGAAAAGAAAGGGGCCACGGTGTTTCTGTATCTCTATTATGTTGGTGCGGCTTCGGAACTTTTAAATATCTTGATATATCTCGAGAACTACGCATCTGATCAAAAAATATCATAGAACATAAAACGTAGGAAACTTAATTCTCTACAAAAAAGGTCTCTTAACATTTTGCCATAGCTCGCTTCGTTTCCGAGATATTTGCAGATTTATCTCAAGGGAAGGGGCCTGACGGACATATTTCGAGATATTTCTTCTTCTTGTTGTTCTTCTTCTGCACAGCTAAGCTGGAAGTGGCAATTGCGGCTCGCACTAGTGCAGAGTTATCTCAAAGAAAGGGGCCACGGTGTTTCTGTATCTCTATTATGTTGGTGCGGCTTCGGAACTTTTAAATATCTCGATATATCTCGAAAACTACGCTTCTGATCAAAAAATATCATAGAACATAAATTGTAGGAAACATAATTCTCTACAAAAAAGGTCTCTTAACATTTTGCCATAGCTCGCTTCGTTTCTGAGATATTTGCAGATATATCTCAAGGGAAGGGGCCTGACGGACATATTTCGAGATATTTCTTCTTCTTGTTGTTCTTCTTCTGCACAGCTAAGCTGGAAGTGGCATTTGCGGCTCGCACTAGTGCAGAGTTATCTCAAAGAAGGGGGCCACGGTGTTTCTGTATCTCTATTATGTTGGTGCGGCTTCGGAACTTTTAAATATCTCGATATATCTCGAAAACTACGCTTCTGATCAAAAAATATCATAGAACATAAAAAGTAGGAAACTTAATTCTCTACAAAAAAGGTCTCTTAACATTTTGCCATAGCTCGCTACGTTTCCGAGATATTTGCAGATTTATCTCAAGGGAAGGGGCCTAACGGACATATTTCGAGATATTTCTTCTTCTTGTTGTTCTTCTTCTGCACAGCTAAACTGGAAGTGGCATTTCCAGCTCGCAATAGTGCAGAGTTATCTCAAAGAAAGGGGCCACGGTGTTTCTGTATCTCTATTATGTTGGTGCGGCTTCGGAACTTTTAAATATCTTGATATATCTCGAGAACTACGCATCTGATCAAAAAATATCATAGAACATAAAACGTAGGAAACTTAATTCTCTACAAAAAAGGTCTCTTAACATTTTGCCATAGCTCGCTTCGTTTCCGAGATATTTGCAGATTTATCTCAAGGGAAGGGGCCTGACGGACATATTTCGAGATATTTCTTCTTCTTGTTGTTCTTCTTCTGCACAGCTAAGCTGGAAGTGGCAATTGCGGCTCGCACTAGTGCAGAGTTATCTCAAAGAAAGGGGCCACGGTGTTTCTGTATCTCTATTATGTTGGTGCGGCTTCGGAACTTTTAAATATCTCGATATATCTCGAAAACTACGCTTCTGATCAAAAAATATCATAGAACATAAATTGTAGGAAACATAATTCTCTACAAAAAAGGTCTCTTAACATTTTGCCATAGCTCGCTTCGTTTCCGAGATATTTGCATATTTATCTCAAGGGAAGGGGCCTGACGGACATATTTCGAGATATTTCTTCTTCTTGTTGTTCTTCTTCTGCACAGCTAAGCTGGAAGTGGCATTTGCGGCTCGCACTAGTGCAGAGTTATCTCAAAGAAAGGGGCCACGGTGTTTCTGTATCTCTATTATGTTGGTGCGGCTTCGGAACTTTTAAATATCTCGATATATCTCGAAAACTACGCTTCTGATCAAAAAATATCATAGAACATAAAAAGTAGGAAACCTAATTCTCTACAAAAAAGGTCTCTTAACATTTTGCCATAGCTCGCTTCGTTTCCGAGATATTTGCAGATTTATCTCAAGGGAAGGGGCCTAACGGACATATTTCGAGATATTTCTTCTTCTTGTTGTTCTTCTTCTGCACAGCTAAGCTGGAAGTGGCATTTGCGGCTCGCACTAGTGCAGAGTTATCTCAAAGAAAGGGGCCACGGTGTTTCTGTATCTCTATTATGTTGGTGCGGCTTCGGAACTTTTAAATATCTCGATATATCTCGAAAACTACGCATCTGATCAAAAAATATCATAGAAGATAAAACGTAGGAAACTTAATTCTCTACAAAAAAGGTCTCTTAACATTTTGCCATAGCTCGCTTCATTTCCGAGATATTTGCAGATTTATCTGAAGGGAAGGGGCCTGACGGACATATTTCGAGATATTTCTTCTTCTTGTTGTTCTTCTTCTGCACAGCTAAGCTGGAAGTGGCATTTGCGGCTCGCACTAGTGCAGAGTTATCTCAAAGAAAGGGGCCACGGTGTTTCTGTAGCTCTATTATGTTGGTGCGGCTTCGGAACTTTTAAATATCTTGATATATCTCGAGAACTACGCATCTGATCAAAAAATATCATGGAACATAAAAAGTAGGAAACTTAATTCTCTACAAAAAAGGTCTCTTAACATTTTGCCATAGCTCGCTTCGTTTCCGAGATATTTGCATATTTATCTCAAGGGAAGGGGCCTGACGGACATATTTCGAGATATTTCTTCTTCTTGTTGTTCTTCTTCTGCACAGCTAAGCTGGAAGTGGCATTTGCGGCTCGCACTAGTGCAGAGTTATCTCAAAGAAGGGGGCCACGGTGTTTCTGTATCTCTATTATGTTGGTGCGGCTTCGGAACTTTTAAATATCTCGATATATCTCGAAAACTACGCTTCTGATCAAAAAATATCATAGAACATAAAACGTAGGAAACTTAATTCTCTACAAAAAAGGTCTCTTAACATTTTGCCATAGCTCGCTTCGTTTCCGAGATATTTGCAGATTTATCTCAAGGGAAGGGGCCTGACGGACATATTTCGAGATATTTCTTCTTCTTGTTGTTCTTCTTCTGCACAGCTAAGCTGGAAGTGGCATTTGCGGCTCGCACTAGTGCAGAGTTATCTCAAAGAAAGGGGCCACGGTGTTTCTGTATCTCTATTATGTTGGTGCGGCTTCGGAACTTTTAAATATCTCGATATATCTCGAAAACTACGCTTCTGATCAAAAAATATCATAGAACATAAATTGTAGGAAACATAATTCTCTACAAAAAAGGTCTCTTAACATTTTGCTATAGCTCGCTTCGTTTCCGAGATATTTGCAGATATATCTCAAGGGAAGGGGCCTGACGGACATATTTCGAGATATTTCTTCTTCTTGTTGTTCTTCCTCTGCACAGCTAAGCTGGAAGTGGCATTTGCAGCTCGCAATAGTGCAGAGTTATCTCAAAGAAAGGGGCCACGGTGTTTCTGTATCTCTATTATGTTGGTGCGGCTTCGGAACTTTTAAATATCTTGATATATCTCGAGAACTACGCATCTGATCAAAAAATATCATAGAACATAAAACGTAGGAAACTTAATTCTCTACAAAAAAGGTCTCTTAACATTTTGCCATAGCTCGCTTCGTTTCCGAGATATTTGCAGATTTATCTCAAGGGAAGGGGCCTGACGGACATATTTCGAGATATTTCTTCTTCTTGTTGTTCTTCTTCTGCACAACTAAGCTGGAAGTGGCATTTGCGGCTCGCACTAGTGCAGAGTTATCTCAAAGAAAGGGGCCACGGTGTTTCTGTATCTCTATTATGTTGGTGCGGCTTCGGAACTTTTAAATATCTTGATATATCTCGAGAACTACGCATCTGATCAAAAAATATCATAGAACATAAAAAGTAGGAAACTTAATTCTCTACAAAAAAGGTCTCTTAACATTTTGCCATAGCTCGCTTCGTTTCCGAGATATTTGCATATTTATCTCAAGGGAAGGAGCCTGACGGACATATTTCGAGATATTTCTTCTTCTTGTTGTTCTTCTTCTGCACAGCTAAGCTGGAAGTGGCAATTGCGGCTCGCACTAGTGCAGAGTTATCTCAAAGAAAGGGGCCACGGTGTTTCTGTATCTCTATTATGTTGGTGCGGCTTCGGAACTTTTAAATATCTCGATATATCTCGAAAACTACGCTTCTGATCAAAAAATATCATAGAACATAAATTGTAGGAAACATAATTCTCTACAAAAAAGGTCTCTTAACATTTTGCCATAGCTCGCTTCGTTTCCGAGATATTTGCAGATATATCTCAAGGGAAGGGGCCTGACGGACATATTTCGAGATATTTCTTCTTCTTGTTGTTCTTCTTCTGCACAGCTAAGCTGGAAGTGGCATTTACAGCTCGCAATAGTGCAGAGTTATCTCAAAGAAAGGGGCCACGGTGTTTCTGTATCTCTATTATGTTGGTGCGGCTTCGGAACTTTTAAATATCTTGATATATCTCGAGAACTAAGCATCTGATCAAAAAATATCATAGAACATAAAAAGTAGGAAACTTAATTCTCTACAAAAAAGGTCTCTTAACATTTTGCCATAGCTCGCTTCGTTTCCGAGATATTTGCATATTTATCTCAAGGGAAGGGGCCTGACGGACATATTTCGAGATATTTCTTCTTCTTGTTGTTCTTCTTCTGCACAGCTAAGCTGGAAGTGGCATTTGCGGCTCGCACTAGTGCAGAGTTATCTCAAAGAAAGGGGCCACGGTGTTTCTGTATCTCTATTATGTTGGTGCGGCTTCGGAACTTTTAAATATCTCGATATATCTCGAGAACTACGCATCTGATCAAAAAATATCATAGAACATAAAAAGTAGGAAACTTAATTCTCTACAAAAAAGGTCTCTTAACATTTTGCCATAGCTCGCTTCGTTTCCGAGATATTTGCATATTTATCTCAAGGGAAGGGGCCTGACGGACATATTTCGAGATATTTCTTCTTCTTGTTGTTCTTCTTCTGCACAGCTAAGCTGGAAGTGGCATTTGCAGCTCGCAATAGTGCAGAGTTATCTCAAAGAAAGGGGCCACGGTGTTTCTGTATCTCTATTATGTTGGTGCGGCTTCGGAACTTTTAAATATCTTGATATATCTCGAGAACTACGCGTCTGATCAAAAAATATCATAGAACATAAAAAGTAGGAAACTTAATTCTCTACCACAACGGTCTCTTAACATTTTGCCACAGCTCGCTTCGTTTCCGAGATATTTGCATATTTATCTCAAGGGAAGGGGCCTGACGGACATATTTCGAGATATTTCTTCTTCTTGTTGTTCTTCTTCTGCACAGCTAAGCTGGAAGTGGCATTTGCGGCTCGCACTAGTGCAGAGTTATCTCAAAGAAAGGGGCCACGGTGTTTCTGTATCTCTATTATGTTGGTGCGGCTTCGGAACTTTTAAATATCTTGATATATCTCGAGAACTACGCCTCTGATCGAAAAATATCATAGAACATAAAAAGTAGGAAACTTAATTCTCTACAAAAAAGGTCTCTTAACATTTTGCCATAGCTCGCTTCGTTTCCGAGATATTTGTAGATTTATCTCAAGGGAAGGGGCCTGACGGACATATTTCGAGATATTTCTTCCTTTTGTTGTTCTTCTTCTGCACAGCTAAGCTGGAAGTGGCATTTGCAGCGCGCAATAGTGCAGAGTTATCTCAAAGAAAGGGGCCACGGTGTTTCTGTATCTCTATTATGTTGGTGCGGCTTCGGAACTTTTAAATATCTTGATATATCTCGAGAACTACGCATCTGATCAAAAAATATCATACTACATAAAAAGTAGGAAACTTAATTCTCTACAAGAAAGGTCTCTAAACATTTTGCCATAGCTCGCTTCGTTTCCGAGATATTTGCAGATTTATCTCAAGGGAAGGGGCGTGACGGACATATTTCGAGATATTTCTTCTTCTTGTTGTTCTTCTTCTGCACAGCTAAGCTGGAAGTGGCATTTGCGGCTCGCACTAGTGCAGAGTTATCTCAAAGAAAGGGGCCACGGTGTTTCTGTATCCCTATTATGTTGGTGCGGCTTCGGAACTTTTAAATATCTCGATATATCTCGAAAACTACGCTTCTGATCAAAAAATATCATAGAACATAAATTGTAGGAAACATAATTCTCTACAAAAAACGTCTCTTAACATTTTGCCATAGCCCGCTTCGTTTCCGAGATATTTGCAGATTCAGCTCAAAGGAACTGGCCCGACGGACATATTTCGAGATATTTCTTCTTCTTGTTGTTCTTCCTCTGCACAGCTAAGCTGGAAGTGGCATTTGCAGCTCGCAATAGTGCAGAGTTATCTCAAAGAAAGGGGCCACGGTGTTTCTGTATCTCTATTATGTTGGTGCGGCTTCGGAACTTTTAAATATCTTGATATATCTCGAGAACTACGCATCTGATCAAAAAATATCATAGAACATAAAAAGTAGGAAACTTAATTCTCTACAAAAAAGGTCTCTTAACATTTTGCCATAGCTCGCTTCGTTTCCGAGATATTTGCAGATTTATCTCAAGGGAAGGGGCCTGACGGACATATTTCGAGATATTTCTTCTTCTTGTTGTTCTTCTTCTGCACAGCTAAGCTGGAAGTGGCATTTGCGGCTCGCACTAGTGCAGAGTTATCTCAAAGAAAGGGGCCACGGTGTTTCTGTATCTCTATCATGTTGGTGCGGCTTCGGAACTTTTAAATATCTCGATATATCTCGAAAACTACGCTTCTGATCAAAAAATATCGTAGAACATAAATTGTAGGAAACATAATTATCTACAAAAAACGTCTCTTAACATTTTGCCATAGCTCGCTTCGTTTCCGAGATATTTGCAGATTCAGCTCAAAGGAACTGGCCTGACGGACATATTTCGAGATATTTCTTGTTCTTGTTGTTCTTCCTCTGCACAGCTAAGCTGGAAGTGGCATTTGCAGCTCGCCATAGTGCAGAGTTATCTCAAAGAAAGGGGCCACGGTGTTTCTGTATCTCTATTATGTTGGTGCGGCTTCGGAACTTTTAAATATCTTGATATATCTCGAGAACTACGCATCTGATCAAAAAATATCATAGAACATAAAAAGTAGGAAACTTAATTCTCTACAAAAAAGGTCTCTTAACATTTTGCCATAGCTCGCTTCGTTTCCGAGATATTTGCAGATTTATCTCAAGGGAAGGGGCCTGACGGACATATTTCGAGATATTTCTTCTTCTTGTTGTTCTTCTTCTGCACAGCTAAGCTGGAAGTGGCATTTGCCCCTCGCACTAGTGCAGAGTTATCTCAACGAAAGGGGCCACGGTGTTTCTGTATCTCTATTATGTTGGTGCGGCTTCGGAACTTTTAAATATCTCGATATATCTCGAAAACTACGCTTCTGATCAAAAAATATCATAGAACATAAATTGTAGGAAGCATAATTCTCTACAAAAAAGGTCTCTTAACATTTTGCCATAGCTCGCTTCGTTTCCGAGATATTTGCAGATATATCTCAAGGGAAGGGGCCTGACGGACATATTTCGAGATATTTCTTCTTCTTGTTGTTCTTCTTCTGCACATCTAAGCTGGAAGTGGCATTTACAGCTCGCAACAGTGCAGAGTTATCTCAAAGAAAGGGGCCACGGTGTTTCTGTATCTCTATTATGTTGCTGCGGCTTCGGATCTTTTAAATATCTTGATATATCTCGAGAACTACGCATCTGATCAAAAAATATCATAGAACATGAAAAGTAGGAAACTTAATTCTCTACAAAACAGGTCTCTTAACATTTTGCCATAGCTCTCTTCGTTTCCGAGATATTTGCAGATTTATCTCAAGGGAAGGGGCCTGGCGGACATATTTCGAGATATTTCTTCTTCTTGTTGTTCTTCTTCTGCACAGCTAAGCTGGAAGTGGCATTTGCAGCTCGCAATAGTTCAGAGTTATCTCAAAGAAAGGGGCCACGGTGTTTCTGTATCTCTATTATGTTGGTGCGGCTTCGGAACTTTTAAATATCTTGATATATCTCGAGAACTACGCATCTGATCAAAAAATATCATAGAACATGAAAAGTAGGAAACTTAATTCTCTACAAAAAAGGTCTCTTAACATTTTGCCATAGCTCTCTTCGTTTCCGAGATATTTGCAGATTTATCTCAAGGGAAGGGGCCTGACGGACATATTTCGGGATATTTCTTCTTCTTGTTGTTCTTCTTCTGCACAGCTAAGCTGGAAGTGGCATTTGCGGCTCGCACTAGTGCAGAGTTATCTCAACGAAAGGGGCCACGGTGTTTCTGTATCTCTATTATGTTGGTGCGGCTTCGGAACTTTTAAATATCTTGATATATCTCGAGAACTACGCTTCTGATCAAAAAATATCATAGAACATAAATTGTAGGAAACATAATTCTCTACAAAAAACGTCTCTTAACATTTTGCCATAGCTCGCTTCGTTTCCGAGATATTTGCAGATTCAGCTCAAAGGAACTGGCCTGACGGACATATTTAGAGATATTTCTTCTTCTTGTTGTTCTTCTTCTGCACAGCTAAGCTGGAAGTGGCATTTGCGGCTCGCACTAGCGCACAGTTATCTCAGAGAAAGGGGCCACGGTGTTTCTGTATCTCTATTATGTTGGTGCGTCTTCGGAACTTTTAAATATCTCGATATATCTCGAGAACTACGCGTCTGATCAAAAAATATCATAGAACATAAAAAGTAAGAAACATAATTCTCTACAAAAAAGGTCTCTTAACATTTTGCCATAGCTCGCTTCGTTTCCGAGATATTTGCAGATTTATCTCAAGGGAAGGGGCCTGACGGACATATTTCGAGATATTTCTTCTTCTTGTTGTTCTTCTTCTGCACAGCTAAGCTGGAAGTGGCATTTGCGGCTCGCACTAGTGCAGAGTTATCTCAACGAAAGGGGCCACGGTGTTTCTGTATCTCTATTATGTTGGTGCGGCTTCGGAACTTTTAAATATCTTGATATATCTCGAGAACTACGCGTCTGATCAAAAAATGTCATAGAACATAAAAAGTAGGAAACTTAATTCTCTACAAAAACGGTCTCTTAACATTTTGCCATAGCTCACTTCGTTTCCGAGATATTTGCAGATATATCTCAAGGGAAGGGGCCTGACGGACATATTTCGAGATATTTCTTCTTCTTGTTGTTCTTCTTCTGCACAGCTAAGCTGGAAGTGGCATTTGCGGCTCGCACTAGCGCACAGTTATCTCAGAGAAAGGGGCCACGGTGTTTCTGTATCTCTATTATGTTGGTGCGTCTTCGGAACTTTTAAATATCTCGATATATCTCGAGAACTACGCGTCTGATCAAAAAATATCATAGAACATAAAAAGTAAGAAACATAATTCTCTACAAAAAAGGTCTCTTAACATTTTGCCATAGCTCGCTTCGTTTCCGAGATATTTGCAGATTTATCTCAAGGGAAGGGGCCTGACGGACATATTTCGAGATATTTCTTCTTCTTGTTGTTCTTCTTCTGCACAGCTAAGCTGGAAGTGGCATTTGCGGCTCGCACTAGTGCAGAGTTATCTCAACGAAAGGGGCCACGGTGTTTCTGTATCTCTATTATGTTGGTGCGGCTTCGGAACTTTTAAATATCTTGATATATCTCGAGAACTACCCGTCTGATCAAAAAATATCATAGAACATAAAAAGTAGGAAACTTAATTCTCTACAAAAACGGTCTCTTAACATTTTGCCATAGCTCGCTTCGTTTCCGAGATATTTGCAGATATATTTCAAGGGAAGGGGCCTGACGGGCATATTTCGAGATATTTCTTCTTCTGCACAGCTAAGCTGGAAGTGGCATTTGCAGCTGGCAATAGTGCAGAGTTATCTCAAAGAAAGGGGCCACGGTTTTTCTGTATCTCTATTATGTTGGTGCGGCTTCGGAACTTTTAAATATCTCGATATATCTCGAAAACTACGCTTCTGATCAAAAAATATGATACAACATAAATTGTAGGAAACATAATTCTCTACAAAAAACGTCTGTTAACATTTTGCCATAGCTCGCTTCGTTTCCGAGATATTTGCAGATTCAGCTCAAAGGAACTGGCCTGACGGACATATTTCGAGATATTTCTTCTTCTTGTTGTTCTTCCTCTGCACAGCTAAGCTGGAAGTGGCATTTGCAGCTCGCACTAGTGCAGAGTTATCTCAAAGAAAGGGGCCACGGTGTTTCTGTATCTCTATTATGTTGGTGCGGCTTCGGAACTTTTAAATATCTTGATATATCTCGAGAACTACGCATCTGATCAAAAAATATCATACTACATAAAAAGTAGGAAACTTAATTCTCTACAAGAAAGGTCTCTAAAGATTTTGCCATAGCTCGCTTCGTTTCCGAGATATTTGCAGATTTATCTCAAGGGAAGGGGCCTGACGGACATATTTCGAGATGTTTCTTCTTCTTGTTGTTCTTCGTCTGCACAGCTAAGCTGGAAGTGGCATTTGCAGCTCGCAATAGTGCAGAGTTATCTCACAGAAAGAGGCCACGGTGTTTCTGTACCTCTATTATGTTGGTGCAGCTTCGGAACTTTTAAATATCTTGATATATCTCGAGAACTACGCATCTGATCAAAAAATATCATCGAACATAAAAAGTAGGAAACTTAATTCTCTACAAAAAAGGTCTCTTAACATTTTGCCATAGCTCGCTTCGTTTCCGAGATATTTGCAGATTTATCTCAAGGGAAGTGGCCTGACGGACATATTTCGAGATATTTCTTCTTCTTGTTGTTCTTCTTCTGCACAGCTAAGCTGGAAGTGGCATTTGCAGCTCGCAGTAGTGCTGAGTTATCTCAAAGAAAGGGGCCACGGTGTTTCTGTATCTCTATTATGTTGGTGCGGCTTCGGAACTTTTAAATATCTTGATATATCTCGAGAACTTCGCATCTGATCAAAAAATATCATAGAACATAAAAAGTAGGAAACTTAATTCTCTACAAAAAAGGTCTCTTAACATTTTGCCATAGCTCGCTTCGTTTCCGAGATATTTGCAGATTTATCTCAAGGGAAGGGGCCTAACGGACATATTTCGAGATATTTCTTCTTCTTGTTGTTCTTCTTCTGCACAGCTAAACTGGAAGTGGCATTTCCAGCTCGCAATAGTGCAGAGTTATCTCAAAGAGAGGGGCCACGGTGTTTCTGTATCTCTATTATGTTGGTGCGGCTTCGGAACTTTTAAATATCTTGATATATCTCGAGAACTACGCATCTGATCAAAAAATATCATAGAACATGAAAAGTAGGAAACTTAATTCTCTACAAAAAAGTTCTCTTAACATTTTGCCATAGCTCTCTTCGTTTCCGAGATATTTGCAGATTTATCTCAAGGGAAGGGGCCTGACGGACATATTTCGAGATATTTCTTGTTCTTGTTGTTCTTCTTCTGCACAGCTAAGCTGGAAGTGGCATTTGCGGCTCGCACTAGTGCAGAGTTATCTCAAAGAAAGGGGCCACGGTGTTTCTGTATCCCTATTATGTTGGTGCGGCTTCGGAACTTTTAAATATCTCGATATATCTCGAGAACTACGCTTCTGATCAAAAAATATCATAGAACATAAAAAGTAAGAAACATAATTCTCTACAAAAAAGGTCTCTTAACATTTTGCCATAGCTCGCTTCGTTTCCGAGATATTTGCAGATTTATCTCAAGGGAAGGGGCCTGACGGACATATTTCGAGATATTTCTTCTTCTTGTTGTTCTTCTTCTGCACAGCTAAGCTGGAAGTGGCATTTGCGGCTCGCACTAGTGCAGAGTTATCTCAACGAAAGGGGCCACGGTGTTTCTGTATCTCTATTATGTTGGTGCGGCTTCGGAACTTTTAAATATCTTGATATATCTCGAGAACTACGCGTCTGATCAAAAAATGTCATAGAACATAAAAAGTAGGAAACTTAATTCTCTACAAAAACGGTCTCTTAACATTTTGCCATAGCTCACTTCGTTTCCGAGATATTTGCAGATATATCTCAAGGGAAGGGGCCTGACGGACATATTTCGAGATATTTCTTCTTCTTGTTGTTCTTCTTCTGCACAGCTAAGCTGGAAGTGGCATTTGCGGCTCGCACTAGCGCACAGTTATCTCAGAGAAAGGGGCCACGGTGTTTCTGTATCTCTATTATGTTGGTGCGTCTTCGGAACTTTTAAATATCTCGATATATCTCGAGAACTACGCGTCTGATCAAAAAATATCATAGAACATAAAAAGTAAGAAACATAATTCTCTACAAAAAAGGTCTCTTAACATTTTGCCATAGCTCGCTTCGTTTCCGAGATATTTGCAGATTTATCTCAAGGGAAGGGGCCTGACGGACATATTTCGAGATATTTCTTCTTCTTGTTGTTCTTCTTCTGCACAGCTAAGCTGGAAGTGGCATTTGCGGCTCGCACTAGTGCAGAGTTATCTCAACGAAAGGGGCCACGGTGTTTCTGTATCTCTATTATGTTGGTGCGGCTTCGGAACTTTTAAATATCTTGATATATCTCGAGAACTACCCGTCTGATCAAAAAATATCATAGAACATAAAAAGTAGGAAACTTAATTCTCTACAAAAACGGTCTCTTAACATTTTGCCATAGCTCGCTTCGTTTCCGAGATATTTGCAGATATATTTCAAGGGAAGGGGCCTGACGGGCATATTTCGAGATATTTCTTCTTCTGCACAGCTAAGCTGGAAGTGGCATTTGCAGCTGGCAATAGTGCAGAGTTATCTCAAAGAAAGGGGCCACGGTTTTTCTGTATCTCTATTATGTTGGTGCGGCTTCGGAACTTTTAAATATCTCGATATATCTCGAAAACTACGCTTCTGATCAAAAAATATGATACAACATAAATTGTAGGAAACATAATTCTCTACAAAAAACGTCTGTTAACATTTTGCCATAGCTCGCTTCGTTTCCGAGATATTTGCAGATTCAGCTCAAAGGAACTGGCCTGACGGACATATTTCGAGATATTTCTTCTTCTTGTTGTTCTTCCTCTGCACAGCTAAGCTGGAAGTGGCATTTGCAGCTCGCACTAGTGCAGAGTTATCTCAAAGAAAGGGGCCACGGTGTTTCTGTATCTCTATTATGTTGGTGCGGCTTCGGAACTTTTAAATATCTTGATATATCTCGAGAACTACGCATCTGATCAAAAAATATCATACTACATAAAAAGTAGGAAACTTAATTCTCTACAAGAAAGGTCTCTAAAGATTTTGCCATAGCTCGCTTCGTTTCCGAGATATTTGCAGATTTATCTCAAGGGAAGGGGCCTGACGGACATATTTCGAGATGTTTCTTCTTCTTGTTGTTCTTCGTCTGCACAGCTAAGCTGGAAGTGGCATTTGCAGCTCGCAATAGTGCAGAGTTATCTCACAGAAAGAGGCCACGGTGTTTCTGTACCTCTATTATGTTGGTGCAGCTTCGGAACTTTTAAATATCTTGATATATCTCGAGAACTACGCATCTGATCAAAAAATATCATCGAACATAAAAAGTAGGAAACTTAATTCTCTACAAAAAAGGTCTCTTAACATTTTGCCATAGCTCGCTTCGTTTCCGAGATATTTGCAGATTTATCTCAAGGGAAGTGGCCTGACGGACATATTTCGAGATATTTCTTCTTCTTGTTGTTCTTCTTCTGCACAGCTAAGCTGGAAGTGGCATTTGCAGCTCGCAGTAGTGCTGAGTTATCTCAAAGAAAGGGGCCACGGTGTTTCTGTATCTCTATTATGTTGGTGCGGCTTCGGAACTTTTAAATATCTTGATATATCTCGAGAACTTCGCATCTGATCAAAAAATATCATAGAACATAAAAAGTAGGAAACTTAATTCTCTACAAAAAAGGTCTCTTAACATTTTGCCATAGCTCGCTTCGTTTCCGAGATATTTGCAGATTTATCTCAAGGGAAGGGGCCTAACGGACATATTTCGAGATATTTCTTCTTCTTGTTGTTCTTCTTCTGCACAGCTAAACTGGAAGTGGCATTTCCAGCTCGCAATAGTGCAGAGTTATCTCAAAGAGAGGGGCCACGGTGTTTCTGTATCTCTATTATGTTGGTGCGGCTTCGGAACTTTTAAATATCTTGATATATCTCGAGAACTACGCATCTGATCAAAAAATATCATAGAACATGAAAAGTAGGAAACTTAATTCTCTACAAAAAAGTTCTCTTAACATTTTGCCATAGCTCTCTTCGTTTCCGAGATATTTGCAGATTTATCTCAAGGGAAGGGGCCTGACGGACATATTTCGAGATATTTCTTGTTCTTGTTGTTCTTCTTCTGCACAGCTAAGCTGGAAGTGGCATTTGCGGCTCGCACTAGTGCAGAGTTATCTCAAAGAAAGGGGCCACGGTGTTTCTGTATCCCTATTATGTTGGTGCGGCTTCGGAACTTTTAAATATCTCGATATATCTCGAGAACTACGCTTCTGATCAAAAAATATCATAGAACATAAATTGTAGGAAACATAATTCTCTACAAATAAGGTCTCTTAACATTTTGCCATAGCTCTCTTCGTTTCCGAGATATTTGCAGATATATCTCAAGGGAAGGGGCCTGACGGACATATTTCGAGATATTTCTTCTTCTTGTTGTTCTTCTTCTGCACAGCTAAGCTGGAAGTGGCATTTACAGCTCGGAATAGTGCAGAGTTATCTCAAAGAAAGGGGCCACGGTGTTTCTGTATCTCTATTATGTTGGTGCGGCTTCGGAACTTTTAAATATCTTGATATATCTCGAGAACTACGCATCTGATCAAAAAATATCATAGAACATAAAAAGTAGGAAACTTAATTCTCTACAAAAAAGGTCTCTTAACATTTTGCCATAGCTCGCTTCGTTTCCGAGATATTTGCAGATTTATCTCAAGGGAAGGGGCCTAACGGACATATTTCGAGATATTTCTTCTTCTTGTTGTTCTTCTTCTGCACAGCTAAACTGGAAGTGGCATTTCCAGCTCGCAATAGTGCAGAGTTATCTCAAAGAGAGGGGCCACGGTGTTTCTGTATCTCTATTATGTTGGTGCGGCTTCGGAACTTTTAAATATCTTGATATATCTCGAGAACTACGCATCCGATCAAAAAATATCATAGAACATGAAAAGTAGGAAACTTAATTCTCTACAAAAAAGGTCTCTTAACATTTTGCCATAGCTCTCTTCGTTTCCGAGATATTTGCAGATTTATCTCAAGGGAAGGGGCCTGACGGACATATTTCGAGATATTTCTTCTGCTTGTTGTTCTTCTTCTGCACAGCTAAGCTGGAAGTGGCATTTGCGGCTCGCACTAGTGCACAGTTATATCAAAGAAAGGGGCCACGGTGTTTCTGTATCCCTATTATGTTGGTGCGGCTTCGGAACTTTTAAATATCTCGATATATCTCGAGAACTACGCTTCTGATCAAAAAATATCATAGAACATAAATTGTAGGAAACATAATTCTCTACAAAAAACGTCTGTTAACATTCTGCCATAGCTCGCTTCGTTTCCGAGATATTTGCAGATTTATCTCAAGGGAAGGGGCCTGACGGACATATTTCGAGATATTTCTTCTTCTTGTTGTTCTTCTTCTGCACAGCTAAGCTGGAAGTGGCATTTGCGGCTCGCCCTAGTGCAGAGTTATCTCAAAGAAAGGGGCCACGGTGTTTCTGTATCCGTATTATGTTGGTGCGGCTTCGGAACTTTTAAATATCTCGATATATCTCGAGAACTACGCTTCTGATCAAAAAATATCATAGAACATAAATTGTAGGAAACATAATTCTCTACAAAAAACGTCTCTTAACATTCTGCCATAGCTCGCTTCGTTTCCGAGATATTTGCAGATTTATCTCAAGGGAAGGGGCCTGACGGACATATTTCGAGATATTTCTTCTTCTTGTTGTTCTTCTTCTGCACAGCTAAGCTGGAAGTGGCATTTGCGGCTCGCACTAGTGCAGAGTTATCTCAAAGAAAGGGGCCACGGTGTTTCTGAATCCCTATTATGTTGGTGCGGCTTCGGAACTTTTAAATATCTCGATATATCTCGAGAACTACGCTTCTGATCAAAAAATATCATAGAACATAAAAAGTAGGAAACTTAATTCTCTACAAAAAAGGTCTCTTAACATTTTGCCATAGCTCGCTTCGTTTCCGAGATATTTGCAGATTTATCTCAAGGGAAGGGGCCTAACGGACATATTTCGAGATATTTCTTCTTCTTGTTGTTCTTCTTCTGCACAGCTAAACTGGAAGTGGCATTTCCAGCTCGCAATAGTGCAGAGTTATCTCAAAGAGAGGGGCCACGGTGTTTCTGTATCTCTATTATGTTGGTGCGGCTTCGGAACTTTTAAATATCTTGATATATCTCGAGAACTACGCATCTGATCAAAAAATATCATAGAACATAAAAAGTAGGAAACTTAATTCTCTACAAAAAAGGTCTCTTAACATTTTGCCATAGCTCGCTTCGTTTCCGAGATATTTGCAGATTTATCTCAAGGGAAGGGGCCTGACGGACATATTTCGAGATATTTCTTCTTCTTGTTGTTCTTCTTCTGCACAGCTAAGCTGGAAGTGGCATTAGCGGCTCGCACTAGTGCACAGTTATCTCAAAGAAAGGGGCCACGGTGTTTCTGTATCCCTATTATGTTGGTGCGGCTTCGGAACTTTTAAATATCTCGATATATCTCGAGAACTACGCTTCTGATCAAAAAATATCATAGAACATAAATTGTAGGAAACATAATTCTCTACAAAAAACGTCTGTTAACATTCTGCCATAGCTCGCTTCGTTTCCGAGATATTTGCAGATTTATCTCAAGGGAAGGGGCCTGACGGACATATTTCGAGATATTTCTTCTTCTTGTTGTTCTTCTTCTGCACAGCTAAGCTGGAAGTGGCATTTGCGGCTCGCCCTAGTGCAGAGTTATCTCAAAGAAAGGGGCCACGGTGTTTCTGTATCCGTATTATGTTGGTGCGGCTTCGGAACTTTTAAATATCTCGATATATCTCGAGAACTACGCTTCTGATCAAAAAATATCATAGAACATAAATTGTAGGAAACATAATTCTCTACAAAAAACGTCTCTTAACATTCTGCCATAGCTCGCTTCGTTTCCGAGATATTTGCAGATTTATCTCAAGGGAAGGGGCCTGACGGACATATTTCGAGATATTTCTTCTTCTTGTTGTTCTTCTTCTGCACAGCTAAGCTGGAAGTGGCATTTGCAGCTCGCAATAGTGCAGAGTTATCTCAAAGAAAGGGGCCACGGTGTTTCTGTATCTCTATTATGTTGGTGCGGCTTCGGAACTTTTAAATATCTTGATATATCTCGAGAACTACGCATCTGATCAAAAAATATCATAGAACATAAAAAGTAGGAAACTTAATTCTCTACAAAAAAGGTCTCTTAACATTTTGCCATAGCTCGCTTCGTTTCCGAGATATTTGCAGATTTATCTCAAGGGAAGGGGCCTAACGGACATATTTCGAGATATTTCTTCTTCTTGTTGTTCTTCTTCTGCACAGCTAAACTGGAAGTGGCATTTCCAGCTCGCAATCGTGCAGAGTTATCTCAAAGAAAGGGGCCACGGTGTTTCTGTATCTCTATTATGTTGGTGCGGCTTCGGAACTTTTAAATATCTTGATATATCTCGAGAACTACGCATCTGATCAAAAAATATCATACTACATAAAAAGTAGGAAACTTATTTCTCTACAAGAAAGGTCTCTAAACATTTTGCCATAGCTCGCTTCGTTTCCGAGATATTTGCAGATTTATCTCAAGGGAAGGGGCCTGACGGACATATTTCGAGATATTTCTTCTTCTTGTTGTTCTTCTTCTGCACAGCTAAGCTGGAAGTGGCATTTGCAGCTCGCAATAGTGCAGAGTTATCTCAAAGAAAGGGGCCACGGTGTTTCTGTATCTCTATTATGTTGGTGCGGCTTCGGAACTTTTAAATATCTTGATATATCTCGAGAACTACGCATCTGATCAAAAAATATCATAGTACATAAAAAGTAGGAAACTTAATTCTCTACAAAAAAGGTCTCTTAACATTTTGCCATAGCTCGCTTCGTTTCCGAGATATTTGCAGATTTATCTCAAGGGAAGGGGCCTGACGGACATATTTCGAGATATTTCTTCTTCTTGTTGTTCTTCTTCTGCACAGCTAAGCTGGAAGTGGCATTTGCGGCTCGCACTAGTGCAGACTTATCTCAAAGAAAGGGGCCACGGTGTTTCTGTATCTCTATTATGTTGGTGCGGCTTCGGAACTTTTAAATATCTTGATATATCTCGAGAACTACGCATCTGATCAAAAAATATCATAGAACGTAAAAAGTAGGAAACTTAATTCTCTACAAAAAAGGTCTCTTAACATTTTGCCATAGCTCGCTTCGTTTCCGAGATATTTGCAGATTTATCTCAAGGGAAGGGGCCTGACGGACATATTTCGAGATATTTCTTCTTCTTGTTGTTCTTCTTCTGCACAGCCAAACTGGAAGTGGCATTTGCAGGTCGCAATAGTGCAGAATTATCTCAAAGAAAGGGGCCACGGTGTTTCTGTATCTCTATTATGTTGGTGCGTCTTCGGAACTTTTAAATATCTCGATATATCTCGAAAACTACGCTTCTGATCAAAAAATATCATAGAACATAAATTGTAGGAAACATAATTCTCTACAAAAAACGTCTCTTAACATTCTGCCATAGCTCGCTTCGTTTCCGAGATATTTGCAGATTTATCTCAAGGGAAGGGGCCTGACGGACATATTTCGAGATATTTCTTCTTCTTGTTGTTCTTCTTCTGCACAGCTAAGCTGGAAGTGGCATTTGCGGCTCGCCCTAGTGCAGAGTTATCTCAAAGAAAGGGGCCACGGTGTTTCTGTATCCCTATTATGTTGGTGCGGCTTCGGAACTTTTAAATATCTCGATATATCTCGAGAACTACGCTTCTGATCAAAAAATATCATAGAACATAAATTGTAGGAAACATAATTCTCTACAAATAAGGTCTCTTAACATTTTGCCATAGCTCTCTTCGTTTCCGAGATATTTGCAGATATATCTCAAGGGAAGGGGCCTGACGGACATATTTCGAGATATTTCTTCTTCTTGTTGTTCTTCTTCTGCACAGCTAAGCTGGAAGTGGCATTTACAGCTCGGAATAGTGCAGAGTTATCTCAAAGAAAGGGGCCACGGTGTTTCTGTATCTCTATTATGTTGGTGCGGCTTCGGAACTTTTAAATATCTTGATATATCTCGAGAACTACGCATCTGATCAAAAAATATCATAGAACATAAAAAGTAGGAAACTTAATTCTCTACAAAAAAGGTCTCTTAACATTTTGCCATAGCTCGCTTCGTTTCCGAGATATTTGCAGATTTATCTCAAGGGAAGGGGCCTAACGGACATATTTCGAGATATTTCTTCTTCTTGTTGTTCTTCTTCTGCACAGCTAAACTGGAAGTGGCATTTCCAGCTCGCAATAGTGCAGAGTTATCTCAAAGAGAGGGGCCACGGTGTTTCTGTATCTCTATTATGTTGGTGCGGCTTCGGAACTTTTAAATATCTTGATATATCTCGAGAACTACGCATCCGATCAAAAAATATCATAGAACATGAAAAGTAGGAAACTTAATTCTCTACAAAAAAGGTCTCTTAACATTTTGCCATAGCTCTCTTCGTTTCCGAGATATTTGCAGATTTATCTCAAGGGAAGGGGCCTGACGGACATATTTCGAGATATTTCTTCTGCTTGTTGTTCTTCTTCTGCACAGCTAAGCTGGAAGTGGCATTTGCGGCTCGCACTAGTGCACAGTTATATCAAAGAAAGGGGCCACGGTGTTTCTGTATCCCTATTATGTTGGTGCGGCTTCGGAACTTTTAAATATCTCGATATATCTCGAGAACTACGCTTCTGATCAAAAAATATCATAGAACATAAATTGTAGGAAACATAATTCTCTACAAAAAACGTCTGTTAACATTCTGCCATAGCTCGCTTCGTTTCCGAGATATTTGCAGATTTATCTCAAGGGAAGGGGCCTGACGGACATATTTCGAGATATTTCTTCTTCTTGTTGTTCTTCTTCTGCACAGCTAAGCTGGAAGTGGCATTTGCGGCTCGCCCTAGTGCAGAGTTATCTCAAAGAAAGGGGCCACGGTGTTTCTGTATCCGTATTATGTTGGTGCGGCTTCGGAACTTTTAAATATCTCGATATATCTCGAGAACTACGCTTCTGATCAAAAAATATCATAGAACATAAATTGTAGGAAACATAATTCTCTACAAAAAACGTCTCTTAACATTCTGCCATAGCTCGCTTCGTTTCCGAGATATTTGCAGATTTATCTCAAGGGAAGGGGCCTGACGGACATATTTCGAGATATTTCTTCTTCTTGTTGTTCTTCTTCTGCACAGCTAAGCTGGAAGTGGCATTTGCGGCTCGCACTAGTGCAGAGTTATCTCAAAGAAAGGGGCCACGGTGTTTCTGAATCCCTATTATGTTGGTGCGGCTTCGGAACTTTTAAATATCTCGATATATCTCGAGAACTACGCTTCTGATCAAAAAATATCATAGAACATAAAAAGTAGGAAACTTAATTCTCTACAAAAAAGGTCTCTTAACATTTTGCCATAGCTCGCTTCGTTTCCGAGATATTTGCAGATTTATCTCAAGGGAAGGGGCCTAACGGACATATTTCGAGATATTTCTTCTTCTTGTTGTTCTTCTTCTGCACAGCTAAACTGGAAGTGGCATTTCCAGCTCGCAATAGTGCAGAGTTATCTCAAAGAGAGGGGCCACGGTGTTTCTGTATCTCTATTATGTTGGTGCGGCTTCGGAACTTTTAAATATCTTGATATATCTCGAGAACTACGCATCTGATCAAAAAATATCATAGAACATAAAAAGTAGGAAACTTAATTCTCTACAAAAAAGGTCTCTTAACATTTTGCCATAGCTCGCTTCGTTTCCGAGATATTTGCAGATTTATCTCAAGGGAAGGGGCCTGACGGACATATTTCGAGATATTTCTTCTTCTTGTTGTTCTTCTTCTGCACAGCTAAGCTGGAAGTGGCATTAGCGGCTCGCACTAGTGCACAGTTATCTCAAAGAAAGGGGCCACGGTGTTTCTGTATCCCTATTATGTTGGTGCGGCTTCGGAACTTTTAAATATCTCGATATATCTCGAGAACTACGCTTCTGATCAAAAAATATCATAGAACATAAATTGTAGGAAACATAATTCTCTACAAAAAACGTCTGTTAACATTCTGCCATAGCTCGCTTCGTTTCCGAGATATTTGCAGATTTATCTCAAGGGAAGGGGCCTGACGGACATATTTCGAGATATTTCTTCTTCTTGTTGTTCTTCTTCTGCACAGCTAAGCTGGAAGTGGCATTTGCGGCTCGCCCTAGTGCAGAGTTATCTCAAAGAAAGGGGCCACGGTGTTTCTGTATCCGTATTATGTTGGTGCGGCTTCGGAACTTTTAAATATCTCGATATATCTCGAGAACTACGCTTCTGATCAAAAAATATCATAGAACATAAATTGTAGGAAACATAATTCTCTACAAAAAACGTCTCTTAACATTCTGCCATAGCTCGCTTCGTTTCCGAGATATTTGCAGATTTATCTCAAGGGAAGGGGCCTGACGGACATATTTCGAGATATTTCTTCTTCTTGTTGTTCTTCTTCTGCACAGCTAAGCTGGAAGTGGCATTTGCAGCTCGCAATAGTGCAGAGTTATCTCAAAGAAAGGGGCCACGGTGTTTCTGTATCTCTATTATGTTGGTGCGGCTTCGGAACTTTTAAATATCTTGATATATCTCGAGAACTACGCATCTGATCAAAAAATATCATAGAACATAAAAAGTAGGAAACTTAATTCTCTACAAAAAAGGTCTCTTAACATTTTGCCATAGCTCGCTTCGTTTCCGAGATATTTGCAGATTTATCTCAAGGGAAGGGGCCTAACGGACATATTTCGAGATATTTCTTCTTCTTGTTGTTCTTCTTCTGCACAGCTAAACTGGAAGTGGCATTTCCAGCTCGCAATCGTGCAGAGTTATCTCAAAGAAAGGGGCCACGGTGTTTCTGTATCTCTATTATGTTGGTGCGGCTTCGGAACTTTTAAATATCTTGATATATCTCGAGAACTACGCATCTGATCAAAAAATATCATACTACATAAAAAGTAGGAAACTTATTTCTCTACAAGAAAGGTCTCTAAACATTTTGCCATAGCTCGCTTCGTTTCCGAGATATTTGCAGATTTATCTCAAGGGAAGGGGCCTGACGGACATATTTCGAGATATTTCTTCTTCTTGTTGTTCTTCTTCTGCACAGCTAAGCTGGAAGTGGCATTTGCAGCTCGCAATAGTGCAGAGTTATCTCAAAGAAAGGGGCCACGGTGTTTCTGTATCTCTATTATGTTGGTGCGGCTTCGGAACTTTTAAATATCTTGATATATCTCGAGAACTACGCATCTGATCAAAAAATATCATAGTACATAAAAAGTAGGAAACTTAATTCTCTACAAAAAAGGTCTCTTAACATTTTGCCATAGCTCGCTTCGTTTCCGAGATATTTGCAGATTTATCTCAAGGGAAGGGGCCTGACGGACATATTTCGAGATATTTCTTCTTCTTGTTGTTCTTCTTCTGCACAGCTAAGCTGGAAGTGGCATTTGCGGCTCGCACTAGTGCAGACTTATCTCAAAGAAAGGGGCCACGGTGTTTCTGTATCTCTATTATGTTGGTGCGGCTTCGGAACTTTTAAATATCTTGATATATCTCGAGAACTACGCATCTGATCAAAAAATATCATAGAACGTAAAAAGTAGGAAACTTAATTCTCTACAAAAAAGGTCTCTTAACATTTTGCCATAGCTCGCTTCGTTTCCGAGATATTTGCAGATTTATCTCAAGGGAAGGGGCCTGACGGACATATTTCGAGATATTTCTTCTTCTTGTTGTTCTTCTTCTGCACAGCCAAACTGGAAGTGGCATTTGCAGGTCGCAATAGTGCAGAATTATCTCAAAGAAAGGGGCCACGGTGTTTCTGTATCTCTATTATGTTGGTGCGTCTTCGGAACTTTTAAATATCTCGATATATCTCGAAAACTACGCTTCTGATCAAAAAATATCATAGAACATAAATTGTAGGAAACATAATTCTCTACAAAAAACGTCTCTTAACATTCTGCCATAGCTCGCTTCGTTTCCGAGATATTTGCAGATTTATCTCAAGGGAAGGGGCCTGACGGACATATTTCGAGATATTTCTTCTTCTTGTTGTTCTTCTTCTGCACAGCTAAGCTGGAAGTGGCATTTGCGGCTCGCCCTAGTGCAGAGTTATCTCAAAGAAAGGGGCCACGGTGTTTCTGTATCCCTATTATGTTGGTGCGGCTTCGGAACTTTTAAATATCTCGATATATCTCGAGAACTACGCTTCTGATCAAAAAATATCATAGAACATAAATTGTAGGAAACATAATTCTCTACAAATAAGGTCTCTTAACATTTTGCCATAGCTCTCTTCGTTTCCGAGATATTTGCAGATATATCTCAAGGGAAGGGGCCTGACGGACATATTTCGAGATATTTCTTCTTCTTGTTGTTCTTCTTCTGCACAGCTAAGCTGGAAGTGGCATTTGCAGCTCGCAATAGTGCAGAGTTATCTCAAAGAAAGGGGCCACGGTGTTTCTGTATCTCTATTATGTTGGTGCGGCTTCGGAACTTTTAAATATCTTGATATATCTCGAGAACTACGCATCTGATCAAAAAATATCATAGTACATAAAAAGTAGGAAACTTAATTCTCTACAAAAAAGGTCTCTTAACATTTTGCCATAGCTCGCTTCGTTTCCGAGATATTTGCAGATTTATCTCAAGGGAAGGGGCCTGACGGACATATTTCGAGATATTTCTTCTTCTTGTTGTTCTTCTTCTGCACAGCTAAGCTGGAAGTGGCATTTGCGGCTCGCACTAGTGCAGACTTATCTCAAAGAAAGGGGCCACGGTGTTTCTGTATCTCTATTATGTTGGTGCGGCTTCGGAACTTTTAAATATCTTGATATATCTCGAGAACTACGCATCTGATCAAAAAATATCATAGAACGTAAAAAGTAGGAAACTTAATTCTCTACAAAAAAGGTCTCTTAACATTTTGCCATAGCTCGCTTCGTTTCCGAGATATTTGCAGATTTATCTCAAGGGAAGGGGCCTGACGGACATATTTCGAGATATTTCTTCTTCTTGTTGTTCTTCTTCTGCACAGCCAAACTGGAAGTGGCATTTGCAGGTCGCAATAGTGCAGAATTATCTCAAAGAAAGGGGCCACGGTGTTTCTGTATCTCTATTATGTTGGTGCGTCTTCGGAACTTTTAAATATCTCGATATATCTCGAAAACTACGCTTCTGATCAAAAAATATCATAGAACATAAATTGTAGGAAACATAATTCTCTACAAAAAACGTCTCTTAACATTCTGCCATAGCTCGCTTCGTTTCCGAGATATTTGCAGATTTATCTCAAGGGAAGGGGCCTGACGGACATATTTCGAGATATTTCTTCTTCTTGTTGTTCTTCTTCTGCACAGCTAAGCTGGAAGTGGCATTTGCAGCGCGCAATAGTGCAGAGTTATCTCAAAGAAAGGGGCCACGGTGTTTCTGTATCTCTATTATGTTGGTGCGGCTTCGGAACTTTTAAATATCTTGATATATCTCGAGAACTACGCATCTGATCAAAAAATATCATAGAACGTAAAAAGTAGGAAACTTAATTCTCTACAAAAAAGGTCTCTTAACATTTTGCCATAGCTCGCTTCGTTTCCGAGATATTTGCAGATTTATCTCAAGGGAAGGGGCCTGACGGACATATTTCGAGATATTTCTTCTTCTTGTTGTTCTTCTTCTGCACAGCTGAGCTGGAAGTGGCATTTGCAGGTCGCAATAGTGCAGAATTATCTCAAAGAAAGGGGCCACGGTGTTTCTGTATCTCTATTATGTTGGTGCGTCTTCGGAACTTTTAAATATCTCGATATATCTCGAAAACTACGCTTCTGATCAAAAAATATCATAGAACATAAATTGTAGGAAACATAATTCTCTACAAAAAACGTCTCTTAACATTTTGCTATAGCTCGCTTCGTTTCCGAGATATTTGCAGATTCAGCTCAAAGGAACTGGCCTGACGGACATATTTCGAGATATTTCTTCTTCTTGTTGTTCTTCTTCTGCACAGCTGAGCTGGAAGTGGCATTTGCAGGTCGCAATAGTGCAGAGTTATCTCAAAGAAAGGGGCCACGGTGTTTCTGTATCTCTATTATGTTGGTGCGGCTTCGGAACTTTTAAATATCTCGATATATCTCGAAAACTACGCTTCTGATCAAAAAATATCATAGAACGTAAATTGTAGGAAACATTATTCTCTACAAAAAAGGTCTCTTAACATTTTGCCATAGCTCGCTTCGTTTCCGAGATATTTGCAGATTTATCTCAAGGGAAGGGGCCTGACGGACATATTTCGAGATATTTCTTCTTCTTGTTGTTCTTCTTCTGCACAGCTAAGCTGGAAGTGGCATTTGCAGCGCGCAATAGTGCAGAGTTATCTCAAAGAAAGGGGCCACGGTGTTTCTGTATCTCTATTATGTTGGTGCGGCTTCGGAACTTTTAAATATCTTGATATATCTCGAGAACTACGCATCTGATCAAAAAATATCATACTACATAAAAAGTAGGAAACTTAATTCTCTACAAGAAAGGTCTCTAAAGATTTTGCCATAGCTCGCTTCGTTTCCGAGATATTTGCAGATTTATCTCAAGGGAAGGGGCCTGACGGACATATTTCGAGATATTTCTTCTTCTTGTTGTTCTTCTTCTGCACAGCTAAGCTGGAAGTGGCATTTGCAGCTCGCAATAGTGCAGAGTTATCTCAAAGAGAGGGGCCACGGTGTTTCTGTATCTCTATTATGTTGGTGCGGCTTCGGAACTTTTAAATATCTCGATATATCTCGAAAACTACGCTTCTGATAAAAAAATATCATAGAACATAAATTGTAGGAAACATAATTCTCTACAAAAAAGGTCTCTTAACATTTTGCCATAGCTCGCTTCGTTTCCGAGATATTTGCAGATATATCTCAAGGGAAGGGGCCTGACGGACATATTTCGAGATATTTCCTCTTCTTGTTGTTCTTCTTCTGCACAGCTGAGCTGGAAGTGGCATTTGCAGGTCGCAATAGTGCAGAGTTATCTCAAAGAAAGGGGCCACGGTGTTTCTGTATCTCTATTATGTTGGTGCGGCTTCGGAACTTTTAAATATCTCGCTATATCTCGAAAACTACGCTTCTGATCAAAAAATATCATAGAACGTAAATTGTAGGAAACATTATTCTCTACAAAAAAGGTCTCTTAACATTTTGCCATAGCTCGCTTCGTTTCCGAGATATTTGCAGATTTATCTCAAGGGAAGGGGCCTGACGGACATATTTCGAGATATTTCTTCTTCTTGTTGTTCTTCTTCTGCACAGCTAAGCTGGAAGTGGCATTTGCAGCGCGCAATAGTGCAGAGTTATCTCAAAGAAAGGGGCCACGGTGTTTCTGTATCTCTATTATGTTGGTGCGGCTTCGGAACTTTTAAATATCTTGATATATCTCGAGAACTACGCATCTGATCAAAAAATATCATACTACATAAAAAGTAGGAAACTTAATTCTCTACAAGAAAGTTCTCTAAAGATTTTGCCATAGCTCGCTTCGTTTCCGAGATATTTGCAGATTTATCTCAAGGGAAGGGGCCTGACGGACATATTTCGAGATATTTCTTCTTCTTGTTGTTCTTCTTCTGCACAGCTAAGCTGGAAGTGGCATTTGCAGCTCGCAATAGTGCAGAGTTATCTCAAAGAGAGGGGCCACGGTGTTTCTGTATCTCTATTATGTTGGTGCGGCTTCGGAACTTTTAAATATCTCGATATATCTCGAAAACTACGCTTCTGATAAAAAAATATCATAGAACATAAATTGTAGGAAACATAATTCTCTACAAAAAAGGTCTCTTATCATTTTGCCATAGCTCGCTTCGTTTCCGAGATATTTGCAGATATATCTCAAGGGAAGGGGCCTGACGGACATATTTCGAGATATTTCTTCTTCTTGTTGTTCTTCTTCTGCACAGCTAAGCTGGAAGTGGCATTTGCAGCTCGCAATAGTGCAGAGTTATCTCAAAGAAAGGGGCCACGGTGTTTCTGTATCTCTATTATGTTGGTGCGGCTTCGGAACTTTTAAATATCTTGATATATTTCGAGAACTACGCATCTGATCGAAGAATATCATAGAACATAAAAAGTAGGAAACTTAATTCTCTACAAAAAAGGTCTCTTAACATTTTGCCATAGCTCGCTTCGTTTCCGAGATATTAGCAGATTTATCTCAAGGGAAGGGGCCTGACGGACATATTTCGAGATATTTCTTCTTCTTGTTGTTCTTCTTCTGCACAGCTAAGCTGGAAGTGGCATTTGCGGCTCGCACTAGTGCAGTTATCTCAAAGAAAGGGGCCACGGTGTTTCTGTATCTCTATTATGTTGGTGCGGCTTCGGAACTTTTAAATATCTCGATATATCTCGAAAACTACGCTTCTGATCAAAAAATATCATAGAACATAAATTGTAGGAAACAGAATTCTCTACAAAAAAGGTCTCTTAACATTTTGCCATAGCTCGCTTCGTTTCCGAGATATTTGCAGATATATCTCAAGGGAAGGGGCCTGACGGACATATTTCGAGATATTTCTTCTTCTTGTTGTTCTTCTTCTGCACAGCTAAGCTGGAAGTGGCATTTGCGGCTCGCACTAGTGCAGAGTTATCTCAAAGAAAGGGGCCACGGTGTTTCTGTATCCCTATTATGTTGGTGCGGCTTCGGAACTTTTAAATATCTCGATATATCTCGAAAACTACGCTTCTGATCAAAAAATATCATACAACATAAATTGTAGGAAACATAATTCTCTATAAAAAACGTCTCTTAACATTTTGCCATAGCTCGCTTCGTTTCGGAGATATTTGCAGATTCAGCTCAAGGGAAGGGGCCTGACGGACATATTTCGAGATATTTCTTCTTCTTGTTGTTCTTCCTCTGCACAGCTAAGCTGGAAGTGGCATTTGCAGCTCGCAATAGTGCAGAGTTATCTCAAAGAAAGGGGCCACGGTGTTTCTGTATCTCTATTATGTTGGTGCGGCTTCGGAACTTTTAAATATCTTGATATATCTCGAGAACTACGCATCCGATCAAAAAATATCATAGAACATAAAAAGTAGGAAACTTAATTCTCTACAAAAAAGGTCTCTTAACATTTTGCCATAGCTCGCTTCGTTTCCGAGATATGTGCAGATTTATCTCAAGGGAAGGGGCCTGACGGACATATTTCGAGATATTTCTTCTTCTTGTTGTTCTTCTTCTGCACAGCTAAGCTGGAAGTGGCATTTGCGGCTCGCACTAGTGCAGAGTTATCTCAACGAAAGGGGCCACGGTGTTTCTGTATCTCTATTATGTTGGTGCGGCTTCGGAACTTTTAAATATCTCGATATATCTCGAAAACTACGCTTCTGATCAAAAAATATCATAGAACATAAATTGTAGGAAACAGAATTCTCTACAAAAAAGGTCTCTTAACATTTTGCCATAGCTCGCTTCGTTTCCGAGATATTTGCAGATATATCTCAAGGGAAGGGGCCTGACGGACATATTTCGAGATATTTCTTCTTCTTGTTGTTCTTCTTCTGCACAGCTAAGCTGGAAGTGGCATTTGCGGCTCGCACTAGTGCAGAGTTATCTCAAAGAAAGGGGCCACGGTGTTTCTGTATCCCTATTATGTTGGTGCGGCTTCGGAACTTTTAAATATCTCGATATATCTCGAAAACTACGCTTCTGATCAAAAAATATCATACAACATAAATTGTAGGAAACATAATTCTCTATAAAAAACGTCTCTTAACATTTTGCCATAGCTCGCTTCGTTTCGGAGATATTTGCAGATTCAGCTCAAGGGAAGGGGCCTGACGGACATATTTCGAGATATTTCTTCTTCTTGTTGTTCTTCCTCTGCACAGCTAAGCTGGAAGTGGCATTTGCAGCTCGCAATAGTGCAGAGTTATCTCAAAGAAAGGGGCCACGGTGTTTCTGTATCTCTATTATGTTGGTGCGGCTTCGGAACTTTTAAATATCTTGATATATCTCGAGAACTACGCATCCGATCAAAAAATATCATAGAACATAAAAAGTAGGAAACTTAATTCTCTACAAAAAAGGTCTCTTAACATTTTGCCATAGCTCGCTTCGTTTCCGAGATATGTGCAGATTTATCTCAAGGGAAGGGGCCTGACGGACATATTTCGAGATATTTCTTCTTCTTGTTGTTCTTCTTCTGCACAGCTAAGCTGGAAGTGGCATTTGCGGCTCGCACTAGTGCAGAGTTATCTCAACGAAAGGGGCCACGGTGTTTCTGTATCTCTATTATGTTGGTGCGGCTTCGGAACTTTTAAATATCTCGATATATCTCGAAAACTACGCTTCTGATCAAAAAATATCATAGAACATAAATTGTAGGAAACATAATTCTCTACAAAAAAGGTCTCTTAACATTTTGCCATAGCTCGCTTTGTTTCCGAGATATTTGCAGATATATCTCAAGGGAAGGGGCCTGACGGACATATTTCGAGATATTTCTTCTTCTTCTTGTTCTTCTTCTGCACAGCTAAGCTGGAAGTGGCATTTACCGCTCGCAATAGTGCAGAGTTATCTCAAAGAAAGGGGCCACGGTGTTTCTGTATCTCTATTATGTTGGTGCGGCTTCGGAACTTTTAAATATCTCGATATATCTCGAAAACTACGCTTCTGATCAAAAAATATCATAGAACATAAATTGTAGGAAACATAATTCTCTACAAAAAAGGTCTCTTAACATTTTGCCATAGCTCGCTTCGATTCCGAGATATTTGCAGATTTATCTCAAGGGAAGGGGCCTAACGGACATATTTCGAGATATTTCTTCTTCTTGTTGTTCTTCTTCTGCACAGCTAAACTGGAAGTGGCATTTCCAGCTCGCAATAGTGCAGAGTTATCTCAAAGAGAGGGGCCACGGTGTTTCTGTATCTCTATTATGTTGGTGCGGCTTCGGAACTTTTAAATGTCTTGATATATCTCGAGAACTACGCATCTGATCAAAAAATATCATAGAAGATAAAAAGTAGGAAACTTGATTTTCTACAAAAAAGGGCTCTTAACATTTTGCCATAGCTCGCTTCGTTTCCGAGATATTTGCAGATTTATCTCAAGGGAAGGGGCCTGACGGACATATTTCGAGATATTTCTTCTTCTTGTTGTTCTTCTTCTGCACAGCTAAGCTGGAAGTGGCATTTGCAGCTCGCAATAGTGCAGAGTTATCTCAAAGAAAGGGGCCACGGTGTTTCTGTATCTCTATTATGTTGGTGCGGCTTCGGAACTTTTAAATATCTTGATATATCTCGAGAACTACGCATCTGATCAAAAAATATCATAGAACATAAAAAGTAGGAAACTTAGTTCTCTACAAAAAAGGTCTCTTAACATTTTGCCATAGCTCGCTTCATTTCCGAGATATTTGCAGATTTATCTCAAGGGAAGGGGCCTGACGGACATATTTCGAGATATTTCTTCTTCTTGTTGTTCTTCTTCTGCACAGCTAAGCTGGAAGTGGCATTTGCAGCTCGCAATAGTGCAGAGTTATCTCAAAGAAAGGGGCCACGGTGTTTCTGTATCTCTATTATGTTGGTGCGGCTTCGGAACTTTTAAATATCTTGATATATCTCGAGAACTACGCATCTGATCAAAAAATATTATAGAACATAAAAAGTAGGAAACTTAATTCTCTACAAAAAAGGTCTCTTAACATTTTGCCATAGCTCGCTTCGTTTCCGAGATATTTGCAGATTTATCTCAAGGGAAGGGGCCTAACGGACATATTTCGAGATATTTCTTCTTCTTGTTGTTCTTCTTCTGCACAGCTAAACTGGAAGTGGCATTTCCAGCTCGCAATAGTGCAGAGTTATCTCAAAGAAAGGGGCCACGGTGTTTCTGTATCTCTATTATGTTGGTGCGGCTTCGGAACTTTTAAATATCTCGATATATCTCGAAAACCACGCTTCTGATCAAAAAATATCATAGAACATAAATTGTAGGAAACATAATTCTCTACAAAAAAGGTCTCTTAACATTTTGCCATAGCTCGCTTCGTTTCCGAGATATTTGCAGATTTATCTCAAGGGAAGGGGCCTAACGGACATATTTCGAGATATTTCTTCTTCTTGTTGTTCTTCTTCTGCACAGCTAAACTGGAAGTGGCATTTCCAGCTCGCAATAGTGCAGAGTTATCTCAAAGAGAGGGGCCACGGTGTTTCTGTATCTCTATTATGTTGGTGCGGCTTCGGAACTTTCAAATGTCTTGATATATCTCGAGAACTACGCATCTGATCAAAAAATATCATAGAAGATAAAAAGTAGGAAACTTAATTCTCTACAAAAAAGGTCTCTTACCATTTTGCCATAGCTCGCTTCGTTTCCGAGATATTTGCAGATTTATCTCAAGGGAAGGGGCCTGACGGACATATTTCGAGATATTTCTTCTTCTTGTTGTTCTTCTTCTGCACAGCTAAGCTGGAAGTGGCATTTGCGGCTCGCACTAGTGCAGAGTTATCTCAAAGAAAGGGGCCACGGTGTTTCTGTATCTCTATTATGTTGGTGCGGCTTCGGAACTTTTAAATATCTCGATATATCTCGAAAACTACGCTTCTGATCAAAAAATATCATAGAACATAAATTGTAGGAAACAGAATTCTCTACAAAAAAGGTCTCTTAACATTTTGCCATAGCTCGCTTCGTTTCCGAGATATTTGCAGATATATCTCAAGGGAAGGGGCCTGACGGACATATTTCGAGATATTTCTTCTTCTTGTTGTTCTTCTTCTGCACAGCTAAGCTGGAAGTGGCATTTGCGGCTCGCACTAGTGCAGAGTTATCTCAAAGAAAGGGGCCACGGTGTTTCTGTATCCCTATTATGTTGGTGCGGCTTCGGAACTTTTAAATATCTCGATATATCTCGAAAACTACGCTTCTGATCAAAAAATATCATACAACATAAATTGTAGGAAACATAATTCTCTATAAAAAACGTCTCTTAACATTTTGCCATAGCTCGCTTCGTTTCGGAGATATTTGCAGATTCAGCTCAAGGGAAGGGGCCTGACGGACATATTTCGAGATATTTCTTCTTCTTGTTGTTCTTCCTCTGCACAGCTAAGCTGGAAGTGGCATTTGCAGCTCGCAATAGTGCAGAGTTATCTCAAAGAAAGGGGCCACGGTGTTTCTGTATCTCTATTATGTTGGTGCGGCTTCGGAACTTTTAAATATCTTGATATATCTCGAGAACTACGCATCCGATCAAAAAATATCATAGAACATAAAAAGTAGGAAACTTAATTCTCTACAAAAAAGGTCTCTTAACATTTTGCCATAGCTCGCTTCGTTTCCGAGATATGTGCAGATTTATCTCAAGGGAAGGGGCCTGACGGACATATTTCGAGATATTTCTTCTTCTTGTTGTTCTTCTTCTGCACAGCTAAGCTGGAAGTGGCATTTGCGGCTCGCACTAGTGCAGAGTTATCTCAACGAAAGGGGCCACGGTGTTTCTGTATCTCTATTATGTTGGTGCGGCTTCGGAACTTTTAAATATCTCGATATATCTCGAAAACTACGCTTCTGATCAAAAAATATCATAGAACATAAATTGTAGGAAACATAATTCTCTACAAAAAAGGTCTCTTAACATTTTGCCATAGCTCGCTTTGTTTCCGAGATATTTGCAGATATATCTCAAGGGAAGGGGCCTGACGGACATATTTCGAGATATTTCTTCTTCTTCTTGTTCTTCTTCTGCACAGCTAAGCTGGAAGTGGCATTTACCGCTCGCAATAGTGCAGAGTTATCTCAAAGAAAGGGGCCACGGTGTTTCTGTATCTCTATTATGTTGGTGCGGCTTCGGAACTTTTAAATATCTCGATATATCTCGAAAACTACGCTTCTGATCAAAAAATATCATAGAACATAAATTGTAGGAAACATAATTCTCTACAAAAAAGGTCTCTTAACATTTTGCCATAGCTCGCTTCGATTCCGAGATATTTGCAGATTTATCTCAAGGGAAGGGGCCTAACGGACATATTTCGAGATATTTCTTCTTCTTGTTGTTCTTCTTCTGCACAGCTAAACTGGAAGTGGCATTTCCAGCTCGCAATAGTGCAGAGTTATCTCAAAGAGAGGGGCCACGGTGTTTCTGTATCTCTATTATGTTGGTGCGGCTTCGGAACTTTTAAATGTCTTGATATATCTCGAGAACTACGCATCTGATCAAAAAATATCATAGAAGATAAAAAGTAGGAAACTTGATTTTCTACAAAAAAGGGCTCTTAACATTTTGCCATAGCTCGCTTCGTTTCCGAGATATTTGCAGATTTATCTCAAGGGAAGGGGCCTGACGGACATATTTCGAGATATTTCTTCTTCTTGTTGTTCTTCTTCTGCACAGCTAAGCTGGAAGTGGCATTTGCAGCTCGCAATAGTGCAGAGTTATCTCAAAGAAAGGGGCCACGGTGTTTCTGTATCTCTATTATGTTGGTGCGGCTTCGGAACTTTTAAATATCTTGATATATCTCGAGAACTACGCATCTGATCAAAAAATATCATAGAACATAAAAAGTAGGAAACTTAGTTCTCTACAAAAAAGGTCTCTTAACATTTTGCCATAGCTCGCTTCATTTCCGAGATATTTGCAGATTTATCTCAAGGGAAGGGGCCTGACGGACATATTTCGAGATATTTCTTCTTCTTGTTGTTCTTCTTCTGCACAGCTAAGCTGGAAGTGGCATTTGCAGCTCGCAATAGTGCAGAGTTATCTCAAAGAAAGGGGCCACGGTGTTTCTGTATCTCTATTATGTTGGTGCGGCTTCGGAACTTTTAAATATCTTGATATATCTCGAGAACTACGCATCTGATCAAAAAATATTATAGAACATAAAAAGTAGGAAACTTAATTCTCTACAAAAAAGCTCTCTTAACATTTTGCCATAGCTCGCTTCGTTTCCGAGATATTTGCAGATTTATCTCAAGGGAAGGGGCCTAACGGACATATTTCGAGATATTTCTTCTTCTTGTTGTTCTTCTTCTGCACAGCTAAACTGGAAGTGGCATTTCCAGCTCGCAATAGTGCAGAGTTACCTCAAAGAGAGGGGCCACGGTGTTTCTGTATCTCTATTATGTTGGTGCGGCTTCGGAACTTTTAAATGTCTTGATATATCTCGAGAACTACGCATCTGATCAAAAAATATCATAGAACATAAATAGTAGGAAGCTTAATTCTCTACAAAAAAGGTCTCTCAACATTTTGCCATAGCTCGCTTCGTTTCCGAGATATTTGCACATTTATCTCAAGGGAAGGGGCCTAACGGACATATTTCGAGATATTTCTTCTTCTTGTTGTTCTTCTTCTGCACAGCTAAGCTGAAAGTGGCATTTGCAGCTCGCAATAGTGCAGAGTTATCTCAAAGAAAGGGGCCACGGTGTTTCTGTATCTCTATTATGTTGGTGCGGCTTCGGAACTTTTAAATATCTTGATATATCTCGAGAACTACGCATCTGATCAAAAAATATTATAGAACATAAAAAGTAGGAAACTTAATTCTCTACAAAAAAGGTCTCTTAACATTTTGCCATAGCTCGCTTCGTTTCCGAGATATTTGCAGATTTATCTCAAGGGAAGGGGCCTAACGGACATATTTCGAGATATTTCTTCTTCTTGTTGTTCTTCTTCTGCACAGCTAAACTGGAAGTGGCATTTCCAGCTCGCAATAGTGCAGAGTTATCTCAAAGAAAGGGGCCACGGTGTTTCTGTATCTCTATTATGCTGGTGCGGCTTCGGAACTTTTAAATATCTTGATATATCTCGAGAACTACGCATCTGATCAAAAAATATTATAGAACATAAAAAGTAGGAAACTTAATTCTCTACAAAAAAGGTCTCTTAACATTTTGCCATAGCTCGCTTCGTTTCCGAGATATTTGCAGATTTATCTCAAGGGAAGGGGCCTAACGGACATATTTCGAGATATTTCTTCTTCTTGTTGTTCTTCTTCTGCACAGCTAAGCTGGAAGTGGCATTTGCAGCTCGCAATAGTGCAGAGTTATCTCAAAGAAAGGGGCCACGGTGTTTCTGTATCTCTATTATGTTGGTGCGGCTTCGGAACTTTTAAATGTCTTGATATATCTCGAGAACTACGCATCTGATCAAAAAATATCATAGAAGATAAAAAGTAGGAAACTTGATTTTCTACAAAAAAGGGCTCTTAACATTTTGCCATAGCTCGCTTCGTTTCCGAGATATTTGCAGATTTATCTCAAGGGAAGGGGCCTGACGGACATATTTCGAGATATTTCTTCTTCTTGTTGTTCTTCTTCTGCACAGCTAAGCTGGAAGTGGCATTTGCAGCTCGCAATAGTGCAGAGTTGTCTCAAAGAAAGGGGCCACGGTGTTTCTGTATCTCTATTATGTTGGTGCGGCTTCGGAACTTTTAAATATCTTGATATATCTCGAGAACTACGCATCTGATCAAAAAATATCATAGAACATAAAAAGTAGGAAACTTAGTTCTCTACAAAAAAGGTCTCTTAACATTTTGCCATAGCTCGCTTCATTTCCGAGATATTTGCAGATTTATCTCAAGGGAAGGGGCCTGACGGACATATTTCGAGATATTTCTTCTTCTTGTTGTTCTTCTTCTGCACAGCTAAGCTGGAAGTGGCATTTGCAGCTCGCAATAGTGCAGAGTTATCTCAAAGAAAGGGGCCACGGTGTTTCTGTATCTCTATTATGTTGGTGCGGCTTCGGAACTTTTAAATATCTTGATATATCTCGAGAACTACGCATCTGATCAAAAAATATTATAGAACATAAAAAGTAGGAAACTTAATTCTCTACAAAAAAGCTCTCTTAACATTTTGCCATAGCTCGCTTCGTTTCCGAGATATTTGCAGATTTATCTCAAGGGAAGGGGCCTAACGGACATATTTCGAGATATTTCTTCTTCTTGTTGTTCTTCTTCTGCACAGCTAAACTGGAAGTGGCATTTCCAGCTCGCAATAGTGCAGAGTTACCTCAAAGAGAGGGGCCACGGTGTTTCTGTATCTCTATTATGTTGGTGCGGCTTCGGAACTTTTAAATGTCTTGATATATCTCGAGAACTACGCATCTGATCAAAAAATATCATAGAACATAAATAGTAGGAAGCTTAATTCTCTACAAAAAAGGTCTCTCAACATTTTGCCATAGCTCGCTTCGTTTCCGAGATATTTGCACATTTATCTCAAGGGAAGGGGCCTAACGGACATATTTCGAGATATTTCTTCTTCTTGTTGTTCTTCTTCTGCACAGCTAAGCTGGAAGTGGCATTTGCAGCTCGCAATAGTGCAGAGTTATCTCAAAGAAAGGGGCCACGGTGTTTCTGTATCTCTATTATGTTGGTGCGGCTTCGGAACTTTTAAATATCTTGATATATCTCGAGAACTACGCATCTGATCAAAAAATATTATAGAACATAAAAAGTAGGAAACTTAATTCTCTACAAAAAAGGTCTCTTAACATTTTGCCATAGCTCGCTTCGTTTCCGAGATATTTGCAGATTTATCTCAAGGGAAGGGGCCTAACGGACATATTTCGAGATATTTCTTCTTCTTGTTGTTCTTCTTCTGCACAGCTAAACTGGAAGTGGCATTTCCAGCTCGCAATAGTGCAGAGTTATCTCAAAGAAAGGGGCCACGGTGTTTCTGTATCTCTATTATGCTGGTGCGGCTTCGGAACTTTTAAATATCTTGATATATCTCGAGAACTACGCATCTGATCAAAAAATATTATAGAACATAAAAAGTAGGAAACTTAATTCTCTACAAAAAAGGTCTCTTAACATTTTGCCATAGCTCGCTTCGTTTCCGAGATATTTGCAGATTTATCTCAAGGGAAGGGGCCTAACGGACATATTTCGAGATATTTCTTCTTCTTGTTGTTCTTCTTCTGCACAGCTAAGCTGGAAGTGGCATTTGCAGCTCGCAATAGTGCAGAGTTATCTCAAAGAAAGGGGCCACGGTGTTTCTGTATCTCTATTATGTTGGTGCGGCTTCGGAACTTTTAAATATCTTGATATATCTCGAGAACTACGCATCTGATCAAAAAATATCATAGAACATAAAAAGTAGGAAACTTAGTTCTCTACAAAAAAGGTCTCTTAACATTTTGCCATAGCTCGCTTCATTTCCGAGATATTTGCAGATTTATCTCAAGGGAAGGGGCCTGACGGACATATTTCGAGATATTTCTTCTTCTTGTTGTTCTTCTTCTGCACAGCTAAGCTGGAAGTGGCATTTGCAGCTCGCAATAGTGCAGAGTTATCTCAAAGAAAGGGGCCACGGTGTTTCTGTATCTCTATTATGTTGGTGCGGCTTCGGAACTTTTAAATATCTTGATATATCTCGAGAACTACGCATCTGATCAAAAAATATTATAGAACATAAAAAGTAGGAAACTTAATTCTCTACAAAAAAGCTCTCTTAACATTTTGCCATAGCTCGCTTTGTTTCCGAGATATTTGCAGATTTATCTCAAGGGAAGGGGCCTAACGGACATATTTCGAGATATTTCTTCTTCTTGTTGTTCTTCTTCTGCACAGCTAAACTGGAAGTGGCATTGCCCGCTCGCAATAGTGCAGAGTTACCTCAAAGAGAGGGGCCACGGTGTTTCTGTATCTCTATTATGTTGGTGCGGCTTCGGAACTTTTAAATGTCTTGATATATCTCGAGAACTACGCATCTGATCAAAAAATATCATAGAACATAAATAGTAGGAAACTTAATTCTCTACAAAAAAGGTCTCTCAACATTTTGCCATAGCTCGCTTCGTTTCCGAGATATTTGCACATTTATCTCAAGGGAAGGGGCCTAACGGACATATTTCGAGATATTTCTTCTTCTTGTTGTTCTTCTTCTGCACAGCTAAGCTGGAAGTGGCATTTGCAGCTCGCAATAGTGCAGAGTTATCTCAAAGAAAGGGGCCACGGTGTTTCTGTATCTCTATTATGTTGGTGCGGCTTCGGAACTTTTAAATGTCTTGATATATCTCGAGAACTACGCATCTGATCAAAAAATATCATAGAAGATAAAAAGTAGGAAACTTGATTTTCTACAAAAAAGGGCTCTTAACATTTTGCCATAGCTCGCTTCGTTTCCGAGATATTTGCAGATTTATCTCAAGGGAAGGGGCCTGACGGACATATTTCGAGATATTTCTTCTTCTTGTTGTTCTTCTTCTGCACAGCTAAGCTGGAAGTGGCATTTGCAGCTCGCAATAGTGCAGAGTTGTCTCAAAGAAAGGGGCCACGGTGTTTCTGTATCTCTATTATGTTGGTGCGGCTTCGGAACTTTTAAATATCTTGATATATCTCGAGAACTACGCATCTGATCAAAAAATATCATAGAACATAAAAAGTAGGAAACTTAGTTCTCTACAAAAAAGGTCTCTTAACATTTTGCCATAGCTCGCTTCATTTCCGAGATATTTGCAGATTTATCTCAAGGGAAGGGGCCTGACGGACATATTTCGAGATATTTCTTCTTCTTGTTGTTCTTCTTCTGCACAGCTAAGCTGGAAGTGGCATTTGCAGCTCGCAATAGTGCAGAGTTATCTCAAAGAAAGGGGCCACGGTGTTTCTGTATCTCTATTATGTTGGTGCGGCTTCGGAACTTTTAAATATCTTGATATATCTCGAGAACTACGCATCTGATCAAAAAATATTATAGAACATAAAAAGTAGGAAACTTAATTCTCTACAAAAAAGCTCTCTTAACATTTTGCCATAGCTCGCTTCGTTTCCGAGATATTTGCAGATTTATCTCAAGGGAAGGGGCCTAACGGACATATTTCGAGATATTTCTTCTTCTTGTTGTTCTTCTTCTGCACAGCTAAACTGGAAGTGGCATTTCCAGCTCGCAATAGTGCAGAGTTACCTCAAAGAGAGGGGCCACGGTGTTTCTGTATCTCTATTATGTTGGTGCGGCTTCGGAACTTTTAAATGTCTTGATATATCTCGAGAACTACGCATCTGATCAAAAAATATCATAGAACATAAATAGTAGGAAGCTTAATTCTCTACAAAAAAGGTCTCTCAACATTTTGCCATAGCTCGCTTCGTTTCCGAGATATTTGCACATTTATCTCAAGGGAAGGGGCCTAACGGACATATTTCGAGATATTTCTTCTTCTTGTTGTTCTTCTTCTGCACAGCTAAGCTGGAAGTGGCATTTGCAGCTCGCAATAGTGCAGAGTTATCTCAAAGAAAGGGGCCACGGTGTTTCTGTATCTCTATTATGTTGGTGCGGCTTCGGAACTTTTAAATATCTTGATATATCTCGAGAACTACGCATCTGATCAAAAAATATTATAGAACATAAAAAGTAGGAAACTTAATTCTCTACAAAAAAGGTCTCTTAACATTTTGCCATAGCTCGCTTCGTTTCCGAGATATTTGCAGATTTATCTCAAGGGAAGGGGCCTAACGGACATATTTCGAGATATTTCTTCTTCTTGTTGTTCTTCTTCTGCACAGCTAAACTGGAAGTGGCATTTCCAGCTCGCAATAGTGCAGAGTTATCTCAAAGAAAGGGGCCACGGTGTTTCTGTATCTCTATTATGCTGGTGCGGCTTCGGAACTTTTAAATATCTTGATATATCTCGAGAACTACGCATCTGATCAAAAAATATTATAGAACATAAAAAGTAAGAAACTTAATTCTCTACAAAAAAGGTCTCTTAACATTTTGCCATAGCTCGCTTCGTTTCCGAGATATTTGCAGATTTATCTCAAGGGAAGGGGCCTAACGGACATATTTCGAGATATTTCTTCTTCTTGTTGTTCTTCTTCTGCACAGCTAAGCTGGAAGTGGCATTTGCAGCTCGCAATAGTGCAGAGTTATCTCAAAGAAAGGGGCCACGGTGTTTCTGTATCTCTATTATGTTGGTGCGGCTTCGGAACTTTTAAATATCTTGATATATCTCGAGAACTACGCATCTGATCAAAAAATATCATAGAACATAAAAAGTAGGAAACTTAGTTCTCTACAAAAAAGGTCTCTTAACATTTTGCCATAGCTCGCTTCATTTCCGAGATATTTGCAGATTTATCTCAAGGGAAGGGGCCTGACGGACATATTTCGAGATATTTCTTCTTCTTGTTGTTCTTCTTCTGCACAGCTAAGCTGGAAGTGGCATTTGCAGCTCGCAATAGTGCAGAGTTATCTCAAAGAAAGGGGCCACGGTGTTTCTGTATCTCTATTATGTTGGTGCGGCTTCGGAACTTTTAAATATCTTGATATATCTCGAGAACTACGCATCTGATCAAAAAATATTATAGAACATAAAAAGTAGGAAACTTAATTCTCTACAAAAAAGCTCTCTTAACATTTTGCCATAGCTCGCTTTGTTTCCGAGATATTTGCAGATTTATCTCAAGGGAAGGGGCCTAACGGACATATTTCGAGATATTTCTTCTTCTTGTTGTTCTTCTTCTGCACAGCTAAACTGGAAGTGGCATTGCCCGCTCGCAATAGTGCAGAGTTACCTCAAAGAGAGGGGCCACGGTGTTTCTGTATCTCTATTATGTTGGTGCGGCTTCGGAACTTTTAAATGTCTTGATATATCTCGAGAACTACGCATCTGATCAAAAAATATCATAGAACATAAATAGTAGGAAACTTAATTCTCTACAAAAAAGGTCTCTCAACATTTTGCCATAGCTCGCTTCGTTTCCGAGATATTTGCACATTTATCTCAAGGGAAGGGGCCTAACGGACATATTTCGAGATATTTCTTCTTCTTGTTGTTCTTCTTCTGCACAGCTAAGCTGGAAGTGGCATTTGCAGCTCGCAATAGTGCAGAGTTATCTCAAAGAAAGGGGCCACGGTGTTTCTGTATCTCTATTATGTTGGTGCGGCTTCGGAACTTTTAAATATCTTGATATATCTCGAGAACTACGCATCTGATCAAAAAATATTATAGAACATAAAAAGTAGGAAACTTAATTCTCTACAAAAAAGGTCTCTTAACATTTTGCCATAGCTCGCTTCGTTTCCGAGATATTTGCAGATTTATCTCAAGGGAAGGGGCCTAACGGACATATTTCGAGATATTTCTTCTTCTTGTTGTTCTTCTTCTGCACAGCTAAACTGGAAGTGGCATTTCCAGCTCGCAATAGTGCAGAGTTATATCAAAGAAAGGGGCCACGGTGTTTCTGTATCTCTATTATGCTGGTGCGGCTTCGGAACTTTTAAATATCTTGATATATCTCGAGAACTACGCATCTGATCAAAAAATATTATAGAACATAAAAAGTAGGAAACTTAATTCTCTACAAAAAAGGTCTCTTAACATTTTGCCATAGCTCGCTTCGTTTCCGAGATATTTGCAGATTTATCTCAAGGGAAGGGGCCTAACGGACATATTTCGAGATATTTCTTCTTCTTGTTGTTCTTCTTCTGCACAGCTAAGCTGGAAGTGGCATTTGCAGCTCGCAATAGTGCAGAGTTATCTCAAAGAAAGGGGCCACGGTGTTTCTGTATCTCTATTATGTTGGTGCGGCTTCGGAACTTTTAAATATCTTGATATATCTCGAGAACTACGCATCTGATCAAAGAATATCATAGAACATAAATAGTAGGAAACTTAATTCTCTACAAAAAAGGTCTCTTAACATTTTGCCATAGCTCGCTTCGTTTCCGAGATATTTGCAGATTTATCTCAAGGTAAGGGGCCTGACGGACATATTTCGAGATATTTCTTCTTCTTGTTGTTCTTCTTCTGCACAGCTAAGCTGGAAGTGGCATTTGCAGCTCGCAATAGTGCAGAGTTATCTCAAAGAAAGGGGCCACGGTGTTTCTGTATCTCTATTATGTTGGTGCGGCTTCGGAACTTTTAAATATCTTGATATATCTCGAGAACTACGCATCTGATCAAAAAATATCATAGAACATAAATAGTAGGAAACTTAATTCTCTACAAAAAAGGTCTCTCAACATTTTGCCATAGCTCGCTTCGTTTCCGAGATATTTGCAGATTTATCTCAAGGGAAGGGGCCTGACGGACATATTTCGAGATATTTCTTCTTCTTGTTGTTCTTCTTCTGCACAGCTAAACTGGAAGTGGCATTTCCAGCTCGCAATAGTGCAGAGTTATCTCAAAGAAAGGGGCCACGGTGTTTCTGTATCTCTATTATGTTGGTGCGGCTTCGGAACTTTTAAATATCTCGATATATCTCGAAAACTACGCTTCTGATCAAAAAATATCATAGAACATAAATTGTAGGAAACATAATTCTCTACAAAAAAAGGTCTCTTAACATTTTGCCATAGCTCGCTTCGTTTCCGAGATATTTGCAGATTCATCTCAAGGGAAGGGGCCTGACGGACATATTTCGAGATATTTCTTCTTCTTGTTGTTCTTCTTCTGCACAGCTAAGCTGGTAGTGGCATTTGCAGCTCGCAATAGTGCACAGTTATCTCAAAGAAAGGGGCCACGGTGTTTCTGTATCTCTATTATGTTGGTGCGGCTTCGGAACTTTTAAATATCTCGATATATCTCGAAAACTACGCTTCTGATCAAAAAATATCATAGAACATAAATTGTAGGAAACATAATTCCCTACAAATAAAGTCTCTTAACATTTTGCCATAGCTCGCTTCGTTTCCGAGATATTTGCAGATTTATCTCAAGGGAAGGGGCCTGACGGACATGTTTCGAGATATTTCTTCTTCTTGTTGTTCTTCTTCTGCACAGCTAAACTGGAAGTGGCATTTCCAGCTCGCAATAGTGCAGAGTTATCTCAATGAAAGGGGCCACGGTGTTTCTGTATCTCTATTATGTTGATGCGGCTTCGGAACTTTTAAATATCTTGATATATCTCGAGAACTACGCATCTGATCAAAAAATATCATACAACATAAAAAGTAGGAAACTTAATTCTCTACAAAAAAGGTCTCTTAACATTTTGCCATAGCTCGCTTCGTTTCCGAGATATTTGCATATTTATCTCAAGGGAAGGGGCCTGACGGACATATTTCGAGATATTTCTTCTTCTTGTTGTTCTTCTTCTGCACAGCTAAGCTGGAAGTGGCATTTGCGACTCGCACTAGTGCAGAGTTATCTCAAAGAAAGGGGCCACGGTGTTTCTGTATCTCTATTATGTTGGTGCGGCTTCGGAACTTTTAAATATCTTGATATATCTCGAGAACTACGCATCTGATCAAAAAATATCATTGAACATGAAAAGTAGGAAACTTAATTCTCTACAAAAAAGGTCTCTTAACATTTTGCCATAGCTCTCTTCGTTTCCGAGATATTTGCAGATTTATCTCAAGGGAAGGGGCCTGACGGACATATTTCGAGATATTTCTTCTTCTTGTTGTTCTTCTTCTGCACAGCTAAGCTGGAAGTGGCATTTGCAGCTCGCAATAGTGCAGACTTATCTCAAAGAAAGGGGCCACGGTGTTTCTGTATCTCTATTATGTTGGTGCGGCTTCGGAACTTTTTATTATCTTGATATATCTCGAGAACTACGCATCTGATCAAAAAATATCATAGAACATAAAAAGTAGGAAACCTAATTCTCTACAAAAAAGGTCTCTTAACATTTGGCCATAGCTCGCTTCGTTTCCGAGATATTTGCAAATTTATCTCAAGGGAAGGGGCCTGACGGACATATTTCGAGATATTTCTTCTTCTTGTTGTTCTTCTTCTGCACAGCTAAGCTGGAAGTGGTATTTACAGCTCGCAATAGTGCAGAGTTATCTCAAAGAAAGGGGCCACGGTGTTTCTGTATCTCTATTATGTTGGTGCGGCTTCGGAACTGTTAAATATCTTGATATATCTCGAGAACTACGCACCTGATCGAAAAATATCATAGAACATAAAGAGTAGGAAACTTAATTCTCTACAAAAAAGGTCTCTTAATATTTTGCCATAGCTCGCTTCGTTTCCGAGATATTTGCAGATTTATCTCAAGGGAAGGGGCCTGACGGACATATTTCGAGATATTTCTTCTTCTTGTTGTTCTTCTTCTGCACAGCTAAGCTGGAAGTGGCATTTGCAGCTCGCAATAGTGCAGAGTTATCTCAAAGAAAGGGCCCACGGTGTTTCCGTATCTCTATTATGTTGGTGCGGCTTCGGAATTTTTAAATATCTCGATATATCTCGAAAACTACGCTTCTGATCAAAAAATATCATAGAACATAAATTGTAGGAAACATAATTCTCTACAAAAAAAGGTCTCTTAACATTTTGCCATAGCTCGCTTCGTTTCCGAGATATTTGCAGATTCATCTCAAGGGAAGGGGCCTGACGGACATATTTCGAGATATTTCTTCTTCTTGTTGTTCTTCTTCTGCACAGCTAAGCTGGTAGTGGCATTTGCAGCTCGCAATAGTGCACAGTTATCTCAAAGAAAGGGGCCACGGTGTTTCTGTATCTCTATTATGTTGGTGCGGCTACGGAACTTTTAAATATCTTGATATATCTCGAGAACTACGGATCTGATCAAAAAATATCATAGAACATAAAGAGTAGGAAACTTAATTCTCTACAAAAAAGGTCTCTTAATATTTTGCCATAGCTCGCTTCGTTTCCGAGATATTTGCATATTTATCTCAAGGGAAGGGGCCTGACGGACATATTTCGAGATATTTCTTCTTCTTGTTGTTCTTCTTCTGCACAGCTAAGCTGGAAGTGGCATTTGCGACTCGCACTAGTGCAGAGTTATCTCAAGGGAAGGGGCCTGCCGGACATATTTCGAGATATTTCTTCTTCTTGTTGTTCTTCTTCTGCACAGCTAAGCTGGAAGTGGCATTTGCGACTCGCACTAGTGCAGAGTTATCTCAAAGAAAGGGGCCACGGTGTTTCTGTATCTCTATTATGTTGGTGCGGCTTCGGAACTTTTAAATATCTTGATATATCTCGAGAACTACGCATCTGATCAAAAAATATCATAGAGCATGAAAAGTAGGAAACCTAATTCTCTACAAAAAAGGTCTCTTAAGATTTTGCCATAGCTCTCTTCGTTTCCGAGATATTTGCAGATTTATCTCAAGGGAAGGGGCCTGACGGACATATTTCGAGATATTTCTTCTTCTTGTTGTTCTTCTTCTGCACAGCTAAGCTGGAAGTGGCATTTGCAGCTCGCAATAGTGCAGAGTTATCTCAAAGAAAGGGGCCACGGTGTTTCTGTATCTCTATTATGTTGGTGCGGCTTCGGAACTTTTAAATATCTTGATATATCTCGAGAACTACGCATCTGATCAAAAAATATCATAGAACATAAAAAGTAGGAAACTTAATTCTCTACAAAAAAGGTCTCTTAACATTTTGCCATAGCTCGCTTCGTTTCCGAGATATTTGCAGATTTATCTCAAGGGAAGGGTCCTGATGGACATATTTCGAGATATTTCTTCTTCTTGTTGTTCTTCTTCTGCACAGCTAAACTGGAAGTGGCATTTCCAGCTCGCAATCGTGCAGAGTTATCTCAAAGAAAGGGGCCACGGTGTTTCTGTATCTCTATTATGTTGGTGCGGCTTCGGAACTTTTAAATATCTTGATATATCTCGAGAACTACGCCTCTGATCGAAAAATATCATAGAACATAAAAAGTAGGAAACTTAATTCTCTACAAAAAAGGTCTCTTAACATTTTGCCATAGCTCGCTTCGTTTCCGAGATATTTGCAGATTTATCTCAAGGGAAGGGGCCTGACGGACATATTTCGAGATATTTCTTCTTCTTGTTGTTCTTCTTCTGCACAGCTATGCTGGGAGTGGCATTTGCAGCTCGCAATAGTGCAGAGTTATCTCAAAGAAAGGGGCCACGGTGTTTCTGTATCTCTATTATGTTGGTGCGTCTTCGGAACTTTTAAATATCTTGATATATCTCGAGAACTACGCATCTGATCAAAAAATATGATAGAACACAAAAAGTAGGAAACTTAATTCTCTACAAAAAAGGTCTCTTAACATTTTGCCATAGCTCGCTTCGTTTCCGAGATATTTGCAGATTTATCTCAAGGGAAGGGGCCTGTCGGACAGATTTCGAGATATTTCTCCTTCTTGTTGTTCTTCTTCTGCACAGCTAAGCTGGAAGTGACATTTGCAGCTCGCAATAGTGCAGAGTTATCTCAAAGAAAGGGGCCACGGTGTTTCTGTATCTCTATTATGTTGGTGCGGCTTCGGAACTTTTAAATATCTTGATATATCTTGAGAACTACGCATCTGATCAAAAAATATCATAGAACATAAAAAGTAGGAAACCTAATTCTCTACAAAAAAGGTCTCTTAACATTTGGCCATAGCTCGCTTCGTTTCCGAGATATTTGCAAATTTATCTCAAGGGAAGGGGCCTGACGGACATATTTCGAGATATTTCTTCTTCTTGTTGTTCTTCTTCTGCACAGCTACGCTGGAAGTGGCATTTACAGCTCGCAATAGTGCAGAGTTATCTCAAAGAAAGGGGCCACGGTGTTTCTGTATCTCTATTATGTTGGTGCGGCTTCGGAACTGTTAAATATCTTGATATATCTCGAGAACTACGCACCTGATCGAAAAATATCATAAAACATAAAGAGTAGGAAACTTAATTCTCTACAAAAAAGGTCTCTTAACATTTTGCCATAGCTCGCTTCGTTTCCGAGATATTTGCAGATTTATCTCAAGGGAAGGGGCCTGACGGACATATTTCGAGATATTTCTTCTTCTTGTTGTTCTTCTTCTGCACAGCTAAGCTGGAAGTGGCATTTGCAGCTCGCAATAGTGCAGAGTTATCTCAAAGAAAGGGCCCACGGTGTTTCCGTATCTCTATTATGTTGGTGCGGCTTCGGAATTTTTAAATATCTCGATATATCTCGAAAACTACGCTTCTGATCAAAAAATATCATAGAACATAAATCGTAGGAAACATAATTCTCTACAAAAAAGGTCTCTTAACATTTTGCCATAGCTCGCTTCGTTTCCGAGATATTTGCAGATTCATCTCAAGGGAAGGGGCCTGACGGACATATTTCGAGATATTTCTTCTTCTTGTTGTTCTTCTTCTGCACAGCTAAGCTGGTAGTGGCATTTGCAGCTCGCAATAGTGCAGAGTTATCTCAAAGAAAGGGGCCACGGTGTTTCTGTATCTCTATTATGTTGGTGCGGCTTCGGAACTTTTAAATATCTTGATATATCTCGAGAACTACGGATCTGATCAAAAAATATCATAGAACATAAATTGTAGGAAACATAATTCTCTACAAAAAAGGTCTCTTAACATTTTGCCATAGCTCGCTTCGTTTCCGAGATATTTGCAGATTTATCTCAAGGCAAGGGGCCTGACGGACATATTTCGAGATATTTCTTCTTCTTGTTGTTCTTCTTCTGCACAGCTAAGCTGGAAGTGGCATTTACAGCTCGCAATAGTGCAGAGTTATCTCAAAGAAAGGGGCCACGGTGTTTCTGTATCTCTATTATGTTGGTGCGGCTTCGGAACTTTTAAATATCTTGATATATCTCGAGAACTACGCATCTGATCAAAAAATATCATAGAACATAAAAAGTAGGAAACTTAATTCTCTACAAAAAAGGTCTCTTAACATTTTGCCATAGCTCGCTTCGTTTCCGAGATATTTGCAGATTTATCTCAAGGGAAGGGGCCTGACGGACATATTTCGAGATATTTCTTCTTCTTGTTGTTCTTCTTCTGCACAGCTAAGCTGGAAGTGGCATTTGCAGCTCGCAATAGTGCAGAGTTATCTCAAAGAAAGGGCCCACGGTGTTTCCGTATCTCTATTATGTTGGTGCGGCTTCGGAATTTTTAAATATCTCGATATATCTCGAAAACTACGCTTCTGATCAAAAAATATCATAGAACATAAATCGTAGGAAACATAATTCTCTACAAAAAAGGTCTCTTAACATTTTGCCATAGCTCGCTTCGTTTCCGAGATATTTGCAGATTCATCTCAAGGGAAGGGGCCTGACGGACATATTTCGAGATATTTCTTCTTCTTGTTGTTCTTCTTCTGCACAGCTAAGCTGGTAGTGGCATTTGCAGCTCGCAATAGTGCAGAGTTATCTCAAAGAAAGGGGCCACGGTGTTTCTGTATCTCTATTATGTTGGTGCGGCTTCGGAACTTTTAAATATCTTGATATATCTCGAGAACTACGGATCTGATCAAAAAATATCATAGAACATAAATTGTAGGAAACATAATTCTCTACAAAAAAGGTCTCTTAACATTTTGCCATAGCTCGCTTCGTTTCCGAGATATTTGCAGATTTATCTCAAGGCAAGGGGCCTGACGGACATATTTCGAGATATTTCTTCTTCTTGTTGTTCTTCTTCTGCACAGCTAAGCTGGAAGTGGCATTTACAGCTCGCAATAGTGCAGAGTTATCTCAAAGAAAGGGGCCACGGTGTTTCTGTATCTCTATTATGTTGGTGCGGCTTCGGAACTTTTAAATATCTTGATATATCTCGAGAACTACGCATCTGATCAAAAAATATCATAGAACATAAAAAGTAGGAAACTTAATTCTCTACAAAAAAGGTCTGTTAACATTTTGCCATAGCTCGCTTCGTTTCCGAGATATTTGCAGATTTATCTCAAGGGAAGGGGCCTGACGGACATATTTCGAGATATTTCTTCTTCTTGTTGTTCTTCTTCTGCACAGCTAAACTGGAAGTGGCATTTCCAGCTCGCAATAGTGCAGAGTTATCGCAAAGAAAGGGGCCACGGTGTTTCTGTATCTCTATTATGTTGGTGCGGCTTCGGAACTTTTAAATATCTTGATATATCTCGAGAACTACGCCTCTGATCGAAAAATATCATAGAACATAAAAAGTAGGAAACTGAATTCTCTACAAAAAAGGTCTCTTAACATTTTGCCATAGCTCGCTTCGTTTCCGAGATATTTGCAGATTTATCTCAAGGGAAGGGGCCGACGGACATATTTCGAGATATTTCTTCTTCTTGTTGTTCTCCTTCTGCACAGCTAAGCTGGAAGTGGCATTTGCAGCTCGCAATAGTGCAGAGTTATCTCAAAGAAAGGGGCCACGGTGTTTCTGTACCTCTATTATGTTGGTGCAGCTTCGGAGCTTTTAAATATCTTGATATATCTCGAGAACTACGCTTCTGATCAAAAAATATCATAGAACATAAAAAGTAGGGAACTTAATTCTCTACAAAAAAGGTCTCTTAACGTTTTGCAATAGCTCGCTTCGTTTCCGAGATATTTGCAGATCTATCTCAAGGGAAGGGTCCTGACGGACATATTTCGAGATATTTCTTCTTCTTGTTGTTCTTCTTCTGCACAGCTGAGCTGGAAGTGGCATTTGCAGGTCGCAATAGTGCAGAGTTATCTCAAAGAAAGGGGCCACGGTGTTTCTGTATCTCTATTATGTTGGTGCGGCTTCGGAACTTTTAAATATCTCGATATATCTCGAAAACTACGCTTCTGATCAAAAAATATCATAGAACATAAATTGTAGGAAACATAATTCTCTACAAAAAACGTCTCTTAACATTTTGCCATAGCTCGCTTCGTTTCCGAGATATTTGCAGATTCAGCTCAAAGGAACTGGCCTGACGGACATATTTCGACATATTTCTTCTTCTTGTTGTTCTTCCTCTGCACAGCTAAGCTGGAAGTGGCATTTGCAGCTCGCAATAGTGCAGAGTTATCTCAAAGAAAGGGGCCACGGTGTTTCTGTATCTCTATTATGTTGGTGCGGCTTCGGAACTTTTAAATATCTTGATATATCTCGAGAACTACGCATCTGATCAAAAAATATCATAGAACATAAAAAGTAGGAAACTTAATTCTCTACAAAAAAGGTCTCTTAACATTTTGCCATAGCTCGCTTCGTTTCCGAGATATTTGCAGATATATCTCAAGGGAAGGGGCCTGCCGGACATATTTCGAGATATTTCTTCTTCTTGTTGTTCTTCTTCTGCACAGCTAAGCTGGAAGTGGCATTTACAGCTCGCAATAGTGCAGAGTTATCTCAAAGAAAGGGGCCACAGTGTTTCTGTATCTCTATTATGTTGGTGCTGCTTCGGAACTTTTAAATATCTTGATATATCTCGAGAACTACGCATCTGATCAAAAAATATCATAGAGCATGAAAAGTAGGAAACCTAATTCTCTACAAAAAAGGTCTCTTAAGATTTTGCCATAGCTCTCTTCGTTTCCGAGATATTTGCAGATTTATCTCAAGGGAAGGGGCCTGACGGACATATTTCGAGATATTTCTTCTTCTTGTTGTTCTTCTTCTGCACAGCTAAGCTGGAAGTGGCATTTGCAGCTCGCAATAGTGCAGAGTTATCTCAAAGAAAGGGGCCACGGTGTTTCTGTATCTCTATTATGTTGGTGCGGCTTCGGAACTTTTAAATATCTTGATATATCTCGAGAACTACGCATCTGATCAAAAAATATCATAGAACATAAAAAGTAGGAAACTTAATTCTCTACAAAAAAGGTCTCTTAACATTTTGCCATAGCTCGCTTCGTTTCCGAGATATTTGCAGATTTATCTCAAGGGAAGGGTCCTGATGGACATATTTCGAGATATTTCTTCTTCTTGTTGTTCTTCTTCTGCACAGCTAAACTGGAAGTGGCATTTCCAGCTCGCAATCGTGCAGAGTTATCTCAAAGAAAGGGGCCACGGTGTTTCTGTATCTCTATTATGTTGGTGCGGCTTCGGAACTTTTAAATATCTTGATATATCTCGAGAACTACGCCTCTGATCGAAAAATATCATAGAACATAAAAAGTAGGAAACTTAATTCTCTACAAAAAAGGTCTCTTAACATTTTGCCATAGCTCGCTTCGTTTCCGAGATATTTGCAGATTTATCTCAAGGGAAGGGGCCTGACGGACATATTTCGAGATATTTCTTCTTCTTGTTGTTCTTCTTCTGCACAGCTAAGCTGGAAGTGGCATTTGCGGCTCGCACTAGTGCAGAGTTATCTCAAAGAAAGGAGCCACGGTGTTTCTGTATCTCTATTATGTTGGTGCGGCTTCGGAACTTTTAAATATCTTGATATATCTCGAGAACTACGCATCTGATCAAAAAATATCATAGAACATAAAAAGTAGGAAACTTAATTCTCTACAAAAAAGGTCTCTTAACATTTTGCCATAGCTCGCTTTGTTCCCGAGATATTTGCAGATTTTTCTCAAGGGAAAGGGCCTGACGGACATATTTCGAGATATTTCTTCTTCTTGTTGTTCTTCTTCTGCACAGCTAAGCTGGAAGTGGCATTTGCGGCTCGCACTAGTGCAGAGTTATCTCAAAGAAACGGGCCACGGTGTTTCTGTATCTCTATTATGTTGGTGCGGCTTCGGAACTTTTAAATATCTCGATATATCTCGAAAACTACCCTTCTGACCAAAAAATATCGTAGAACCTAAATTGTAGGAAACATAATTCTCTACAAAAAAGGTCTCTTAACATTTTGCCATAGCTCGCTTCGTTTCCAAGATATTTGCAGATATATCTCAAGGGAAGGGGCCTGACGGACATATTTCGAGATATTTCTTCTTCTTGTTGTTCTTCTTCTGCACAGCTAAGCTGGAAGTAGCATTTGCAGCTCGCAATAGTGCAGAGTTATCTCAAAGAAAGGGGCCACGGTGTTTCTGTATCTCTATTATGTTGGTGCGGCTTCGGAACTTTTAAATATCTTGATATATCTCGAGAACTACGCATCTGATCAAAAAATATCATAGAACATAAAAAGTAGGAAACTTAATTCTCTACAAAAAAGGTCTCTTAACATTTTGCCATAGCTCGCTTCGTTCCCGAGAGATTTGCAGATTTATCTCAAGGGAAGGGGCCTAACGGACATATTTCGAGATATTTCTTCTTCTTGTTGTTCTTCTTCTGCACAGCTAAACTGGAAGTGGCATTTCCAGCTCGGAATAGTGCAGAATTATCTCAAAGAAAGGGGCCACGGTGTTTCTGTATCTCTATTATGTTGGTGCGGCTTCGGAACTTTTAAATATTTCGATATATCTCGAAAACTACGCTTCTGATCAAAAAATATCATAGAACGTAAATTGTAGGAAACATTATTCTCTACAAAAAAGGTCTCTTAACATTTTGCCATAGCTCGCTTCGTTTCCGAGATATTTGCAGATTTATCTCAAGGGAAGGGTCCTGATGGACATATTTCGAGATATTTCTTCTTCTTGTTGTTCTTCTTCTGCAAGCTAAACTGGAAGTGGCATTTCCAGCTCGCAATCGTGCAGAGTTATCTCAAAGAAAGGGGCCACGGTGTTTCTGTATCTCTATTATGTTGGTGCGGCTTCGGAACTTTTAAATATCTTGATATATCTCGAGAACTACGCCTCTGATCGAAAAATATCATAGAACATAAAAAGTAGGAAACTTAATTCTCTACAAAAAAGGTCTCTTAACATTTTGCCATAGCTCGCTTCGTTTCCGAGATATTTGCAGATTTATCTCAAGGGAAGGGGCCTGACGGACATATTTCGAGATATTTCTTCTTCTTGTTGTTCTTCTTCTGCACAGCTAAGCTGGAAGTGGCATTTGCAGCGCGCAATAGTGCAGAGTTATCTCAAAGAAAGGGGCCACGGTGTTTCTGTATCTCTATTATGTTGGTGCGGCTTCGGAACTTTTAAATATCTTGATATATCTCGAGAACTACGCATCTGATCAAAAAATATCATAGAACATAAAAAGTAGGAAACCTAATTCTCTACAAAAAAGGTCTCTTAACATTTTGCCATAGCTCGCTTCGTTTCCGAGATATTTGCAGATTTATCTCAAGGGAAGGGGCCTAACGGACATATTTCGAGATATTTCTTCTTCTTGTTGTTCTTCTTCTGCACAGCTAAGCTGGAAGTGGCATTTGCGGCTCGCACTAGTGCAGAGTTATCTCAAAGAAAGGGGCCACGGTGTTTCTGTATCTCTATTATGTTGGTGCGGCTTCGGAAGTTTTAAATATCTCGATATATCTCGAAAACTACGCTTCTGATCAAAAAATATCATAGAACATAAATTGTAGGAAACATAATTCTCTACAAAAACGTCTCTTAACATTTTGCCATAGCTCGCTTCGTTTCCGAGATATTTGCAAATTCAGCTCAAAGGAACGGGCCTGACGGACATATTTCGAGATACTTCTTCTTCTTGTTGTTCTTCCTCTGCACAGCTAAGCTGGAAGTGGCATTTGCAGCTCGCAATAGTGCAGAGTTATCTCAAAGAAAGGGGCCACGGTGTTTCTGTATCTCTATTATGTTGGTGCGGCTTCGGAACTTTTAAATATCTTGATATATCTCGAGAACTACGCATCTGATCAAAAAATATCATAGAACATAAAAAGTAGGAAACTTAATTCTCTACAAAAAAGGTCTCTTACCATTTTGCCATAGCTCGCTTCGTTTCCGAGATATTTGCAGATTTATCTCAAGGGAAGGGTCCTGATGGACATATTTCGAGATATTTCTTCTTCTTGTTGTTCTTCTTCTGCAAGCTAAACTGGAAGTGGCATTTCCAGCTCGCAATCGTGCAGAGTTATCTCAAAGAAAGGGGCCACGGTGTTTCTGTATCTCTATTATGTTGGTGCGGCTTCGGAACTTTTAAATATCTTGATATATCTCGAGAACTACGCATCTGATCAAAAAATATCATACTACATAAAAAGTAGGAAACTTAATTCTCTACAAGAAAGGTCTCTAAACATTTTGCCATAGCTCGCTTCGTTCCCGAGATATTTGCAGATTTATCTCAAGGGAAGGGGCCTGACCGACATATTTCGAGATATTTCTTCTTCTTGTTGTTCTTCTTCTGCACAGCTAAGCTGGAAGTGGCATTTGCGGCTCGCACTAGTGCAGAGTTATCTCAAAGAAAGGGGCCACGGTGTTTCTGTATCTCTATTATGTTGGTGCGGCTTCGGAACTTTTAAATATCTCGATATATCTCGAAAACTACGCTTCTGACCAAAAAATATCATAGAACCTAAATTGTAGGAAACATAATTCTCTACAAAAAAGGTCTCTTAACATTTTGCCATAGCTCGCTTCGTATCCGAGATATTTGCAGATATATCTTAAGGGAAGGGGCCTGACGGACATATTTCGAGATATTTCTTCTTCTTGTTGTTCTTCTTCTGCACAGCTAAGCTGGAAGTGGCATTTACAGCTCGCAATAGTGCAGAGTTATCTCAAAGAAAGGGGCCACGGTGTTTCTGTATCTCTATTATGTTGGTGCTGCTTCGGAACTTTTAAATATCTTGATATATCTCGAGAACTACGCATCTGATCAAAAAATATCATAGAACATGAAAAGTAGGAAACTTAATTCTCTACAAAAAAGGTCTCTTAACATTTTGCCATAGCTCGCTTCGTTTCCGAGATATTTGCAGATTTATCTCAAGGGAAGGGTCCTGATGGACATATTTCGAGATATTTCTTCTTCTTGTTGTTCTTCTTCTGCACAGCTAAACTGGAAGTGGCATTTCCAGCTCGCAATCGTGCAGAGTTATCTCAAAGAAAGGGGCCACGGTGTTTCTGTATCTCTATTATGTTGGTGCGGCTTCGGAACTTTTAAATATTTCGATATATCTCGAAAACTACGCTTCTGATCAAAAAATATCATAGAACGTAAATTGTAGGAAACATTATTCTCTACAAAAAAGGTCTCTTAACATTTTGCCATAGCTCGCTTCGTTTCCGAGATATTTGCAGATTTATCTCAAGGGAAGGGTCCTGATGGACATATTTCGAGATATTTCTTCTTCTTGTTGTTCTTCTTCTGCAAGCTAAACTGGAAGTGGCATTTCCAGCTCGCAATCGTGCAGAGTTATCTCAAAGAAAGGGGCCACGGTGTTTCTGTATCTCTATTATGTTGGTGCGGCTTCGGAACTTTTAAATATCTTGATATATCTCGAGAACTACGCATGTGATCAAAAAATATCATAGAACATAAAAAGTAGGAAACTTAATTCTCTACAAAAAAGGTCTCTTAACATTTTGCCATAGCTCGCTTCGTTTCCGAGATATTTGCAGATTTATCTCAAGGGAAGGGGCCTGACGGACATATTTCGAGATATTTCTTCTTCTTGTTGTTCTTCTTCTGCACAGCTGAGCTGGAAGTGGCATTTGCAGGTCGCAATAGTGCAGAGTTATCTCAAAGAAAGGGGCCACGGTGTTTCTGTATCTCTATTATGTTGGTGCGGCTTCGGAACTTTTAAATATCTCGATATATCTCGAAAACTACGCTTCTGATCAAAAAATGTCATAGAACGTAAATTGTAGGAAACATTATTCTCTACAAAAAAGGTCTCTTAACATTTTGCCATAGCTCGCTTCGTTTCCGAGATATTTGCAGATTTATCTCAAGCGAAGGGTCCTGATGGACATATTTCGAGCTATTTCTTCTTCTTGTTGTTCTTCTTCTGCACAGCTAAACTGGAAGTGGCATTTCCAGCTCGCAATCGTGCAGAGTTATCTCAAAGAAAGGGGCCACGGTGTTTCTGTATCTCTATTATGTTGGTGCGGCTTCGGAACTTTTAAATATCTTGATATATCTCGAGAACTACGCATCTGATCAAAAAATATCATACTACATAAAAAGTAGGAAACTTAATTCTCTACAAGAAAGGTCTCTAAACATTTTGCCATAGCTCGCTTCGTTCCCGAGATATTTGCAGATATATCTTAAGGGAAGGGGCCTGACGGACATATTTCGAGATATTTCTTCTTCTTGTTGTTCTTCTTCTGCACAGCTAAGCTGAAAGTGGCATTTACAGCTCGCAATAGTGCAGAGTTATCTCAAAGAAAGGGGCCACGGTGTTTCTGTATCTCTATTATGTTGGTGCTGCTTCGGAACTTTTAAATATCTTGATATATCTCGAGAACTACGCATCTGATCAAAAAATATCACAGAACATGAAAAGTAGGAAACTTAATTCTCTACAAAAAAGGTCTCTTAACATTTTGCCATAGCTCGCTTCGTTTCCGAGATATTTGCAGATTTATCTCAAGGGAAGGGTCCTGATGGACATATTTCGAGATATTTCTTCTTCTTGTTGTTCTTCTTCTGCACAGCTAAACTGGAAGTGGCATTTCGAGCTCGCAATCGTGCAGAGTTATCTCAAAGAAAGGGGCCACGGTGTTTCTGTATCTCTATTATGTTGGTGCGGCTTCGGAACTTTTAAATATCTTGATATATCTCGAGAACTACGCCTCTGATCGAAAAATATCATAGAACATAAAAAATAGGAAACTTAATTCTCTACAAAAAAGGTCTCTTAACATTTTGCCATAGCTCGCTTCGTTTCCGAGATATTTGCAGATTTATCTCAAGGGAAGGGGCCTGACGGACATATTTCGAGATATTTCTTCTTCTTGTTGTTCTTCTTCTGCACAGCTAAGCTGGAAGTGGCATTTGCGGCTCGCACTAGTGCAGAGTTATCTCAAAGAAAGGGGCCACGGTGTTTCTGTATCCCTATTATGTTGGTGCGGCTTCGGAACTTTTAAATATCTCGATATATCTCGAAAACTACGCTTCTGATCAAAAAATATCATAGAACATGAATTGTAGGAAACATAATTCTCTACAAAAAACGTCTCTTAACATTTTGCCATAGCTCGCTTCGTTTCCGAGATATTTGCAGATTCAGCTCAAAGGAACTGGCCTGACGGACATATTTCGAGATATTTCTTCTTCTTGTTGTTCTTCCTCTGCACAGCTAAGCTGGAAGTGGCATTTGCAGCTCGCAATAATGCAGAGTTATCTCAAAGAAAGGGGCCACGGTGTTTCTGTATCTCTATTATGTTGGTGCGGCTTCGGAACTTTTAAATATCTTGATATATCTCGAGAACTACGCATCTGATCAAAAAATATCATAGAACATAAAAAGTAGGAAACTTAATTCTCTACAAAAAACGTCTCTTAACATTTTGCCATAGCTCGCTTCGTTTCCGAGATATTTGCAGATTCAGCTCAAAGGAACTGGCCTGACGGACATATTTCGAGATATTTCTTCTTCTTGTTGTTCTTCCTCTGCACAGCTAAGCTGGAAGTGGCATTTGCAGCTCGCAATAATGCAGAGTTATCTCAAAGAAAGGGGCCACGGTGTTTCTGTATCTCTATTATGTTGGTGCGGCTTCGGAACTTTTAAATATCTTGATATATCTCGAGAACTACGCATCTGATCAAAAAATATCATAGAACATAAAAAGTAGGAAACTTAATTCTCTACAAAAAAGGTCTCTTAACATTTTGCCATAGCTCGCTTCGTTTCCGAGATATTTGCAGATTTATCTCAAGGGAAGGGGCCTGACGGACATATTTCGAGATATTTCTTCTTCTTGTTGTTCTTCTTCTGCACAGCTAAGCTGGAAGTGGCATTTGCGGCTCGCACTAGTGCAGAGTTATCTCAAAGAAAGGGGCCACGGTGTTTCTGTATCTCTATTATGTTGGTGCGGCTTCGGAACTTTTAAATATCTCGATATATCTCGAAAACTACGCTTCTGATCAAAAAATATCATAGAACATAAATTGTAGGAAACAGAATTCTCTACAAAAAAGGTCTCTTAACATTTTGCCATAGCTCGCTTCGTTTCCGAGATATTTGCAGATTTATCTCAAGGGAAGGGGCCTGACGGACATATTTCGAGATATTTCTTCTTCTTGTTGTTCTTCTTCTGCACAGCTAAGCTGGAAGTGGCATTTGCGGCTCGCACTAGTGCAGAGTTATCTCAAAGAAAGGGGCCACGGTGTTTCTGTATCTCTATTATGTTGGAGCGGCTTCGGAACTTTTAAATATCTCGATATATCTCGAAAACTACGCTTCTGATCAAAAAATATCATAGAACATAAATTGTAGGAAACAGAATTCTCTACAAAAAAGGTCTCTTAACATTTTGCCATAGCTCGCTTCGTTTCCGAGATATTTGCAGATATATCTCAAGGGAAGGGGCCTGACGGACATATTTCGAGATATTTCTTCTTCTTGTTGTTCTTCTTCTGCACAGCTAAGCTGGAAGTGGCATTTACAGCTCGCAATAGTGCAGAGTTATCTCAAAGAAAGGGGCCACGGTGTTTCTGTATCTCTATTATGTTGGTGCGGCTTCGGAACTTTTAAATATCTTGATATATCTCGAGAACTACGCATCAGATCAAAAAATATCATAGAACATAAGAAGTAGGAAACTTAATTCTCTACAAAAAAGGTCTCTTAACATTTTGCCATAGCTCTCTTCGTTTCCGAGATATTTGCAGATTTATCTCAAGGGAAGGGGCCTGACGGACATATTTCGAGATATTGCTTCTTCTTGTTGTTCTTCAGCACAGCTAAGCTGGAAGTGGCATTTGCGGCTCGCTCTAGTGCAGAGTTATCTCAAAGAAAGGGGCCACGGTGTTTCTGTATCTCTATTATGTTGGTGCGGCTTCGGAACTTTTAAATATCTTGATATATCTCGAGAACTACGCATCTGATCCAAAAATATCATAGAACATAAATAGTAGGAAACTTAATTCTCTACAAAAAAGGTCTCTCAACATTTTGCCATAGCTCGCTTCGTTTCCGAGATATTTGCAGATTTATCTCAAGGGAAGGGGCCAGACGGACATATTTCCAGATATTTCTTCTTCTTGTTGTTCTTCTTCTGCACAGCTAAGCTGGAAGTGGCATTTGCAGCTCGCAATAGTGCAGAGTTATCTCAAAGAAAGGGGCCACGGTGTTTCTGTATCTCTATTATGTTGGTGCGGCTTCGGAACTTTTAAATATCTTGATATATCTCGAGAACTACGCATCTGATCAAAAAATATCATAGAACATGAAAAGTAGGAAACTTAATTCTCTACAAAAAACGTCTCTTAACATTTCGCCATAGCTCGCTTCGTTTCCGAGATATTTGCAGATTTATCTCAAGGGAAGGGGCCTGACGGAAATATTTCGAGATATTTCTTCTTCTTGTTGTTCTTCTTCTGCACAGCTAAGCTGGAAGTGGCATTTGCGGCTCGCACTAGTGCAGAGTTATCTCAAAGAAAGGGGCCACGGTGTTTCTGTATCCCTATTATGTTGGTGCGGCTTCGGAACTTTTAAATATCTCGATATATCTCGAAAACTACGCATCTGATCAAAAAATATCATAGAACATAAATTGTAGGAAACATAATTCTCTACAAAAAACGTCTCTTAACATTTTCCCATAGCTCGCTTCGTTTCCGAGATATTTGCAGATTCAGCTCAAAGGAACTGGCCTGACGGACATATTTCGAGATATTTCTTCTTCTTGTTGTTCTTCCTCTGCACAGCTAAGCTGGAAGTGGCATTTGCAGCTCGCAATAGTGCAGAGTTATCTCAAAGAAAGGGGCCACGGTGTTTCTGTATCTCTATTATGTTGGTGCGGCTTCGGAACTTTTAAATATCTTGATATATCTCGAGAACTACGCATCTGATCAAACAATATCATAGAACATAAAAAGTAGGAAACTTAATTCTCTACAAAAAAGGTCTCTTAACATTTTGCCATAGCTCGCTTCGTTTCCGAGATATTTGCAGATATATCTCAAGGGAAGGGGCCTGACGGACATATTTCGAGATATTTCTTCTTCTTGTTGTTCTTCTTCTGCACAGCTAAGCTGGAAGTGGCATTTACAGCTCGCAATAGTGCACAGTTATCTCAAAGAAAGGGGCCACGGTGTTTCTGTATCTCTATTATGTTGGTGCGGCTTCGGAACTTTTAAATATTTTAATATATCTCGAGAACTACGCATCTGATCAAAAAATATCATAGAAGATAAAAAGTAGAAAACTTAATTCTCTACAAAAATGGTCTCTTAACATTTTGCCATAGCTCGCTTCGTTTCCGAGATATTTGCAGATTTATCTCAAGGGAAGGGGCCTGACGGACATATTTCGAGATATTTCTTCTTCTTGTTGTTCTTCTTCTGCACAGCTAACCTGGAAGTGGCATTTGCGGCTCGCACTAGTGCAGAGTTATCTCAAAGAAAGGGGCCACGGTGTTTCTGTATCTCTATTATGTTGGTGCGGTTTCGGAACTTTTAAATATCTTGATATATCTCGAGAACTACGCATCTGATCAAAAAATGTCATAGAACATAAAAAGTAGGAAACTTAATTCTCTGCAAATAAGGTCTCTTAACATTTTGCCATAGCTCGCTTCGTTTTCGAGATATTTGCAGATTTATCTCAAGGGAAGGGGCCTGACGGACATATTTCGAGATATTTCTTCTTCTTGTTGTTCTTCTTCTGCGCAGCTAAGCTAGAAGTGGCATTTGCAGCTCGCAATAGTGCAGAGATATCTCAAAGAAAGGGGCCACGCTGTTTCTGTATCTCTATTATGTTGGTGCGGCTTCGGAACTTTTAAATATCTTGATATATCTCGAGAGCTACGCGTCTGATCAAAAAATATCATAGAACATAAAAAGTAGGAAACATAATTCTCTACAAAAAAGGTCTCTTAACATTTTGCCATAGCTCGCTTCGTTTCCGAGATATTTGCAGATTTATCTCAAGGGAAGTGGCCTGACGGACATATTTCGAGATATTTCTTCTTCTTGTTGTTCTTCTTCTGCACAGCTAAGCTGGAAGTGGCATTTGCGGCTCGCTCTAGTGCAGAGTTATCTCAAAGAAAGGGGCCACGGTGTTTCTGTATCTCTATTATGTTGGTGCGGCTTCGGAACTTTTAAATATCTTGATATATCTCGAGAACTACGCATCTGATCCAAAAATATCATAGAACATAAATAGTAGGAAACTTAATTCTCTACAAAAAAGGTCTCTCAACATTTTGCCATAGCTCGCTTCGTTTCCGAGATATTTGCAGATTTATCTCAAGGGAAGGGGCCTGACGGACATATTTCCAGATATTTCTTCTTCTTGTTGTTCTTCTTCTGCACAGCTAAGCTGGAAGTGGCATTTGCAGCTCGCAATAGTGCAGAGTTATCTCAAAGAAAGGGGCCACGGTGTTTCTGTATCTCTATTATGTTGGTGCGGCTTCGGAACTTTTAAATATCTTGATATATCTCGAGAACTACGCATCTGATCAAAAAATATCATAGAACATGAAAAGTAGGAAACTTAATTCTCTACAAAAAAGGTCTCTTAACATTTCGCCATAGCTCGCTTCGTTTCCGAGATATTTGCAGATTTATCTCAAGGGAAGGGGCCTGACGGAAATATTTCGAGATATTTCTTCTTCTTGTTGTTCTTCTTCTGCACAGCTAAGCTGGAAGTGGCATTTGCGGCTCGCACTAGTGCAGAGTTATCTCAAAGAAAGGGGCCACGGTGTTTCTGTATCTCTATTATGTTGGTGCGGCTTCGGAACTTTTAGATATCTTGATATATCTCGAGAACTACGCATCTGATCAAAAAATATCATAGAACATAAAAAGTAGGAAACTTAATTCTCTACAAAAAAGGTCTCTTAACATTTTGCCATAGCTCGCTTCGTTTCCGAGATATTTGCAGATTTATCTCAAGGGAAGGGGCCTGACGGACATATTTCGAGATATTTCTTCTTCTTGTTGTTCTTCTTCTGCACAGCTAAGCTGGAAGTGGCATTTGCGGCTCGCACTAGTGCAGAGTTATCTCAACGAAAGGGGCCACGGTGTTTCTGTATCTCTATTATGTTGGTGCGGCTTCGGAACTTTTAAATATCTCGATATATCTCGAAAACTACGCTTCTGATCAAAAAATATCATAGAACATAAATTGTAGGAAACTTAATTCTCTACAAAAAAGGTCTCTTAACATTTTGCCATAGCTCTCTTCGTTTCCGAGATATTTGCAGATTTATCTCAAGGGAAGGGGCCTGACGGACATATTTCGAGATATTTCTTCTTCTTGTTGTTCTTCTGCACAGCTAAGCTGGAAGTGGCATTTGCGGCTCGCACTAGTGCAGAGATATCTCAAAGAAAGGGGCCACGCTGTTTCTGTATCTCTATTATGTTGGTGCTGCTTCGGAACTTTTAAATATCTTGATATATCTCGAGAGCTACGCGTCTGATCAAAAAATATCATAGAACATAAAAAGTAGGAAACATAATTCTCTACAAAAAAGGTCTCTTAACATTTTGCCATAGCTCGCTTCGTTTCCGAGATATTTGCAGATTTATCTCAAGGGAAGTGGCCTGACGAACATATTTCGAGATATTTCTTCTTCTTGTTGTTCTTCTTCTGCACAGCTAAGCTGGAAGTGGCATTTGCGGCTCGCTCTAGTGGAGAGTTATCTCAAAGAAAGGGGCCACGGTGTTTCTGTATCTCTATTATGTTGGTGCGGCTTCGGAACTTTTAAATATCTTGATATATCTCGAGAACTACGCATCTGATCCAAAAATATCATAGAACATAAATAGTAGGAAACTTAATTCTCTACAAAAAAGGTCTCTCAACATTTTGCCATAGCTCGCTTCGTTTCCGAGATATTTGCAGATTTATCTCAAGGGAAGGGGCCTGACGGACATATTTCCAGATATTTCTTCTTCTTGTTGTTCTTCTTCTGCACAGCTAAGCTGGAAGTGGCATTTGCAGCTCGCAATAGTGCAGAGTTATCTCAAAGAAAGGGGCCACGGTGTTTCTGTATCTCTATTATGTTGGTGCGGCTTCGGAACTTTTAAATATCTTGATATATCTCGAGAACTACGCATCTGATCAAAAAATATCATAGAACATAAAAAGTAGGAAACTTAATTCTCTACAAAAAAGGTCTCTTAACATTTTGCCATAGCTCGCTTCGTTTCCGAGATATTTGCAGATTTATCTCAAGGGAAGGGGCCTGACGGACATATTTCGAGATATTTCTTCTTCTTGTTGTTCTTCTTCTGCACAGCTAAGCTGGAAGTGGCATTTGCGGCTCGCACTAGTGCAGAGTTATCTCAACGAAAGGGGCCACGGTGTTTCTGTATCTCTATTATGTTGGTGCGGCTTCGGAACTTTTAAATATCTCGATATATCTCGAAAACTACGCTTCTGATCAAAAAATATCATAGAACATAAATTGTAGGAAACATAATTCTCTACAAAAAAGGTCTCTTAACATTTCGCCATAGCTCGCTTCGTTTCCGAGATATTTGCAGATATATCTCAAGGGAAGGGGCCTGACAGACATATTTCGAGATATTTCTTCTTCTTGTTGTTCTTCTTCTGCACAGCAAAGCTGGAAGTGGCATTTACAGCTCGCAATAGTGCAGAGTTATCTCAAAGAAAGGGGCCACGGTGTTTCTGTATCTCTATTATGTTGGTGCGGCTTCGGAACTTTTAAATATCTTGATATATCTCGAGAACTACGCATCAGATCAAAAAATATCATAGAACATAAAAAGTAGGAAACTTAATTCTCTACAAAAAAGGTCTCTTAACATTTTGCCATAGCTCTCTTCGTTTCCGAGATATCTGCAGATTTATCTCAAGGGAAGGGGCCTGACGGACATATTTCGAGATATTTCTTCTTCTTGTTGTTCTTCTGCACAGCTAAGCTGGAAGTGGCATTTGCAGCTCGCAATAGTGCATAGTTATCTGAAAGAAAGGGGCCACGGTGTTTCTGTATCTCTATTATGTTGGTGCGGCTTCGGAACTTTTAAATATCTTGATATATCTCGAGAACTACGCACCTAATCAAAAAATATCATAGAACATAAAAAGTAGGAAACTTAATTCTCTACAAAAAAGGTCTCTAAACATTTTGCCATAGCTCTCTTCGTTTCCGAGATATTTGCAGATTTATCTCAAGGGAAGGGGCCTGACGGACATATTTCGAGATATTTCTTCTTCTTGTTGTTCTTCTTCTGCACAGCTAAGCTGGAAGTGGCATTTGCAGCTCGCAATAGTGCAGAGTTATCTCAAAGAAAGGGGCCACGGTGTTTCTGTATCTCTATTATGTTGGTGCGGCTTCGGAACTTTTAGATATCTTGATATATCTCGAGAACTACGCATCTGATCAAAAAATATCATAGAACATAAAAAGTAGGAAACTTAATTCTCTACAAAAAAGGTCTCTTAACATTTTGCCATAGCTCGCTTCGTTTCCGAGATATTTGCAGATTTATCTCAAGGGAAGGGGCCTGGCGGACATATTTCCAGATATTTCTTCTTCTTGTTGTTCTTCTTCTGCACAGCTAAGCTGGAAGTGGCATTTGCAGCTCGCAATAGTGCAGAGTTATCTCAAAGAAAGGGGCCACGGTGTTTCTGTATCTCTATTATGTTGGTGCGGCTTCGGAACTTTTAAATATCTTGATATATCTCGAGAACTACGCATCTGATCAAAAAATATCATAGAACATAAAAAGTAGGAAACTTAATTCTCTACAAAAAAGGTCTCTTAACATTTTGCCATAGCTCGCTTCGTTTCCGAGATATTTGCAGATTTATCTCAAGGGAAGGGGCCTGACGGACATATTTCGAGATATTTCTTCTTCTTGTTGTTCTTCTTCTGCACAGCTAAGCTGGAAGTGGCATTTGCGGCTCGCACTAGTGCAGAGTTATCTCAACGAAAGGGGCCACGGTGTTTCTGTATCTCTATTATGTTGGTGCGGCTTCGGAACTTTTAAATATCTCGATATATCTCGAAAACTACGCTTCTGATCAAAAAATATCATAGAACATAAATTGTAGGAAACATAATTCTCTACAAAAAAGGTCTCTTAACATTTCGCCATAGCTCGCTTCGTTTCCGAGATATTTGCAGATATATCTCAAGGGAAGGGGCCTGACAGACATATTTCGAGATATTTCTTCTTCTTGTTGTTCTTCTTCTGCACAGCAAAGCTGGAAGTTGCATTTACAGCTCGCAATAGTGCAGAGTTATCTCAAAGAAAGGGGCCACGGTGTTTCTGTATCTCTATTATGTTGGTGCGGCTTCGGAACTTTTAAATATCTTGATATATCTCGAGAACTACGCATCAGATCAAAAAATATCATAGAACATAAAAAGTAGGAAACTTAATTCTCTACAAAAAAGGTCTCTTAACATTTTGCCATAGCTCTCTTCGTTTCCGAGATATCTGCAGATTTATCTCAAGGGAAGGGGCCTGACGGACATATTTCGAGATATTTCTTCTTCTTGTTGTTCTTCTTCTGCACAGCTAAGCTGGAAGTGGCATTTGCAGCTCGCAATAGTGCAGAGTTATCTCAAAGAAAGGGGCCACGGTGTTTCTGTATCTCTATTATGTTGGTGCGGCTTCGGAACTTTTAGATATCTTGATATATCTCGAGAACTACGCATCTGATCAAAAAATATCATAGAACATAAAAAGTAGGAAACTTAATTCTCTACAAAAAAGGTCTCTTAACATTTTGCCATAGCTCGCTTCGTTTCCGAGATATTTGCAGATTTATCTCAAGGGAAGGGGCCTGGCGGACATATTTCGAGATATTTCTTCTTCTTGTTGTTCTTCTTCTGCACAGCTAAGCTGGAAGTGGCATTTGCGGCTCGCACTAGTGCAGAGTTATCTCAACGAAAGGGGCCACGGTGTTTCTGTATCTCTATTATGTTGGTGCGGCTTCGGAACTTTTAAATATCTCGATATATCTCGAAAACTGCGCTTCTGATCAAAAAATATCATAGAACATAAATTGTAGGAAACTTAATTCTCTACAAAAAAGGTCTCTTAACATTTTGCCATAGCTCTCTTCGTTTCCGAGATATCTGCAGATTTATCTCAAGGGAAGGGGCCTGACGGACATATTTCGAGATATTTCTTCTTCTTGTTGTTCTTCTGCACAGCTAAGCTGGAAGTGGCATTTGCAGCTCGCAATAGTGCATAGTTATCTGAAAGAAAGGGGCCACGGTGTTTCTGTATCTCTATTATGTTGGTGCGGCTTCGGAACTTTTAAATATCTTGATATATCTCGAGAACTACGCATCTAATCAAAAAATATCATAGAACATAAAAAGTAGGAAACTTAATTCTCTACAAAAAAGGTCTCTTAACATTTTGCCATAGCTCTCTTCGTTTCCGAGATATTTGCAGATTTATCTCAAGGGAAGGGGCCTGACGGACATATTTCGAGATATTTCTTCTTCTTGTTGTTCTTCTTCTGCACAGCTAAGCTGGAAGTGGCATTTGCAGCTCGCAATAGTGCAGAGTTATCTCAAAGAAAGGGGCCACGGTGTTTCTGTATCTCTATTATGTTGGTGCGGCTTCGGAACTTTTAGATATCTTGATATATCTCGAGAACTACGCATCTGATCAAAAAATATCATAGAACATAAAAAGTAGGAAACTTAATTCTCTACAAAAAAGGTCTCTTAACATTTTGCCATAGCTCGCTTCGTTTCCGAGATATTTGCAGATTTATCTCAAGGGAAGGGGCCTGGCGGACATATTTCGAGATATTTCTTCTTCTTGTTGTTCTTCTTCTGCACAGCTAAGCTGGAAGTGGCATTTGCGGCTCGCACTAGTGCAGAGTTATCTCAACGAAAGGGGCCACGGTGTTTCTGTATCTCTATTATGTTGGTGCGGCTTCGGAACTTTTAAATATCTCGATATATCTCGAAAACTGCGCTTCTGATCAAAAAATATCATAGAACATAAATTGTAGGAAACTTAATTCTCTACAAAAAAGGTCTCTTAACATTTTGCCATAGCTCTCTTCGTTTCCGAGATATCTGCAGATTTATCTCAAGGGAAGGGGCCTGACGGACATATTTCGAGATATTTCTTCTTCTTGTTGTTCTTCTGCACAGCTAAGCTGGAAGTGGCATTTGCAGCTCGCAATAGTGCATAGTTATCTGAAAGAAAGGGGCCACGGTGTTTCTGTATCTCTATTATGTTGGTGCGGCTTCGGAACTTTTAAATATCTTGATATATCTCGAGAACTACGCATCTAATCAAAAAATATCATAGAACATAAAAAGTAGGAAACTTAATTCTCTACAAAAAAGGTCTCTTAACATTTTGCCATAGCTCTCTTCGTTTCCGAGATATTTGCAGATTTATCTCAAGGGAAGGGGCCTGACGGACATATTTCGAGATATTTCTTCTTCTTGTTGTTCTTCTTCTGCACAGCTAAGCTGGAAGTGGCATTTGCAGCTCGCAATAGTGCAGAGTTATCTCAAAGAAAGGGGCCACGGTGTTTCTGTATCTCTATTATGTTGGTGCGGCTTCGGAACTTTTAGATATCTTGATATATCTCGAGAACTACGCATCTGATCAAAAAATATCATAGAACATAAAAAGTAGGAAACTTAATTCTCTACAAAAAAGGTCTCTTAACATTTTGCCATAGCTCGCTTCGTTTCCGAGATATTTGCAGATTTATCTCAAGGGAAGGGGCCTGGCGGACATATTTCCAGATATTTCTTCTTCTTGTTGTTCTTCTTCTGCACAGCTAAGCTGGAAGTGGCATTTGCAGCTCGCAATAGTGCAGAGTTATCTCAAAGAAAGGGGCCACGGTGTTTCTGTATCTCTATTATGTTGGTGCGGCTTCGGAACTTTTAAATATCTTGATATATCTCGAGAACTACGCATCTGATCAAAAAATATCATAGAACATAAAAAGTAGGAAACTTAATTCTCTACAAAAAAGGTCTCTTAACATTTTGCCATAGCTCGCTTCGTTTCCGAGATATTTGCAGATTTATCTCAAGGGAAGGGGCCTGACGGACATATTTCGAGATATTTCTTCTTCTTGTTGTTCTTCTTCTGCACAGCTAAGCTGGAAGTGGCATTTGCGGCTCGCACTAGTGCAGAGTTATCTCAACGAAAGGGGCCACGGTGTTTCTGTATCTCTATTATGTTGGTGCGGCTTCGGAACTTTTAAATATCTTGATATATCTCGAGAACTACGCACCTAATCAAAAAATATCATAGAACATAAAAAGTAGGAAACTTAATTCTCTACAAAAAAGGTCTCTTAACATTTTGCCATAGCTCTCTTCGTTTCCGAGATATTTGCAGATTTATCTCAAGGGAAGGGGCCTGACGGACATATTTCGAGATATTTCTTCTTCTTGTTGTTCTTCTTCTGCACAGCTAAGCTGGAAGTGGCATTTGCAGCTCGCCATAGTGCAGAGTTATCTCAAAGAAAGGGGCCACGGTGTTTCTGTATCTCTATTATGTTGGTGCGGCTTCGGAACTTTTAGATATCTTGATATATCTCGAGAACTACGCATCTGATCAAAAAATATCATAGAACATAAAAAGTAGGAAACTTAATTCTCTACAAAAAAGGTCTCTTAACATTTTGCCATAGCTCGCTTCGTTTCCGAGATATTTGCAGATTTATCTCAAGGGAAGGGGCCTGGCGGACATATTTCGAGATATTTCTTCTTCTTGTTGTTCTTCTTCTGCACAGCTAAGCTGGAAGTGGCATTTGCGGCTCGCACTAGTGCAGAGTTATCTCAACGAAAGGGGCCACGGTGTTTCTGTATCTCTATTATGTTGGTGCGGCTTCGGAACTTTTAAATATCTCGATATATCTCGAAAACTGCGCTTCTGATCAAAAAATATCATAGAACATAAATTGTAGGAAACTTAATTCTCTACAAAAAAGGTCTCTTAACATTTTGCCATAGCTCTCTTCGTTTCCGAGATATCTGCAGATTTATCTCAAGGGAAGGGGCCTGACGGACATATTTCGAGATATTTCTTCTTCTTGTTGTTCTTCTGCACAGCTAAGCTGGAAGTGGCATTTGCAGCTCGCAATAGTGCATAGTTATCTGAAAGAAAGGGGCCACGGTGTTTCTGTATCTCTATTATGTTGGTGCGGCTTCGGAACTTTTAAATATCTTGATATATCTCGAGAACTACGCATCTAATCAAAAAATATCATAGAACATAAAAAGTAGGAAACTTAATTCTCTACAAAAAAGGTCTCTTAACATTTTGCCATAGCTCTCTTCGTTTCCGAGATATTTGCAGATTTATCTCAAGGGAAGGGGCCTGACGGACATATTTCGAGATATTTCTTCTTCTTGTTGTTCTTCTTCTGCACAGCTAAGCTGGAAGTGGCATTTGCAGCTCGCAATAGTGCAGAGTTATCTCAAAGAAAGGGGCCACGGTGTTTCTGTATCTCTATTATGTTGGTGCGGCTTCGGAACTTTTAGATATCTTGATATATCTCGAGAACTACGCATCTGATCAAAAAATATCATAGAACATAAAAAGTAGGAAACTTAATTCTCTACAAAAAAGGTCTCTTAACATTTTGCCATAGCTCGCTTCGTTTCCGAGATATTTGCAGATTTATCTCAAGGGAAGGGGCCTGGCGGACATATTTCGAGATATTTCTTCTTCTTGTTGTTCTTCTTCTGCACAGCTAAGCTGGAAGTGGCATTTGCGGCTCGCACTAGTGCAGAGTTATCTCAACGAAAGGGGCCACGGTGTTTCTGTATCTCTATTATGTTGGTGCGGCTTCGGAACTTTTAAATATCTCGATATATCTCGAAAACTGCGCTTCTGATCAAAAAATATCATAGAACATAAATTGTAGGAAACTTAATTCTCTACAAAAAAGGTCTCTTAACATTTTGCCATAGCTCTCTTCGTTTCCGAGATATCTGCAGATTTATCTCCAGCGAAGGGGCCTGACGGACATATTTCGAGATATTTCTTCTTCTTGTTGTTCTTCTGCACAGCTAAGCTGGAAGTGGCATTTGCAGCTCGCAATAGTGCATAGTTATCTGAAAGAAAGGGGCCACGGTGTTTCTGTATCTCTATTATGTTGGTGCGGCTTCGGAACTTTTAAATATCTTGATATATCTCGAGAACTACGCATCTAATCAAAAAATATCATAGAACATAAAAAGTAGGAAACTTAATTCTCTACAAAAAAGGTCTCTTAACATTTTGCCATAGCTCTCTTCGTTTCCGAGATATTTGCAGATTTATCTCAAGGGAAGGGGCCTGACGGACATATTTCGAGATATTTCTTCTTCTTGTTGTTCTTCTTCTGCACAGCTAAGCTGGAAGTGGCATTTGCAGCTCGCAATAGTGCAGAGTTATCTCAAAGAAAGGGGCCACGGTGTTTCTGTATCTCTATTATGTTGGTGCGGCTTCGGAACTTTTAGATATCTTGATATATCTCGAGAACTACGCATCTGATCAAAAAATATCATAGAACATAAAAAGTAGGAAACTTAATTCTCTACAAAAAAGGTCTCTTAACATTTTGCCATAGCTCGCTTCGTTTCCGAGATATTTGCAGATTTATCTCAAGGGAAGGGGCCTGGCGGACATATTTCGAGATATTTCTTCTTCTTGTTGTTCTTCTTCTGCACAGCTAAGCTGGAAGTGGCATTTGCGGCTCGCACTAGTGCAGAGTTATCTCAACGAAAGGGGCCACGGTGTTTCTGTATCTCTATTATGTTGGTGCGGCTTCGGAACTTTTAAATATCTCGATATATCTCGAAAACTGCGCTTCTGATCAAAAAATATCATAGAACATAAATTGTAGGAAACTTAATTCTCTACAAAAAAGGTCTCTTAACATTTTGCCATAGCTCTCTTCGTTTCCGAGATATCTGCAGATTTATCTCAAGGGAAGGGGCCTGACGGACATATTTCGAGATATTTCTTCTTCTTGTTGTTCTTCTGCACAGCTAAGCTGGAAGTGGCATTTGCAGCTCGCAATAGTGCATAGTTATCTGAAAGAAAGGGGCCACGGTGTTTCTGTATCTCTATTATGTTGGTGCGGCTTCGGAACTTTTAAATATCTTGATATATCTCGAGAACTACGCATCTAATCAAAAAATATCATAGAACATAAAAAGTAGGAAACTTAATTCTCTACAAAAAAGGTCTCTTAACATTTTGCCATAGCTCTCTTCGTTTCCGAGATATTTGCAGATTTATCTCAAGGGAAGGGGCCTGACGGACATATTTCGAGATATTTCTTCTTCTTGTTGTTCTTCTTCTGCACAGCTAAGCTGGAAGTGGCATTTGCAGCTCGCAATAGTGCAGAGTTATCTCAAAGAAAGGGGCCACGGTGTTTCTGTATCTCTATTATGTTGGTGCGGCTTCGGAACTTTTAAATATCTTGATATATCTCGAGAACTACGCATCTGATCAAAAAATATCATAGAACGTAAAAAGTAGGAAACTTAATTCTCTACAAAAAAGGTCTCTTAACATTTTGCCATAGCTCGCTTCGTTTCCGAGATATTTGCAGATTTATCTCAAGGGAAGGGGCCTGACGGACATATTTCGAGATATTTCTTCTTCTTGTTGTTCTTCTTCTGCACAGCTAAGCTGGAAGTGGCATCTGCGGCTCGCACTAGTGCAGAGTTATCTCAAAGAAAGGGGCCACGGTGTTTCTGTATCTCTATTATGTTGGTGCGGCTTCGGAACTTTTAAATATCTCGATATATCTCGAAAACTACGCTTCTGATCAAAAAATATCATAGAACATAAATTGTAGGAAACATAATTCTCTACAAAAAAGGTCTCTTAACATTTTGTCATAGCTTGCTTCGTTTCCGAGATATTTGCAGATATATCTCAAGGGAAGGGGCCTGACGGACATATTTCGAGATATTTCTTCTTCTTGTTGTTCTTCTTCTGCACAGCTAAGCTGGAAGTGGCATTTACAGCGCGCAATAGTGCAGAGTTATCTCAAAGAAAGGGGCCACGGTGTTTCTGTATCTCTATTATGTTGGTGCGGCTTCGGAACTTTTAAATAGCTTGATATATCTCGAGAACTACGCATCTAATCAAAAAATATCATAGAACATAAAAAGTAGGAAACTTAATTCTCTACAAAAAAGGTCTCTTAACATTTTGCCATAGCTCTCTTCGTTTCCGAGATATTTGCAGATTTATCTCAAGGGAAGGGGCCTGACGGACATATTTCGAGATATTTCTTCTTCTTGTTGTTCTTCTTCTGCACAGCTAAGCTGGAAGTGGCATTTGCAGCTCGCAATAGTGCAGAGTTATCTCAAAGAAAGGGGCCACGGTGTTTCTGTATCTCTATTATGTTGGTGCGGCTTCGGAACTTTTAAATATCTTGATATATCTCGAGAACTACGCATCTGATCAAAAAATATCATAGAACGTAAAAAGTAGGAAACTTAATTCTCTACAAAAAAGGTCTCTTAACATTTTGCCATAGCTCGCTTCGTTTCCGAGATATTTGCAGATTTATCTCAAGGGAAGGGGCCTGACGGACATATTTCGAGATATTTCTTCTTCTTGTTGTTCTTCTTCTGCACAGCTAAGCTGGAAGTGGCATCTGCGGCTCGCACTAGTGCAGAGTTATCTCAAAGAAAGGGGCCACGGTGTTTCTGTATCTCTATTATGTTGGTGCGGCTTCGGAACTTTTAAATATCTCGATATATCTCGAAAACTACGCTTCTGATCAAAAAATATCATAGAACATAAATTGTAGGAAACATAATTCTCTACAAAAAAGGTCTCTTAACATTTTGTCATAGCTTGCTTCGTTTCCGAGATATTTGCAGATATATCTCAAGGGAAGGGGCCTGACGGACATATTTCGAGATATTTCTTCTTCTTGTTGTTCTTCTTCTGCACAGCTAAGCTGGAAGTGGCATTTACAGCGCGCAATAGTGCAGAGTTATCTCAAAGAAAGGGGCCACGGTGTTTCTATATCTCTATTATGTTGGTGCGGCTTCGGAACTTTTAAATATCTTGATATATCTCGAGAACTACGCATCTGATCAAAAAATATCATAGAATAAAAAGTAGGAAGCTTAATTCTCTACAAAAGAGGTCTCTTAACATTTTGCCATAGCTCGCTTCGTTTCCGAGATATTTGCAGATTTATCTCAAGGGAAGGGGCCTAACGGACATATTTCGAGATATTTCTTCTTCTTGTTGTTCTTCTTCTGCACAGCTAAACTGGAAGTGGCATTTCCAGCTCGCAGTAGTGCAGAGTTATCTCAAAGAGAGGGGCCACGGTGTTTCTGTATCTCTATTATGTTGTGCGGCTTCGGAACTTTTAAATATCTCGATATATCTCGAAAACTACGCTTCTGATCAAAAAATATCATAGAACATAAATTGTAGGAAACATAATTCTCTACAAAAAAGGTCTCTTAACATTTTGCCATAGCTCGCTTCGTTTCCGAGATATTTGCAGATATATCTCAAGGGAAGGGGCCTGACGGACATATTTCGAGATATTTCTTCTTCTTGTTGTTCTTCTTCTGCACAGCTAAGCTGGAAGTGGCATTTGCAGCTCGCAATAGTGCAGAGTTATCTCAAAGAAAGGGGCCACGGTGTTTCTGTATCTCTATTATGTTGGTGCGTCTTCGGAACTTTTAAATATCTTGATATATCTCGAGAACTACGCATCTGATCAAAAAATATCATAGAACATAAAACGTAGGAAACTTAATTCTCTACAAAAAAGGTCTCTCAACATTTTGCCATAGCTCGCTTCGTTTCCGAGATATTTGCAGATTTATCTCAAGGGAAGGGGCCTGACGGACATATTTCGAGATATTTCTTCTTCTTGTTGTTCTTCTTCTGCACAGCTAAGCTGGAAGTGGCATTTGCGGCTCGCACTAGTGCAGAGTTATCTCAAAGAAAGGGGCCACGGTGTTTCTGTATCTCTATTATGTTGGTGCGGCTTTGGAACTTTTAAATATCTCGATATATCTCGAAAACTACGCTTCTGACCAAAAAATATCATAGAACATAAATTGTACGAAACATAATTCTCTACAAAAAAGGTCTCTTAACATTTCGCCATAGCTCGCTTCGTTTCCGAGATATTTGCAGATATATCTCAAGGGAAGGGGCCTGACGGACATATTTCGAGATATTTCTTCTTCTTGTTGTTCTTCTTCTGCACAGCTAAGCTGGAAGTGGCATTTGCGGCTCGCACTAGTGCAGAGTTATCTCAACGAAAGGGACCACGGTGTTTCTGTATCTCTATTATGTTGGTGCGGCTTCGGAACTTTTAAATATCTCGATATATCTCGAAAACTGCGCTTCTGATCAAAAAATATCATAGAACATAAATTGTAGGAAACTTAATTCTCTACAAAAAAGGTCTCTTAACATTTTGCCATAGCTCTCTTCGTTTCCGAGATATCTGCAGATTTATCTCAAGGGAAGGGGCCTGACGGACATATTTCGAGATATTTCTTCTTCTTGTTGTTCTTCTGCACAGCTAAGCTGGAAGTGGCATTTGCAGCTCGCAATAGTGCATAGTTATCTGAAAGAAAGGGGCCACGGTGTTTCTGTATCTCTATTATGTTGGTGCGGCTTCGGAACTTTTAAATATCTTGATATATCTCGAGAACTACGCATCTAATCAAAAAATATCATAGAACATAAAAAGTAGGAAACTTAATTCTCTACAAAAAAGGTCTCTTAAGATTTTGCCATAGCTCTCTTCGTTTCCGAGATATTTGCAGATTTATCTCAAGGGAAGGGGCCTGACGGACATATTTCGAGATATTTCTTCTTCTTGTTGTTCTTCTTCTGCACAGCTAAGCTGGAAGTGGCATTTGCAGCTCGCAATAGTGCAGAGTTATCTCAAAGAAAGGGGCCACGGTGTTTCTGTATCTCTATTATGTTGGTGCGGCTTCGGAACTTTTAGATATCTTGATATATCTCGAGAACTACGCATCTGATCAAAAAATATCATAGAACATAAAAAGTAGGAAACTTAATTCTCTACAAAAAAGGTCTCTTAACATTTCGCCATAGCTCGCTTCGTTTCCGAGATATTTGCAGATATATCTCAAGGGAAGGGGCCTGACGGACATATTTCGAGATATTTCTTCTTCTTGTTGTTCTTCTTCTGCACAGCTAAGCTGGAAGTGGCATTTGCGGCTCGCACTAGTGCAGAGTTATCTCAACGAAAGGGGCCACGGTGTTTCTGTATCTCTATTATGTTGGTGCGGCTTCGAAACTTTTAAATATCTCGATATATCTCGAAAACTGCGCTTCTGATCAAAAAATATCATAGAACATAAATTGTAGGAAACTTAATTCTCTACAAAAAAGGTCTCTTAACATTTTGCCATAGCTCTCTTCGTTTCCGAGATATCTGCAGATTTATCTCAAGGGAAGGGGCCTGACGGACATATTTCGAGATATTTCTTCTTCTTGTTGTTCTTCTGCACAGCTAAGCTGGAAGTGGCATTTGCAGCTCGCAATAGTGCATAGTTATCTGAAAGAAAGGGGCCACGGTGTTTCTGTATCTCTATTATGTTGGTGCGGCTTCGGAACTTTTAAATATCTTGATATATCTCGAGAACTACGCATCTAATCAAAAAATATCATAGAACATAAAAAGTAGGAAACTTAATTCTCTACAAAAAAGGTCTCTTAACATTTTGCCATAGCTCTCTTCGTTTCCGAGATATTTGCAGATTTATCTCAAGGGAAGGGGCCTGACGGACATATTTCGAGATATTTCTTCTTCTTGTTGTTCTTCTTCTGCACAGCTAAGCTGGAAGTGGCATTTGCAGCTCGCAATAGTGCAGAGTTATCTCAAAGAAAGGGGCCACGGTGTTTCTGTATCTCTATTATGTTGGTGCGGCTTCGGAACTTTTAGATATCTTGATATATCTCGAGAACTACGCATCTGATCAAAAAATATCATAGAACATAAAAAGTAGGAAACTTAATTCTCTACAAAAAAGGTCTCTTAACATTTTGCCATAGCTCGCTTCATTCCGAGATATTTGCAGATTTATCTCAAGGGAAGGGGCCTGGCGGACATATTTCGAGATATTTCTTCTTCTTGTTGTTCTTCTTCTGCACAGCTAAGCTGGAAGTGGCATTTGCGGCTCGCACTAGTGCAGAGTTATCTCAACGAAAGGGGCCACGGTGTTTCTGTATCTCTATTATGTTGGTGCGGCTTCGGAACTTTTAAATATCTCGATATATCTCGAAAACTGCGCTTCTGATCAAAAAATATCATAGAACATAAATTGTAGGAAACTTAATTCTCTACAAAAAAGGTCTCTTAACATTTTGCCATAGCTCTCTTCGTTTCCGAGATATCTGCAGATTTATCTCAAGGGAAGGGGCCTGACGGACATATTTCGAGATATTTCTTCTTCTTGTTGTTCTTCTGCACAGCTAAGCTGGAAGTGGCATTTGCAGCTCGCAATAGTGCATAGTTATCTGAAAGAAAGGGGCCACGGTGTTTCTGTATCTCTATTATGTTGGTGCGGCTTCGGAACTTTTAAATATCTTGATATATCTCGAGAACTACGCATCTAATCAAAAAATATCATAGAACATAAAAAGTAGGAAACTTAATTCTCTACAAAAAAGGTCTCTTAACATTTTGCCATAGCTCTCTTCGTTTCCGAGATATTTGCAGATTTATCTCAAGGGAAGGGGCCTGACGGACATATTTCGAGATATTTCTTCTTCTTGTTGTTCTTCTACTGCACAGCTAAGCTGGAAGTGGCATTTGCAGCTCGCAATAGTGCAGAGTTATCTCAAAGAAAGGGGCCACGGTGTTTCTGTATCTCTATTATGTTGGTGCGGCTTCGGAACTTTTAGATATCTTGATATATCTCGAGAACTACGCATCTGATCAAAAAATATCATAGAACATAAAAAGTAGGAAACTTAATTCTCTACAAAAAAGGTCTCTTAACATTTTGCCATAGCTCGCTTCATTCCGAGATATTTGCAGATTTATCTCAAGGGAAGGGGCCTGGCGGACATATTTCGAGATATTTCTTCTTCTTGTTGTTCTTCTTCTGCACAGCTAAGCTGGAAGTGGCATTTGCGGCTCGCACTAGTGCAGAGTTATCTCAACGAAAGGGGCCACGGTGTTTCTGTATCTCTATTATGTTGGTGCGGCTTCGGAACTTTTAAATATCTCGATATATCTCGAAAACTGCGCTTCTGATCAAAAAATATCATAGAACATAAATTGTAGGAAACTTAATTCTCTACAAAAAAGGTCTCTTAACATTTTGCCATAGCTCTCTTCGTTTCCGAGATATCTGCAGATTTATCTCAAGGGAAGGGGCCTGACGGACATATTTCGAGATATTTCTTCTTCTTGTTGTTCTTCTGCACAGCTAAGCTGGAAGTGGCATTTGCAGCTCGCAATAGTGCATAGTTATCTGAAAGAAAGGGGCCACGGTGTTTCTGTATCTCTATTATGTTGGTGCGGCTTCGGAACTTTTAAATATCTTGATATATCTCGAGAACTACGCATCTAATCAAAAAATATCATAGAACATAAAAAGTAGGAAACTTAATTCTCTACAAAAAAGGTCTCTTAACATTTTGCCATAGCTCTCTTCGTTTCCGAGATATTTGCAGATTTATCTCAAGGGAAGGGGCCTGACGGACATATTTCGAGATATTTCTTCTTCTTGTTGTTCTTCTTCTGCACAGCTAAGCTGGAAGTGGCATTTGCAGCTCGCAATAGTGCAGAGTTATCTCAAAGAAAGGGGCCACGGTGTTTCTGTATCTCTATTATGTTGGTGCGGCTTCGGAACTTTTAGATATCTTGATATATCTCGAGAACTACGCATCTGATCAAAAAATATCATAGAACATAAAAAGTAGGAAACTTAATTCTCTACAAAAAAGGTCTCTTAACATTTCGCCATAGCTCGCTTCGTTTCCGAGATATTTGCAGATATATCTCAAGGGAAGGGGCCTGACGGACATATTTCGAGATATTTCTTCTTCTTGTTGTTCTTCTTCTGCACAGCTAAGCTGGAAGTGGCATTTGCGGCTCGCACTAGTGCAGAGTTATCTCAACGAAAGGGGCCACGGTGTTTCTGTATCTCTATTATGTTGGTGCGGCTTCGGAACTTTTAAATATCTCGATATATCTCGAAAACTGCGCTTCTGATCAAAAAATATCATAGAACATAAATTGTAGGAAACTTAATTCTCTACAAAAAAGGTCTCTTAACATTTTGCCATAGCTCGCTTCGTTTCCGAGATATCTGCAGATTTATCTCAAGGGAAGGGGCCTGACGGACATATTTCGAGATATTTCTTCTTCTTGTTGTTCTTCTGCACAGCTAAGCTGGAAGTGGCATTTGCAGCTCGCAATAGTGCATAGTTATCTGAAAGAAAGGGGCCACGGTGTTTCTGTATCTCTATTATGTTGGTGCGGCTTCGGAACTTTTAAATATCTTGATATATCTCGAGAACTACGCATCTAATCAAAAAATATCATAGAACATAAAAAGTAGGAAACTTAATTCTCTACAAAAAAGGTCTCTTAACATTTTGCCATAGCTCTCTTCGTTTCCGAGATATTTGCAGATTTATCTCAAGGGAAGGGGCCTGACGGACATATTTCGAGATATTTCTTCTTCTTGTTGTTCTTCTACTGCACAGCTAAGCTGGAAGTGGCATTTGCAGCTCGCAATAGTGCAGAGTTATCTCAAAGAAAGGGGCCACGGTGTTTCTGTATCTCTATTATGTTGGTGCGGCTTCGGAACTTTTAGATATCTTGATATATCTCGAGAACTACGCATCTGATCAAAAAATATCATAGAACATAAAAAGTAGGAAACTTAATTCTCTACAAAAAAGGTCTCTTAACATTTCGCCATAGCTCGCTTCGTTTCCGAGATATTTGCAGATATATCTCAAGGGAAGGGGCCTGACGGACATATTTCGAGATATTTCTTCTTCTTGTTGTTCTTCTTCTGCACAGCTAAGCTGGAAGTGGCATTTGCGGCTCGCACTAGTGCAGAGTTATCTCAACGAAAGGGGCCACGGTGTTTCTGTATCTCTATTATGTTGGTGCGGCTTCGGAACTTTTAAATATCTCGATATATCTCGAAAACTGCGCTTCTGATCAAAAAATATCATAGAACATAAATTGTAGGAAACTTAATTTTCTACAAAAAAGGTCTCTTAACATTTTGCCATAGCTCTCTTCGTTTCCGAGATATCTGCAGATTTATCTCAAGGGAAGGGGCCTGACGGACATATTTCGAGATATTTCTTCTTCTTGTTGTTCTTCTGCACAGCTAAGCTGGAAGTGGCATTTGCAGCTCGCAATAGTGCATAGTTATCTGAAAGAAAGGGGCCACGGTGTTTCTGTATCTCTATTATGTTGGTGCGGCTTCGGAACTTTTAAATATCTTGATATATCTCGAGAACTACGCATCTAATCAAAAAATATCATAGAACATAAAAAGTAGGAAACTTAATTCTCTACAAAAAAGGTCTCTTAACATTTTGCCATAGCTCTCTTCGTTTCCGAGATATTTGCAGATTTATCTCAAGGGAAGGGGCCTGACGGACATATTTCGAGATATTTCTTCTTCTTGTTGTTCTTCTACTGCACAGCTAAGCTGGAAGTGGCATTTGCAGCTCGCAATAGTGCAGAGTTATCTCAAAGAAAGGGGCCACGGTGTTTCTGTATCTCTATTATGTTGGTGCGGCTTCGGAACTTTTAGATATCTTGATATATCTCGAGAACTACGCATCTGATCAAAAAATATCATAGAACATAAAAAGTAGGAAACTTAATTCTCTACAAAAAAGGTCTCTTAACATTTTGCCATAGCTCGCTTCATTCCGAGATATTTGCAGATTTATCTCAAGGGAAGGGGCCTGGCGGACATATTTCGAGATATTTCTTCTTCTTGTTGTTCTTCTTCTGCACAGCTAAGCTGGAAGTGGCATTTGCGGCTCGCACTAGTGCAGAGTTATCTCAACGAAAGGGGCCACGGTGTTTCTGTATCTCTATTATGTTGGTGCGGCTTCGGAACTTTTAAATATCTCGATATATCTCGAAAACTGCGCTTCTGATCAAAAAATATCATAGAACATAAATTGTAGGAAACTTAATTCTCTACAAAAAAGGTCTCTCAACATTTTGCCATAGCTCTCTTCGTTTCCGAGATATCTGCAGATTTATCTCAAGGGAAGGGGCCTGACGGACATATTTCGAGATATTTCTTCTTGTTGTTCTTCTGCACAGCTAAGCTGGAAGTGGCATTTGCAGCTCGCAATAGTGCATAGTTATCTGAAAGAAAGGGGCCACGGTGTTTCTGTATCTCTATTATGTTGGTGCGGCTTCGGAACTTTTAAATATCTTGATATATCTCGAGAACTACGCATCTAATCAAAAAATATCATAGAACATAAAAAGTAGGAAACTTAATTCTCTACAAAAAAGGTCTCTTAACATTTTGCCATAGCTCTCTTCGTTTCCGAGATATTTGCAGATTTATCTCAAGGGAAGGGGCCTGACGGACATATTTCGAGATATTTCTTCTTCTTGTTGTTCTTCTTCTGCACAGCTAAGCTGGAAGTGGCATTTGCAGCTCGCAATAGTGCAGAGTTATCTCAAAGAAAGGGGCCACGGTGTTTCTGTATCTCTATTATGTTGGTGCGGCTTCGGAACTTTTAGATATCTTGATATATCTCGAGAACTACGCATCTGATCAAAAAATATCATAGAACATAAAAAGTAGGAAACTTAATTCTCTACAAAAAAGGTCTCTTAACATTTCGCCATAGCTCGCTTCGTTTCCGAGATATTTGCAGATATATCTCAAGGGAAGGGGCCTGACGGACATATTTCGAGATATTTCTTCTTCTTGTTGTTCTTCTTCTGCACAGCTAAGCTGGAAGTGGCATTTGCGGCTCGCACTAGTGCAGAGTTATCTCAACGAAAGGGGCCACGGTGTTTCTGTATCTCTATTATGTTGGTGCGGCTTCGGAACTTTTAAATATCTCGATATATCTCGAAAACTGCGCTTCTGATCAAAAAATATCATAGAACATAAATTGTAGGAAACTTAATTCTCTACAAAAAAGGTCTCTTAACATTTTGCCATAGCTCTCTTCGTTTCCGAGATATCTGCAGATTTATCTCAAGGGAAGGGGCCTGACGGACATATTTCGAGATATTTCTTCTTCTTGTTGTTCTTCTGCACAGCTAAGCTGGAAGTGGCATTTGCAGCTCGCAATAGTGCATAGTTATCTGAAAGAAAGGGGCCACGGTGTTTCTGTATCTCTATTATGTTGGTGCGGCTTCGGAACTTTTAAATATCTTGATATATCTCGAGAACTACGCATCTAATCAAAAAATATCATAGAACATAAAAAGTAGGAAACTTAATTCTCTACAAAAAAGGTCTCTTAACATTTTGCCATAGCTCTCTTCGTTTCCGAGATATTTGCAGATTTATCTCAAGGGAAGGGGCCTGACGGACATATTTCGAGATATTTCTTCTTCTTGTTGTTCTTCTACTGCACAGCTAAGCTGGAAGTGGCATTTGCAGCTCGCAATAGTGCAGAGTTATCTCAAAGAAAGGGGCCACGGTGTTTCTGTATCTCTATTATGTTGGTGCGGCTTCGGAACTTTTAGATATCTTGATATATCTCGAGAACTACGCATCTGATCAAAAAATATCATAGAACATAAAAAGTAGGAAACTTAATTCTCTACAAAAAAGGTCTCTTAACATTTTGCCATAGCTCGCTTCATTCCGAGATATTTGCAGATTTATCTCAAGGGAAGGGGCCTGGCGGACATATTTCGAGATATTTCTTCTTCTTGTTGTTCTTCTTCTGCACAGCTAAGCTGGAAGTGGCATTTGCGGCTCGCACTAGTGCAGAGTTATCTCAACGAAAGGGGCCACGGTGTTTCTGTATCTCTATTATGTTGGTGCGGCTTCGGAACTTTTAAATATCTCGATATATCTCGAAAACTGCGCTTCTGATCAAAAAATATCATAGAACATAAATTGTAGGAAACTTAATTCTCTACAAAAAAGGTCTCTTAACATTTTGCCATAGCTCTCTTCGTTTCCGAGATATCTGCAGATTTATCTCAAGGGAAGGGGCCTGACGGACATATTTCGAGATATTTCTTCTTCTTGTTGTTCTTCTGCACAGCTAAGCTGGAAGTGGCATTTGCAGCTCGCAATAGTGCATAGTTATCTGAAAGAAAGGGGCCACGGTGTTTCTGTATCTCTATTATGTTGGTGCGGCTTCGGAACTTTTAAATATCTTGATATATCTCGAGAACTACGCATCTAATCAAAAAATATCATAGAACATAAAAAGTAGGAAACTTAATTCTCTACAAAAAAGGTCTCTTAACATTTTGCCATAGCTCTCTTCGTTTCCGAGATATTTGCAGATTTATCTCAAGGGAAGGGGCCTGACGGACATATTTCGAGATATTTCTTCTTCTTGTTGTTCTTCTTCTGCACAGCTAAGCTGGAAGTGGCATTTGCAGCTCGCAATAGTGCAGAGTTATCTCAAAGAAAGGGGCCACGGTGTTTCTGTATCTCTATTATGTTGGTGCGGCTTCGGAACTTTTAGATATCTTGATATATCTCGAGAACTACGCATCTGATCAAAAAATATCATAGAACATAAAAAGTAGGAAACTTAATTCTCTACAAAAAAGGTCTCTTAACATTTCGCCATAGCTCGCTTCGTTTCCGAGATATTTGCAGATATATCTCAAGGGAAGGGGCCTGACGGACATATTTCGAGATATTTCTTCTTCTTGTTGTTCTTCTTCTGCACAGCTAAGCTGGAAGTGGCATTTGCGGCTCGCACTAGTGCAGAGTTATCTCAACGAAAGGGGCCACGGTGTTTCTGTATCTCTATTATGTTGGTGCGGCTTCGGAACTTTTAAATATCTCGATATATCTCGAAAACTGCGCTTCTGATCAAAAAATATCATAGAACATAAATTGTAGGAAACTTAATTCTCTACAAAAAAGGTCTCTTAACATTTTGCCATAGCTCTCTTCGTTTCCGAGATATCTGCAGATTTATCTCAAGGGAAGGGGCCTGACGGACATATTTCGAGATATTTCTTCTTCTTGTTGTTCTTCTGCACAGCTAAGCTGGAAGTGGCATTTGCAGCTCGCAATAGTGCATAGTTATCTGAAAGAAAGGGGCCACGGTGTTTCTGTATCTCTATTATGTTGGTGCGGCTTCGGAACTTTTAAATATCTTGATATATCTCGAGAACTACGCATCTAATCAAAAAATATCATAGAACATAAAAAGTAGGAAACTTAATTCTCTACAAAAAAGGTCTCTTAACATTTTGCCATAGCTCTCTTCGTTTCCGAGATATTTGCAGATTTATCTCAAGGGAAGGGGCCTGACGGACATATTTCGAGATATTTCTTCTTCTTGTTGTTCTTCTACTGCACAGCTAAGCTGGAAGTGGCATTTGCAGCTCGCAATAGTGCAGAGTTATCTCAAAGAAAGGGGCCACGGTGTTTCTGTATCTCTATTATGTTGGTGCGGCTTCGGAACTTTTAGATATCTTGATATATCTCGAGAACTACGCATCTGATCAAAAAATATCATAGAACATAAAAAGTAGGAAACTTAATTCTCTACAAAAAAGGTCTCTTAACATTTTGCCATAGCTCGCTTCATTCCGAGATATTTGCAGATTTATCTCAAGGGAAGGGGCCTGGCGGACATATTTCGAGATATTTCTTCTTCTTGTTGTTCTTCTTCTGCACAGCTAAGCTGGAAGTGGCATTTGCGGCTCGCACTAGTGCAGAGTTATCTCAACGAAAGGGGCCACGGTGTTTCTGTATCTCTATTATGTTGGTGCGGCTTCGGAACTTTTAAATATCTCGATATATCTCGAAAACTGCGCTTCTGATCAAAAAATATCATAGAACATAAATTGTAGGAAACTTAATTCTCTACAAAAAAGGTCTCTCAACATTTTGCCATAGCTCTCTTCGTTTCCGAGATATCTGCAGATTTATCTCAAGGGAAGGGGCCTGACGGACATATTTCGAGATATTTCTTCTTCTTGTTGTTCTTCTGCACAGCTAAGCTGGAAGTGGCATTTGCAGCTCGCAATAGTGCATAGTTATCTGAAAGAAAGGGGCCACGGTGTTTCTGTATCTCTATTATGTTGGTGCGGCTTCGGAACTTTTAAATATCTTGATATATCTCGAGAACTACGCATCTAATCAAAAAATATCATAGAACATAAAAAGTAGGAAACTTAATTCTCTACAAAAAAGGTCTCTTAACATTTTGCCATAGCTCTCTTCGTTTCCGAGATATTTGCAGATTTATCTCAAGGGAAGGGGCCTGACGGACATATTTCGAGATATTTCTTCTTCTTGTTGTTCTTCTTCTGCACAGCTAAGCTGGAAGTGGCATTTGCAGCTCGCAATAGTGCAGAGTTATCTCAAAGAAAGGGGCCACGGTGTTTCTGTATCTCTATTATGTTGGTGCGGCTTCGGAACTTTTAGATATCTTGATATATCTCGAGAACTACGCATCTGATCAAAAAATATCATAGAACATAAAAAGTAGGAAACTTAATTCTCTACAAAAAAGGTCTCTTAACATTTTGCCATAGCTCGCTTCGTTTCCGAGATATTTGCAGATTTATCTCAAGGGAAGGGGCCTGGCGGACATATTTCGAGATATTTCTTCTTCTTGTTGTTCTTCTTCTGCACAGCTAAGCTGGAAGTGGCATTTGCGGCTCGCACTAGTGCAGAGTTATCTCAACGAAAGGGGCCACGGTGTTTCTGTATCTCTATTATGTTGGTGCGGCTTCGGAACTTTTAAATATCTCGATATATCTCGAAAACTGCGCTTCTGATCAAAAAATATCATAGAACATAAATTGTAGGAAACTTAATTCTCTACAAAAAAGGTCTCTTAACATTTTGCCATAGCTCTCTTCGTTTCCGAGATATCTGCAGATTTATCTCAAGGGAAGGGGCCTGACGGACATATTTCGAGATATTTCTTCTTCTTGTTGTTCTTCTGCACAGCTAAGCTGGAAGTGGCATTTGCAGCTCGCAATAGTGCATAGTTATCTGAAAGAAAGGGGCCACGGTGTTTCTGTATCTCTATTATGTTGGTGCGGCTTCGGAACTTTTAAATATCTTGATATATCTCGAGAACTACGCATCTAATCAAAAAATATCATAGAACATAAAAAGTAGGAAACTTAATTCTCTACAAAAAAGGTCTCTTAACATTTTGCCATAGCTCTCTTCGTTTCCGAGATATTTGCAGATTTATCTCAAGGGAAGGGGCCTGACGGACATATTTCGAGATATTTCTTCTTCTTGTTGTTCTTCTTCTGCACAGCTAAGCTGGAAGTGGCATTTGCAGCTCGCAATAGTGCAGAGTTATCTCAAAGAAAGGGGCCACGGTGTTTCTGTATCTCTATTATGTTGGTGCGGCTTCGGAACTTTTAAATATCTTGATATATCTCGAGAACTACGCATCTGATCAAAAAATATCATAGAACGTAAAAAGTAGGAAACTTAATTCTCTACAAAAAAGGTCTCTTAACATTTTGCCATAGCTCGCTTCGTTTCCGAGATATTTGCAGATTTATCTCAAGGGAAGGGGCCTGACGGACATATTTCGAGATATTTCTTCTTCTTGTTGTTCTTCTTCTGCACAGCTAAGCTGGAAGTGGCATTTACAGCGCGCAATAGTGCAGAGTTATCTCAAAGAAAGGGGCCACGGTGTTTCTGAATCTCAATTATGTTGGTGCGGCTTCGGAACTTTTAAATATCTTGATATATCTCGAGAACTACGCATCTGATCAAAAAATATCATAGAATAAAAAGTAGGAAGCTTAATTCTCTACAAAAGAGGTCTCTTAACATTTTGCCATAGCTCGCTTCGTTTCCGAGATATTTGCAGATTTATCTCATGGGAAGGGGCCTAACGGACATATTTCGAGATATTTCTTCTTCTTGTTGTTCTTCTTCTGCACAGCTAAACTGGAAGTGGCATTTCCAGCTCGCTGTAGTGCAGAGTTATCTCAAAGAGAGGGGCCACGGTGTTTCTGTATCTCTATTATGTTGTGCGGCTTCGGAACTTTTAAATATCTCGATATATCTCGAAAACTACGCTTCTGATCAAAAAATATCATAGAACATAAATTGTAGGAAACATAATTCTCTACAAAAAAGGTCTCTTAACATTTTGCCATAGCTCGCTTCGTTTCCGAGATATCTGCAGATTTATCTCAAGGGAAGGGGCCTGACGGACATATTTCGAGATATTTCTTCTTCTTGTTGTTCTTCTGCACAGCTAAGCTGGAAGTGGCATTTGCAGCTCGCAATAGTGCATAGTTATCTGAAAGAAAGGGGCCACGGTGTTTCTGTATCTCTATTATGTTGGTGCGGCTTCGGAACTTTTAAATATCAGGATATATCTCGAGAACTACGCATCTAATCAAAAAATATCATAGAACATAAAAAGTAGGAAACTTAATTCTCTACAAAAAAGGTCTCTTAACATTTTGCCATAGCTCTCTTCGTTTCCGAGATATTTGCAGATTTATCTCAAGGGAAGGGGCCTGACGGACATATTTCGAGATATTTCTTCTTCTTGTTGTTCTTCTTCTGCACAGCTAAGCTGGAAGTGGCATTTACAGCGCGCAATAGTGCAGAGTTATCTCAAAGAAAGGGGCCACGGTGTTTCTGTATCTCTATTATGTTGGTGCGGCTTCGGAACTTTTAAATATCAGGATATATCTCGAGAACTACGCATCTAATCAAAAAATATCATACAACATAAAAAGTAGGAAACTTAATTCTCTACAAAAAAGGTCTCTTAACATTTTGCCATAGCTCTCTTCGTTTCCGAGATATTTGCAGATTTATCTCAAGGGAAGGGGCCTGACGGACATATTTCGAGATATTTCTTCTTCTTGTTGTTCTTCTTCTGCACAGCTAAGCTGGAAGTGGCATTTGCAGCTCGCAATAGTGCATAGTTATCTCAAAGAAAGGGGCCACGGTGTTTCTGTATCTCTATTATGTTGGTGCGGCTTCGGAACTTTTAAATATCTTGATATATCTCGAGAACTACGCATCTAATCAAAAAATATCATAGAACATAAAAAGTAGGAAACTTAATTCTCTACAAAAAAGGTCTCTTAACATTTTGCCATAGCTCTCTTCGTTTCCGAGATATTTGCAGATTTATCTCAAGGGAAGGGGCCTGACGGACATATTTCGAGATATTTCTTCTTCTTGTTGTTCTTCTTCTGCACAGCTAAGCTGGAAGTGGCATTTGCAGCTCGCAATAGTGCAGAGTTATCTCAAAGAAAGGGGCCACGGTGTTTCTGTATCTCTATTATGTTGGTGCGGCTTCGGAACTTTTAAATATCTTGATATATCTCGAGAACTACGCATCTGATCAAAAAATATCATAGAACGTAAAAAGTAGGAAACTTAATTCTCTACAAAAAAGGTCTCTTAACATTTTGCCATAGCTCGCTTCGTTTCCGAGATATTTGCAGATTTATCTCAAGGGAAGGGGCCTGACGGACATATTTCGAGATATTTCTTCTTCTTGTTGTTCTTCTTCTGCACAGCTAAGCTGGAAGTGGCATTTGCGGCTCGCACTAGTGCAGAGTTATCTCAAAGAAAGGGGCCACGGTGTTTCTGTATCTCTATTATGTTGGTGCGGCTTCGGAACTTTTAAATATCTCGATATATCTCGAAAACTACGCTTCTGATCAAAAAATATCATAGAACATAAATTGTAGGAAACATAATTCTCTACAAAAAAGGTCTCTTAACATTTTGTCATAGCTCGCTTCGTTTCCGAGATATTTGCAGATATATCTCAAGGGAAGGGGCCTGACGGACATATTTCGAGATATTTCTTCGTCTTGTTGTTCTTCTTCTGCACAGCTAAGCTGGAAGTGGCATTTACTGCGCGCAATAGTGCAGAGTTATCTCAAAGAAAGGGGCCACGGTGTTTCTGTATCTCTATTATGTTGCTGCGGCTTCGGAACTTTTAAATATCTTGATATATCTCGAGAACTACGCATCTGATCAAAAAATATCATAGAATAAAAAGTAGGAAGCTTAATTCTCTACAAAAGAGGTCTCTTAACATTTTGCCATAGCTCGCTTCGTTTCCGAGATATTTGCAGATTTATCTCAAGGGAAGGGGCCTAACGGACATATTTCGAGATATTTCTTCTTCTTGTTGTTCTTCTTCTGCACAGCTAAACTGGAAGTGGCATTTCCAGCTCGCAGTAGTGCAGAGTTATCTCAAAGAGAGGGGCCACGGTGTTTCTGTATCTCTATTATGTTGTGCGGCTTCGGAACTTTTAAATATCTCGATATATCTCGAAAACTACGCTTCTGATCAAAAAATATCATAGAGCATAAATTGTAGGAAACATAATTCTCTACAAAAAAGGTCTCTTAACATTTTGCCATAGCTCGCTTCGTTTCCGAGATATTTGCAGATATATCTCAAGGGAAGGGGCCTGACGGACATATTTCGAGATATTTCTTCTTCTTCTTGTTCTTCTTCTGCACAGCTAAGCTGGAAGTGGCATTTACAGCTCGCAATAGTGCAGAGTTATCTCAAAGAAAGGGGCCACGGTGTTTCTGTATCTCTATTATGTTGGTGCGGCTACGGAACTTTTAAATATCTTGATATATCTCGAGAACTACACATCTGATCAAAAAATATCATAGAACATAAAACGTAGGAAACTTAATTCTCTACAAAAAAGGTCTCTCAACATTTTGCCATAGCTCGCTTCGTTTCCGAGATATTTGCAGATTTATCTCAAGGGAAGGGGCCTGACGGACATATTTCGAGATATTTCTTCTTCTTGTTGTTCTTCTTCTGCACAGCTAAGCTGGAAGTGGCATTTGCGGCTCGCACTAGTGCAGAGTTATCTCAAAGAAAGGGGCCACGGTGTTTCTGTATCTCTATTATGTTGGTGCGGCTTTGGAACTTTTAAATATCTCGATATATCTCGAAAACTACGCTTCTGACCAAAAAATATCATAGAACATAAATTGTACGACACATAATTCTCTACAAAAAAGGTCTCTTAACATTTTGCCATAGCTCGCTTCGTTTCCGAGATATTTGCAGATATATCTCAAGGGAAGGGGCCTGACGGACATATTTCGAGATATTTCTTCTTCTTGTTGTTCTTCTTCTGCACAGCTAAGCTGGAAGTGGCATTTACAGCTCGCAATAGTGCAGAGTTATCTCGAAGAAAGGGGCCACGGTGTTTCTGTATCTCTATTATGTTGGTGCGGCTTCGGAACTTTTAAATATCTTGATATATCTCGAGAACTACGCATCTGATCAAAAAATATCATAGAACATAAAAAGTAGGAAACTTAATTCTCTACAAAAAAGGTCTCTTAACATTTTGCCATAGCTCGCTTCGTTTCCGAGATATTTGCAGATATATCTCAAGGGAAGGGGCCTGACGGACATATTTCGAGATATTTCTTCTTCTTGTTGTTCTTCTTCTGCACATTTAAGCTGGAAGTGGCATTTGCGGCTCGCACTAGTGCAGAGTTATCTCAACGAAAGGGGCCACGGTGTTTCTGTATCTCTATTATGTTGGTGCGGCTTCGGAACTTTTAAATATCTCGATATATCTCGAAAACTACGCTTCTCATCAAAAAATATCATAGAACATAAATTGTAGGAAACATAATTCTCTACAAAAAAGGTCTCTTAACATTTTGCCATAGCTCGCTTCGTTTCCGAGATATTTGCAGATATATCTCAAGGGAAGGGGCCTGACGGACATATTTCGAGATATTTCTTCTTCTTGTTGTTCTTCTTCTGCACAGCTAAGCTGGAAGTGGCATTTACAGCTCGCAATCGTGCAGAGTTATCTCAAAGAAAGGGGCCACGGTGTTTCTGTATCTCTATTATGTTGGTGCGGCTTCGGAACTTTTAAATATCTTGATATATCTCGAGAACTACGCATCTGATCAAAAAATATCATAGAACATAAAAAGTAGGAAACTTAATTCTCTACAAAAAAGGTCTCTTAACATTTCGCCATAGCTCGCTTCGTTTCCGAGATATTTGCAGATTTATCTCAAGGGAAGGGGCCTGACGGACATATTTCGAGATATTTCTTCTTCTTGTTGTTCTTCTTCTGCACAGCTAAGCTGGAAGTGGCATTTGCGGCTCGCACTAGTGCAGAGTGATCTCAAAGAAAGGGGCCACGGTGTTTCTGTATCCCTATTATGTTGGTGCGGCTTCGGAACTTTTAAATATCTCGATATATCTCGAAAACTACGCTTCTGATCAAAAAATATCATAGAACATAAATTGTAGGAAACATAATTCTCTATAAAAAACGTCTCTTAATATTTTGCCATAGCTCGCTTCGTTTCCGAGATATTTGCAGATTCAGCTCAAAGGAACTGGCCTGACGGACATATTTCGAGATATTTCTTCTTCTTGTTGTTCTTCCTCTGCACAGCTAAGCTGGAAGTGGCATTTGCAGCTCGCAATAGTGCAGAGTTATCTCAAAGAAAGGGGCCACGGTGTTTCTGTATCTCTATTATGTTGGTGCGGCTTCGGAACTTTTAAATATCTTGATGTATCTCGAGAACTACGCATCTGATCAAAAAATATCATAGAACATAAAAAGTAGGAAACTTAATTCTCTACAAAAAACGTCTCTTAACATTTTGCCATAGCTCGCTTCGTTTCCGAGATATTTGCAGATATATCTCAAGGGAAGGGGCCTGACGGACATATTTCGAGATATTTCTTCTTCTTGTTGTTCTTCTTCTGCACAGCTAAGCTGGAAGTGGCATTTGCGGCTCGCACTAGTGCAGAGTTATCTCAAAGAAAGGGGCCACGGTGTTTCTGTATCTCTATTATGTTGGTGCGGCTTCGGAACTTTTAAATATCTCGATATATCTCGAAAACTACGCTTCTGATCAAAAAATATAATAGAACATAAATTGTAGGAAACATAATTCTCTACAAAAAAGGTCTCTTAACATTTTGCCATAGCTCGCTTCGTTTCCGAGATATTTGCTGATTCAGCTCAAAGGAACGGGCCTGACGGACATATTTCGAGATACATCTTCTTCTTGTTGTTCTTCCTCTGCACAGCTAAGCTGGAAGTTGCATTTGCAGCTCGCAATAGTGCAGAGATATCTCAAAGAAAGGGGCCACGCTGTTCCTGTATCTCTATTATGTTGGTGCGGCTTCGGAACTCTTAAATATCTTGATATATCTCGAGAGCTACGCGTCTGATCAAAAAATATCATAGAACATAAAAAGTACGAAACATAATTCTCTACAAAAAAGGTCTCTTAACATTTTGCCATAGCTCGCTTCGTTTCCGAGATATTTGCAGATTTATCTCAAGGGAAGTGGCCTGACGGACATATTTCGAGATATTTCTTCTTCTTGTTGTTCTTCTTCTGCACAGCTAAGCTGGAAGTGGCATTTGCGGCTCGCTCTAGTGCAGAGTTATCTCAAAGAAAGGGGCCACGGCGTTTCTGTATCTCTATTATGTTGGTGCGGCTTCGGAACTTTTAAATATCTTGATATATCTCGAGAACTACGCATCAGATCAAAAAATATCATAGAACATAAAAAGTAGGAAACTTAATTCTCTACAAAAAAGGTCTCTTAACATTTTGCCATAGCTCTCTTCGTTTCCGAGATATTTGCAGATTTATCTCAAGGGAAGGGGCCTGACGGACATATTTCGAGATATTTCTTCTTCTTGTTGTTCTTCTTCTGCACAGCTAAGCTGGAAGTGGCATTTGCAGCTCGCAATAGTGCAGAGTTATCTCAAAGAAAGGGGCCACGGTGTTTCTGTATCTCTATTATGTTGGTGCGGCTTCGGAACTTTTAAATATCTTGATATATCTCGAGAACTACGCATCTAATCAAAAAATATCATAGAACATAAAAAGTAGGAAACTTAATTCTCTACAAAAAAGGTCTCTTAACATTTTGCCATAGCTCTCTTCGTTTCCGAGATGTTTGCAGATTTATCTCAAGGGAAGGGGCCTGACGGACATATTTCGAGATATTTCTTCTTCTTGTTGTTCTTCTTCTGCACAGCTAAGCTGGAAGTGGCATTTGCAGCTCGCAATAGTGCAGAGTTATCTCAAAGAAAGGGGCCACGGTGTTTCTGTATCTCTATTATGTTGGTGCGGCTTCGGAACTTTTAGATATCTTGATATATCTCGAGAACTACGCATCTGATCAAAAAATATCATAGAACATAAAAAGTAGGAAACTTAATTCTCTACAAAAAAGGTCTCTTAACATTTTGCCATAGCTCGCTTCGTTTCCGAGATATTTGCAGATTTATCTCAAGGGAAGGGGCCTGACGGACATATTTCGAGATATTTCTTCTTCTTGTTGTTCTTCTTCTGCACAGCTAAGCTGGAAGTGGCATTTGCGGCTCGCACTAGTGCAGAGTTATCTCAACGAAAGGGGCCACGGTGTTTCTGTATCTCTATTATGTTGGTGCGGCTTCGGAACTTTTAAATATCTCGATATATCTCGAAAACTACGCTTCTGATCAAAAAATATCATAGAACATAAATTGTAGGAAACTTAATTCTCTACAAAAAAGGTCTCTTAACATTTTGCCATAGCTCTCTTCGTTTCCGAGATATCTGCAGATTTATCTCAAGGGAAGGGGCCTGACGGACATATTTCGAGATATTTCTTCTTCTTGTTGTTCTTCTGCACAGCTAAGCTGGAAGTGGCATTTGCAGCTCGCAATAGTGCATAGTTATCTGAAAGAAAGGGGCCACGGTGTTTCTGTATCTCTATTATGTTGGTGCGGCTTCGGAACTTTTAAATATCAGGATATATCTCGAGAACTACGCATCTAATCAAAAAATATCATAGAACATAAAAAGTAGGAAACTTAATTCTCTACAAAAAAGGTCTCTTAACATTTTGCCATAGCTCTCTTCGTTTCCGAGATATTTGCAGATTTATCTCAAGGGAAGGGGCCTGACGGACATATTTCGAGATATTTCTTCTTCTTGTTGTTCTTCTTCTGCACAGCTAAGCTGGAAGTGGCATTTACAGCGCGCAATAGTGCAGAGTTATCTCAAAGAAAGGGGCCACGGTGTTTCTGTATCTCTATTATGTTGGTGCGGCTTCGGAACTTTTAAATATCAGGATATATCTCGAGAACTACGCATCTAATCAAAAAATATCATACAACATAAAAAGTAGGAAACTTAATTCTCTACAAAAAAGGTCTCTTAACATTTTGCCATAGCTCTCTTCGTTTCCGAGATATTTGCAGATTTATCTCAAGGGAAGGGGCCTGACGGACATATTTCGAGATATTTCTTCTTCTTGTTGTTCTTCTTCTGCACAGCTAAGCTGGAAGTGGCATTTGCAGCTCGCAATAGTGCATAGTTATCTCAAAGAAAGGGGCCACGGTGTTTCTGTATCTCTATTATGTTGGTGCGGCTTCGGAACTTTTAAATATCTTGATATATCTCGAGAACTACGCATCTAATCAAAAAATATCATAGAACATAAAAAGTAGGAAACTTAATTCTCTACAAAAAAGGTCTCTTAACATTTTGCCATAGCTCTCTTCGTTTCCGAGATATTTGCAGATTTATCTCAAGGGAAGGGGCCTGACGGACATATTTCGAGATATTTCTTCTTCTTGTTGTTCTTCTTCTGCACAGCTAAGCTGGAAGTGGCATTTGCAGCTCGCAATAGTGCAGAGTTATCTCATAGAAAGGGGCCACGGTGTTTCTGTATCTCTATTATGTTGGTGCGGCTTCGGAACTTTTAAATATCTTGATATATCTCGAGAACTACGCATCTGATCAAAAAATATCATAGAACGTAAAAAGTAGGAAACTTAATTCTCTACAAAAAAGGTCTCTTAACATTTTGCCATAGCTCGCTTCGTTTCCGAGATATTTGCAGATTTATCTCAAGGGAAGGGGCCTAACGGACATATTTCGAGATATTTCTTCTTCTTGTTGTTCTTCTTCTGCACAGCTAAACTGGAAGTGGCATTTCCAGCTCGCAGTAGTGCAGAGTTATCTCAAAGAGAGGGGCCACGGTGTTTCTGTATCTCTATTATGTTGTGCGGCTTCGGAACTTTTAAATATCTCGATATATCTCGAAAACTACGCTTCTGATCAAAAAATATCATAGAGCATAAATTGTAGGAAACATAATTCTCTACAAAAAAGGTCTCTTAACATTTTGCCGTAGCTCGCTTCGTTTCCGAGATATTTGCAGATATATCTCAAGGGAAGGGGCCTGACGGACATATTTCGAGATATTTCTTCTTCTTCTTGTTCTTCTTCTGCACAGCTAAGCTGGAAGTGGCATTTACAGCTCGCAATAGTGCAGAGTTATCTCAAAGAAAGGGGCCACGGTGTTTCTGTATCTCTATTATGTTGGTGCGGCTTCGGAACTTTTAAATATCTTGATATATCTCGAGAACTACGCATCTGATCAAAAAATGTCATAGAACATAAAAAGTAGGAAACTTAATTCTCTACAAAAAAGGTCTCTTAACATTTTGCCATAGCTCTCTTCGTTTCCGCGATATTTCCAGATTTATCTCAAGGGAAGGGGCCTGACGGACATATTTCGAGATATTTCTTCTTCTTGTTGTTCTTCTTCTGCACAGCTAAGCTGGAAGTGGCATTTGCAGCTCGCAATAGTGCAGAGTTATCTCAAAGAAAGGGGCCACGGTGTTTCTGTATCTCTATTATGTTGGTGCGGCTTCGGAACTTTTAAATATCTTGATATATCTCGAGAACTACGCATCTGATCAAAAAATATCATAGAACATAAAAAGTAGGAAACTTAATTCTCTACAAAAAATGTCTCTTAACATTTTGCCATAGCTCGCTTCGTTTCCGAGATATTTGCATATTTATCTCAAGGGAAGGGGCCTGACGGACATATTTCGAGATATTTCTTCTTCTTGTTGTTCTTCTTCTGCACAGCTAAGCTGGAAGTGGCATTTGCGGCTCGCACTAGTGCAGAGTTATCTCAAAGAAAGGGGCCACGGTGTTTCTGTATCTCTATTATGTTGGTGCGGCTTCGGAACTTTTAAATATCTTGATATATCTCGAGAACTACGCATCTGATCAAAAAATATCATAGAACATAAAAAGTAGGAAACTTAATTCTCTACAAAAAAGGTCTCTTAATATTTTGCCATAGCTCGCTTCGTTTCCGAGATATTTGCATATTTATCTCAAGGGAAGGGGCCTGACGGACATATTTCGAGATATTTCTTCTTCTTGTTGTTCTTCTTCTGCACAGCTAAGCTGGAAGTGGCATTTGCGGCTCGCACTAGTGCAGAGTTATCTCAAAGAAAGGGGCCACGGTGTTTCTGTATCTCTATTATGTTGGTGCGGCTTCGGAACTTTTAAATATCTTGATATATCTCGAGAACTACGCATCTGATCAAAAAATATCATAGAACGTAAAAAGTAGGAAACTTAATTCTCTACAAATAAGGTCTCTTAACATTTTGCCATAGCTCGCTTCGTTTCCGAGATATTTGCAGATATATCTCAAGGGAAGGGGCCTGACGGACATATTTCGAGATATTTCTTCTTCTTGTTGTTCTTCTTCTGCACCGCTAAGCTGGAAGTGGCATTTACAGCTCGCAATAGTGCAGAGTTATCTCAAAGAAAGGGGCCACGGTGTTTCTGTATCTCTATTATGTTGGTGCGGCTTCGGAACTTTTAAATATCTTGATATATCTCGAGAACTACGCATCTGATCAAAAAATATCATAGAACGTAAAAAGTAGGAAACTTAATTCTCTACAAATAAGGTCTCTTAACATTTTGCCATAGCTCGCTTCGTTTCCGAGATATTTGCAGATTTATGTCAAGGGAAGGGGCCTGACGGACATATTTCGAGATATTTCTTCTTCTTGTTGTTCTTCTTCTGCACAGCTAAGCTGGAAGTGGCATTTGCAGCTCGCAATAGTGCAGAGTTATCTCAAAGAAAGGGGCCACGGTGTTTCTGTATCTCTATTATGTTGGTGCGGCTTCGGAACTTTTAAATATCTCGATATATCTCGAAAACTACGCTTCTGATCAAAAAATATCATAGACCATAAAAAGTAGGAAACTTAATTCTCTACAAAAAAGGTCTCTTAAGATTTTGCCATAGCTCGCTTCGTTTCCGAGATATTTGCATATTTATCTCAAGGGAAGGGGCCTGACGGACATATTTCGAGATATTTCTTCTTCTTGTTGTTCTTCTTCTGCACAGCTAAGCTGGAAGTGGCATTTGCGGCTCGCACTAGTGCAGAGTTATCTCAAAGAAAGGGGCCACGGTGTTTCTGTATCTCTATTATGTTGGTGCGGCTTCGGAACTTTTAAAAATCTCGATATATCTCGAAAACTACGCTTCTGATCAAAAAATATCATAGAACATAAATTGTAGGAAATATAATTCTCTACAAAAAAGGTCTCTTAACATTTTGCCATAGCTCGCTTCGTTTCCGAGATATTTGCATATTTATCTCAAGGGAAGGGGCCTGACGGACATATTTCGAGATATTTCTTCTTCTTGTTGTTCTTCTTCTGCACAGCTAAGCTGGAAGTGGCATTTGCGGCTCGCACTAGTGCAGAGTTATCTCAAAGAAAGGGGCCACGGTGTTTCTGTATCTCTATTATGTTGGTGCGGCTTCGGAACTTTTAAATATCTCGATATATCTCGAAAACTACGCTTCTGATCAAAAAATATCATAGAACATAAAAAGTAGGAAACTTAATTCTCTACAAAAAAGGTCTCTTAACATTTTGCCATAGCTCGCTTCGTTTCCGAGATATTTGCAGATTTATCTCAAGGGAAGGGGCCTAACGGACATATTTCGAGATATTTCTTCTTCTTGTTGTTCTTCTTCTGCACAGCTAAACTGGAAGTGGCATTTCCAGCTCGCAATAGTGCAGAGTTATCTCAAAGAAAGGGGCCACGGTGTTTCTGTATCTCTATTATGTTGGTGCGGCTTCGGAACTTTTAAATATCTTGATATATCTCGAGAACTACGCATCTGATCAAAAAATATCATAGAACATAAAAAGTAGGAAACTTAATTCTCTACAAAAAAGGTCTCTTAACATTTTGCCATAGCTCGCTTCGTTTCCGAGATATTTGCATATTTATCTCAAGGGAAGGGGCCTGACGGACATATTTCGAGATATTTCTTCTTCTTGTTGTTCTTCTTCTGCACAGCTAAGCTGGAAGTGGCATTTGCAGCTCGCAATAGTGCAGAGTTATCTCAAAGAAAGGGGCCACGGTGTTTCTGTATCTCTGTTATGTTGGTGCGGCTTCGGAACTTTTAAATATCTTGATATATCTCGAGAACTACGCATCTGATCAAAAAATATCATAGAACATAAAAAGTAGGAAACTTAATTCTCTACAAAAAAGGTCTCTTAACATTTTGCCATAGCTCGCTTCGTTTCCGAGATATTTGCAGATTTATCTCAAGGGAAGGGGCCTAACGGACATATTTCGAGATATTTCTTCTTCTTGTTGTTCTTCTTCTGCACAGCTAAACTGGAAGTGGCATTTCCAGCTCGCAATAGTGCAGAGTTATCTCAAAGAAAGGGGCCACGGTGTTTCTGTATCTCTATTATGTTGGTGCGGCTTCGGAACTTTTAAATATCTTGATATATCTCGAGAACTACGCATCTGATCAAAAAATATCATAGAACATAAAAAGTAGGAAACTTAATTCTCTACAAAAAAGGTCTCTTAACATTTTGCCATAGCTCGCTTCGTTTCCGAGATATTTGCATATTTATCTCAAGGGAAGGGGCCTGACGGACATATTTCGAGATATTTCTTCTTCTTGTTGTTCTTCTTCTGCACAGCTAAGCTGGAAGTGGCATTTGCGGCTCGCACTAGTGCAGAGTTATCTCAAAGAAAGGGGCCACGGTGTTTCTGTATCTCTATTATGTTGGTGCGGCTTCGGAACTTTTAAATATCTCGATATATCTCGAAAACTACGCTTCTGATCAAAAAATATCATAGAACATAAATTGTAGGAAACATAATTCTCTACAAAAAAGGTCTCTTAACATTTTGCCATAGCTCGCTTCGTTTCCGAGATATTTGCAGATATATCTCAAGGGAAGGGGCCTGACGGACATATTTCGAGATATTTCTTCTTCCTGTTGTTCTTCTTCTGCACAGCTAAGCTGGAAGTGGCATTTACAGCTCGCAATAGTGCAGAGTTATCTCAAAGAAAGGGGCCACGGTGTTTCTGTATCTCTATTATGTTGGTGCGGCTTCGGAACTTTTAAATATCTTGATATATCTCGAGAACTACGCATCTGATCAAAAAATATCATAGAACATAAAAGGTAGGAAACTTAATTCTCTACAAAAAAGGTCTCTTAACATTTTGCCATAGCTCGCTTCGTTTCCGAGATATTTGCATATTTATCTCAAGGGAAGGGGCCTGACGGACATATTTCGAGATATTTCTTCTTCTTGTTGTTCTTCTTCTGCACAGCTAAGCTGGAAGTGGCATTTGCGGCTCGCACTAGTGCAGAGTTATCTCAAAGAAAGGGGCCACGGTGTTTCTGTATCTCTATTATGTTGGTGCGGCTTCGGAACTTTTAAATATCTCGATATATCTCGAAAACTACGCTTCTGATCAAAAAATATCATAGAACATAAAAAGTAGGAAACTTAATTCTCTACGAAAAAGGTCTCTTAACATTTTGCCATAGCTCGCTTGGTTTCCGAGATATTTGCAGATTCATCTCAAGGGAAGGGGTCTGACGGACATATTTCGAGATATTTCTTCTTCTTGTTGTTCTTCTTCTGCACAGCTAAGCTCGAAGTGGCATTTGCAGCTCGCAATAGTGCAGAGTTATCTCAAAGAAAGAGGCCACGGTGTTTCTGTACCTCTATTATGTTGGTGCAGCTTCGGAACTTTTAAATATCTTGATATATCTCGAGAACTACGCATCTGATCAAAAAATATCATCGAACATAAAAAGTAGGAAACTTAATTCTCTACAAAAAAGGTCTCTTAACATTTTGCCATAGCTCGCTTCGTTTCCGGGATATTTGCAGATTCAGCTCAAAGGAACTGGCCTGACGGACATATTTCGAGATATTTCTTCTTCTTGTTGTTCTTCTTCTGCACAGCTAAGCTGGAAGTGGCATTTGCGGCTCGCACTAGTGCAGAGTTATCTCAAAGAAAGGGGCCACGGTGTTTCTGTATCTCTATTATGTTGGTGCGGCTTCGGAACTTTTAAATATCTTGATATATCTCGAGAACTACGCATCTGATCAAAAAATATCATAGAACATAAAAAGTAGGAAACTTAATTCTCTACAAAAAAGGTCTCTTAACATTTTGCCATAGCTCGCTTCGTTTCCGAGATATTTGCATATTTATCTCAAGGGAAGGGGCCTGACGGACATATTTCGAGATATTTCTTCTTCTTGTTGTTCTTCTTCTGCACAGCTAAGCTGGAAGTGGCATTTGCGGCTCGCACTAGTGCAGAGTTATCTCAAAGAAAGGGGCCACGGTGTTTCTGTATCTCTATTATGTTGGTGCGGCTTCGGAACTTTTAAATATCTTGATATATCTCGAGAACTACGCATCTGATCAAAAAATATCATAGAACGTAAAAAGTAGGAAACTTAATTCTCTACAAATAAGGTCTCTTAACATTTTGCCATAGCTCGCTTCGTTTCCGAGATATTTGCAGATATATCTCAAGGGAAGGGGCCTGACGGACATATTTCGAGATATTTCTTCTTCTTGTTGTTCTTCTTCTGCACCGCTAAGCTGGAAGTGGCATTTACAGCTCGCAATAGTGCAGAGTTATCTCAAAGAAAGGGGCCACGGTGTTTCTGTATCTCTATTATGTTGGTGCGGCTTCGGAACTTTTAAATATCTTGATATATCTCGAGAACTACGCATCTGATCAAAAAATATCATAGAACGTAAAAAGTAGGAAACTTAATTCTCTACAAATAAGGTCTCTTAACATTTTGCCATAGCTCGCTTCGTTTCCGAGATATTTGCAGATTTATGTCAAGGGAAGGGGCCTGACGGACATATTTCGAGATATTTCTTCTTCTTGTTGTTCTTCTTCTGCACAGCTAAGCTGGAAGTGGCATTTGCAGCTCGCAATAGTGCAGAGTTATCTCAAAGAAAGGGGCCACGGTGTTTCTGTATCTCTATTATGTTGGTGCGGCTTCGGAACTTTTAAATATCTCGATATATCTCGAAAACTACGCTTCTGATCAAAAAATATCATAGACCATAAAAAGTAGGAAACTTAATTCTCTACAAAAAAGGTCTCTTAACATTTTGCCATAGCTCGCTTCGTTTCCGAGATATTTGCATATTTATCTCAAGGGAAGGGGCCTGACGGACATATTTCGAGATATTTCTTCTTCTTGTTGTTCTTCTTCTGCACAGCTAAGCTGGAAGTGGCATTTGCGGCTCGCACTAGTGCAGAGTTATCTCAAAGAAAGGGGCCACGGTGTTTCTGTATCTCTATTATGTTGGTGCGGCTTCGGAACTTTTAAATATCTCGATATATCTCGAAAACTACGCTTCTGATCAAAAAATATCATAGAACATAAAAAGTAGGAAACTTAATTCTCTACAAAAAAGGTCTCTTAACATTTTGCCATAGCTCGCTTCGTTTCCGAGATATTTGCAGATTTATCTCAAGGGAAGGGGCCTAACGGACATATTTCGAGATATTTCTTCTTCTTGTTGTTCTTCTTCTGCACAGCTAAACTGGAAGTGGCATTTCCAGCTCGCAATAGTGCTGAGTTATCTCAAAGAAAGGGGCCACGGTGTTTCTGTATCTCTATTATGTTGGTGCGGCTTCGGAACTTTTAAATATCTTGATATATCTCGAGAACTACGCATCTGATCAAAAAATATCATAGAACATAAAAAGTAGGAAACTTAATTCTCTACAAAAAAGGTCTCTTAACATTTTGCCATAGCTCGCTTCGTTTCCGAGATATTTGCATATTTATCTCAAGGGAAGGGGCCTGACGGACATATTTCGAGATATTTCTTCTTCTTGTTGTTCTTCTTCTGCACAGCTAAGCTGGAAGTGGCATTTGCAGCTCGCAATAGTGCAGAGTTATCTCAAAGAAAGGGGCCACGGTGTTTCTGTATCTCTATTATGTTGGTGCGGCTTCGGAACTTTTAAATATCTTGATATATCTCGAGAACTACGCATCTGATCAAAAAATATCATAGAACATAAATTGTAGGAAACATAATTCTCTACAAAAAAGGTCTCTTAACATTTTGCCATAGCTCGCTTCGTTTCCGAGATATTTGCAGATATATCTCAAGGGAAGGGGCCTGACGGACATATTTCGAGATATTTCTTCTTCCTGTTGTTCTTCTTCTGCACAGCTAAGCTGGAAGTGGCATTTACAGCTCGCAATAGTGCAGAGTTATCTCAAAGAAAGGGGCCACGGTGTTTCTGTATCTCTATTATGTTGGTGCGGCTTCGGAACTTTTAAATATCTTGATATATCTCGAGAACTACGCATCTGATCAAAAAATATCATACAACATAAAAGGTAGGAAACTTAATTCTCTACAAAAAAGGTCTCTTAACATTTTGCCATAGCTCGCTTCGTTTCCGAGATATTTGCATATTTATCTCAAGGGAAGGGGCCTGACGGACATATTTCGAGATATTTCTTCTTCTTGTTGTTCTTCTTCTGCACAGCTAAGCTGGAAGTGGCATTTGCGGCTCGCACTAGTGCAGAGTTATCTCAAAGAAAGGGGCCACGGTGTTTCTGTATCTCTATTATGTTGGTGCGGCTTCGGAACTTTTAAATATCTCGATATATCTCGAAAACTACGCTTCTGATCAAAAAATATCATAGAACATAAAAAGTAGGAAACTTAATTCTCTACGAAAAAGGTCTCTTAACATTTTGCCATAGCTCGCTTGGTTTCCGAGATATTTGCAGATTCATCTCAAGGGAAGGGGTCTGACGGACATATTTCGAGATATTTCTTCTTCTTGTTGTTCTTCTTCTGCACAGCTAAGCTCGAAGTGGCATTTGCAGCTCGCAATAGTGCAGAGTTATCTCAAAGAAAGAGGCCACGGTGTTTCTGTACCTCTATTATGTTGGTGCAGCTTCGGAACTTTTAAATATCTTGATATATCTCGAGAACTACGCATCTGATCAAAAAATATCATCGAACATAAAAAGTAGGAAACTTAATTCTCTACAAAAAAGGTCTCTTAACATTTTGCCATAGCTCGCTTCGTTTCCGGGATATTTGCAGATTCAGCTCAAAGGAACTGGCCTGACGGACATATTTCGAGATATTTCTTCTTCTTGTTGTTCTTCTTCTGCACAGCTAAGCTGGAAGTGGCATTTGCGGCTCGCACTAGTGCAGAGTTATCTCAAAGAAAGGGGCCACGGTGTTTCTGTATCTCTATTATGTTGGTGCGGCTTCGGAACTTTTAAATATCTTGATATATCTCGAGAACTACGCATCTGATCAAAAAATATCATAGAACATAAAAAGTAGGAAACTTAATTCTCTACAAAAAAGGTCTCTTAACATTTTGCCATAGCTCGCTTCGTTTCCGAGATATTTGCATATTTATCTCAAGGGAAGGGGCCTGACGGACATATTTCGAGATATTTCTTCTTCTTGTTGTTCTTCTTCTGCACAGCTAAGCTGGAAGTGGCATTTGCGGCTCGCACTAGTGCAGAGTTATCTCAAAGAAAGGGGCCACGGTGTTTCTGTATCTCTATTATGTTGGTGCGGCTTCGGAACTTTTAAATATCTTGATATATCTCGAGAACTACGCATCTGATCAAAAAATATCATAGAACATAAAAAGTAGGAAACTTAATTCTCTACAAAAAAGGTCTCTTAACATTTTGCCATAGCTCGCTTCGTTTCCGAGATATTTGCATATTTATCTCAAGGGAAGGGGCCTGACGGACATATTTCGAGATATTTCTTCTTCTTGTTGTTCTTCTTCTGCACAGCTAAGCTGGAAGTGGCATTTGCGGCTCGCACTAGTGCAGAGTTATCTCAAAGAAAGGGGCCAGGGTGTTTCTGTATCTCTATTATGTTGGTGCGGCTTCGGAACTTTTAAATATCTCGATATATCTCGAAAACTACGCTTCTGATCAAAAAATATCATAGAACATAAATTGTAGGAAACATAATTCTCTACAAAAAAGGTCTCTTAACATTTTGCCATAGCTCGCTTCGTTTCCGAGATATTTGCAGATATATCTCAAGGGAAGGGGCCTGACGGATATATTTCGAGATATTTCTTCTTCCTGTTGTTCTTCTTCTGCACAGCTAAGCTGGAAGTGGCATTTACAGCTCGCAATAGTGCAGAGTTATCTCAAAGAAAGGGGCCACGGTGTTTCTGTATCTCTATTATGTTGGTGCGGCTTCGGAACTTTTAAATATCTTGATATATCTCGAGAACTACGCATCTGATCAAAAAATATCATAGAACATAAAAGGTAGGAAACTTAATTCTCTACAAAAAAGGTCTCTTAACATTTTGCCATAGCTCGCTTCGTTTCCGAGATATTTGCATATTTATCTCAAGGGAAGGGGCCTGACGGACATATTTCGAGATATTTCTTCTTCTTGTTGTTCTTCTTCTGCACAGCTAAGCTGGAAGTGGCATTTGCGGCTCGCACTAGTGCAGAGTTATCTCAAAGAAAGGGGCCACGGTGTTTCTGTATCTCTATTATGTTGGTGCGGCTTCGGAACTTTTAAATATCTCGATATATCTCGAAAACTACGCTTCTGATCAAAAAATATCATAGAACATAAAAAGTAGGAAACTTAATTCTCTACGAAAAAGGTCTCTTAACATTTTGCCATAGCTCGCTTGGTTTCCGAGATATTTGCAGATTCATCTCAAGGGAAGGGGTCTGACGGACATATTTCGAGATATTTCTTCTTCTTGTTGTTCTTCTTCTGCACAGCTAAGCTCGAAGTGGCATTTGCAGCTCGCAATAGTGCAGAGTTATCTCAAAGAAAGAGGCCACGGTGTTTCTGTACCTCTATTATGTTGGTGCAGCTTCGGAACTTTTAAATATCTTGATATATCTCGAGAACTACGCATCTGATCAAAAAATATCATCGAACATAAAAAGTAGGAAACTTAATGCTCTACAAAAAAGGTCTCTTAACATTTTGCCATAGCTCGCTTCGTTTCCGGGATATTTGCAGATTCAGCTCAAAGGAACTGGCCTGACGGACATATTTCGAGATATTTCTTCTTCTTGTTGTTCTTCTTCTGCACAGCTAAGCTGGAAGTGGCATTTGCGGCTCGCACTAGTGCAGAGTTATCTCAAAGAAAGGGGCCACGGTGTTTCTGTATCTCTATTATGTTGGTGCGGCTTCGGAACTTTTAAATATCTCGATATATCTCGAAAACTACGCTTCTGATCAAAAAATATCATAGAACATAAATTGTAGGAAACATAATTCTCTACAAAAAAGGTCTCTTAACATTTTGCCATAGCTCGCTTCGTTTCCGAGATATTTGCAGATATATCTCAAGGGAAGGGGCCTGACGGACATATTTCGAGATATTTCTTCTTCTTGTTGTTCTTCCTCTGCACAGCTAAGCTGGAAGTGGCATTTGCAGCTCGCAATAGTGCAGAGTTATCTCAAAGAAAGGGGCCACGGTGTTTCTGTATCTCTATTATGTTGGTGCGGCTTCGGAACTTTTAAATATCTGGATATATCTCGAGAACTACGCATCTGATCAAAAAATATCATAGAACATAAAAAGTAGGAAACTTAATTCTCTACAAAAAAGGTCTCTTAACATTTTGCCATAGCTCGCTTCGTTTCCGAGATATTTGCAGATATATCTCAAGGGAAGGGGCCTGACGGACATATTTCGAGATATTTCTTCTTCTTGTTGTTCTTCTTCTGCACAGCTAAGCTGGAAGTGGCATTTGCGGCTCGCACTAGTGCAGAGTTATCTCAAAGAAAGGGGCCACGGTGTTTCTGTATCTCTATTATGTTGGTGCGGCTTCGGAACTTTTAAATATCTCGATATATCTCGAAAACTACGCTTCTGATCAAAAAATATCATAGAACATAAAAAGTAGGAAACTTAATTCTCTACAAAAAAGGTCTCTTAACATTTTGCCATAGCTCGCTTCGTTTCCGAGATATTTGCATATTTATCTCAAGGGAAGGGGCCTGACGGACATATTTCGAGATATTTCTTCTTCTTGTTGTTCTTCCTCTGCACAGCTAAGCTGGAAGTGGCATTTGCAGCTCGCAATAGTGCAGAGTTATCTCAAAGAAAGGGGCCACGGTGTTTCTGTATCTCTATTATGTTGGTGCGGCTTCGGAACTTTTAAATATCTTGATATATCTCGAGAACTACGCATCTGATCAAAAAATATCATAGAACATAAAAAGTAGGAAACTTAATTCTCTACAAAAAAGGTCTCTTAACATTTTGCCATAGCTCGCTTCGTTTCCGAGATATTTGCATATTTATCTCAAGGGAAGGGGCCTGACGGACATATTTCGAGATATTTCTTCTTCTTGTTGTTCTTCTTCTGCACAGCTAAGCTGGAAGTGGCATTTGCGGCTCGCACTAGTGCAGAGTTATCTCAAAGAAAGGGGCCACGGTGTTTCTGTATCTCTATTATGTTGGTGCGGCTTCGGAACTTTTAAATATCTTGATATATCTCGAGAACTACGCATCTGATCAAAAAATATCATAGAACATAAAAAGTAGGAAACTTAATTCTCTACAAAAAAGGTCTCTTAACATTTTGCCATAGCTCGCTTCGTTTCCGAGATATTTGCATATTTATCTCAAGGGAAGGGGCCTGACGGACATATTTCGAGATATTTCTTCTTCTTGTTGTTCTTCTTCTGCACAGCTAAACTGGAAGTGGCATTTCCAGCTCGCAATAGTGCAGAGTTATCGAAAAGAAAGGGGCCACGGTGTTTCTGTATCTCTATTATGTTGGTGCGGCTTCGGAACTTTTAAATATCTTGATATATCTCGAGAACTACGCATCTGATCAAAAAATATCATAGAACATAAAACGTAGGAAACTTAATTCTCTACAAAAAAGGTCTCTTAACATTTTGCCATAGCTCGCTTCGTTTCCGAGATATTTGCAGATTTATCTCAAGGGAAGGGGCCTGACGGACATATTTCGAGATATTTCTTCTTCTTGTTGTTCTTCTTCTGCACAGCTAAGCTGGAAGTGGCATTTGCGGCTCGCACTAGTGCAGAGTTATCTCAAAGAAAGGGGCCACGGTGTTTCTGTATCTCTATTATGTTGGTGCGGCTTCGGAACTTTTAAATATCTTGATATATCTCGAGAACTACGCATCTGATCAAAAAATATCATAGAACATAAAAAGTAGGAAACTTAATTCTCTACAAAAAAGGTCTCTTAACATTTTGCCATAGCTCGCTTCGTTTCCGAGATATTTGCATATTTATCTCAAGGGAAGGGGCCTGACGGACATATTTCGAGATATTTCTTCTTCTTGTTGTTCTTCTTCTGCACAGCTAAGCTGGAAGTGGCATTTGCGGCTCGCACTAGTGCAGAGTTATCTCAAAGAAAGGGGCCACGGTGTTTCTGTATCTCTATTATGTTGGTGCGGCTTCGGAACTTTTAAATATCTTGATATATCTCGAGAACTACGCATCTGATCAAAAAATATCATAGAACATAAAAAGTAGGAAACTTAATTCTCTACAAAAAGGGTCTCTTAACATTTTGCCATAGCTCGCTTCGTTTCCGAGATATTTGCATATATATCTCAAGGGAAGGGGCCTGACGGACATATTTCGAGATATTTCTTCTTCTTGTTGTTCTTCTTCTGCACAGCTAAGCTGGAAGTGGCATTTGCGGCTCGCACTAGTGCAGAGTTATCTCAAAGAAAGGGGCCACGGTGTTTCTGTATCTCTATTATGTTGGTGCGGCTTCGGAACTTTTAAATATCTCGATATATCTCGAAAACTACGCTTCTGATCAAAAAATATCATAGAACATAAATTGTAGGAAACATAATTCTCTACAAAAAAGGTCTCTTAACATTTTGCCATAGCTCGCTTCGTTTCCGAGATATTTGCAGATATATCTCAAGGGAAGGGGCCTGACGGACATATTTCGAGATATTTCTTCTTCTTGTTGTTCTTCCTCTGCACAGCTAAGCTGGAAGTGGCATTTGCAGCTCGCAATAGTGCAGAGTTATCTCAAAGAAAGGGGCCACGGTGTTTCTGTATCTCTATTATGTTGGTGCGGCTTCGGAACTTTTAAATATCTTGATATATCTCGAGAACTACGCATCTGATCATAAAATATCATAGAACATAAAAGGTAGGAAACTTAATTCTCTACAAAAAAGGTCTCTTAACATTTTGCCATAGCTCGCTTCGTTTCCGAGATATTTGCATATTTATCTCAAGGGAAGGGGCCTGACGGACATATTTCGAGATATTTCTTCTTCTTGTTGTTCTTCTTCTGCACAGCTAAGCTGGAAGTGGCATTTGCGGCTCGCACTAGTGCAGAGTTATCTCAAAGAAAGGGGCCACGGTGTTTCTGTATCTCTATTATGTTGGTGCGGCTTCGGAACTTTTAAATATCTTGATATATCTCGAGAACTACGCATCTGATCAAAAAATATCATAGAACATAAAAAGTAGGAAACTTAATTCTCTACAAAAAAGGTCTCTTAACATTTTGCCATAGCTCGCTTCGTTTCCGAGATATTTGCATATTTATCTCAAGGGAAGGGGCCTGACGGACATATTTCGAGATATTTCTTCTTCTTGTTGTTCTTCTTCTGCACAGCTAAGCTGGAAGTGGCATTTGCGGCTCGCACTAGTGCAGAGTTATCTCAAAGAAAGGGGCCACGGTGTTTCTGTATCTCTATTATGTTGGTGCGGCTTCGGAACTTTTAAATATCTTGATATATCTCGAGAACTACGCATCTGATCAAAAAATATCATAGAACATAAAAAGTAGGAAACTTAATTCTCTACAAAAAAGGTCTCTTAACATTTTGCCATAGCTCGCTTCGTTTCCGAGATATTTGCATATTTATCTCAAGGGAAGGGGCCTGACGGACATATTTCGAGATATTTCTTCTTCTTGTTGTTCTTCTTCTGCACAGCTAAGCTGGAAGTGGCATTTGCGGCTCGCACTAGTGCAGAGTTATCTCAAAGAAAGGGGCCACGGTGTTTCTGTATCTCTATTATGTTGGTGCGGCTTCGGAACTTTTAAAAATCTCGATATATCTCGAAAACTACGCTTCTGATCAAAAAATATCATAGAACATAAATTGTAGGAAACATAATTCTCTACAAAAAAGGTCTCTTAACATTTTGCCATAGCTCGCTTCGTTTCCGAGATATTTGCAGATATATCTCAAGGGAAGGGGCCAGACGGACATATTTCGAGATATTTCTTCTTCTTGTTGTTCTTCTTCTGCACAGCTAAGCTGGAAGTGGCATTTGCGGCTCGCACTAGTGCAGAGTTATCTCAAAGAAAGGGGCCACGGTGTTTCTGTATCTCTATTATGTTGGTGCGGCTTCGGAACTTTTAAATATCTCGATATATCTCGAAAACTACGCTTCTGATCAAAAAATATCATAGAACATAAAAAGTAGGAAACTTAATTCTCTACAAAAAAGGTCTCTTAACATTTTGCCATAGCTCGCTTCGTTTCCGAGATATTTGCAGATTTATCTCAAGGGAAGGGTCCTAACGGACATATTTCGAGATATTTCTTCTTCTTGTTGTTCTTCTTCTGCACAGCTAAACTGGAAGTGGCATTTCCAGCTCGCAATAGTGCAGAGTTATCGAAAAGAAAGGGGCCACGGTGTTTCTGTATCTCTATTATGTTGGTGCGGCTTCGGAACTTTTAAATATCTTGATATATCTCGAGAACTACGCATCTGATCAAAAAATATCATAGAACATAAAACGTAGGAAACTTAATTCTCTACAAAAAAGGTCTCTTAACATTTTGCCATAGCTCGCTTCGTTTCCGAGATATTTGCATATTTATCTCAAGGGGAGGGGCCTGACGGACATATTTCGAGATATTTCTTCTTCTTGTTGTTCTTCTTCTGCACAGCTAAGCTGGAAGTGGCATTTGCGGCTCGCACTAGTGCAGAGTTATCTCAAAGAAAGGGGCCACGGTGTTTCTGTATCTCTATTATGTTGGTGCGGCTTCGGAACTTTTAAATATCTTGATATATCTCGAGAACTACGCATCTGATCAAAAAATATCATAGAACATAAAAAGTAGGAAACTTAATTCTCTACAAAAAAGGTCTCTTAACATTTTGCCATAGCTCGCTTCGTTTCCGAGATATTTGCATATTTATCTCAAGGGAAGGGGCCTGACGGACATATTTCGAGATATTTCTTCTTCTTGTTGTTCTTCTTCTGCACAGCTAAGCTGGAAGTGGCATTCGCGGCTCGCACTAGTGCAGAGTTATCTCAAAGAAAGGGGCCACGGTGTTTCTGTATCTCTATTATGTTGGTGCGGCTTCGGAACTTTTAAAAATCTCGATATATCTCGAAAACTACGCTTCTGATCAAAAAATATCATAGAACATAAATTGTAGGAAACATAATTCTCTACAAAAAAGGTCTCTTAACATTTTGCCATAGCTCGCTTCGTTTCCGAGATATTTGCAGATATATCTCAAGGGAAGGGGCCTGACGGACATATTTCGAGATATTTCTTCTTCTTGTTGTTCTTCTTCTGCACAGCTAAGCTGGAAGTGGCATTTGCGGCTCGCACTAGTGCAGAGTTATCTCCAAGAAAGGGGCCACGGTGTTTCTGTATCTCTATTATGTTGGTGCGGCTTCGGAACTTTTAAATATCTCGATATATCTCGAAAACTACGCTTCTGATCAAAAAATATCATAGAACATAAAAAGTAGGAAACTTAATTCTCTACAAAAAAGGTCTCTTAACATTTTGCCATAGCTCGCTTCGTTTCCGAGATATTTGCAGATTTATCTCAAGGGAAGGGGCCTAACGGACATATTTCGAGATATTTCTTCTTCTTGTTGTTCTTCTTCTGCACAGCTAAACTGGAAGTGGCATTTCCAGCTCGCAATAGTGCAGAGTTATCTCAAAGAAAGGGGCCACGGTGTTTCTGTATCTCTATTATGTTGGTGCGGCTTCGGAACTTTTAAATATCTTGATATATCTCGAGAACTACGCATCTGATCAGAAAATATCATAGAACATAAAAAGTAGGAAACTTAATTCTCTACAAAAAAGGTCTCTTAACATTTTGCCATAGCTCGCTTCGTTTCCGAGATATTTGCATATTTATCTCAAGGGAAGGGGCCTGACGGACATATTTCGAGATATTTCTTCTTCTTGTTGTTCTTCTTCTGCACAGCTAAGCTGGAAGTGGCATTTGCGGCTCGCACTAGTGCAGAGTTATCTCAAAGAAAGGGGCCACGGTGTTTCTGTATCTCTATTATGTTGGTGCGGCTTCGGAACTTTTAAATATCTCGATATATCTCGAAAACTACGCATCTGATCAAAAAATATCATAGAACATAAAAAGTAGGAAACTTAATTCTCTACAAAAAAGGTCTCTTAACATTTTGCCATAGTTCGCTTCGTTTCCGAGATATTTGCATATTTATCTCAAGGGAAGGGGCCTGACGGACATATTTCGAGATATTTCTTCTTCTTGTTGTTCTTCTTCTGCACAGCTAAGCTGGAAGTGGCATTTGCGGCTCGCACTAGTGCAGAGTTATCTCAAAGAAAGGGGCCACGGTGTTTCTGTATCTCTATTATGTTGGTGCGGCTTCGGAACTTTTAAATATCTCGATATATCTCGAAAACTACGCTTCTGATCAAAAAATATCATAGAACATAAAAAGTAGGAAACATAATTCTCTACAAAAAAGGTCTCTTAACATTTTGCCATAGCTCGCTTCGTTTCCGAGATATTTGCAGATTTATCTCAAGGGAAGGGGCCTAACGGACATATTTCGAGATATTTCTTCTTCTTGTTGTTCTTCTTCTGCACAGCTAAACTGGAAGTGGCATTTCCAGCTCGCAATAGTGCAGAGTTATCGAAAAGAAAGGGGCCACGGTGTTTCTGTATCTCTATTATGTTGGTGCGGCTTCGGAACTTTTAAATATCTTGATATATCTCGAGAACTACGCATCTGATCAAAAAATATCATAGAACATAAAACGTAGGAAACTTAATTCTCTACAAAAAAGGTCTCTTAACATTTTGCCATAGCTCGCTTCGTTTCCGAGATATTTGCAGATTTATCTCAAGGGAAGGGGCCTGACGGACATATTTCGAGATATTTCTTCTTCTTGTTGTTCTTCTTCTGCACAGCTAAGCTGGAAGTGGCAATTGCGGCTCGCACTAGTGCAGAGTTATCTCAAAGAAAGGGGCCACGGTGTTTCTGTATCTCTATTATGTTGGTGCGGCTTCGGAACTTTTAAATATCTCGATATATCTCGAAAACTACGCTTCTGATCAAAAAATATCATAGAACATAAATTGTAGGAAACATAATTCTCTACAAAAAAGGTCTCTTAACATTTTGCCATAGCTCGCTTCGTTTCTGAGATATTTGCAGATATATCTCAAGGGAAGGGGCCTGACGGACATATTTCGAGATATTTCTTCTTCTTGTTGTTCTTCTTCTGCACAGCTAAGCTGGAAGTGGCATTTGCGGCTCGCACTAGTGCAGAGTTATCTCAAAGAAGGGGGCCACGGTGTTTCTGTATCTCTATTATGTTGGTGCGGCTTCGGAACTTTTAAATATCTCGATATATCTCGAAAACTACGCTTCTGATCAAAAAATATCATAGAACATAAAAAGTAGGAAACTTAATTCTCTACAAAAAAGGTCTCTTAACATTTTGCCATAGCTCGCTACGTTTCCGAGATATTTGCAGATTTATCTCAAGGGAAGGGGCCTAACGGACATATTTCGAGATATTTCTTCTTCTTGTTGTTCTTCTTCTGCACAGCTAAACTGGAAGTGGCATTTCCAGCTCGCAATAGTGCAGAGTTATCTCAAAGAAAGGGGCCACGGTGTTTCTGTATCTCTATTATGTTGGTGCGGCTTCGGAACTTTTAAATATCTTGATATATCTCGAGAACTACGCATCTGATCAAAAAATATCATAGAACATAAAACGTAGGAAACTTAATTCTCTACAAAAAAGGTCTCTTAACATTTTGCCATAGCTCGCTTCGTTTCCGAGATATTTGCAGATTTATCTCAAGGGAAGGGGCCTGACGGACATATTTCGAGATATTTCTTCTTCTTGTTGTTCTTCTTCTGCACAGCTAAGCTGGAAGTGGCATTTGCGGCTCGCACTAGTGCAGAGTTATCTCAAAGAAAGGGGCCACGGTGTTTCTGTATCTCTATTATGTTGGTGCGGCTTCGGAACTTTTAAATATCTCGATATATCTCGAAAACTACGCTTCTGATCAAAAAATATCATAGAACATAAAAAGTAGGAAACTTAATTCTCTACAAAAAAGGTCTCTTAACATTTTGCCATAGCTCGCTTCGTTTCCGAGATATTTGCAGATTTATCTCAAGGGAAGGGGCCTAACGGACATATTTCGAGATATTTCTTCTTCTTGTTGTTCTTCTTCTGCACAGCTAAGCTGGAAGTGGCATTTGCGGCTCGCACTAGTGCAGAGTTATCTCAAAGAAAGGGGCCACGGTGTTTCTGTATCTCTATTATGTTGGTGCGGCTTCGGAACTTTTAAATATCTCGATATATCTCGAAA